>NC_135784.1:52368666-53107416 GCF_051106095.1 Pogona vitticeps | reverse complement strand
CGTTTTCCTTTTTGTTAGGACAAGACTGAACTTGCTCTGGCCTACTGGTCTACACTCTTCGTAGGGTTGGGCACAAACCGATGCTTTGGTGGTTCGGCGTGGTTTCTTTATCAGCTATATCGCTGATCTGCACTTCAGTGTCCCACCACTGGGAGGGGGTAGGATGCTGAACCATGGATCACATGCGCAGCTGGTAAACGAACCACGCTGAACTGCCCATCTCTGCTCCTTACGTTTCTTTTCCCTCTGAGTATAAAGCTTTTATAAAAATTTTCTTGAGCCAAACCCAACAAAAGTTATACCTAGTGAATTCCTCATAGCAGCAAGTCTCTACCAAGGAAGGAGAGGCGGAACTGGATTTCTAAATTGAGGAACTTCTGCTTCTTGCTTAGGAATTACCCCATAAACTATAAACACTTTTAATATCTATGAGCACAGCCCATTTAGAAACAGCACTTTGAATTCTTGGGGATCAGTGTTATGTTTGTAAAACACACAGAGAGAGGACATTAATTTTTTAATTGCATAAACTGATGTATTTTGATCTTTGAGAAGAGTGGCAATGTTATTAATACCTTTGTCCTGTTGGCCACGTTAGTAAGGGTGTTACCACACAAGAGTGTCATAGTGCAACTAGCCAATTTCATTCATATGGGGAGAGGTTACATGTAGTCCTTTCCATGTTTTCTCACTGCTTCTTCCATTTTCTTTCCACAGATAATGTGTTAAGGAGGAAAAGACAGGGTAGCTGCACAATGCCCTTTGATTGATTAACAACACTCAATTGGTACTGTCTGGCAGCACACTTAGAAAGAGTGCCATAATTCTCTGAAACAGAGAATTAGAGATGGCAGGGCTGTCGGAATTAAACACTCCAAATCAAAGACGCCACTTCTAATATTCCTACTACTCGATCTAATCTGTGTTTGCTAAACTTCTCCTGCAATGTTAAGTACAGTACAAAAATAGATTCCTCTCATCAGAGGCTTAAAAAAACACTGTGCACAATCACATCTAGGATATTGAAGCATATTATATTCCACTAATTTTAGTGTGGCAATAAAAAAATATGTGTCTTAGTCATTGGGATTTAAAAAAAAAAACCAATGCTGAAATATGGCTGAATTGTGCTTCTTGGAACTCTGGATGGGATGATGATGAATGTGCATGAGATAAAGGGCAGGGTCTGTTGCCATGAACTCAACTCCTTTCACTCATTCCAGCACACCCTGTCTGGTCACATGAGCAATGGGCATATGGCTGAACGAAATGTTTATTGATTATTCCTAAGATAAATACAGTGTTTCTCCATGAATACCTGGGTTATCATTTGATTCCTCACAGTTTTATGCTTCCAATAAAAGCCCTATGAGAAATGGTGTGCAGTGATAGTTCTCCAAGAGTGCTATAATACATAGAAATCCTCTCATACCTAATGAAGGAACCTTTCCATAACATCAGAAAGACAGAATCATAGCCTACCAGCTCCATTATATGGAAGCCTCTTCTTCTCACACTGGTCTTTCTGGATCTACCAGATGGAGGTTTTTCCTTTATCAAAACTGTCAGAACACTTTTTTTAAAAAATGGTGAAACACAAAGGCAAGTTAAATGTAGTGTTCTTTTCGGGGACACAGTTATTAGCATAGCATTTTCTCCAGGAAACTGTAATTAAAATTGAAACAGTGCGTTCTGTGCAAAGGTGCACAAGAATTTTGCTATATACACAGCAGGACCTGACCTCTTGATATATCCCCTTCATGCCCCCAGCTCTGTCCTGGAGGATACCTAAACCCTCTGGCAGACATCTGAGTGCCACAATGAGGGGCTGTACTGGGGAAGAGAAATCCCTTCTGCTAGTGGTATCAGATTTGCAACTGGGAGGACACCGCTGGTACTCACCCTTCATGTATTCTGTCAGTTCTAAATATTACGGAACAAGTGCTAACTGCTGTAGACATTTATTTCACAGTCACCCTTTTTGAAGCCCTCAAGACAAATCACTCAATGCTGATTTTATAAATGAGCAGCAGGCACATTTTTCGTTCTTGCCCCTCATATCACTCTTACCCATTGGTCAGTTCTCTGTTGCAGCCAAAATAAGGAAGTGCAGCTAAATGTTGGCCAGCTCACCAGAATCCTACATGAATCACTCGTTAGCAGTTTAAAATCACAGCAGAAGATTTTCTCCTTACAAAGGTTTGAACCAGAAGCTCCAGCGTAGTAAGGCACACAGGAAGAAACCAGGGATAAGTGCAGAGAATATTTACTTGCTGTACAGATTTAGATAGGAACATAAACATAGGCATTCAGCAGTCAAACAGACAGAACATAAGCATGACAGTCAAAATAGAACTGTGAAGGGCACGCTAACCAGCCTCTTAATTTATACTACCTCCAATCAATCAAATCAGTGGTTCACCTCATGGTAGTTAATTCCACACAGCGTGTCCTCCTCCTCCTCCTCCTCCTCCTTCTTCTTCAAGGCCTAACATCATCATCATCATCAAATCCTGTCAGTCAGTTATGACTTTTATGATGACCCTTTATCAGGGTTTTCTAGGTAGAGAATAATCACCCTTCTGGGGGTGCCTGGGCCTCCGCAGCCTACTTGAGGCCACACAACTTAGCTCCATTCACAGGAGGCACCGTGGGAAATTGAACTCCCACGCTCTGGCTCCTCAATCAGATACCTAAACCATTGAGCTGTCCAGCCAGTGGATGAAACCATAGGTAAAGTTCCCAGGCCAGATTCCTATTGCCTAAACTTGGAGTGGATGGGCAATTATGTAAGCTTATTCAATAAAAACGTATGTATGTAACAATAAAAAAGAGCATTTTCTAGACATGTAAGCACACAGCAAGCTACCCATCGCATGACCAAGAAACTGAGTGCACATTTGGTCACACAATGGGAAGTATGTTGGACTGGAGGGGCCTCTTCCATTACCTATTTAGACAAAAGGATATTGGCCCCAAGACTGAAATCATTCCAGTAGTTAGCAAAGAAGCATGGCTCCCCAGATTTTATTCAGCTTCAGCTTCCAAAGCGCCATCATGGTCACGATGATGGCCATGGCCAAGGATTCAATTAGAATTAGAGTTCAACAATACTCACAACCTCACGGGCAGTAGCCACTGGTTTAAAGAGGGCAAGACTGTGGCATGGAGCTTGAGGAAAGGAGGAGAGCAGAGAAACAGAAGAGAAACCTGGCTGTATTGTGTCCAGAAAGACCTGCTCTCTGTCTGGTATCACTACTTTTGGGGACGACAACTCGCAGAATACTCCACTCTGCTTGTAGTTCAAGAAAGCAATGTTTTCAGGCTCTAAGGGGTAACTGTATTTCTCATCATAGTGCTCACAAGCTCATGATCTGATGTGTCCCTGGCATTTCAACAACTCCACAGCAGTAGAGCTGACCTAGCACTGCTTTTCATTATCTCAGATAGATGAAAAGATAAAAAAGGGCAGAAAACAAAAAATAATAATCATAAGACATAAGTGAAAAATATCATGGGACCAGAGGATTAACAAGCATGTTAATTCAAGTTGGGTATTGTGCCAAAAATACTCCAAGCAAAAGTACTGTACAAATCCACAAGAAGTATTTTAGTGCCACTGGAGCAAAATATGGTATTTTCTTACATTTAATGTACAGTATTAAAGAGCACTGATTTGAACACATACTTTCCAATAGAGATCCTAACTATACAAAAAAGTAATCACATCTCCCTTAAGTAAAGATATAGCCATTTAAAGGTCCCAGAGAGAGCATTGATCGGTTCAATCTCATTAGCCATTGTGTAAACATAGCGGACCGTAAGATCATGCTATGAATTCTAACCTCCAGGGTGCTTTCCAGGAAAACCACAGCTGTTTCTTTCAAGATTCTGTGCAGTTCTTACTGGGGGAAGAAATACAAAATTTGGGATCAATGAGCCAAAATTTTCCTCAACTGAAAATGCAGAAGTAGCAGTCCATGTCAACCACACAATGGTGTTAACAGAATGGTCTGTAGAACACACCATTCAGTAGAATTCAACTTACCAATAAGGTACTTATCAGCTGGGGTGCCTGGTGGATCACGGGGAAGGCATCTCCCCCCAATTTTGAGGGACTTTCTCTTTTACCCTGCCATGAGCCACCTATGCTTATCACATATATTTCCTAAAAGGCAGACATCTTCTTTCTTAAGGTAGTAAATCACACTAGAGGAGGCCTACTGAAGGAATACGTATTTTTTTTTTTGATGAGCCAACTCATCCATAAGTTCCACTAATTGAAATGGGCCTAATCTAATTGCAACTTTCTATAGCATAATAAGTCCTTGACAGCTCCTTGAAGGAGCTGTTTATTTTAGCTCAACTGTGGATGCTACTTATTTTTAATAATTTTGCTTATCGGTGTCCAACTAAATTGTGTCTATGGAGTTTGTCAAGTAATGGATTCCAGGTTCATGAGTTTCAGGATGCAGGGAAACCTTGCAGGCAATTTGTTATAATTTTTTTTATCTGTAATACTGAAACAATGCTATCCCAGTTTGAAAGAAACAAAAATTGAAACAAATATTAAAAACAACCCCAGCTGCGGCAGCAATGGGTGGCTGCAAGAGGTAGCTAGTGTGAGGATGAGTGAACATGGCAAACATGTTGCATTTGGGCCTTGTGCTGACTGGCTTTCACAGCCACTTGCCACTGCTGACAGCCATTACTGGACAAATCCCACACAGTCAAGTACACATGCCAGTGGGAGAGCAGGCAAATGCAGGTCAAAGCCTCAAATGCAACAATAAATAAAGCCCTTGCAGCCCCTTGACCAATATATGACACAGCTTAAAAATGGATTAGAAGTTACCCTAAGAGGTCACACAGATCAATAAAAAAAAAACCACATGACTATCACATGACTTTAAACCAATGTCAAAAAACCCAAATCCCTCTCCTAATGCATTTCAATAGTGTAACCACACCCCAAGGCTGGGCTGGTTCACAATCTAAGAAACATCTTCCTCTCTTCTTTCCCATTAAAAGACATGCATCTCCTTCAATGAAAACTGAGTTGCACCCAGTCACTTCCAACAGTTCTTGTGTTGGAGGCTCCTCCAGAAAATATTCTGGATGTAGAAAATATTTTTACATCCCCACTCCCCAACGAGACAAAACAAAACAAAACAAACCCCAAAAACCTGCTCTACAATAGGTTCTTTCTTTATCAGAGTATTGCACAATTTTAAATTATTGGCCTGTGAAAAATACAGATTTGAAAACAAATTAAAATGCTAAGATGATTAGACTATTTTTGACCAGAAATGGGATACTTCAATAGTGTTACCTCAGCCATTTGCTAGGTAACTTTTGTACAGTTAGTGGGGCATAAACTGTATGCACGTTAAGTGTTGTATTGATTGAATTTCTCCAAAGTCACAAAAAAATTATCCTGAATCCAAGTAACTCCATTTTGGTTATTCTTGGAGATAGACTCAAAAGAGGTGGGCTTTTGAAGTTATTCCTCACTTCCAGAAGCATTGCACTGTCTATGACGTGTGCACAAATCCATCTTGTAGGAAAAGAATTTTCAAAAGCCCACCTCTTTTGAATCTATCCCCAAATTATTGCTTGTCTAGAATTTTCCATGGCTTTGAAGCCACTGAAAATGAAATAGAAATTGAAACACCTCTTCCTTCCTTCCTTCCTTCCTTCCTTCCTTCCTTCCTTCCTTCCTTCCTTCCTTCCTACCTACGTCACCAACATGCCATGTCCTATCTGAAAGTGAAGTGCTTCCTTCTTTTTCGTACCATAAGAACAGTATGAGTTGCAAGCTCAAGGAAAAAAGACTCTCTTTTTCACCCTTACCAGACACAATGTGATTACGTACCAGCATATGATGGAAAGATAAGTGATGTTTCTGTAATACGCGCATTTAAAAAGCAACAACTGTATATTCATAGGAAAATAGCTTATATCAGCTTAGAACCCCTCTACCCAATACTGTCTTGTCAACAAGTATTGGTTTCTAATTATCTCAGTCAGATATCTTTTCCAGCACCTCCTTCCTGAGATCAGAGCTTAGAAAGTTGTTGGGGTTTTTTTTTGGACTAGTGCCAGTAACCCCCAGCTAACATTGGCCACTTACATTAAGGTTTTAGTCCCAAAATTGATTTTTTTCAACCTTTGCCTGGGTTTCTTTTTTAACCTGAAATGCCAAATGATAGAACCCGTGTTTTTGTGTGTGAAAAGGATTGACTCTACTAATTAGTTACAGCCCTTTTCCCACGCACAGCTGATTAAATCACGAAGATTTATTAGCCATTGCAGTGAGCAGAGAGAAGCTCTGAGTATCCTTGGTAATAGAATAAATAGAAAGACAAGGATTCAATCAATGAATGTGGTGGAGCTGTTTACTCTTTTTTACAGTAGACACAGTGAAATTGATGAGGACTTGGTAGGTCAACATAAGAGATGATATTTCTGGAATTAACAAACTCCCAGTCCCATAATTCAGCTGTAACTCTCAGACCAAATTGTGGGACCATGAGCCATCAAACAAGCAGGAGGAGGAGCTGGGACAAAGCGACGGGAGCTCACTCCGTCCTGTGGATTCGATCTTACGACTGCTGGTCTTCTGACCCTGCAGCACACAAAGGCTTCTGCAGTTTAGCCTGCAGCGCCACCACATCCCTATGCATTTGACTGTGTGGCTCATAAGAAGGTATGGGTTCTTCTGAATGAAATGGATTTTGCCTCAGTGCTTGACTGTTTTGATGCATAACCTGTATTGTGGGCAGGAAGCTACTGTCAGGACAGAATATAGAAAGACAGAATGGCAAAGGTGTCAGACAAGGGTGCATTTTATGTCCCAATCTGTTTAACCCATACAGTGCATATATGGAAAGCTGGACTAGATTCAGATGAAGGACGAGTGAAAACTGCGGGAAGAAATATCAGTAATTTAAGATGTGTATACTGTATTAGCAGTCCCCAACCTCTTTGGGACTGCAGACTGGTTGGGGGCACCCCCGTGCTCGCAGGGGAGCGTGACGTGCTCGTGTGCATGCACACAAGCGCAACACGCCCGTGTGTGTGTGACACGCCCCTGTGAGTGCAACACGCCCCCCATGAGCACGACACGCCCTCTGCAGGGGACAGAGATCTGTCTCTGTGGACCAGTTTCGGGAAGCTCATGGACCAGCACGGGGCTGCAGACCGGGGTTTGGTGACCCCGATGTAGATCACACATATCTATGGGATTAAGTGTAATTTTGTTAAATGGTGTGAACAGCTGGTGTTTGGAATGTTAAAATATTTAGTAAGCAAGATGAATAGTTAATTGTATTATCTGTTTGTAATGTGACTGATTGTCTAAAATAGTTTTTGTAAAAAAATTAAGACATGTAGATGACACTATTTTACTAGCAAAAAAGAAGAAGCATTGACTTAAAATGACTTCTGATGAAGGTGAAAGAAGAAAATGCTAAAGTAAGAATGTGGCTGAAAAATAAAAATATAAAAATCATGATTATAGAAGTATACAGTCTGAATGTTGACAATGAAGAAACTGATATTGTTTAAGATTTTGTACACTCAGTTCAATCATCAATCCCAATGAAGATTGCAGCCAAGAAATCAAAAGAAGAATGAGACTCATAAAGTGTCCAAAAAAGATCTTTAAGTGGAAGAATGTGTCATTGGCGGTCAAGGCCAAACAATATCAGTTTCTTCATCCATACTATTGGATTCCTCAACACTACCTATGGATGTGAACGCTGGACAATGAAGAAGGCTGACAGGGGGTAATTCATTAGATATATGGTGGAGGAAGAGAGTTTAATAGATACCCTGGATTGCCAAAAAGATGAACAAGTGGGTCCTAGAGCAAATCAAGCCTGAACTATCTCTGAAGACAAATATATTAAAATTTATGCTCTCATACTTTGGGCACATCACAAGAAGTTTAATAACAGAGATTGGATGGCCACCACCATCAAATAAGTTGGGTTAGATAACTCATGGAATGCCTTCAAAATCTACAATTTTATAAGTCTACAGCTCTATATAGAAGAAAAGGAAACCCCCTATAGTATAATGGATACAACGCTGAACAAGAACTCAGGAGACCTGGGTTGAAATGGTGACTTCTTGGCCTGGAAACATACTTAGATGTGGCAATCAGAAACCACTCCTTGAACAGTTAATATATCGCGAAAATCCTAAAATCCCTGCGTCAGAAACAACTTGACAGCCGATAATTACAAAATAGTAGAGACATTTCTCCAAGGCAGACCTACCAGTCTCAGTGGAACTCATTATACTGGTGCCAATGCCTTGTTGCTGCTCAGTAACCAGATCTATCAGAATGACAGACATGTGCTCTGATGATATCAGGTCTTTTAAAAAGTTCAAGAAGATGCAAACTGTGCAATTCCCAAAGAACACAGATATTCAAAATTCAAATAGCTATACGTCATTAGCTGATGTAAAAAGTAGCTGATAAAGAATTCCAAGTAAATTTGAGCAGTGCATGTTCCTCCTAATCAATCAAACTCACTCCTCTTTTCCTTGCCAAACATATTTCTTCCAAAACCTACTACTACTTTCTACAGAGTCCACTGACTTTTCCAAGGTGAAAGAAGTCCTTTTGAAGCACAGGGGTTATTTTCCTGTTTTGTTTTGTTTGTTCAGTCGTTTAGTCGTGTCCGACTCTTCGTGACCCCATGGACCAGAGCACGCCAGGCCCTCCTATCTTCCACTGCCTCCCGGAGTTGTGTCAAAGTCATGTTGGTTGCTTCGATGACACTGTCCAACCATGTCATCCTCGGTCGTCCCCTTCTCTTCTTGCCTTCACACTTTCCCAACATCAAAGTCTTTTCCAAGGAGTCTTCTCTTCTCATGAGATGGCCAAAGTACTGGAGCCTCAGCTTCAGGATCTGTCCTTCCAATGAGCACTTGGGGTTGATTTCCTTTAGAATTGATAGGTTTGTTCTCCTTGCAGTCCAGGGGACTCTCAAGAGCCTTCTCCAGCACCACAATTCAAAGTCATCAAATCTTCGGCGGTCAGCTTTCTTTATGGTCCAGCTCTCACTTCCATACAACACTACAGGAAAAACCATAGCTTTGACTATTCGGACTTTTGTTGGCAAGGTGATGTCTCTGCTTTTTAAGATGCTGTCAAGGTTTGTCATTGCTTTCCTCCCAAGAAGCAGGCATCTTTTAATTTCGGGGCTGCTGATGTTACCGCTGATGAAATGGGCTGCAATCCATGAAAACCAACACCACACAAAGCTTGTTTGTTTGAAAGGTGCCATAAGGCTCTTCATTCTTTTTCCTGAGAAGTCAGCCATGTGAAGATGTCAGTGTTCCAGTAGGAGTGGTGGAGGCCATTGACTTTGTGCATCTGTGGATTCATTCTGCCATTCTTGTTTATATTCCTTGATATACCCTACTCCAAATAGTTCATTAGAGATCATCATGCTTCATGTAAATCCTGAATATAACACTGTTTTGCTTTATGGGAGATACCAGGATTTTTTTTTTTTTTTTTGCTGCTCTGTGTAGGCTTCTAAATGTCATGGAAGATGCATCTAAGCAACAAAAAGCACATGTGTGTGCATACACACAGAGAGGTGCGTTGATTACAGTCAACATACCAATGTACAGCTTTGTCGCCATTCCAGAAAAAAATATATCTAATTGTATATATTGCACTTTTGCTAACTTTTGCCAGTGGATTCAAATCCTGTCACTAACCTTCAAAGGCTTCCTCGGTCTTTATTTTCTTCTCCTTAACCTTCTGCTTCTCTGGCTAATTCTACAGCCAGGAGGAGGTGTGACTCCCACGTCGTAAGTCTAGCTGTGCTGTTGACTCATGCTCTGCGCTCAGAGAGCCATATGCTTTGAAAAGGGAAGGCTTATACAATGCAGCCAGGCAAGGTCTCCTAGAGCATATGCTCTTACAAGAGCTGTGAGGTTTCTGCTTGTTCTCCCCATTAATTGAAACTGGCAATGATGATGCAGTTCAGCACAGCAGACGCACACCATTATGTAAGCCTGTACTACAGTCCAAAAATACACATTCAGAAGATTCACCTGCATGCTTCCCAGTCCTGGTACTAGGCAACCATGTACTCAAGCTGGTGGAAGCACAGCTGACATCCTTCTTCGTATCTACATAATCACTAACTTCTCCAGCTGGAAATAAAAAGCTGCAGAGTGGTATGGAATGTATTCTGGGCAATAGTGGGGAGGCAGAGAAAGCAGGTGGAAGTCTTCTTAGAAGCACATTGGACACGACCATCAATACAATCTTCTACAATTCTTGGAGTACCTAATTGGCCATGGTGTAGTACAGGTACTCATCACAACACCTTTCTTAGCTATGTGCCAAAATAGTATCTAAATATGCCAGACTACTGTATTAATCCACATCAGTGAACTTGTAGCCTTTTCCAGCAGGAACAGGTCTTTTCTAAAACTTATGGTTTATAATTTCCTATTCAGGACCAAGTCATCCCAAGGCACCACATTAGAAAAGGGACAGATCACAATACATCACTGATGGGAAAATCCGTTTCCCCTCCAGCTGTTAGAAGGCGTGAATCTAAGCTGAGAAGTATCAAAGAACGAAGCAGCTGCAATGAAAGTGTAAAATGTGCTCTCTTTAAATGTTAGGAATGAAATTGCTCAGATTAACCCCAGGCACACACTGACTGTGAGAAGGTAGGTAGGACTGTAGGCCTTCCCATGGGTGAACCACGCTCCTCACCTTTTACCACTGAGGAATATGAGAATTTTACCACTGAGGAATATGAGAATTTTACCACTGAGGAATATGAGCTTGCCAGTGGATGTGGGGTATACAAATTAGGAATAGACTCTCCTCCATGAGCCTTGGGCTCCAAAGGGAAGGAAAAACTGAGAGGAGACGCACCATCAGGTTATTGGGAAATAGAGAGGAAAGGTGGCAGAGAAACAAAAGAGCCAATAGAAAAGGGAGGAGGGAGAGGAAAGTGAAAAAGCCCAGGAAGGCGAAATGGGGGAGGACTCAAAACCAGCTGGAAAGAGGGAATGTATAAGAGAGGAAGAGATCGTGAGAGAGGGGAAGGAGAAGATAGAGCTAGAGAGGGGGAAAGGCAGTGATTATCAACATGTGATGCTTGAGGATCTTTGGATGGGCAAATGGGTGCAAATACCTTAGTGCTTGGGGGAGAGAGAAAAGGGAGTTAAAGAAGCCAGAAGGAGAAGCTAGGGACACACCATGGGTGCATGATAACCTGGAACCATGGAAGCAGATAAACTTCTGGGAGAAGGAGTTGAGACTAGGAAGAGAGAAAAGGGGCATGAGTGAAAGAGAAGGAATGGGATTGCCCTCCATGTTGTGAGGGTCTTCAGTCCTACACACCTTCAGCCTTGGTGCCACCTGGAGATGTCTGGCAGGGACCAGTGTTAAGATCTGAGGTTTTGGCTACAACAGGGATAGACACTGTAACTAAGTTTGGCCTGTTGGCCCATTTTGAAGAACCATTTTAAGCAACCCCCCTTGTCATTAAATATAAAGGATGTTCTTAAAATGGAAGCTTCATCATTTGTGGGAGAGAGGGTACTAAGACGGCTGGGTGTTGACCTTGAACCTAATCTCACTGACCTCTTACATTGTTGTTGTTATGTGCCATAAAGTTGTTTCTGTCTTAAGGTGACCTTGTGAGTTAATTACCTCTGAAAGGTATTATCTTTAACAGTCTTGCTCAGATCTTACAAACTAAAAGCCATGGTTTCCTCAATGCAGTTAAGCCATTTCATGTTAGGCCATCTTCTTTTCCTACTGCCTTCTACTTTTCCAAGTGCTATTGTCTTGTCTTCTCATGATGTGCTCAATGTTTGAGAGCCTGTCAGTTATTTTTGCTTCTAGGGAGAGGTCAGACTTGATTTAAAACCCGTTTATCTGTCTTTCTGGCAGTTCTTCTCCGACTCTACATTTGAAATCAAATTTCTCCTGTCAGCTTTCTTCAGCTTCCACAGCTGTATTCTATACCTGGGCATACCACAGTTTGGGTAATATAGGCCTTGGCCTCCAGCAAAAAAATCCTTTAAATTATGGATCTTTTCTAGTTCCTTTATAGCTGCCATTCCAAGTCTCAACCTCCTGAGTTCTTGGTTGCAGTCACCATGTTGATGGTTGACTGAACCAAGCAAGGTATGGACTACCTTTATTAAGTTTCATGTTTTCATTTCTCAGTCATCATTTTTCTTTTTAACATTCAACTGTAATCTTGGTTTTGCACATTTTTCTTTCACCTTCATCAGCAGTCATTACAAGTCACTGCTATAGTCAATCTGGAATATGATGTCATCTGTTTTTTTCTTATATTGCTGCCACATCTCCCACCAAAATTCACTGCTCTTTCGTCTGAATCTAATCCAGCTTTTTCTCTGATATGCTCTACATATACAGTAGATTGAACAGATAAGGGGATAAATCCTTCTTTGAAACTTGCCAAACAAAAATCATTCTGTTCCTCCTCCATATTCTGTGCTAGTAGTAGCCTCTTGTCCAAAGCAGAACCTATGCATCAGGACTATCAAATGATGTGAAATATTATATTTTGGCACTATGTTCTTTTAGCATTTTATTAAATTTTACTTTAAGTTTTGATATTAACAATTCAAGGTCAATACTCCTGCTCATTTCTGTGTTGTTTTCTGTAGAAAGAAAATATATTTTACATCTTGTTTCCAGTTATATAATTTAATTTTTATCCTGGCCATTCATTGACACCCATGTGTATAATGGTCTGCTCATTTGCCTAATGCATATATTTATAATAAGCAACTCAATGGGTTCAGAGAATTCTACACATTACTCTCTGGCTTTGTTTCTAACTCCTAAGCCAAACTCTTTGAGAACATTTCCTTCTGCTTTATTTCCATGGGTTCCATATATCCATGGTTATCATATTTTTCCTTACAGTCTCCAATTTCACATCACAAGGAAATATGTGTAACTGTAGCCCACTGGCCCTATTAGAACAGGGAGAGCATGTTCAAATAGGGGTGGCTGGAAATGGACATACAGCAGGGGAAAAGGGATAGTTAAATGTTTTCTTCCGATCCTTTCCAACCCTCAAATTCCCCTCAGCCCTGCAGGATCTCAGATCGGTCATTGTTTCCCAAGCATACCTATGTTAGTAGGTTGCAGCAAAAACTCATGGATCTCAAAGACTAACGCACATTTATTCAGCATATGGCTTGATGTACTGAAGTGGGCTGCAGTGGCAAAAAAAAAAAAGTTATGATAGAAAATGGTTCCTTAGCATTACAAAATTTGAAAACTCCTACAGTAGAACAACAGCTCGCTCATTTCTGTCAGGTCAGCTTTGTGAAATGTTGAGGCAGGGTTAAACAGTTAAAGGTTCTCCTTATAGCCAGGACTTAGATTTATAGGAAGTCATGCAGGACTACCTGTGAATCCAAATAACAGAGATTGTCAGGCAAAAGAGGATACAAGGATACAAAAATAAGGAATTCAATTGCATCATGTTCCTCATTTACTTTAAGGGGGGAAACATTATGCCTTACCAATACCAACCAGATAACAAAATACAAATCCTTCTACATTGTACGGGAATTTACATATTTAAGGGAAACTTTACTAAGACTTGACTTCTTTTGAAAAATATGAGCTTCCAGTGGTACTGAGTCATTGAGGCGGAGAATTCTCAGGAAAGCAACCCAAATGTTGACCTGAGGTTCTCTGAAATGTTCCCTATGGCACCCTTCCTAAAAGGAGATTAAGCCAAACAGCTGCTGATATGGAAACCAACTGTTTGAACTGCACTGCACTTACATATGCTAATCACGTCAAGCACTCCTTGCAAACGTGATGCAGGAAATGACTAAACGTTTAGTGCCGGTTATTTAGCAGTATTCCTGGAGACACGTAGGTGGTGTGGACAGCATAGCATGTGCATTAAAGTGCAATTTAGGTCACTGATTCTTTGAAAGGTCCAGTGTATATATATTTTTTCCCTTTGCAGAAGCAAGGCACAAGGATCACTTTGGAGAAGCTACTATTTCTACAACATTGCTTTCTGTGAAAGCAAAAACTTCTCACACAGCACGAAATATCTGTTCCTTTCTTTTCTCTCCTAACATCAGAATTGCCGATTACACCTGATGAAGTGGGCTACAGGCACAAAAGCTTAAATAAAACAAAATGTGCTGATTTTCGAAGTACTACAAGAGTCTTTATGGTTGTTTTCTAGTTCTATGCCATCCTTACACACCACCTCAGGTTTTTGTGTCACCTTAAAGACTAACAAGTTTTGTTCGGCATAAGCTTTGTGGACTATTAGTACACTCCATCAAATGAAAAGTCAAGGTCTTTATGAACTGAATTGTTTGGCTATTCTGAATTTCTGCAAAAGGTCCGTAGCAGTAAAGGTACAATACTGTAAAGGTAAACTGGAAAATATTCAAGATCATCTCATTCAAACATGCAGAGGACACTACATGATCCTTAAATATATGCTGTTCGAGGGGTGTTATGCACTGGACTTGCAGGCCCCAGCTAAAATGGCAAAGTGAGTGTAGGCACATCTTATCACTGTATCCAGTTTGGGAGAGAAATCAAACCACGACATTTTTCAGAGAAAGGGGTTTAACTTTGAATGATGAAAGAATGCAAATACTTTTACAGATTTGGTGAACAGAATCAACACATAAGCCAGAAAAGCAGTACTAGGTGCTGCCTTCCACTGTGTCTAACCATTGGTTTATTGAGGGCAGTATTATCTTGGCATGTTTCCAGTGTCGTCATAGATCATGTTAGACTGGAACTCTCATCAGTCCAAGCCAGCACAGCTAATGGCAACGGATCATGGGAGCTGAAGTACAAGAACAGATTTGGGACATGTATTTTGCACTGTGCTGGCAACAAAGGCAGAGGTTCAGCAACATCTTCACCGGATCACTAAAAAGTTAGAAACAATCTGAGATTTCGAGTGACAAAGAAAGGCTTTCCATTTGTTCAGACAGAAGTTTTTCTTGGCTCTAACTGGAGATACCAGGAAGCTTTGAATGTCGGACCTTTCACATACAAAGTATTTGCCCTGCCTCAGAACTGTGATTCTTCTCCTATACAGAAGTGTCAACACTCTACACATACCCACTAGGTTTTGGGATCTCTAGGGATCTCTTTCATCTTAGGAAGGTTTTGAGAGCAACGGGATGTGGTAGTCAATTTCAAGCCAGAAAATTATAACTGCTGGTTCTAGTCTGAAATAGGAATAATAATGGTAGTAGCTGAATGAAATTACCCTTATCAGTTCCCTCCTTTCACTTATGTGATCATCTATGTATCTGATATAGTCTGAATGAAGATTGTAAAGTGCCTTGAAAACAATGTCTGCAATCCTATTTCACAAGTTATGCTGTGCAAATCTGATGATGCCATCAGCCCTGGCCGTGCCATAGGCATTTCAGAGGAATTATATATCCTATATCCCTTTTCCCTAGTTTCAGGGATCCCTAGAGATCCCCCTTTGTCCTAGGAAGCCTTTGGGAGCAGTGGAACATGACAATTGATGCCATTGGAGGACGCAGCAACAGGCCCAGGACTACTAGCAACAATTTCTGGCTTTAAATGGTTCCCTACCCTATTTTGCAGCTACTAAAACCTTCCTAGGATGAAGGAAATCCCCAGAGATCCCAAGAACCTGGTGGGGGTGGTGGATAGTAAACGTTTAATTGGAGACCCAGGCAATAATATATACTAACAGACCAACTGTTTCCCTTGCTACCGATCCACTCCTATGTGGGCAAAAGGCCTGTGAACATATGGACTGATCTGGCCTACAGAAGTATGTCCTACGAACGGTGGAATGGCTTGCCTACAAAATGACATTGAGGAAATCTTTGGTTTGTTTCAGTCAGTCAATTCACAACTGTTTCCTGTTGGCAAAAAGGGCTGAGGATTCCTCCCAGCCTGGATTTTTGCATGATAGAATGAGCAGGAAAAAGACAGAGATGTCATTGCTGTGGCAACAAGGCTCTGGCTGAGCTGGAAGACAATGGAACAGTGTGGACGGGCTACAAGGCTGGATCCTTTCAGTGGCTCCAAGCCCAGAGTGTACCCTGATGAGTTGCTACAGTCACATCATGTGCCAAAGGACAAAGAGATGCTTTACTTTCTGGGAATAAAGAAAGTGGTGCAATGCACTTCTGCTCCCAGCTTGCCTTCTACCAACAGAGAATGGAATTTTAGATACAGAAGTAAATCAGAATGCAGAAAAATAACAGACATCGGTGCAGCAAAAAGCAATTGTTGCTTGGGAGACAGAGACTTGGACTTAAGAGTCACAATTATTTCCACTTAACGTGCAGATGCTTCTCAGTTCACTTTTTTCTCAAACGATTTTTACTTTTGCAGATTTGGACTGCTGTGGAGCCTTTGGACCTCAGTTTTTACAATGAGATAGGCAATTTGTTCTGGGCGATAGTAGACCTCCCTCACACCCCCCGCCATAGTGATTTTAACTACTGTACTTCATTTTTTCTTTTACATTTTGTTTATTTTGCTTTTCCCCATATGAATTCTCCTTGATTACTTCTCCTACACATTTCCCTGAATACTGAGAAACCTGTTCCTTGAGCTGTAGGTCTTTCTCAGTCTTTATGCCAAACAGCTGGAATACAGTGAGCTTCAGCTAGCAGGCTGGTGGAACGTTAGGAGCAAATATGTTTTATAAAGAACTAGCTGTGGCTAATTTTCCAGAACTGTAATTTCACCTGATACTTTAATACAGTGTTCTGCTTTGCACTTTTCATTTCATCACTGCATTGTATTGTGTTAAACATTCATTTTCCTTTGATTTCTTTTGCATTGTGCCTTGATCTTATTCCCTGTTAATCGGCTGTGATTTAAATAAATCTTCAATTTAATTGCATCTATGGACAGCTTCAGACCTTTTGCCCACTGGGGCAAATAAAGGACCTCATTTTCACATCTGAGGAAATCTCAGCACATTTCTCTGGCCCCAAACCATATGATTCAAACCTGATCTTCCAACCTAAGGTGCAGGCTCCAATGGAAACAAACTTTTAATTCATACTTCATACTTCCCTGCCCACTACACGATGCTGTGTCCAAACAGCCAGACCATTTTCATTCCTCCCGCAATTAAATAGCAGCAATTCCATTCTCGTTTTGAATGTTAGCAAATATTTTCAATTTACATTTAAAAGAAGTTAAAATGTTCATTTTTAAAATTTCTTATTAAAAAGGTGTCTATTGTCTCACACTTCATATGTCTTTCAGTGGCTGAAAACTAAAGGAGATTTTTTTGTGTGTGTCTGGTTTCCTTCCGAGAAAGGTAAAGACTCAGAGAAGTACTGGCCTCCAGACTGGTCTTTATCACGTGTTATGTTACACAAAGAGCCAGAGAATTACATTTATTTTGTTTAATCAAAAGTACAATTTATCATGATGCAGAATGTTTTTGGAGAAGGGGAATTTCTGTTGCTCAGTTGAGAGACTTGTTTATGGTGATCTGCTTTTCTTGAAAAGTATAACAAAAACAAGCCCAGAGGCAAAGAAAGGCTTGCATCATTGTGAAAATTAATACATCTCAGTGCCAGCTTTTATGAATTACACCTTAATCCATAAAAGTGGACTGTAATCTACAAAAATTCACAATGAAATAAATATTTTTCTCATACATACTAAAAAAAACTACCTCTTTGGAAATTTTCTTGGAATATGACCTCAGCTTCACTCCATGGCTGCCACCAAAGGGTAATTCAGCATTCCTAGATCTAAGATCTTTCTTCCTCATGGCCCCATTGTGCCTTGACTTGACTATGACCTCCAGTTTCAAGTCAACTGTGATCTGGCTGTTACAACTCTTCACTTGCAAACCATTAATTTTATTCAGATGCAAATAACCCATGACCTCATTCCAAAACTTGAAACACATTATTCATTGTTTTATGATGAGCCATTTGAAAGCATTTCCAAACTTTGGAACCTAAATTAATGGTTCACCACTATTCTAACACTTTTTCATCTTTTGTTTCAGGCTCAGGAAGGCGTTATTGTTGTCAAATATACTTAACTCAAAAGGGTCAGTCACTGTTATAATTTTTCCACTTTTAGGAGTTTAACTTCTTTCCCAAATTAATTTGTTGAATTAAGTATTCTTACTCCTTCTATGACAAGCTGTACATTTTAGAGCCTTACCTACATATGATGTGGGCATTCCCTCCAATTCTCAACATGTTTTCTTCTCTCACAAAACAATTGGGGAAAAGGGGAAGTTGATCAGAAGGTCAAAATAGTGAGAGGGATTTTTTAAATTCTCCCTGCTACTCCCTCATGTCATTTCCTCTGTCATTTCCCAGAAGGTTCAAGCAGCCTTGCAAAGGACAGGAGATAAGTACTGATGAGCCTATGTTTGAATAGATACTGTAAATGTTTTTTCAACCAAATACATATGTGGGATAAGCAGAGTTCTTCCATGTAAACATCAGCACCCTTAAAGTGTTCCTGATATATTTGATGCCACTGTATCATCTGGAAATCTTGTTAAAAATCTGAGTTTTTATAATCAGCGACTCATCTAATTTTGTTTTTTTCTTGATCTCAAACATATGAAATCAATGGCTTTGAGATGCTTCAACAATTATAAGAAAAATGTTCCAGTGGGTCTTTTCAATGGGATACATTTCAAAATACACACTAAACATACTACTGGAGGCATCCAGCATGTTTGCTTTCGTTTTTGTAGACACCTTTCCTTTTCTCGAAGTCAGATGACAGTGCTTACCAAATACAGACACAATGGCTTAAATCATATTTCTCGTCGCTTAGTCGTTTCTGACTCTTCGTGACCCCATGGACCAGAGCATGCCAGGCCCTCCTATCTTCCACTGCCTCCCGGAGTTGTGTCAAATTCATTCTGGTAGCTTCGATGACACTGTCCATGTAACAACCTCCTTATACCTCACAAAGGGGCCGTTACGTCACACTCAATCACTCTTGTTCCCACTGCCACCAACCATTCCCTTGAATGAAGTTTCAGGCCAAAGTATGATTTCAAAATAAAAACTTATGTTTATTGTGTACAAACAAAAGGAATGGTAAATCACTTGAATATAAATAATAAAGCAATCACTATAATAAAATAACAATCACACAAACACTCTCACAGACCCTCACTATATAGCACAGTTCTTATCACACAGTATCTCCAAGCCCTAACCGTCCCTATCTCAAAGCCCTATCTGGCCCTATCTGAATCACTCACACCATTCACTCCCCTTATATACAACAGCTCCACCCCTTATGTCCCACCCTCCGTCATGCCATTGGCAGATGACACACAGCTTCAGCAGTGACGGGCAGGTGATGTCATAGCTGTATGTAACAGTCCAACCATCTCATCCTCTGTCGTCCCCTTCTCCTCTTTCCTTCACACTTTCCTAACATCAAGGTCTTTTCCAAGGAGTCTTCCCTTCTCATGAGATGGCCAAAGAATTAGAGCCTCAGCTTCAGATAGGTTTGTTCTCCTTGCAGTCCAGGGGACTCTCAACAGCCTCCTCCAGCACCACAATTCAAAAGCATCAATTTTTCGCCAGTCAGCTTTCTTTATGGTCCAGCTCTCACTTCCATACATCACTACAGGGAACACCATAGCTTTGACTATGTTGACTTTCGTTGGCAAGGTGATGTCTCTGCTTTTTAGGATGCTGTCAAGGTTTATTGCTTTCCTCCAAAGAAGCAGGCATCTTTTAATTTCGTGGCTGCTGTCTCCATCTGCAGTGATCATGGAGCCCAAGAAATTAAAATCTGTCACTGCCTCTATATCTGCCCCTTCTATTTGCCAGGAGGTGATGGGACCAGTGGCCATGATCTTAGTTTTTTGATGTTCAGCTTCAGACTGTTTTTTGCACTCTCCTCTTTCACCCTCATTACAAGGTCCTTAATTCCTCCTCACTTTCTGCCATCAGAGTGGTATTATCTGCATATCGGAGGTTGTTGATATTTCTTCCGGCAATCTTAATTCCAGTTTGGGATTCATCCAGTCCAGCCTTTTGCATGAAGTATTCTGCGTATAAGTTAAATAAGCAGGGAGACAATATACAGTCTTGTCATACTCCTTTCCCAATTTTGAACCAATCATTTGTTCCATATCCAGTTCTAAATGCTGCTTCCTGTCCCACATACTGTAGTTTCTATGGACGGAAAAGAGCAGATACGGATTAAATGGTTTTCAATGCATTCCTATGGGAAATGCAGATTCAACATAAGAACTTTTCAACTTGAGAACCACCTTCCAATACGGATTAAGTTCTTAAGTAGAGACCCCACTGTATAGATTTCTCAGGAGGTAGATAAGGTGGTCGGGCACTCCCATTTCTTTAAGGACTTGCCATAATTTGTTGTTATCCACACAGTCAAAGGCTTTTGCATAGTCAATGAAGCAGAAGTAGATGTTTTTCTGGAACTCTCTGGCTTTCTCTATAATCCAGTGCATGTTTGCCATTTGGTCTCTAGTTCCTCTGCCCCTTCGGAATCTAGCTTGTACTTCTGGGAGTTCTCGGTCCACATACTGCTTAAGCCTACCTTGGAGGATTTTGAGCATAACCTTGCTAGCGTATGAAATGAGTGCAATTGTATGGTAATTGGAGCATTCTTTGGTACTGCCCTTCTTTGGGATTGGGATGTAGACTGATCTTTTCCAGTCCTCTGGCCACTGTTGAGTTTTCCAAACTTCCTGGCAAATTGAATGTAGCACCTTAACAGCGTCATCTTTTAGGATTTTAAATAGTTCAACTGGAATGCCATCACCTCCACTGGCCCAACCACTTCATTAGCTCTGGAGCTACTTGTACTTGTTCTCCGCTCTTCCTCAAGTAGTATGTTGGACGCCTTCTGACCTGAGGGTCCCATCTTCCAGCGTCATATCTTTTAGCCTTTTGTTTCTGATCATGGGGCATTCTTGGCAAAGATACTGGAGTGGCTTGCCAGTTCCTCCTCCAGGTGGATTGTGTTTAGTCGGAACTCTCCACTGTGACCTGCCCACCTGCACGGCATAGCCCATAGCTTCCCTGAGTTACTAAAGCCCCTTTGCCAGAACAAGGCAGCAATCATATGCCTAAGCGCAACTTTCCATTTGTTCCTCTTATGAAAAGTGGCACTGCTATAGTTGTCAGGCGGGGGTACACACACTTCATGCCAGCATGCCTCCAAGAATCATGACAGTGCAATTTGTTTACAAAGGAAGAACAGATGGAAATTTACACTTGGGCTTATACTATAAACAGGATTTCAGCCGTTAGATACACTGAAACCTGCGTTTCTCGTAACAGGTGAATCAGTCTTTTTTGTGTTGCAGGATCAGGTCACTGGCAGAGCAATGCCTAGCCCAGATAGTGACTGATGACTAGGGGTGAATCATTCATATATTTTTTTACTCCAACTTCCAGAATTCTCCAAGCATTCCCCAGACACAGTTCTGTGAGTTTCAGCCCTCAAACCACCTATCTGCAGACACATTCACTTCATTCATCAGGACAACGCTGGGGTCTCCTTTTAGGTCTTCACTTCCTGCTGCAATGCTTTCTGGAAAGAAGCTCTGCAATGCTTCCAGGGGGTTGTTGGTCTTTAGGAAATGCCTTCTATAGATCATAAAAAGCACCAAGTCTACCATCTTCTGAATCATTGTGGCATCTTCCTCCCAGGAAACATTGCACCAAGAAATGAAGGCCTAAGGAGGCTTTGGCTGTATTCAGTTGAATGAAATGAAAGTGTCTGCAAATATGTGTTTGTGGGCTGGAACTCCCAGAGATGTACCTGAACAATTTTTGGATTCTGATATTTGCAGTCCAAAAAACACACATGGCACACCCCAAATCACAACCACTTTACATGTATCCTATCCATAAATTAGTTGGCAGAAGGCAGGTGACTACAACAGGGGCCTTTCAATAGTAGCACCCCAACTGAGGAATACATTCCTCGGAGAAGTGTGTCTGGCATCTCCATTATGGTCTTTTCAGTACCTGGAAGTACTTTTTTCACCTTATTCCAGGCTTTTTAATGCTTCTAGAATGCTGCACTCCCATCATACTACTTGTTTTACATCTTGAAATATTTTATTCTCACATACTGGATTTATCTTGGTTTTATATTCTGCTTTTCTAGTTATTTCACTGGGTAAAATCCTGTTGATTTAGCTACTACCAGAATAAACTGGATCTGGGCACCAGAAATCATTCATGTAACTTAACTAAATCTTCCTATTCACCCATTTCAGATTTGATGTTCCCTAGGACTCCCTTTTGTCTGGGAGAAGCCTTTAAGAGCCTCAGGACACAGGGAGGAAGCCGTAATTGTCAAAACCTTCTGCCAGTTTGCTAATTTCAGGATTGGGACCATCAGTGGCAATTTTTTTAAAAAAACTTCCCCTCTCTATCCTGAGGCTGCTAGTCTTCCCCAGGATAAAATGGAATCCTGGGGAACCTCAGAATCTGAAATTGGGGAGGGGAGAATAGGAAGCATTCAATTCACGTAAATTAATAATTTACAGCACCCAGATCCAGTTTATGCTGGCATAGCTGCACCAACAGGATTTGCCCATTGTATTAATCTGTTTTTTCTATTTTTATTTAATTTTATTTTTTTTAATTTAGCTTATATGCCGCCCACTCTACCCAAAGTTCTCTCTTAGAAGAGAAGATTGGCTAGTAGATTATAGGGGTTGAAAATGTAGTAAACAAACTAGTTAGTTAACAGCACAAGAAGATGGTACTTTAATTAGACTGATTACAAATCACAATATTTAGATTTAAATTAATTTCACTCCCATTGGCTCAAAGGCTTTTCAACTTAACTGGTTTGTAATGGTCAGGCTACAAGATATACACACTCATATTGATATAAGACATACACACTGAAATTGATACAGCAAGAAAGGAAAAAGTGAATATCTTTTTGCATAATTAAATTATGAACAATGTCTTAGTATGTGAGAGATGAATACATACATTACTTCCTCACCTAAAATCAAGAGGAGCAAGTGCTTTTGTCACTGCTGACCTATGTAGATGAAGGAAGGCCTATTAGTAATAACTTGCTTTTTAATTCTCACAAAACCTTGACCCAGTTTCTTGTTTGCAACTAAGTATCTTTCCCTTCCTCCATAGCCACCATGCTTTGAGCAGCAGTGCACTCTTGATTTACACCTTTTCACTACAGTCATCCAATTGACATATCACTAAAAAAGCATTACTCATACTTATAATATGGCTGGATCCAACATAGAGTTCTTATTGTTTCATTGTGTTGTGAATAGGAGAGGCTGCCACTGTGTTGTTTTGTTTAAATTGACATATCTTTAAATCTTTTGTTTAAATTGACATATCTTGTAAGCCGCCCAGAGACCTCTGGGTAGTTTGGGCGGCATATAAATTGAATAAATAAATAAATAAATAATCTTTATACTGTACGTTTGTATGGCAAACCATACAAACATATGGCAAGTCAGGTCGGGGACAGTGAGGGCAGTTGGAGAGTTAGAGAGAAGAAGAGACAGAGATATATAGAGAGACTAAGAGTGTTAAAATAGACAGAGGTTAGGATTAGGACAAGGACTTGAAAAGTTGGTGTATTTGAGAACTGAAGGAGTTAAAAGTAAAATAAACAATTTGAATATTGTAGCACTGTGATTAAAGTGAATCAATATAAGTAATTTGACAACGGGTGAAAGGTTTATTGAAAGGGAAACATAAAAATGCTCATGTGCCAGTTTTTTCATTAATATGAATTATTTATGTTTAAAAGGCTTTTTTCCAAAAATTGACAAAAACATGAAAATGAAATAGGTTTTTCTCCGTTTGTGCTAAAATGAAAATCCCAGCCCAATTTCTTGTAACTGTTGTTCTTTGAGTGGTCATCTGTGAACAAAAGACTTTGTGAGCTCAAGATTCTAATTTCCAGTGCATGACTGATCCGAAGGCAAAGCTAGATGAGACACCAAGGGGGGAAAAGGGTGGGCAATGTGAGTTCACAGATGACCAACTGGAGAACAACAATTATCAGAAATAAACAGTAGTTCTTTATTGCGGCCCCTGTGACTCACACTAATAAGGGTCTGACATCGGCATTAGTTTGAAAATCAAACCTTGTCAAATGAAAATATACTGTAGGGTCGTGACTACATGGCTGCTTAGTAGGTATCTGGCAGAGGAACTCTTTGGAGAACTGCTATAAAGTCAAAACTGATATAGTGGAATAGCTCTTTATTCCAGTGAACATTGCCAAGACAACTGGAAATTGAGAGCGATGCAGTCAGCCACCCAGTACAGAAGGAACAGGAAAGGAGTTACGCAAATTGATGTCCTGAAAATGTAAAATACCAAGACACAATGAACATCCCAAGTATGAACTGCACACTTTAAAACTCTAACTTGTTGATATCGAAGTGCCCTCTTGGCACAACTACAAAGCTTGGTCTGTATGCTGCGAATGGACAACCTAAGCCAAGTTGATGTTTCTGTGGTTACCATTACAGTTAAGCAAATATGACAAAACGCGACATCAATTACCAAGATGGAAAGATTAGTCCACCACATCAAGCTTGGACAGAAATCTGGTGGCAGACATAGATGTCGATGCTTTGGATGGGCAAGCTGTGCTGTCTTTCATGCCTTATCAGTTCTCTATACTAGATTCTCTGACATCAGTGAAGACAAGATTTCTCCTTGCTGAATTTTGAGCAAGATTTCTTATGAGGGACAGGATAACTATCTTCTCATATTTTCCCCTTAGAGTCTGTGGTCTGCAGCCAACCATTGATGTATGGAATTACACCTCTTCCTCTCATTCACAGAAAGGCCACAACTGCTGTCACACATTTGGTGAATCTGCAGCACCATTAGCTAGGCCAAAGGGAAAAAATTAATTGGATAAGGTGGCAGCCCTGGGCAAAATGCAGATAACATCTGTATGATGGATGGATGGTTATGTGCAAGTAGCCATTCTGGAGGCTGATGGATGCAAATCAGCTTTCTTATTGTAGGAGCAGTATATTGTGGACAAGGTGAGTATATATAATTTTTGTAGGCAGATTAATCTGATAATGCCACAGAGTTTGGGGATAGGCTGATAACCACTGTTTTGCTTCATAATAGTAAAATGACTTGAAAAGTAGCCGTTGAGCATGCAGTGGATGGGACATACTGTACAGTATATGGCATCCTTGAGAGTGACAAGAATTCTTTCCTCCTTGAGCAGAGAATTTGGTTGTGTGGAACACTCCAAGAGTGGGATGGGTGTTTAATTCAATGGCATAACACTCTTGAATGATGAAGAGAGCCCATCCCACCAATCAGTGGTGATGATGTGCCAGGCTGCAAAATAGCACAAAGGATCAGGATTGGGAGAGAACAGCAATCATTTATTTACGTGAATTATTTTGTTGATGCATAAAGAATGATGAACTTGGTTGCTTTTTGTGTCATTATGGCTAGACTTGTAGCATCATGAAAAAAATCCCTCTGACTTTGTGCTCGGACTTTCCATTGATCATGCATTGCAGTTTTGCAGGTAATCAAGTTCTCAAAGTACTGTGACTGAAATACTTTATTCTTTTCCACAGTAGAGCTCATTCTATATTATCCCTTCAATAGGTGTTGTCATGTGCATGTGTGGGATACTGTACTTTTACTTTGGTCAAGTGTTACAGAATGGATAAAAGAAAAAATCTCTAAAGAACAAATACTGCATCTAACTAAAACTGATAGGATTATTACCAGTTATCTGTAACTCATTAATGTATTTTCATCCATGTGCAGCTTTTTCTTGGTGTAATGTGACATCTATTCACAGTTGAATTCAGCAAATACATTTACCCAGCTCGGAACTGACCCCTGATCACGCTGCTGTAACTCAGCTAAACACAACAAAAACATCAGCTGATAATCCTTGGAACCTTTCAATACATACAGCTCAAAATACTGTGGGATAGAATTATCCTCCCCTCTTTTTGTCTCTCATATTTAACCAGAATTATAGCTACACACTGCTTTATTTTTATAGCCTGCAGAAAACCTTCTATATTGCCTTGTAAACAAGAATTCACAGATCACCATAAAGGTGTATGGAGTTTCTATGTAAATTGTGAAAACGTTTTATTTCAGGAGATGAGTAAGCTAAAGGCAACTTCCTGCTGCTTAACTAAAGCACTGTAGGTCTCATGGTCCTGTGACTGTCTTGTGCTCTAGATCATGGGCTAAAAGTTAAGGAATAGGAAATTGATTGCAGGCATGCTTCTGAAGAACTGCAAACCCACAATAAACCTGCTTTTCTGCTGAAGAACTGTAAACCTATACATGTATACACTTAGAAGTAAACTTCATTAGAAATGGGGGATGCAGGGCACCCTAACCTGCACTTTATTTAGCCCCTATCAGAGACCTCTACTTTTCTGATATGCTCTAGTTTAGTCTGCAAAGAGGCAGGGGAAGTGACATTACTGGGGAGGGGGAGTGCATCTGCTAGACCATCATTGGTGCACTTACAGAAAGTTAAAAAACATTTGTTTCTTTGCCTTTGTGTGAAGTGCCAGTCAAACCACAGCTATGGGCAGTTTCTTGATCAGATTTACCCACAAGGTAAATATTTTTTAAAGAAATTAATCTAAGTTATTTGGTGCATCAGTGATGACCTAACACAATGCAAAATAGCAATTTCACTCGACTTGCTCTTCTGCAGAGGGAGTAGAGGAAGTATTCAATTGACAGTGAAAGGAACCAGAGGGTTCCTTGCAGTCAATATGCCATTTAGATGTGGGGACTGTGCCAAATGGTGTATCAGTTTCCCCACCCCAACCTCAAGTGACCCTTTTATCCTGCACCAGCCCACATCAACAGGGCCACTGTAGATGAGTCCTAACTGCAAGACTGTAGTTCATGTTTCTGCATATCTCCAGCCATTGATAGGAGTACGCCCATGATGGGCTCCAACTAGATAACCAGGCCCCAACTGGCCTGGAACTGGAGAATTATTTGGTACTTGCAGAGGACTCTTTTTCAAAAATCACAGCTACCCGAAATCTTCCCATACTAGGATAGGGAATTTAGACTGGCTGCCAGCCTTACCTAAGAGTGCTTGGCTGGTGGTAGAGGTAGGAATAGCAACATACAATCTGCAGAAAATGAAAATTTTAACCTCACATTTTCCTGACCCTAATACTTGTTACCACACTGCTATAAACTGTGAGAAACTCAAGCAACCCAAGGGAAAAGGCGGCCATGTAATCCATCCAGAGAAACAATTTTCTGAGTTGAATCAGATAATATCAAATAATATCAACTTCCAATGTACTCCAGAAGTCTTCACCATCTCTACAAGGATCCAATACAGATGTCTATCTGCAGAGAGAAAAGAGATTGTATATTGATATATCTAACTCTTCTGTCTTATAAAGATTCTGCAAACTATTATATATTTATTTATTTATTTAGACTATGTTTTATCTTGCTGAAAATATGGTTTTAAGACTCAAGTGAATCATATCTGGCTCTGATTTTGGAATATTTGCTTGAAACTCAATTTTTATGCTACCTTTTCCAAATGAAGAGGTTGGAGAACTCAGTTCATTTATTTGTAACACTGTAGTTTTTCCATAAAGGTATCATCTAGCCCAGAATTTTATTTCAAGCAGGGGATACAGTACATTCAACACTACATAGATAAGCCACTCTTAACCACAGGCTTAATAAATAGCATAAGCTCTAATTGATACTACTTCAAAACCTGAACAGGGTCATGCCATGCAACTCCTTTCCCAGCACAAAACACATGACATCAACCCCACCCCCCATGTCTTCACAGGTTTATGGATCTTGCATGAAGACCTACAGACACACACTCTTTACTGAAAGGAGACATACAGGGACACACACTTTATTTCCAGTAATTTACATTGCACGTACAGATGCCAAGAGGCTGGGATAAATTTTTAATTAATTAATTTTAAATATTTCTACCCTGCCTTTAAAGCACAATATTACAGGTAGAAATAGTAAATTATTCAAATACTTAGTAAGAATTAATAATTTTATATTTAAATTTTGTGGATAAAAGCATTACAAAAATAGATTTGGAAACATCAAAATATAAACAATTTCATTTATTGTCTCCTAAACAGTAAGAAGACGCCTGCATGAAGAAAAAGGTCCTCCTTGCTTGCAGGACAGCAATGATGGGGCTAGTCTGGCCTCCTATGGGAGGGGGTTCCAGAGTCTGGGAGCAGTAACAGAGAAGGCCATCTCCCATTACCTGACCACCTGATAGTGGTGGTACTGTATGGTCTTAATAGCATTTTGAGGTAAGCTGAGGTAAATACAGTGGTGTCCCGCATAGCGACGATAATCCGTTCCAGAAAAATCGTTGCTATCCGGATTCGTCACTATGCGAAAAGAAAAAGCCCATAGGAATGCATTAAACCCCGTTTAATGCTTTCCTATGGGCTTAAAACTCACCTTTAAGTGAAAATCCTCCATACGGACGCCATTTTCGCTGCCCGGTATGTGAGGAATCGGCGCGATAACACAGCGGGCGGCCATTTTGGAACCACCGATCAGCTGTTTTGAAAACATCGCTATGCGAAAATCGGTAAATGAAACAGCTTACCGATCATCGCAAAGCGATTTTTTACCAAAACATCACAATGTGATCGCTTTTGCGATCGCAAAAAATCCGTTGCTATGCGGATTCTTCATTAACCG
The DNA here is from genome assembly GCF_051106095.1 of Pogona vitticeps. NCBI lineage: Eukaryota > Metazoa > Chordata > Lepidosauria > Squamata > Agamidae > Pogona > Pogona vitticeps. Next base: position 53,078,634 of record NC_135784.1, on the reverse strand, counting down.
AGGCGCTCGTTAAGCGAGGCACCACTGTATAGTCTCATAGAACTGAGCTGGAAATGGCCTATAAGGTCATTGAGTCCAATCTCATGCTCGTAGGAATCCAAATCAAAGAAGATCTGACAGATAGTCATGTAGAAATGCCAAGTGGCTGGGGTAAATTTTTAATTCATTTATTTAAAATATTTTACCCTATCTTTCTCTTAGAAAATAACCAGAGCAGCATCTATAGATTATATACCATGTTTCCCCAAAAAATAAGACAGGGTCTTATATTATTATTTTCTCCAAAAACGCAAAAGGGCTTATTTTCATAGGATTTTTTTTCATGTACAACAATCTATATTTATTCAAATATAGCCGTATCACCTTCTTCTGGTTGCTGCACAATGGTGGAGGGCAGGGTTTCACTTAACTGGGGCTTATTTTTTGGATAGGGCTTATATTACGAGCATCCTGAAAAATCATACTAGGGCTTATTTTCAGGTTAGGTCTTATTTTCAGGGAAACAGACTACCAAACTACTGATTTCTAGGTATGGAACTTTCCTGTTAATAAAAAAAATGCAAAAAAACCCAAAAGAATCTCATTTTGTTTTCATGTTATTTCAATGATTTCTTTTTAAAATATCATTTAAACATGATTGTTTAAAAAGACAGATACATAAATTGTCATGTTTTCTTGTTTCCCCTTTTATTTACCCGTTATCTGTCTAATCATCTGAGAAATCTCCCAGGATTTTTTTCATTCAAAAACATCACCAGAACTGTTTTCGGCAGTCAGTCAGAACATCAAGGAGCAGGATAGTAGAAATTTTGGACCTCTGAAAGGGATTGATGGGTTGGAACTCAATGATGGGAGTGTTTTGCTTTGGTTGATCTTGTGGGAATCCGTCTCCTAGCTCCTGCTGTCCTCCATCCTGTATTGTGCTCTTGGGCCTACCTGCCTGCCTCCTGAATTCAGAAGACATCAGTTGTAGGGTGAAAAGAATTCTCATCACATTCTTATACTTTAGAAAATTTTGACTCATTATTTCTTTGTCTGCTTTTCTTAGGTTTTGGGTGAGAAGGCTATCTGGTGGTTTCGTCTAACCCTCCCCACCCTCCCCGTATATATTAGGGTGATGTGTTTTCCCTCTTAGACTAATTTTAACTTTTTCTATATTTTGTTATGTGCATATTTTGCTAGTTTTAAATATTATTTTTCCTTATCATATACAGTTCCCTGCTTTTTGATTAGATTTGTTTTCTGTTGTCTTGCCTCTATGCTTTTTTAAAAATAGTTTTTAAGACCTTTTGATGAGTCCCAGAGGGAACACAAACAGGAGAAACTGAAATGGAGTCACACAAAAGAGCAAGTTCTTCTCATGTTTAACAAAAGGAAGTGTTTGAAAAACAGAAAAGAGGCACTCTTCCCCGTCAGCTGAAACAAAACAAAAATTGATGTTTTAGCTATGCACATCTCTACTGATTTTATCAGAGTCCCTTTTTAAACAATCTCCCTGGGTAGAAAAGAAAGGGAGTCATAGAAAACAATGATGAAGTCATCCATGATATACCCTGATTCATATCTCTATGTACAATTTTTTTCAGGATTCCCCACTCCCTCAAAAGGATAATATTTTTGCACTAAGATGGAATTTCAACACTTTGACAAATGTAAACCAAGGCGAAATGGGAGGCGTGAATAATCCCCAATTAATTTCCTAATATCTTATAATACAAGCAATTCCTCCATTTATCACCCCATTCACTCATCATCAATCTCCATAAATCACATTTAAAGTACAATTAAGTAGTGCTCAATTTAATAGAGGTAATAAAAAACGCTGGTGTGTGGTGAGAGGAATGAGAGTCTGAGAATAGACAGGTAAAATAGCAACAAAGATTTTGAAACCAAAAGTGGAGAGAGAGAAGGAAAACTGAAGTACTGTAGAAGGGAAGGATGTTACCCTCTCCCTTGGTAAATTGCAGTCACAATGCCATTATACATTTCCTTTTGGGAGAAGGAAGTAAATACAAAAAAGGTTATTTCTAAGTTCTCCATAGGAGAACAATGCAAAGCAGTAAGGTGGGAGTTTAAATTTTGAATTTCCTCACAATTTTTAATTAACACTGCCATCTGCACTAAGCAGAAGAAATCCACTGGTGCTAAGGGAGGTTGCCGTCACAGTTCTGGTGCAGGTGGGGCATTTTATTGGGAGCATGATGTTTAAAACCTTTCCCTCTGACTTCCTTCAGTCCTGCTTCTGGTTCTACATCCTGCAGTTGCTATTCACACTTGTAAAATGTGTCCATTAATTGTATGCATGCAGTTAATCTCACATTTAATTTAAACATGGAAGATCTTGAAAACTGCAATTTTTTAAACAATATATATCAGATTCCTATGACTCTTTTCCACCTAAATAATGGTCCAGTTGCACATAAATCTGCCAAAATATGCCAACTGTGCAAGGGGTATCCACTATGTAGTTGTACAAGTAAGTGTAAAGCCATAGTTTCCAATAGGGCAATCTCCAGCTTCCATAACTGAAAATTGGGGATTGCTATCTTTCTTATCTCTCTATTCTCAGACTTCTCACCACCCTCCAGTTTGCATAACTTAAAATTGGGTATTGCTTGGGAAAAGTGGAATGAATACTCTGTGATTATTTATACAACTCTACCCATTGTTCCCCTGTATGGGCAAATCTTATCATGTACATTACATTCACTGGTTGCAGACTGGGTGGGGACACTGAAAGCTAATAAAGTTAAAGTGTGTCTTATCTTCCTTACAATTCTCTTTCACATTAAGTAATCAAAATACTGCATTACAGATTGATACTTCATCTAATTCTTTGGACCACACATATTTTAAGAGCTAAAAACTACCTTTTCTCCATTTTCATTCAGAAAAGACTAGAATGCTTTTGGCAGCTAGAAAATATGCAAACAAAGTAGCTAAAGGAACAAAGGATCAAATCTACTATATTTAAATTTCATTGAGAAGAAGGGATAAAGTTCTAATTCTTAAGAATGAAAAACTAATTTTAGCAAAGTCCATTGTGAGGTAAGTGTGTGAGTCAATAGTGATTCTGTTATATAACCTGTATGTGCTGCATTTCTCAAGCACACAATGCTAGAAAGGAAAATGCTGCTTTTATCTCCTCCTCCTCCTCCCTTCTTAAGTATACTTATACTTTCATTTCAAGAGATCTCTTATGTTGTTCAAATGTATTTTTAAAAACATAATTAAAAATAGCTGTGGGTTGGTTATATAATGTGATTAATTGCAGTATTAAAGTGGAAGAAATTCATACGCCTTAAACATTTGTATGCAAAGTCATGTGTAGGAGGGGAAAAGATGAGGGTGAAATGCATGATTTATCAGTTTCATTATATGCATTTCATGGAATATTGATTTATTCCTTGTATAATTTCATTAGCAGAAGGATAAGCTAGATAGGTTCATGTGCTGCCAAAGAAAGCAGGAGAAATGAGATCAAGAATTTTGAACAAATAAATGGGTAAAAGAAAACAGAATTCAAAATTGACTTTCTAAATGTAATGCTTTGCAACGCCACCAACAAAATAAATGTACTTATCTTAATATGCATTGCATAATACTGATGAAAACCTTAGAAGCAATTAACGAGCCTCATTAACTCACATTTCAATACAACTGGTTTTTGAAAACATAGACTTGAAATACCTGAAAAATATGGGATCCTTACAATACTTGATTAAAACCTGGGGCTTCTATCCCAATTCTATCCTGTGGAGATATTCTGCATGATGTTGCTGTTTTGTATGGCCATGGTAGCTCTTATTAGCATACTAGCATTATTCTGACAAGGCTTCTATGTCAACGAAATATTCCTGAATGTCTTCCAATAACAGTGCAATGTGCATCTCAATATTTTTTCTTTTTCCTGTGTAATTGTTTGATCACAAATACTTGTTCAGCAAAACCTGCAAAGATTAGACTACTTTAAAAAAAGCACACACAAGCATGGCAAACTCAAGGGCAAATATAAAAATGCCATCTAAATCTCCCCTCAATTACTTTTTGGATTGCTTGCAGTTTCATAAAAAGAATGGTGCCATATGAGTTTGTTGAGTTTTTTTCCCCTTCAATATCTTGCTCTCTTCTACGCTGAACAAGGGTTATAGTTTAATTAAAGGATGTCAGAAGAAAAGGAAGCTGTCCCTGAGATAATCACTGCCTGCTGCTAGATAAGTACCAAGGTGAAGACAAGCAAAAAGGCTATCATGAAATGACAAATTATAGAAAAGAGGGGATAGTTGATGGTTCAAAAATACAGGGATGCACTGACATGATTTCTGAACTATCCATTCAGATGATCTTCAGTACCCTCAGGTGTTCTTGATTTATCTAGTATGCCTAAGTGTAATTTTTAGCTCTATCATGTTATTTTAAGTTTTCAAAAAATCCTTCCTGCCAAGTGTATCTCCATGTCAACATTTTCAGACAAGCATGTTCTCATGTACACAACATTTAATAGTGATAACCTTCATCTAAAACTTGTGATAGGATTGTCACATTCTTCTAAAAAAAAAACCTTGCAAATTACTAAGCAACTGAAGTCCCTGGGCTTTCAACTAACAAAAAAGTTAACTATTTACTGTATTTTTTCCAAGCTCTTGCCTATGATTAAAACCTACACATGAGCAGGAACATCTCTTTGGACTCCTCTGTCATTGCTTAAAGAAACAGTTACTATAAGCATGCCCATCTAAGCATGTTGAGACTACAGATTCAAAATGTCTGCATTGTATCTGATTGTAATAAATTGAATTGAAATGAATTGTCTGACTACTGCATAAGCAGAGCAGGGAATTTAGTTTGTTTCCACATGTTTCATTAAGTAAAATCTATACATTACTGTGTTTGTTTATTTAAAATTAGTCACTAGGCTTCTTGTCCTACACCCCTCTTAGCCATTTCCATTAACCGGGAATTGCTAAGAAACTAAATGGAAAAAAAAGTGCTTTATATAAATTGCAATGTGGTCAGGACTGTTGAGATTTACACCACTGATCTTTCAAAATGTTCTATTATGTTCAGATATTTTAATAATTTGCATGACCTTTCATGGGACACAATCTATTTCTTCAGGTAAAAAAATCTACAATTAGGTTAGCATTCAGTCTTATCTCACAAAGTGAATAGTCTCCAAGATAATTAAAACACATTTAAATAATTTATATTAATTGATTTAAATATGACACCTTAAACACCTTTTCTGTTTCCTTTTACTTCTTTATTCTGGTGAAACACAAAATATACATTTTTCTCAGTGCACTCAACTAATTATGTTTAGATTATGCTGCTGTCAGGACTGAAAGCAAGTCTGCTGCCTTCTTTCTTCCTGTTTCAACTGTAATCTTTGTAATCCAACGTTGAAATTCAGTAATAAGTCATAATTATGGTAGTCCTATTAAATCAGTGGGGATTTGATGAGTCAGCATCTATGCAAGTTCCATTCATTCAATGAGCTACACTAGCTGAAACTCTTTACAACTCTCTCTCCCCCCCAGCACACCTATGTGTAGATAGATAGATAGATAGACAGACAGACAGACAGACAGACAGATAGACAGACAGATAGATAGATAGATAGACAGATAGATAGATACTGTATTTTTCGCTCCATAAGATGCACCTTTCCATAAGACACACCATTTTTAGGAGAAGAAAACAGGAAAATATAATCTGTTTTCTTCGCTCCATAAGACGCACAGACTTTCCACCCCCGTTTTGTGGGAAAAGTGTCTTATGGTGCGAAAAATACGGTAGGTAGGTAGGTAGGTAGGTAGGTAGGTAGGTAGGTAGGTAGGTAGGTAGGTAGGTAGGTAGGTAGGTAGGTAGGTAGGTAGGTAGGTAGGTAGGTAGGTAGGTAGATAGATAGATAGATAGATAGATAGATAGATAGATAGATAGATAGATAGATAGATAGATAGATAGATAGATAGATAGATAGATAGATAGATAGATAGTAAGGTATACAAATAGGTGTTTTCCTCAGCAATAAACACTTAAGGGGAAAGACTGCAAGCTGGAAGACCTAATGCTTTATCGTGAAGGAGCCAAGTTAACTACTGAGAAGCACTGCATGAGCTGACTATAAATAACACATTTTGCAGCCAGCCCAAGTCACTTCTGTGGCTATAAATCTTTCTGTCAAATAATCATCATACAACCTGAAATTCAAACTATGTCTCAAATTACCTCTCCTGTGAAAACAACATCCCCCAGAGTTTTACATAAATATCTGCTGGGTAACCACCACCACCCATTTTGAAAGAACACACATACATTTTCAGTTAAAATCTGTTGTTAATCTGCTTTACCACATTAAACATTCAGATTGTTTGAAGAAAAATATTTTGGCACAGATTACCAATCTATCTACTCATCCATACTTTGCTAAATGGACAATCATCATGATCTTACAGAATCTTGTAAACACTATTGAAGAACAGTATCAAAATCTTTTAAGTAAATCAGTATATAAATTACTTTTAATATTTCAAAGAGCTGGCTGGAGTTCGGTTTCTAGCTGCACAAAGGCTGGGAGTTCAGTTCCCCACCAGGTATCTCAGAAGAGCCAACATGTGTGGTTCTGGGCAAGCTACACAGCCCCAGTGTCCCAGTGAGGGAAGGTAAATCACCTCCAAGTAACCTTGACCTAGAAAACTCTGAAAAGGGTTGCTGTAAGTCAGAAGTGACTAGAAGGTACACAGTTATTATTACTGTTGTTGTTTTAGGGGGGTTGTCTCAATTTTGAGTGCTTCCTATGCACTAATAATAAACTTATTCCATAAAAAGGATCTTTATAAATACTACCACACACACTAATGGGAGGTATCGTGGTACTGGAGAAATCTAGGTATGCAGAACAGACCTTTAGGAAAAGTGTGAAAACAATCTTAAAAATAACCTTATCAGGACCAAGTTTGTTTTATGAACATACGTGATGGAAAGAATGGAAGACACATTGCCTGCTGGCATCCTGAACAGGACCACACCATACTGCAACATTTATTGGATAGCCAACAAAGCATCCAAAAGCTTCCTTGCTAGAGTAGATAAAAGGTTATTTGAACCTTGTACTGTTTTCAAATCCAGATTTCCCTGTGAGCTCAAAGCAAGGTAAAGCAAATGCCCTAAATGCTGTCCATGTGGTTGGAAATAACTATTACTCTCCTATCGTTTATACCATCTATAAACTTCTTTGAATTGGTTTTCAAACCAAAGGGGGCAGGGGCAAATGACATCACACCTTGTGCCAGTCTGACTAGTGCACCATCCCAGTGAGACTAGAATAAAAAAAAAATTACAAAGAACTTGGTACACTGAAAAAGGATAAAACCATTACTGATATCACAGATCCTCTGCATTCTACTGTACATTTCATGGAAACATATCCATTCAATAACCTCACCCTGCAGGTCCGTACACTGGTGAAATTAATCGTAAATAGTCCAAGATCTCCATGATCAAGTCCTGCGACGAAACTGCACATCCCTACGGTCAGATAGCAGAGCCCCTCCCAGCCTTATTTAACAACCTAAGTGCAGTCAACAGTCGTCCTTATTATGATCAATTAAAACATGCAATCCTGCTGAAGCTTCACGGCCAGCCCATTTATTGTGGCATCGGTTTTAGCCGACTATACACCATTTCCCTTTCCAAAGACGAAACGCTCTCTAGTTGAGGAAAGCTTAGGCCAAAATAACTGTGCCGAGCACCATAAGCCACTTGCTGGCTGCCACCCGCCTATCCCGGGCAACCGAGCACACACACACACGACTGCGTGTAGCTTTTGAGCGAGAAGCCTCTCGGTGTTGTGGGGAAGGGAAGGGGGGGGGGTCTGTGTGGTGTGCCCCACCCCTCGCGAGCAACCCCACGACATTTCTCGCTCGCTCGCTCTCCCTCTTTTGGGCCCCCTCAAAGCCACCCTCTCTGACGGAGCCTCCTCGCTCCGCGCCCTGGGCGGCCGTTGGTGGCCTATGCCAGCATGGGGCGCCGCGTGAGGAAGGCGGGCCCCGGCGCGGGCACCGCCCAGGCCACGCGAAGGAGAACGTGCTCGGGCCGAATCCTCCACTGCCGCCCTCTCCGCCCACCCCCCCGCGCCCAGCTCCTGGCCTCGGCCTCCTCGCGGCGGAGGAAGGGAAGGGAAGGGAGGGGAAGTCGGGTGCGTGACCGCCTCGTGCTCCCGCTTGCCCTCAGCCTCCAGGTTCAGGTCCCGCCCTCGCTTGGGTGGGGTGAGGGAGACGGCGCGGGTGGCAGGGGGAGGAAGAAAGAGAGAGAGAGAGAGGCCGCCTGCGGCCCTGTCTAGGGCGGGGGATTCTTGTGGAGCGACTCCGGGAGGAAAGAGCCTGTCTGGGCGGCGAGAAGGGAAGCAGCCAGGCCGAGCCCCTTGGCTTCGGGCATAGCCCTCCAAGGATTTGACGGCTCTTACATAAACATGACAGGCAACCGTGCGTCGTCTCTCTGCGTGCGCCTGGCCGTTCCGTGGTGGCGGAGGGCGAGGAGCGTTTCTTTTTTTAACACCTCACCTCCCACTACCTCTCTCCCTACCCCCCCCCCGCCAGCAAACGTCTCTACAGGCAGATGAGTGCTCCCCCTTCCCTTGGGGTGGGTTGGAGATTCGGAAATCACACACACACACACACACACACATCCCTCTCTCTCACTTCATGCTGTTATGTGCGTCAAGTCGGAACTGACTTTTTTTTAGCGACCCTAACAGGGCTTTCAAGGTACATGAGGCAGGGAAGGAGTGGTGGTTTCACCAGTTCCACTTCCCCAGTGAGTTCGAGTGGGATTCGAACGCAGACCTAGTCCGTCACTCGGACCACTACCCCACACTGGGCATCCTAGCTCACTTCTAAGCCCTCTCCCAGTTTGTCCCACTTCTCTGAAAGGCCGACAAGGAAAGCCCTCAGTGAAAAGCACCTCAATAAAGACTGGGGTTGGGAGCCCACGGGGCTGTGGTATCTTTTTAAAAAAAAAAAAAACTGGCAGTTTCCATCCTCTCCCTCTCCCCCTCCCCCCTCGTTAGACCTCATCCAGGGCACGAAGGCAAGAGAGCGGAGCGATCCCTCCCGTAAAACATACGCACTTTGCAGCTCTGCTCCCGGGAAGAGTAGACCGAATAAAGTCAAGTCGGCTTCGCCAACAAGGCCTGATTCCCCCCCCCTTTTTTTTTTTTTTTGGTTTCACGGTCGTGGTCAGAAGAGCTTCCTCATCACGTTCACACTGCCTTTGTCACCCAACGCAATATTCCACCCTCCCCGTGTTGTTGTCTTCTTTGCTCCCATCCGATACTTTTTGCCAGATTGTCTCTTTCCCCCCCCCCCCCAGCAATCTGGGTCTACAGAGCCTTTGCGATGCTCCTGAAATCCCCCCCCCCCGCTTTTCTCCCAGTGGTGTGTGTCTGTCGGCTTCTCCTCTTTGCCTGGTGTGTGTGTCCCCCCCCTTTGTTGTGACGCACATTGTGGAGGCTTCCTCTCCCCTTCCGCCTTTCCTAAAAGCCAGTTTCTCCACAACTTCCCCGCCGCGACTCCGGTTCTCTTTTCTCTCCCTGCTTGGTTAGCGCTGCCTCTCTTGTCATACCTTTCAGACCCGCTGGGGGATTTTCCAGGCCGGCTTTAAAAAAATAAAAATAAAAAAAATCATAATCTTCTCTGGGAAGAAAATGTTGGAGCTGGAAGGGGAACTCTCTGCCCGACAGCGGGAGTAATGCAACGCCCAGGTTTTTTTTCGGAGCCTGGCCAAGTCAGGCGGTGGAGAAATAAACGCCTTAGTCGATTATCTTCCGTTGCCTTTGGGCAGATCTTGAAGGGAAATAGGTAATTCCAGCCCATGAGCTCTCCCTTAGAAACAGAGGAGAAATTATAGAAATAAAACATTAAAAGGGGGAGGATGGATAGCTGTAAATACCTAGGGGGAAGTATTATACACACAGTTGTTCTGTTTTCTTCCCCATATGTGTAAAAATTGCCATTGGACCGTGAATTGTCTACATACTTGTATCTCAGCCTTTTCACTACAATCTGATGTCGAGGAGGCTATAATGTAACTATCTAATAGTTGTTGGCTGAAAAGAGAGGTTGTAATGTAGATTCTTGTCAGGGTGCAGTTGCACCTGTATTTTACTTTGCCCCACCCCCATTTTGTATACTGAGTAGTATTGTCTGATTTGACAGATTTTGTTTACCCATCCTGGACCTAATTCCATGTTAAGGTTTTGTGTGCCTGTAGCCATTACGTCTTGAGCTGGGAGTCTCATGAAACATTCATTAAATAGAGTACTTTTCATCCTATTGCATTAGTCAACAAGTCAATTTCATTAGCTGATTCCCCAGTTCTTTGCTCACCATGATGTTTGTTGTTGAGAGTAGTAGGCTGATGGGAGAAAGAGAGGGAAGCAACATCTCATCATATTCCTTTGTTTGTATCTCTTTCCCTTATTTGTCTTTTAAGTGTACACGTACAGGCTAGAAAGGTCCAAGAATCTGCTTTTAGAGAAGGTGCCCTGGTTTCTTCATCATTATATTGTATATTATATGCACAGAGGTTTCTAAACAATTTTTTCCAGATGTGGCAGTGTCATATACTTACACAAAAACTCTGTGATACTGTGAAGTTGTTTCCTAATTATTCCTAGCATAGGATTAGTACACTTCACTGTTGTAGCACATTATGCTTACATTTTAATTGAGTTATTATGTATTAATCCTGGCCAGATATATATACAGTTTGTGAATTAGGAAGTTTTGCTTCAGTGTGTACAAATTACCATTTTGTTATTCATAAATCTTTTCACAGACAAAGGTGTCTCATACCAATTTCTAAATCATAAACAGAGAAAACTGAGCTCACAGTACAGCAACATACAGTGGGGTCTTGACTTAACGGCTCGAGTTAAGAACATTTTGACTTAAGAACCGCTCTCATAGGAAAATATTGACTTGATTTAAGTACTTAGATTTGAGTTAAGAACTGAAAAAAACCCACGTGGGAGGCAGGGAAAGTGCAAAATGTGAACTTTCAGTTAACTGTTGGCCAGTGAAAAGGGTGCCTGTCTGCTTCCTCACTCCTCCCAGCGTTTAGAGAGTGGATTGGGAGACAGTCTTCGGACTGCCTGGTACTGTCCTGCCTGGACTGTATTTTCCCTGCTGTCCCTGAACCTTTCTTGACCTAAGAAAAAAATGAAACAAAATATTCCCCCTCTAGTGGTCGAAGGCGGAATAGCAGCTCCCCATTAGTTTCTATGGACGGAAAAGAGCAGATACGGATCAAATGATTTTCAATGCATTCCTATGGGAAATGCAGATTTGACTTGAGAACTTTTTGACTTGAGAACTGCCTTCCAATATGGATTAAGTTCTCAAGTCAAGACCCCACTGTATTCCCATTACTGTACAGTATATAGTTCCTTCACTTGTGAGAATATGCAAGCTGTTGCCCCCTCTGTGTGACTTAAACTTTTCCCACAGCCCAGCTAAGGTATGGAGGTGTTATTTCTCAGTTTTCAACAAAATTCACAGACATCCAGAGATCAGACCCACATGCACACACATAATTTTTTTCATTCCCCCCCTTTACCTGTAACCTTGTTACTGATCATTTCATTTTTTTTCCTTCTGCTTTCCTTCAGCTCATTACTGATACTGGTCTTCTGTTGCTGCCAAGTTTGCTCAGGTGCCTTTGGTGAGGGGCTACTTTTGAAAATCAATATATGATCTTTCATCTTACTTCTGGTTAAAAAATTTTATCACTTCTTTTACTTCTGGTTAAAAGGGGTTAGTTTTGGTAAATTTTACTTCTGGTTAAAATTTTTATCACCCTCAACTATTTCATTCACTTTGGCTGTACAAATTAAAGTTTTCTGAAATAAAACATTATAAAGCATCCCTTTTTATATGTTTGTGAATCTGTTCATGCTAGCCTGAACTGCAAGGAATTGATTCCATGTAATATGTTGAACTGAAAGATTAGATTCCCTTGCCTTGTTACAGAGGAATAACCTGTTCATGACTTTTTTAAAAAGTTAAAAAAAATTAAAAGGGAATGTGGATTTCCATGTTGGGTAGAAAAAGCATTTAGGGAAATACTGTGTTTCTAAGAGTAGAAAACAGTCCATGATATGTTTAGTCATGGATGTAAGTTTTGGGTAGAATGTCTCCTTCAAAACAAATAAAATTTTGTTTATTGAAAACCTATTTTAAAGAAATGTACAAAATCATGAAAACACTTTATAATACAAAAGAAATACAAAACTCAAAATGAAAACTTAATAAATACATATGTAAAATTATGCCATGTAAGTCTGATGACATGATCAGGCAGATCTGTATTTTAGTAATTAAAACTTTCATATCCTCCCACCAAAGATTCTTAGAATCTCTTAGGATCCTCTTGGTCCTGTGGAAACCTTTAGAGATAGTGGGATGGGGCCAGGGAATTCTTAAATTTCTGAAAATCTCCACTGCCAGTTACAGTGGTCATGGTGTGACTAGGAACAAAGACTTCTCATCTCCATCCTATTGAACCATATGCTACCTCAGGATCAAAGGGATCTTGAGAGATCCTAAGAAGCATGGTGGGTGCATGGGTCGGCTAGATTAAAAAAAACTTCGAATTATAAAATTATGGCTATGAATGATGACATCTGTTTCAGGGGCATAATTTTACATCATTCAATTTCAGCCAAAAAAACCCCACAAGATAAAACAGTAAAGGATCAAAACAGTGAATCACAATTGAATCACATTTACATTTGTTACCTAGGTGGATTCTTGACAGACATAGAATAAAATTTCCTGCAAGTAAGTGGCACTTATTTTGGGAAAATAGCAAATTACAAGACTGACTTGGAGTAGACTTGGAGTAGTCTCAAGAAACTATAGTAGCATGCTCTGAATAGAGGTCTTGGAACAGCGTCTAGTGTGACTGAGAAGGCCAATTTGAGACTGACAATCCCTTCCACACTGAAGACAAATACAATCTGTCCAGCTCCCTGATTTTGCTGGTTTCGGGACTGCCTCTTTGCACTGGCCTGCTGGGCAAGGGTCTCTTCAAATTGGGAAAGGCCATGATGCACCACTTGCCTCCAGGCTGAATGCTCAGATGTCAAGATTTCCCATCTGTTGAGGTCCATTCCTAAGGCCTTCAGATCCCGCTTACAGATATCCTTGTATTGCAGCTGTGGTCTCCCTCAGGGGAGCTTTCCCTGCACTTATTCTCCATGCAGGATATCTTTTGGAATCCGACCGTCAGCCATTCTCACAACATCCCCAAGCCAACGTAGACGTCACTGTTTCAGTAATGTATAGATACTGACAATTCCAGCTCATTCCAGGAGTACACTATTTGGAACTTTGTCCTGCCAGGTGATGCCAAAAATGCATCGGAGACAACACATATGGAATGTGTTCAACTTCCTCTCCTGCTGTGCACATAGGGTCCCAGAACTCACTACAGCACAGGAGTGTACAAGATTGACTAAATTATTTAAAAACATGCATTCCAGGAGATAGCCATGTTAGTTTGTTGCAGAGTCAAAAACAACACTGATTTTTTCTCTGAGATAGAGATTTGCTCTGGGATTTATTTCATAGTCAATGGGACTAAGGCATTGCTTGGTAAAAGTTGTGTGGATTGAATGCAAGGATTTTTCACATGATAAACTGTGAAGGAAATTCAGGTCATTGTAACTCAGATCTATAATTCATTTCCAAACAATGATTTTAATCTTGTTATTCAAGAAACAGGAAGAAAGGTTATGGGAATCTACTCAAGTTATAATGTAGCACTACACAACACATGGTGCTTATGTCATAGAACAGCAATACATGAGATTATGATATGTGAGAAATAAGAGTTCTATTTCCCAATTCTGTTGTCATGCTGGTCCTTTGTCCTATATTGTCCATGCAAGAATTCTTATATGGCAAAACTTTTGTATCCTTCAATCAGGACCTGCCTATGGCACTCAACCTTTTCAAATTCTTCTAAGTAGAGATAGGTATGAACCAACAAACTTAGTTTGTGCTAATTTGTTTTTTGGCTAAAGTGTTTAGTGCAGGGGTTTTAAACTCAATTTACCTGGGGGCCGCTAGAGATAGAGTCTGGGTGAGGCTGGGCTGCATCAGATTTTCCGCCAAGCGGAGCAAGAGCCCAAAGAAGCCGCCCAGGAGTTTCCTTCGCCGACAGACAGGTGGGCTGGCTGGCAGGCTGCAGTTCCGGATGGAGGGTGCAAGAGGTGCTGTCTTGGGAGAGAGCCGGTGAGCGAGGCAAGGCTTTTTTTTTTACTCTTGACAGCAGAGGACACATGGGCGCTTTGGGGGGGCAGGCAAGGAGAGGGCCACAAACTATCATCTGGGTGGGTCGCATGTTTGAGACCCCTGGTTTAGTGTTTTCCAGCCCTGCCTCATCCAGGGGAGTGCCCACTCAGAGGCGGCACCTGGAGGAGGCAGGGCAGGGAGGCTGGGATCTTACCTTTGAGTGGGCGCTTGCCAGAGGAGGCGGGGCTAAGAATTGTCAAACACCTGTTTGGCTAAAAATGAACTGGCATGAACTAACATGAAGGCAAACACTGCCGACTCAATGCAGGCCTTCATTGTGGTCATAGATTTCACCCTTTGACCCCTGAAATGTGTTCCTTGTCCCCAGGTGGAAAAAAAACTTGAAGGCAGGGACAGGCTTATGGATGATGGAAGCTTTCTTCAAAGATTGAAGAAGTTCGACATCCATTTGCACTTTGCATTTTGGCCAATGAGCTCAGGGTGGCATTCTCCGTTCTTCTCTTCTCCTTTTTATCCTCTCCCCACAACTATGAGTAAAGTGAGGCTAAGACAGAGTGACTGGCCCAAGTTCAGCTGGTAAGTCCTCCTTTTTCCAGCAGTAAACTGTGTGGAGGCTGGCAGTGTAACAGTCATTCTGTCAGGAAAGTAGAAATTCCTGGTTTGTCTGGAATTATTTTTTTTACAGAGAACAAAGCATAGGTACCTTTTCTCTTGGCATTACTTGGGGAAAATGCAAACCCTGTCCAGGTGTTTTTAAAGGGTTAATTTGAAAGCATGAGCTGGGAGAGAGTCCTAGCCTGAATAGGTATGTTGGGCTATTGTTCTTAAGTTAAAATCTAATCAAATGTTCTCACTTGAATAATAAATCAGGGATTTTTAAAAAGTTGTTTCCACGACTTGCTTCCATGACCTGATTTTCTAGGAAGCACTCATTTCAGTTAGATGGTGACAACTCTGCGTAGTAAAGCCACTGATGTATCTTGTGGAACATGTAAAAACGTAACAAGGTTTATTTGGCATATGCTGCTATAGTCACCACTACTGAAGTGTCTCTTTCCTCCATAATCTTGTTACCTTTTTACTTCTGTTTGTGAGTGCTGTTTTCTTTATATTGTCTGCCCTGACGGATGCTTGAACAGTCCACTGATATATAACTTTCTCCTACTGAGTCCTTGGTTTCCCCTTTTCTTTTGTTTCTTCTTCCAGTAGATCCTTTCCTTGCTATCTTTCCTTACTACCTCTCCCATGTCAAACTCCTGTTAGGTCTCCCTGGTTGCTTGTTCTCTAGGGTCTGTCTCAGTTTTATTCCTCTGCTGCTCTCTGGTAGGAGTCAGCAAATAGGGAAAAAAAACCTTTCTGGTGTCCCTCTAAAGAGAAAACATCTTTGTTCTCTAGAGATAAAAGGGGCAGATGTGGCTCCTGATATCTCCAACATAGTTTGTTAGCCACCCTGTTTTCCCAAAAATAAGACCTAACCTGAAAATAAGCCCTAGTCTGATTTTTCAGGATGCTCGTAATATAAGCCCTACCCCAAAAATAAGCCCCAGTTAAGTGAAACCCCGGCCTCCACCATTGTGCAGCAACCAGAAGAAGATGACATGACTGTAAAATAAAACATCCCCTGAAAATAAGCCCTAATGTGTTTTTTGGAGCAAAAATTAATATAAGACCCTTTCTTATTTTCGGGGAAGCATGGTAGTTCTTTAAAACTGTAAACACAAACTTTCTTTTTTTCTCTCAGAAGTGTGGATGTGATTCCTTAAGAACAGGGAAAGTGTGCTTAGGTTATCATACCAAGTCTGAAAGGGCTGAAATCATGTTAGCACTGGTCCTGTATTGCTTTCCAACACAAACAAGATGTGAGTTTTATACATACACTGGTGAGACTGGCATGTGATCAGAAATGATTGCATGGAAGCTGGATGGAAATTGTAATAATGTCTAGCTATATAATTGAAAAAGTAACCAAATAAAATATTGCTGTGTGGAACGCTCCTGTCCAGAGTTCAAAATTGTCAACTAAGCCTGCTTTCAAACTGTGGAATGCACTTCCTTCAGAGTGCTGAACAACTACTCTGGCTGATTTTATGAAAGGAGTAAAAACACATCTTATTAGACTGACATATAATGTATACCTGGCCCTGTTGTGCTGTTTTTTTTAAACCATATTCTTTTTAGATTTGGCAATAATAAATAGATTTTAATGGTTTATAATATATTTACTTGATTTTAATGTTTTTAAGAGAGGCTGGTTTACTTGATTTTGGTGTTTTACAGATAAATTTGGTTCTACTTGTTTTTATTCTTTTAGGAAGCTTGTACACTGCCTTGAGTGCTATTTTTGGTGAGAAAGAGAAGTATGCATATAATAAACACAGACATAACCCCCTTGCATTCTTCTCTCATCTTCTGGTTTGCAACTCTCAGTCCATAAGCAGCATCCTGTGGCAATTGTGCATGTTTCATAGCTTTCCCTTGTTTGGTTCTAGTATATGGGGTACTCATTTAAATGTATGTTGTATCCTACTGATATATTGACAAAACACAAGCTGACACTTCTAGCTAGTGTGTTACTCATGGACAGATGCAGAAATGCTAACAGCTTCTAAGTGGTGTGACTAACTGTAACAATGCAGAATAACTGACTCCTCAAAGCCTTAGTTCTTGACATTCATTAACAAAGCCAAAGATGAAGTCTGAGATGAACAGCAGTCTGGGAACATTTGAAGTGCCATAATAACCATCCATTTATTAATATCATCTTTTTCCACATAGTTTTGTCCAAAGTAGCTTGCAGTGTACTGAGTGACAACAGTAAGTATAAGAGTCCTAAAAAGTATTTTCCCTCTCCCTGACTTACCTGATTAAACAAAAAAGCTTGGGTCCCATATGTTTATTATAGGAGTGGCCATTATAGGATGGTAAACTTTTCACTACTGCTTGATTTCTCTGTAATGGAATGTGGATCATTATTTTTGTAGTTTCCTATAAAATAAAGTATGATTTTACTCCTTGCTCCACCAGGCAAAGGAGCAGCTTTGAAGTGGGCAGAGGGCATAGAGGGAACGCAGCTGAAGGATGGAAATATGCAAGAGACAGAATGGAACGAGATACATTTTTACGTGTTATGTGTACCATGGTAGGTGGATATATTGTTTTGCTACGTAACGTTATTTAACAAATAAAAGAGTGAAGTTTCTGCAGCTTGCTGAATGATGGTCACAAGAAAAGGTGGGGAATAGGTTGGGAAGGAGAGTGTTATCATTTGAAAGGGGGACAAATTGAGACAACCCCAAGACCTGTCTGGACATTTCTTGTGGCGGTGGGGGGGGGAGTTGATCATTGTGAAGGATTGCGCAAATGAGAAATAGAATAAACTGCACTAAAGATAAGAACAAGTCAAGTACAAACTAGAGCACATCAACTTCTCTTATACGGGCATGCCCTGAGAAGAGATGGAGAATGCAGGCAATTTGCTGGATGTGAAAGTCTTTTGAACATTACTTGTCGAAATACATCCACCCCAGCCTTCAATTTACTATTAAATTATTTTTCCATTTCCCCAAATAAACACTCTCACTCATCTGTAAAAGACTCACAAAATGAATGGAACTTATGTTAGTGTTGATCCACCAAACTCTCATTGATTCAATGGATTAACTGTATTTGGGGTCATGTATTAGATTAGGATTTGTTTTCTGGTTAACCCTACAGAGCTGGCCCACATGTAAAGAGTCTGAAGACCTACATATTATCTACAGTAACATTATGCTATTGGCCCAATAAGAATGAAAGTATGGAAAAGATTATCCAAACAGGCCAACCATCCAGTCAGGTCAGCAACTGCATGGCCAGTTAAAAACGAACAGAGCCTTGAGGCACTTTGAAGGCTTTACAAATTTATGATGATATGCCTTTAAAAGAACAAAAACCAGTCTCCTTCATAAGGAAGGAAGGAGTGAAGAAAGAATTAACATGAGCTGCCAGATATTTAACACAGGTGGATGAGGAAGAGGTATTGTCAGTTCAATAGGTAGAAACTACGATATTTCTGTTTAACCAGATTCATGGCTTTTGGGTGCCTCGCATAGCGATTGCTCCATTTAACGAAGAAATCGCTTTGCGATGATGTTTTTGTGATCGCTTAGCGATGGCCCCTATGGGGAAAATTCGCTTTGCATGATCGCAGGGAAGCAATCATCACAAAGCCCCCATTTTCGGCCAGCTGATCGGCAGTTCCAAAATGGCCGCCAGGTAAACAAAATGGCCACCCGCTGTGTTGCTTCGCTTTTGAGGCATCGAAAATGGCCGCCCCTATGGAGGAGTTTCACTTAAGGTTAGTTTTTAAGCCCATAGGAACACATTAATGGCATTTTAATGCATTTCTATTGGCTTTTTAATATCGCTTAGCGATGAAATCGCTTAGCAGAGATTTTTGCTGCATGGATTAACATCGCTAAGTGAGGCATCACTGTACAAGGTTAGTAGCTCCTCCTGAATTTGGTCAAATTCATGTTGGTTGCTTTGATGACACTGTCCAACCATCTCATCCTCTGTCGTCCCCTTCTCCTCTTGCCCTCACACTTTCCTAACATCAGGGTCTTTTCCAGGGAGTCTTCTCTTCTCATGCAATGGCCAAAGAATTGGAGCCTCATCTTCAGGCTCTGTCGTTCCAGTGAGCACTCAGGGTTGATTTCC
Source organism: Pogona vitticeps (assembly GCF_051106095.1). Lineage (NCBI taxonomy): Eukaryota > Metazoa > Chordata > Lepidosauria > Squamata > Agamidae > Pogona > Pogona vitticeps. Next base: position 53,059,615 of record NC_135784.1, on the reverse strand, counting down.
TTTAGAATGGATAGGTTTGTTCTCCTTGCAGTCCAGTGGACTCTCAAGAGTCTCCTCCAGTACCACAATTCAAAAGCATCAATTCTTCAGCGGTCAGCCTTCTTTATGGTCCAGCTTTCACTTCCATACATCACTACTGGAAAAAACATAGTTTTCACTATGTGGACCTTTGTCAGCAAGATAATGTCTCTGCTTTTTAAGATGCTGTCAAGGTTTGTCATCACTTTCCTCCCAAGAAGCAGGTGTCTTTTAATTTCAGGGCTGCTGTCACCATCTGCACTGATCATGGAGCCCAAGAAAGTAAAATCTATTGTATAGTATTTGGGATACTATAATTTAAAAAGGGAATTGAGTATTTGCATTACTCAGTAGAGTTACAATAACTGATTATTTTTAACTATGTAGAACAGATGAGAAACATTTCCAAACATCAGTGATATTCATATTAGGGATCCAAAGTATTACTAAGGCTAAGATGATAATAGATGTAATGCCGCCACTGTTGTGAAGGTTTTGTTGTTACGTGCTATAAAATCACTTACAACGATAGCCACCCTATGAAGGCGCCATCTACAACATGTTCTGTCCTCAATTGCCCTGCTGAGCACTTGTAAACTCAAGCCTGTGGCTTCCTTTAGGGAGTTGGTCCATTTCGTACTTGGTCTTCCTCTTTTTGTGCTGCTGTACACCTTTCCCAACATTATTGTCTTTTCCATTGTGAAGGCTATGAACATGTTTTTGTTCACATGAGGAAAAAAATAAATTTTTTTGGATAAATTAAGTAAATCAGTGGGTGCCACCTGCCTGTTCACTGAGAAATGTACATCACCAGCACTGGACTGAATTTCTCTTCCTTGCCCGTTTATTTTTCTTTGAGGGCACCTTAGTGTGCTGGGTCAAATAGCTAGTGAGGCTTTAGGAGTATGTAGTTAGTAGTGAGTGTTAACTGAAGGGAAGGTATTAGTTACCAGAGATTTCCCTTGTCTTACTAAGACATGACATGCAGATTTCCCTGTTGATAGAGGATAGCAGTCATTCTGAGAGACACCCACCCACAAAAGCCACAGACATGATGCTTTACTCAAATCTTTACCCACTGCTTTGCAATGCAAAACCTGGTGGAGTTTTTGGTACTTTCTGTTTAAAGCAAAAGCAATGTATCGGGGTTTTCCAGCATCTTAGATGATTGCTCAAAAACAAACCAGCTGAGGTTAGTGGAAGGGGACAGAGATAATTGTGTTCGGGTTCTGTTTGACATTCACTTATCCACTGAAAATGCTTTCCCCTTATGGAAACAGAATGTAGTGAAACATAATAATAATGCTACAGCTGTGATCTTTACTTGGCCCACTGAGTCCGTTGGTGGAAGAAAAGATATTACAGTGGTGCCTTGCATAGCGACGATAATCGGTGCAGCAAAAATCGCTGCAAAGCGATTTCGTCGCTATGCGATATTAAAAGGCCCATAGGAATGCATTGAAAACCCTTCAATGCGTTCCTATGGGCTTCAGACTCACCTTTAAACGAAAATCCTCCATAGGGCAGCTATTTTCGCTGCCCAGTAAGCAAGGAATCCGTCCCAGAAAACAGCAGGCGGCCATTTTTTTACCCGGTGGCCATTTTGGAACCGCCGATCAGCTGTTAAAAAAATCATCGCTTTGCAATGATCGGTAAGCGAAACAGGGTTCCAATCATCGCAAAACGATTTTTCCTCATTTAAAACATTGCAATGCGATCGCTTTTGCAATCGCAAAATCTTCATCGCTATGCGATTTCTTCATTAAACGGGGTGCCCGTTAAGTGAGGCACCACTGTACAAGGAAGCTGTATCATCAAAAGTGGGCTTTTTGACAACAGCCATCCTTAGGATTCATGGCAGCTATGTTGATATGGTTAAGGGCTTCAGAATCACTATCTATGTAGCTATGTAGCATCAGAATGCTAAAGTCTTGCAGGCTTTTTGGTTTGAAAGCATATTGACACACAAATAATACACAATGATTTGGAATAGCATTTATAACCTTGCAACAGAGCAGGTAGCCATAGCTTCCTGGGGAAAAAAAGACACAACCTGTTTCTAGCTGCCCATTGCTGTGTGCTTCTAAGTTGAAACCTAGCATATCAGTAAGGTATTCGACAGAAGAAGAACATGAATGCATTTATTCAAAACTACAAACAAACAGTGAAAGTTATTATTATTATTAGCATATGCTAATAACTGTCTGTTTTTGGAAAATCAGTATCTTTTAAAAAATCAAGCACTCAACAATGCCTTTATATGTTTATTTGGAAGTAAATCAATGGGTATGTGCATAGGATTTGCACCCTTAGTGATTTAAACAGTAATGAAGACATATGCCTAAATTAGTAATGTAAACCATGATAGAATCATCTGGAATTGTTACATGAAAAAGCTTCTAGAGCTGTCAAGATTTTCCTTTTACTTGGTGATAAAAGACAGATAAAGCTAGTCCCTATAGAATCTGAAAATTTCAGTTAATGCTAGTAAGTTTGTTGTCCCTCAACATCTTAATTTTCCTTTTTCCACTCTATTGAGACATGCAAACGTTGCAAGAGTTCTCAGTATCAGAATGAGTGAAAGATCACTAAAAGATTTTTAGAACCTCTTGGTATGGGTTTTGCTTCTATGCTTAGAGTTTAAAATGGAAAGGAATTTCCCTCAGATCAGATTAGTCAGCGATTCTTTTTCCTTTTCTAGTGAGTGCAATAGGTGGATGACATCTGGCTATGTAACTGACTATTTTCCTTTATCAGTTTGTTACTCTAGTTGAAATCCTCTTTGTGTAAGTTTCATGGCATATAGATGATGATGTCATCAGCTGGGGCAGTTTCTCAGAAATTAAGCATTTTATCTACCTGTCTTCCTGAGACTTCCATGAATCCATTTCATCATTGGGAGCCTGTGAAGGGTCTTTAATTACAAAAAAAAAAAAAGCACCACCACCAGGGTAACTTTACCAGTGGCAGCAACTTTTGGTGTTGAAACCTATCCTCCTCCTGTCTTGTATCCCACATGGGTTCCTGACAATTAAAGGAATTAGCTGGGACAGAGCGCACCGCAGGAAGGGAGGAAGAAGTGTTCAATTTCTTTTAAAAAATTGTCCCAGCTGATTATATCATGCACTTCAAACTACAGAATTTACACAAAAGGTACTTCAGTCTCTTTGTCATATTTTCTGTTCTGGCACTTACATGAGGGGCTGTATATTTTAACCCCTACTTCAGTTCAATTGACTGAATATAGTAATATTGTATGATTTATTATAATCCACCCAAATGGACACCTGCACATTCATAACTCATTGTCAGCAGAGCCAAAGATTACAGTATTTGCATGTGTCAAAGAGCCATTGCATATTAAAACTTTGAACATGGGTATCATACAGTCTCAAACACATTGTTTTTCAAAGTAATCAGATTCATATAATCATAAAATAATTGAATTGTAAGGGTCTGTAAGACCATTGAGTCCAACCACTTGCTCAGTGCAGGAATCCAAGTTAAAATATATCTGACAGATGGTTATCTAATTTTCTTCTGAATGCATTCAGCATTGGAGCACTAAGCGCTTTCTGAGACAATTGGTCCCATTGTCATACTGCTCTAACAGGAAGTGTGGCGTCCACCCTCGTGCCCCTTTGCTTGACCTTCAAGCCTCAGAGCACACGAAGGCAAACACTCTCCTCGTTAACACTGCTGCCACCAGGTGATCTCTAAATCACCATTTACTTCAGAAAGATTCAGGTCCACACTGCAAGTTCTTTTAAATAAAACTTTGGTTTATTGATTACATAGATTGATTCATGAATATCTTCAGTAGCTAATCATTCCTCAGAATTTCCCAAACTACACACTCTATTACTTTCTCTGACTTTTCTCTACTGCCTGACTTACATTTCTCTTGCTGACTCAGTCTGACTTAATCTCCCCAACTCTCTGACTCCGCCTCTTATAGCATCTCTCTTGACTCTGCCTCTCAGCAATATGAATATTCATAAACCATTACATAATACAACAAGAACCATAGATCTAATAAATGGAGAACGCTACAGGAAATTTTTCCTGATATTCAAATGAAATCTGACTTTCTGTAAAATGAGCCCATTATTACGTGTCCTGAACTCTTGGATGATCAAGAACAGATCCTGCCTTCTTTGTATAACATTATTTCAAGTATTTGAAGAGTTCTATCATATCTCCCCTCAGTCTTCTTTTCTCAATGTCCAGTTCTTTCAGTTTTTCCTCACAGGGCTTGATTTCCAGTCCTTGATCATTCTTGCTGCCCTCTGAACTTTTTCTAGTTTGTGGCATCCTTAAAATGCAGTGTCCAGAAGTGTACATTGTACTCAGGATAAGGCCTAACCAGTGCCAAATAGAGGGGATCTAGTACTTCACAGTATTTAAAGACTATACTTCTGTAAATGGAACCCAAAATAGCACTGGCCTTTTTTGCAGCCACATCACACTCTGCTTTTTTTTCTTTTGCTTTTTTAAAGTCTATTGATTAGAATCTTATTACTTAGGGTCACTAGATTTCCAACAGCATACATTATAGCTGTGAATTTCCTTAAGGCTCTGGTCCCATGAGAGGAATGTTCTCTAATTATCCCCCCAATTAGTTTGTTGCTTTTTTCCTTCTGGTAACACAACACAAAGTCAAAATCAAAACATTTTCCCCAGCCAGCAGTATAATTACATAACATTTTCCCATCACCAGGAGGGTTGTGTTATTTTGTATCTTTGTTGTACTGGTGCATCCCTTGCCGAGGTTGCCTGTGTGCATGACGTGCCCCACTTCTTTTTAGAATCAAAGCCAGGAAGGAGGCACACACATAATTTTTTTAAAAAATTCGTGCCTGATTCATTACTACATTGGTAAAAGTATGTTACTGGGGAACCTCCACCATTACATTACTGGCGAGCAATACTTAAAAAAAAATCTACGTTGAAACATCGGTATGCCAATGTCACTGGGAGGGGATGATCGCCAATACTGCTGCGTGGTAATCCCATGTCCATTGTGTGCAATGCATTTCTGCAGGAGCACCCAATGCAACAGAGGGACATTTTCCTAAACAAACCCCCCTTACTGATCAATGTTCCCTCCAATTTCCACACCCCTGTGTGCTAGCACATCCACCCCCCATGTGGGGTTCCGTTGTGACCAGAACAAAAGGGGCTGGAAACTATCACTGTGGGTGTACAGGGAAGGAAGAAAGCTGTCCAAAGGGGGGGGTAGAGTCAAACTTGCTCATGCTTTCACACACTTTAGAGGGAGCCTTGTTTCTGATATATTCATGTGTCGATAAATATAATTTTTTTAAAAATTAATCAAGTGGCTAAATTGCTCCTTGAAGCAAGAGAGAAAATAAATTGGTACCATGGTATAGCTGGCCATAATGATTCATATAGGAGGAAATAAATCGGTATTCTAAAAGTTCTTGAGACATTTGTCCTGCAATACAGTGGTGCCTTGCTTAACAATGATAATCCGTTCCAGGAAAATCACCGTTAAGTGAAAACATCGTAAAGCGAAAATAAAAACCCCATTGAAACGCATTGAAACCCGTTCAATGCGTTCCAATGGGGTAAAAACTCACCGTCCAGTGAAGATCCTCCATACGGCGGCCATTTTCGCTGCCTGTATAGCGAGAAATCAGTCCCTAAACACAGCAGGGAGCCATTTTAATCACCCGGCGGTCATTTTGAAACCACCGATCAGCTGTTCAAAAAAAGTCATTTTGTGAAGAATCGGTTCCCGAAGCAGGGAACCGATCATGGCAAAGCGAAATTTCTCCATTCAGACCATCATTTTGCGATCGCAATTGCAATCACAAAAAGATCATCGTTAAGCAGTTTTGTCGTAATGTGGGGCAATCGTAAAGCGAGGCACCACTGTATAAACCATGTGACCACAATTCAGTACAGCAGAGGTATGGAAAGTATCAGAGGAAATAGAGAACATTTCCCTTGTGTGACCAGGGCCTAAGTTAACTCAGCATAGGCATTTGATGTTGCATACCAGCATAGGCATTGCATACCAGTTGTGTAACTCTGCACCAAAGCAAATTTGTTTTATTTATTTATTAAAATATTTCTACCCTGCCTTTTTCCTTGAAAAAGATGCAAGGTGGCTTACAACAATGAATGACAATATTTAAAGTTAAAAACAATGAGTATGCAACAGTGGTTAACATCATTAAAAGACAATATTTAAAACTACAATGAATGACAATTAACAGACAATATTAACAGACAATATTAAGGCAAAGAGCAATAAGTGTACATTTTTAAAAAATGCTGTTCTGAGACATGGAAAACACAAATACTGTATTAGTAAAAATCCAATCAAAGCAGTAATCCATAGCAATCTATCTAAAAGTGACAGACAGGTTACCGAGGGAGGGCTTGCCTGAAGAGAAGGGTCTTTGACTACTTTCAAAAGGACAGCAAAAATGGGGTCAGCCTGGCTTCCTGTGAGAGAGAGTCTGGGAGAAGCAACAGAGAAGGCCCTCTGTGTCCCTATCAGATACACCAGTGAAGGTGGTGGTATGGAGAGAAGGATCTTTCCTGATTATCTTAAAACCTAATGAGAGATATGTTTTTTGAGATAGCTTGGACCAAAGCCACTTAGGGCTCCATAGGTTAAAACCAGCACTTTAAATTGTGCTCAGTAACTGATTGGCAGCCAATTGAGCTGCTATAACAGAGAAGGAGGTTATGTGATCCCTGTAACCAGCCCCGGCCAGCAATCAGGCTGCTGCATTTTGGACCCATTGAAGTTTCCTGTTACTTTCCATGGGTAACCCCACATAGAGTGTATTACAGTAATCTAGCCAAGAAGTAACAAGGGCCCGTATGTAGTCAGATCAGATCTCAAGAAAGGGACATAGCTGGCACACTAGTTTTAATTGTGCAAATACACTCCTGGCCACCGCTGAGATCTGGGCATCCAGGAGCACCTCCAAGCTACATACCTGTTTTTTCAATGGGATTCTAATCCCATCCAGCACCAGCTGCATCCCTATTCCTTGATCTGCCTTTTGACTGATCAGGAGTATGGTATCTCTGTCTTGTCTGGATTAAGTTACAATTTATTCACCCTCATCCAGTCCATTACTGATACTAAACACTGATCTAGAGCCAAAGTAGCTTCCTCAGGTTTAGGTGGCAAGGAGGAGTAGAGTTGAGTGTGATCGGCATACCGGTGACACCTAGCCCCAAAACTCCAGATAATCTCTCCCAGTGGTTTCATGTAGAAGTTAAATAACATAGGAGACAAAACAGAACATAGGAGACAAAATGCCTTTATAGGTTATAACTAAACAATCAAATGCTGTGGGATTTGCTATGGTTATAGTACATCTCAATTCAGGACACAAATGTCAAATTGAATCTGGTGCTTTTTGTTCCCAGCATGCTTTTTTCTTCTGCCACAGGGGGCTTCTGCCTTTTTCAAGCCGAAACAATTTGAACGGACTTTTTGCCATGTCATCAGATCATTGTAGGCATGTAGGCATTCTTCAGTCTTGAGAGACTATGGTAACGTGCTCTGTATGGAGGACTTGGAACAGCGTCTAGTGTGGCTGAGAAGGCCAATTTGAGACTGACAATCCCTTCCACACGGAAGACAAATACAACCTGTCCCCTGTCCAGCTCCCTGATTTGGCTGGTTTCGGGACTGCCTCTTTGCCTCGGCCTGCTGGACAAGGGTCTCTTCAAATTGGGAGAGGCCGTGATGCACTGCTTGCCTCCAGGCTGTACGCTCAGATGTCATTGTTTCCCATCTGTTGAGGGCCCATTCCTAAGGCCTTCAGATCCCGCTTGCACAGCTTGTAGCACAGCTATGGTCTCCCTCTGGGGTGATTTCCCTGCAGTAATTGTCCATACAGGAGATCTTTTGGAATCCAACCGTCAGCGTTTCTGACGACATGCCTGAGCATAATGTAGACGTCCCTGTTTCAGTAATGTATAGATGCTAAAAATTCCAGCTCATTCTAGGACTACTCTAATGATCTAATGATCAGATCATTAGTTCTTGTAAAAATGATGGGGCATGCCCATAGGTGGTGTTTCAGTGATGAAGACAGTCTGGGCATGATGTTTAGAACTGTATGAACACCTGACCTCCCATTCTTCCCCCTCAGTAGTCTTTTGATTTTTTTTACACATATAAAAATAGCATTAGATAACCTTTTCACCTTATCATTAGTGCTGAGATACTAGTACCATGTTTCCCTGAAAATAAGACAGGGTCTTATATTAAATTTTGCTAAAACAAAAAATACAAAACAACAACAAAAAACAACAACAGCACATTAGGACTTTCTTTCATATACAGCTGTCTAAATTTATTCAAGTGCAATCATGTCATCTTCTGGTTGCTGCACAATGGTGGAGCGTGAGGTTTCACTTAACTGGGGCTTATTTTGGGGGTAGGGCTTATATTACGAGCATCCTAAAAATCACACTAGGGCTTATTTTCAGGTTAGGTCTTGTTTTCGGGGAAACAGGGTATACTATTTTAGTGCTATATCATCTTTGGACAAGGAAAAAACATCAAAAGTTATGAACAAAATTGAAAGAATCCAGATGAAATAAAAGTTATTCTTGTGGTATGTGGTATTTCTATACATGTAAAGAAGGGCTTTGGAACTCTGCAACCTTTTCCACAACCCTGTACAACCCTTTTTGAAGCCAAGTGGCTTGATAGAAGACTGGCAGGGCGAGAGCCAGAGGAAAGAAGGGACCTGTGGGCTGAAATGCAAGTCACATTGCATTGAGTGTGAACACTGAAGTTCCAAATCAATCCATGGACTGTGTGTGATTACTGATGATAAATTCAGCTATAATACAGATTGTGAATCAAAACTGCCAATGTGGGTGCAGTCTTGGGTTCCAGCAATTCACAGCTGAAATTTATGTCAGTGGAGTTACACCAGTGCCATTTCCCCATTAGATTCTAGCCACCAAATCATATACTTTAGGAATCCAGTGTGATGTTGATTTTAAGATTATTAGGCGAAGACTGGGAAGAGCAGGGTCTGACTGTAATGGGTGGAAATGCAGCATGTTACAGTACTTCTAAATAGTTCCTGTTGGTGGCAACAACTGCAAAATACAGTTACTTCTTTCATTAGTGTAATAGGGCATCTGAACTTCCCTTTTCTCTTGTAGTAAGATTGTGGGCACCTGCGTTATTCATTGGGGGGGAGTGAACTATTCACTTGCTGAAAAGAACAACTCCTCTAGTCTTTCTTTAAATCACAGTCCAAGCTGCACTTGGGCATGACTTATCTGCAGGGCTGAAAGCACAAGTTCGCATCAGAGCGCTATAGTATTGTAATACAGCACACCTTTTAAAATTATTATAGGCTTCTTAAGAGGGCCACATGACTTTGATTTTGGTTTAAACAAAGATTTGGTGAAAAAACAGAAGTCAGTTTGGGGGGGGGAGTATCAAGGGAAGAATGATCCAGAGGGAGCCGACTGGGTTCTTGAGAGGACCCCATTCTAATGTCAGGAAAGGAAGTATTGTAAACACATGATACTTCATAACATAGCTAGTCACATTGATGTTATATAGTAAACGGTGAGTAACAATGTACACAAACTAATTATAAATTTTGTTTAAAATATGTTTTGTGGGGGTGGTTGGTTTATAGTGCATATTTCTGGCCTTCGATCTGCCCTGTATCTCAAGCCCCAGCTACCTCACAGGATTGTTGTAATTGAAACATAAGTTCAGGAAAGAACAGCATAACCCTTAATTTTCTTGGCAGAAAGACTCTCTCTCTCTCTCTCTCTCTCTCTCTCTGTGTGTGTGTGTGTGTGTGTGTGTGTGTGTGTGTGTGTGTGTGTGTTTGTGTGTATGTATGTGTGTGTGTGTGAGAGAGAGAGAGAGTGTGTACTTGCATAGAAATTTGTCTGTGTTCAAATAACATCAGTTCTCAATTTTCAAGTGCATGGTTAGTCTCCTCATGTGGTTTGTACTCTTAGCTTTTCACACCAATTGCAAATATCTTTCAATTTGCAAAAAGTACTGTGCTGCTATCAGAAAGGTAACATGCTAAGTCTCAATGACCGGATTCTAAATACCGCATTAGAGGTGCTCAAAAGCACTGTCTTCAGAAACTTAAGTAGTCTCCTAAGTTTCTTCTGTTCAGAAACACAAAGGACTCAAAGGTTCAAAACTCCCATGAAAGCCCTTGTTCAAGAAAGGAGCAAAATTCATACTGTCAGACAAGCAGAATTATTGTTTGGAATTACATTACAAGTACAATTTAGAAGTCAATGAGATAATTAGAGCCAAGGCATTATTTTGCCTATACCTGTAGTGAGAAGACATACCTTTACTCCCTCTCCTTGTGTCACGTTCTTCTGCGCCAGTTTACAGGAAAAGTAAGACTAAGTAGCAGTATGAAACATATGATGACAAAACCATCTGCTGTTCTGATGCCCTTTACTTTTGTCAATTGCAAAGAAAAAAAGTTTATTCAAAGATAAACTTGAATAAGATTTTCTTCTGCCTTGTGATATGTACAAACTTGTGGAAATTAAACATGATAGACAAGTAATAGCGATAATGGATATTTGTTTATTTTTAATTGAAAGTAATTATAGTTCACTTTCCAGTAATAAGTCAGTCTCACAATAAACAATAAACCAATTATTTTGAATAATCTCTTTGGGGATCTTCCAGATAAGCATATGTACCACATCACTGTCTTTTTTCTTTTATTCTGGAAGAGCATGGGGTAAATGAGTTGGGGGAAGTTAACCCCCTTGCCACTTCCAACAGCTACTGTTTCTTCCATTTCCTGTGATCCCTTCCTTGAGTTTTCTGGTTTAATCTGTTTTTGCATTTTTAAAAAAGATCAAATAAACATTTTATTGTTAATTTTAACCCTTTGGAAGCAAGAAGGCAATATTATACCCTCCTTCTGCAGATCTCTTTTGCTGACATAGCATATAACCTACTGAAGGCAGGCAGAAATTATAAAATTATAAAAGCTAAGGGGATGGGCCAAGCCATAGCATTGAGAGAGAAATGCTGATACCCTGAAAGTTCAGGTTTTTTTAAAAACGTTCTTTTTAAAAATTCAGAAGTTCAAAAATCATATCCAGTACTATGTAAGAGCTGGATTATTTCCTTTGTTTATTTGAAAAGCCCCCCACCCCCAAATGAAACAATTGGTTGAAGGATGGAAAAAAAAACAGAAAATCAACCAAGAAACCAGTTAGTGTGCAATCAAATGGTTATTTGTCCCCCAGTTAAGTCTTTTGTTTTGCTCCTTTTTTCCAGTGACCAGACAATGTCTGTGCCATTGTGAATCAACAAGCAAGAAGGTAACTTTCCATTTTTCAAGATTATTAAGCTGCTTAAACAAAGAACAGAGTTGGGGAGAGAAGGGGGATTTCTCGAGATCTTGTTTTCCTTTCCCTTTAAGGAGAAAGAAGATCAGTCTAGATTGAAGTAAACTGAGTTGCTTGAGGTGTAATGGGTGTGCATGTGGGTAATGCATGTGGATGCAAGGATTGCCCAAAATGACATGCCACATTTCACAGTGACCCTGTTCAGTATGATGTAGACCAGTGGTTCCCAACTTTAGGCAACACAGAGGTTCTTGGACTGCAGTTCCCAGGAGCCTTCATCACCAGCTGTGATGAGGTTGGGAACCATTGATCTAGACCAGGGGTCTCCAAACTTTTCACACAGAGGGCCACATAATATATTTGCAATATTTTCGAAAGCTGAAGGAACACAGGGTACTCCCGCCCACACACACTCACTCCCAACCCCTCGCACGCACTCCCACTGCACACTCTCCCGCCTGCCCACACACATACACAACTGCCTGGCCACCTACCCACAGGTGCCCGCACATACACCCATCCTGCATGCATGCCCCGCTTGCCCCACGCACGCACGCACGCACACACACACACACACACACACACACACACACACACACATGCACACACACCTGCATTCATGGGTGAAGGCAACAAGCTAGACAAAATGGCAACGTGGGCCAGATGTTGCCCATGGAACATTGTTTGGGACCCGTGATCTAGACCAATCCAGGCCACGAAGATTGATACGCCTAATCGCACCCTTCGTTTCATTTCATACCAGTGTTAAGATGTCAATGCTGGTCGAAAACTAGGAACTTAAGGGACTTAAGTACAGTTTATGGAGCAAATGCCCTGCCCAGGTGATCTCTTACAGTCAATTGGTGAGTTGGCTCAACAGATAAACATTATGAAAAGGTTTCAAAAGTTTCTTGCATTAATCCATTGTCTCACATCCATACCTGTATTTACCTGTGAAATTTAGTATGGGAATGTAACAAAGCCTACAGTTTTTGAGTGCCATATTGGATGAGTTTTTCATTTCTCAACCTTCTAAGAAAGTGCCAGTTGCAACGTGTACTTTACTAATGTAAACATAATATCTGTGACTTGTTAGATTTTATCCCCTGCTGTTTGTTTTTATGTTGCATTTTGCTTTTATGGGTACAATGGCTATAGACGTTATTATTATTACTATTCTTGTGTATTTTTTTCTTTCATATATTGCTCTCTTTACCTGTCTAAGTCTCTAGAAGTAACTCTTAGTGACTGGTGTTTAACTGTTATTAAAATGTATAAATAAATTATGTAATAATAATCTCATTGGGACTCTACAGGAGTATACATACATTGTATTTAAAAATAAAGCCATACAGTATTTCTTTCTCTCCTCTCCTGCAAAGCTCATTGCTACAATTCTATCCTAAAATTGTGTTTCGTATCAGTTTGTTAATATTCTAAATAAAAATGTTTTTTTAAAAACCCAGTCACTCACCATGTATGCTGATACATGTTTCTATACAAGATATATACAGTGCACAATTATCTCACCTCAGGTTAGCCATTTCAGCTTCTAGTGAGAGGTCAGAACTGATCTGACCTAGAACCCACTTAATTTCTTTCTATCAGTCTCCTGTATTCATAGCAATTTCCTTCAGCACATTTCAAATGAATCATTTTTCAAAAATTTGAATTGAGGAGTGAACCAAGATATAAAAATGCTTTAACAATGTCAATTTCTTCACTGGCAATACTGAAGCTATACAATTCTTCTGTAGTCCTTAGTTTTATACTCAATGAAAGATGTTTGGAATATATTTGAAAGTGAAACACCTTTCTTGTTTCACTTTCAAATATATTCATTTTCAACTGTTTGCTGTTTTCTAGGAGTAATATTGTATCATCTGTATATATTAAATTACTGATACATCTTCTACGATCTTCCAGGACTTTTACCATTTCCGTTTTAAAGTTCATTCATTCCATTACCCTCAGCTCTTCACAATAGGAAGAAGCTGATGTGGTCCTACAGCTGGGTCAAGATTGTTTGGGAAGAACTGTACTGCTAACTCAAATCATCCTCTCATTCCAAGTGGAATAAAGTCATGGAGAACCTGCTGGCTAACACTGCCAAAAATAAATCACCCAAGACCTGAAAGAGCCCACCAGATTCATTATTCTTTGGGTGCAAACCATGAACATTGATATTTTATCCAGTGAAGATTACAGACTGTTTGAAAGTGAAACTTGATGATATAATAACCTGTTCAAGATGACAGTCATTATTCCCTCCAACACTGATCAACCATTATTCCCCTACCCAACACGAAACACCATATTCATATTGTGTTGTGCCACATGTATTGTCAGTTCCATCATCAAGGAAGACATAAAATTCTCAACTCAAATAAGGCAGCCTTGGTGTAGACTCAGGATGTCTTCCAAGATGATCACCTCTGAAGTTGTTAACAGTATCTCTGGTGCCATCTCTATTGGCTTGGGTTGGGAAATGATTAAGCAGTGGGTTAGACTGTACATGAACACAATGCCTACTCTTCGGGTTCCCAACATCAGATTCAGATAGTTGAAACACACCTTTGAACAAAGTATCTGACTAGAGGAACTGACTCCTTTTAGATCATAGCTACTGCCCCTTCTTGCTCCTCACATTATGCTTGGTGCTGTACTCAATAATGTGAAATGCAAATCTGTGAAAGCTTCATACCTTCATGCCGAGTCATACAGGCCAGAATAGAACCCATTCCAGAATCAGGTGAAATATGATTTTCCAGATTGATTTACCTAGGATTCAATAGTGCCAGTAGCTGGCTTGAAGAGGTTGTAGCTAAGCCAGTAGGTTAACATGCAAATAAAAGGGCAGGTAATAAATCTGGTTTCACAATTCATTTATCTGAAACACAGCCAGCCCCTCTGTATATAGATCCTTGTAACAACTATCTGCAGATTCTGGAAAAGTCTTTCTTATTTGGGTCTTACCTTAAGGAAATCGAGCCCACTTGTATGTTTTTCATCCAGATCCCTATAACACTGAAGAGCAGAACTGGGGTGGAAAAACAGTAATATTACTGAAGAAGGTGGTGACATCACACGGGAGCACTGTACATTATTATTTTATCTTTTATTTAAATATATTTATGCATTTACAAACTTTATAAGCACTCTTTATCTCTCTGCTTTCTTTAAAAGCCGAGAATTAGCTTTTGTAAAATGAGGACCATATACAAAACTAGGCAACAGATATATATATATATATATATATGTATATGTATATATAAAAGATCATAATTTTTGGCTGTTAGGAACAACAAATGTGACAAGAATGGAAGGGAAACAAAAACACTACGCAAAAACAGTGGCTCTTTTGCAAGTATTATAAAATCAGTGCTCAGCTACAAGTCCTATAAGGAATAGTTCAACTGGTGCAATATATGGCTGAGAGAAACGTACTTCTGTCAGGATAACAACAAAAGGTAGATGTGAAAGTGACCTGGTAGAGTTTGAAATTCTTAGAGGTCCTTCTAAACCAATATGGCACAAAAGAACAAAACAAAACAAAAACGGAGACAATTATGGCAATCTGCCAGCAGTACGGAACAATCCTAGCATGGCTGGTTCATGGACTGGGATGGGGGAGAGGTACCCCATAACTGTCATGAGCTGTCACTGCATCCTCGTTTAAATTTTCCATAAAGAAAAGAAAATCCCTTCAAGACTTCTTCATATATGATTGCTTCAGGCTCTTCTACACGTGGGATTCACTGAACTGTTGACTAAGTAATAGTTCAAAACTGAGTTGAGATAATGGCTAGCAGGAAGACGGCGGATACCCTCAAGAAAACATCTCAGAACTTCCTTGTTTGTTTCCTGTGCATTCTTCAAAGTAAATCAAGAGGAAAGTTGGTTGAAGGAAGAGGTGGCAGCACTGCCACAACACATCAATCTCTTGGAATACCATATGTTACAAAAATGCCCTGGAGAACGGAACCTCGCTAGGAAAATAACTCTGGCAGCCGTCTTGCTCAACTGTCATTTGATGCCATTTAGTAAACAGTATAAGACAATACCAGATGCAAAGATGTACACACTCCCTTGAGGACATATAGGAGTAAGGAGCAAGTATAGTGTGATTGCATAAGTTGTATTGCACAACTGTATAAAAAACATAAATAGTAACTATCTGAAGTTCTTAAATACAAAATACAGATCACATACTCTTTTAGTCAATAATCATTTTCAAGTGCAAGTTTGGTGTGCCCTTCACTTCTTCCTATAAAAAGGCATTTTTGGAGGGCACAATGTACTCCCCTCTCCAATGATGTGCCCATATATATAAGTCCATACCTTCTCATAGCAGTCCTATACAGGCAGTATAAAAATAGGGTTATTTACATGAGCTAGGAGTACAGAGAAGCAGCTTTAAGAGATTTACTTATTTAAGTGAATCTCAATTCTTGTTACAAAGTGAGGGCAGGGGGGAGTAAGGTGAGGAGACAGGCCACTCATCCGACTTATGCTGGTTGCTGTGGGTTCACGTTGATCGAAGGAGGATGTCCCAGGAGACCAATACGCTGTTTTTGCTTCCTCTGCTCTGTCATCTGGAAAATTTAAACATGTAGTCAGGAGACACAGGCACTTCCTGTACGTCAGACCACAGAATGAGCGATGGGCTTTCAGAATAACCCTTAAATATATATAATTTTAAGTTTTATTCTGAAAGCTCAACTTCTGGGAAAAGTCCACTTGAGACAACTGGGAAAGACAAAATCACCCTTCACTCTGTTCTCCACAGTTGGGGAAGTGCAATGGGGAAACTGGGGAAAGGACAGAAACAGTCTAGTGCCAAGTATATCTTTTATTCCTCATGAAAACAAAACAAAACAAAAAACTGTGTAGCAGAATGGAGAACGGGATGAGAAGATACTGGCATATGTATTAGCAAGTAATCTTCAAAATGATATTCTCAGTGACCTAATGCCAGTCTAAAAGGCTGAAAAGGAGACAGAGAGGACTCAGACCAAACATTTAAGGTTACCATGGTGCACACACTTTCCTATTTAACTCTGAGGGACTTTCTTCAGAGTAGACAGGCAAGGAAATTACAGTGTGGTCGTTCTAAATATGTAGAAAAATGTGGCATTTAAGTAAGAAAATAAAGTAAAAAAAAAGA
Organism: Pogona vitticeps; assembly: GCF_051106095.1. Lineage (NCBI taxonomy): Eukaryota > Metazoa > Chordata > Lepidosauria > Squamata > Agamidae > Pogona > Pogona vitticeps. The sequence goes on along the minus strand of NC_135784.1, from coordinate 53,043,051 downwards.
TATAAAAACCATGAAATGCAAGTGCAACTCAAAAGCCTCCAAAGAGATGACCTATTTCAGTGTACATAACAAAACAAACAAATATATGGAAAAAAACCACGAATGCATGATAAAATGTAAAATCATGTGTCTGAGGAAGTAGCTTGTACTTCAGGAGAGTTCTGACTGAAATAAATTTGTGAGGCTAGTAGCTTGTTCAGCACCTATGCGATACGGAGATCCAGCTGTGAAGTTGCAGCAGCAAGGATCAAGGTGCAATTCGGGTGCTCAGTCATGTGCACGTGTCCCAAAACAAGGCACACGACCCTATTTGAAGGGTAATTCATCAGCTGGAGTTGGCAGTGCAAAAAAGACTACATAGGATACCACCTTTAGTCTTTAAGGGGGAATCACATGTAACTTTATAGATAGATAGATAGATAGATAGATAGATAGATAGATAGATAGATAGATAGATAGATAGATAGATAGATAGATAGATAGATAGATAGATAGATAGATAGATAGATAGATAGATAGATAGACAGACAGACAGACAGACAGACAGACAGACAGACAGACAGACAGACAGACAGACAGACAGACAGACAATTGTTTTGTTGTTCCTGCTCCATGTTAATGTGCTTCTTAACCATGAGAAATTATGAATTGCCATGAGACATTTCACCCTCACCTCCCTAATTAGTAAAAACCTAATGTTTTCTTATTATTAAATATTATTGTAACAAAATATAACAACTACATAAATTGACAAATAAAACCACAACTCAAATATACAGTGTAACCCACCCTCATTGGAAATATAAATTATCATCAACATATTTAATCTTAATTTATATCATGTGCCCCAGCTCTTTCAAAAAATATAACGATTCTTGTGTTGGGGTATAACCTTTATGGTGTGTAAATACATATTCTATATAAGGGTTCCAAATCCCATAAAAACTATTTTCCTTCAATAATCCTTTTCTAACTTTCAATTCACAAGTTAATTTATTGTTAATAGCTAGATTCCACATTTCATTATACCATTCTTCCCACATCAATCGATTATTATTTTTCCAGTTCCTTGCTAATATCAGTCTAGTTGCTGTTAACATAACAATTAGTTCCATTTTTCCCTTATCTAATTGACAGTTTCCAAATATATTTAACAATGCTAACATTGGGCATCTTTGTATATCTTTAGAATTTCTTTAATCTCATTAAATATAATCATCTATTCCTTCTGTCTGCCTTCACATGCCCACCACACGATAGTATGTTTGCCTTTCTTTTTTACATCTCCAACATATAGATGATAACTCTTTATTCAATGTATTCAATTTCATTGGTGTTAAATACCATCTCCATATTACTTTATAAGAGTTTTCCTTTACCCTCTCACATTTTTCATTATTCTTCCCCCTGAGATCCTCCCAAATCACTTCACTGATTTATTTAATTAAATCTCCTTGCCATATCTCTTTCAAAACAATTGTTTTATACTCATTCTCTAATGTTTTTATTTGTACAGATTCCCTACTGGAATGGCTGAAGCTTTTTTTCCTCTCTCCAAAGCACATAAAGTTACAAGGGGCACAGTGAATCTTATAAATGAGTAGTTACTTTTCACATCTTCAGATGCTTAGGTCAGAATTTGTTCTTTCAAGCTCTTGTAAGAAAGAAAGGGGTATCCGGCAGAAGTACATCATTGCTTCATTTTGTCTACTTCAGTCAACAAATCACTTTACTTAAAATTAGTACAAGTGGTATTAGGAGTGACGAGTAAGGAAAAATTTGCAGAACAAGGAGGAGGATGCTCTAGCACTTTCAAGTCAGATGAGCCAGTGGCTGATGAACAACACATGCACATTCTAGATAAATTATAACTTTTAACTTTTTCACCAATGTACCATTAGTAAGGGAATTAGAAGAAACCGACTATGGCTAGCAAACTGAAATTAAAAAACCCAGGAAATCCTCCAGAATGTTTTCCTTGCACAGAAATCTGGATGTAGAAACAACAGCATTTTTGATGTTCATGGATTTCTAACATTTATTAGGGCTCTTCCAAATGGAACACCTGTACACCTTTACATTTCATTAAGTCCGAAGCTTAACAGAAATTCCACAACATCCAGACATCTTACTAGGACTAGTTTTTCCCCTCAAATTTGCATTTTTGTTCTGATCAAATCCCTTCTTTTATTTTATATGTTTATAGTGTTGTATCTGTGGTGGAGTTTACTAATATTGCACTTCCTATTCAGTAATATTGCCAGTGGGAGCCTCCCAATTCAAATATTGCCTCCCTGTCAACCGCTTTGCGGGGGGGGGGGAAGTGCTTATACTTAAAAAAGGGGAAATGTCAGTATTAGGTCACTTCTCTAATCTATAATGTGCTGATAAAATAATGAGGGAGATGGGAGGAAGTGAAGGTTGATGAGGAAGAGATGCCAGGTGGGGGGGGGGGGAGGACAAAAGTCCACATTTTACAGCCAAAAAGGCATTGCAGCAGAAGCAGAATCTGGAAGTTGGACCTGGTGACATACTCTATCTTCATGGCTGGTGAGAGGATGAGGATCATAACAAGAATGCGCCTTCAGAAGACCCCCAGGCGCCCCTCTTATTCAGTACACAAAGGCTGCATGGCCACTACCCAGAGCTGGCAGTGAAAACATGGCTCACAAGAAAGAAAATGTCTTTGGATGTGGAAACAACAAGCAAGAACCAAATAAAACTATATCAAAGAAAATCAAATCATTGGGGAGGGGAGTTCAGTCCATAAAGATACTTCAATCTCAGACAACAAACTCAAGCTTCAAGGTCTTCCATGATTGTTACATGAAGGGTAGAATAGATGGCTGTGACCAAATGGGATCCAAACACGTGCTCATCAGACACGGTACTGAGTCTAGGGATGCAGCCAGCCCAGTAGAGGCACCCTCAGAATTGGTCAGATCCGATTTTTGGAATGCAAAACAAAAAGCAACAGCAACTATGTACTTCATGTAAGTGTTTTCTCTACCCTATTCATGTAGTTGTGAAGCATTAATAATGCACAGACTGCTGGAATAGTGTGTGCTATGACTACAAGTTAGGTGAATTTTTTTGTTAGAACTCATGATCATTGCAATGTTATACTTACACAAATATTATTATTTCAGAGATGCACATTAATGCCTGTTTTTTGTTTTCATCTTGAGGCTGTAGTGGTCCAGTAAAGGTATCACCCACCCTTGTTTTTGGATCGTGTACTTTGTTTGGTCAAAGACACAGTGTGTTGTTTTATGACTTAAGAACTATGGGATCAATTAGAACCCATATGCCATTCTTGCAGGTATTTCTGCATATACTTTAAATTAGCCTCCCCCTACTTGATATCCTCCAGACAGTGGTGTAGTGGAGCTAGTGTAGTGCAGGGTTGAACGCCTGGGACTTTCTGATTAGCAGGTACAATGAGCTACTCAGCTCCCCTATTTCCTCTGAACTTCTGAATAGACAATTAAGAGCCACATATCTCATAAAAGACATGTTTCCATTTTCTGATCAGCTGCCTGCATTTTTGGACTCTCCTTTTGAGGGGGGCAAGAGGCTCCCTAGGGAGACTCTAATGATGAATTACTACTACATTACTGCTGCTGGATGTTCAGAGGGTGATGATTAATGTCTCCTTTTCAAACTCAGTGGAAGTAACAAGTAGGGTACCTCAGGGCTCAGTCCTGGGCCCTGTGCTCTATAACATTTTTATCAATGGCCTGGATCAGGAGATATAGGGAATGCTAATCAAATTTGCAGATGACATGAAATGGGGTTGAATAGCTAATACCCAGGAAGACAGAAACAAAATTCAAAATGATCTGGATAGGCCTGAGCACTGGGCTGAAAACAACAGGGATAAGTGCAGAGTACTGCACCTTGGAAAAAGAAACCAAACACACAGTTACAAAATGGGGGATACCTGGCTTAGCAATACTACAAATGAGAAGGATCTTAGAATCATCGTAGATTACAAACGGAATATGACCCAACAGCTACAAAAAAAGCAAATGCTGTTTTAGGTTGCATTAACAGAAGTACACTCTCCAAATCCTGCAAGGTACTCATTCCCGTCTATTTCACACTGGTTAAGCCTTTTTTTTTTTAAACCAAACTCCGGGAGGCACTGGAAGACAGGAGGGCCTGGTGTGCTCCGGTCCATGGGGTCACAAAGAGTTGGACACGACTTAACGACTAAACAACAACAAGCCTTATCTTAAGTACCGTGTCTAGTTCTGGACGCCACACTTCAGGAAGGATACTGACAAATTGGAGCAAGCTCAGAGGAAGGCGACAAGGATGATCAGGGGGCTGGAAACCAAGTCCTACGAGGAAAGACTGAAAGAACTGGGCATGTTTAGCCTTGGGAAAAGAAGACTGAGGGGTGATATGATAGCACTTTTCAAATACTTTTCATACAGGGGAGGGGCAAGATCTCTTCTCGATCATCCCAGAGGGCAGGACATGCAAAAATGGGATCCAGTTACATGAAGCCACATTTGAATATCAGGAAAAACTTCCTAACTGTTAGAGAAGTACAACAATGGAATCAATTACCTTAAGAGGTGGTGAGTGCTCCAACACTGGAGGCATTCGGGAGAAATTTAGACAACCACCTGCCAGATATCTTTTGATTTGTATTCACGCATTGAGCAGGCCCCTTCCAACTTCATTATTCTAGTCTACGTTTTAGACCACAACTTCCAGCATTCCTCACAACTAACCACACTGGCTGGGACTAGTAAGAGTTGAAATCCAAACAATTTGGAGACCAGCAGGTTGGAAAAGGCTGCTTTACACAGTCGGGTATTACTTTGCAACTACAGTATATTGTTTTAAAGGGGAAAATGTTCCCAAGAAAAATGTGATTATTCTGCAAACAATGCAATGCATAATATCAAACCACAAGTATTTTACTTTTTATCATTTTTTGCTATATATTTTACTCCAGAACCAATTCTTTTTAACAATGGTGAGTTAAAAGCATATAAAACTATAAAATGATGTGTTCCAAGTATTAGAAGTTTAAAGATTATATATACTTATGCTCATACTGTAAAATAACTGGTGCGGAGAATTTCACTTTAAAAACTTCACAGAATGTATCAGGTAGAATGGAGTGATGAATCAGAGATAAAGAATCTGAAGCTCATCTTGTTAGCTAATTTAGCTGATAATAGCTTAACTATTATCTTTACACATATCTATAAGAATGTGCACAAAATAGCACTGTCATGAATTTGGTACATTTTCATTATGGTGGGGGAAAATGTTTATGTGTGTTTTTTATACATGTCTGCAAGTAATGAGATTTTGTTTCACCTATTTTATATCTCCCTCACATGGGAGAACTAAAAGGGACTACTGTCACTTTCTGCAAGTTCAATTGACATCTAATTGAAATTAACAAAAATTCCTGGGGCACCTTAGTGTTTAAACACTGGTAAATTTTACTCAGTACAAGCTCTTGCAGATTGTAGGCGTAGTGAACAGCGACGTACTAGGACAAAGGAAACATGTGTCCAGATCTTCACTTGGCCATGGAAATTTGTGGGGAGAGAGGCAAAACCACTCCCTCAATATCTCACTCACGTTGAAAGTTCTATGAGGGACACTGTGAGTCAGTTTCAACTTGACGGCACAGAATACACACATATCCTACCTCTTCAAATACACAGAGTGTACCCTAAATTGGCTAATAGTTATCCTTAGCCTGGGAGAAAGGTGAGGAAATGGAAAATCAAAAGGTACTCTCAAGTGATTATACTAGAAGAAGTTGTCTGACAGTCACTGAGAGGGAACAATGACATCCTAGTACTGTATATGTGGGCAGATTAACATGTACATCATGATGAAAAATCCTTGTCCAAGTGAAGTGTAAGCTCAAGAGGAATTACAGTGAGTGAATGACTGAAAATTACCAGAGCTAGAAGGAACAGAAATGCAAAAATTACAGGCAGGAAAAATTCCCTGAACATTACTCATACAACAAATAAGAGTTGGATGGTAATTAGGCATAGGATTTTTATTTTTTGGACTACAAATCCCAGAATTCTCCTTCCTGGGGGTTCTATGAGACAGACCCACACCTACAGATACCTAAATGTCGCTCCCCTGGAGAAAAGGTGCAGCTTCAAGGCTTAGTAGAAGTCCACCTTAGCTTTCTGTTCAGGAAAGAAGTTCACAGTTAGCCCTGTGTACCATTTAACATCCCAAAATATCTTTGTAAATATGGGATATAGACTCCCACTGACTTCAGGTTTTGGACTCTGCAGTTTTTGGTATTTTTTACAGTCTGTGCTGCTCCTGGAAGTTCTTCAGGACAAATCCCGGATCTATCAAAATTTCCCATCCCCACTTAGATGACCACAGTCAAAGAATGGATATGACAGGTCCTAATTCTGTAGTGGAAAAGGCAAGAGACCCCATTCAAATCTTGACAGTTTTGCTCCCAAGTAAGCTTAAGCAGGACATAGCTTTCAGTATGTGGCTTTAGTTGTTGACAAAGAAAATCCCTAACAAACCAACACCTTGGAATCCATTAAAATTCAAGTGGCCTTGTTGGAAACTACTCATCAAAATATCTACAGTACTCATGCTAATTAAATGATGCTTTCATGTGGGCATGTTAAATTTGTGTTAATGCCAACTTCAGTCTTTGCAGAGAAAGCAGAGCATCCTGATTAATTTATTCAGACCAAACTCACAGCCAGGTGTATTTTCTAGACCAAGTTGTTCCTAATCAGAAAGTGATGTATTGATTGGTCACATAATTGCTACAAATTAAGCAGGGCAGGCTCAATGACAGCACTTAGGGGAAATTCCAAAGTTCTCTCCTATTAATGAACTCGGTTTCCCATCCTCTTTTTCAGTGAAGAAGTTTGTGAAACCTAATGTCATCCTCTTTCATTTTTACAAAGGCAAAAGGGAAACATTCAGTGCCTGCCAAATTAGACATGAATGAATTCTTCAGCATTATACATTAATCCAAGACTGAAGAAGTTGTAGGAGGTTCAGAATAAAACGGCTCTTTTGGTATATCATGCAAAGGCAAGACTCACTGAAAAAGACAACGATGCTAGGAAAACCTGAAGGCAGCAGGGGAAGAGGAAGAGAAAACATGGGGTGCATTGCCTCTAAACATGAACTACAATCTTTGCAAGACTTGAATATGGCTGCTAACCTTTAGGGTAAAAGGTAAAGGTAAAAGTTCCCCTTGACAATTTGTCCAGTCGCGTCCGACTCTAGGGGGTGGTGCTCATCCCCATTTCCAACCCACAGAGCTAGCGTTTGTCCGAAGACAATCTTCCGTGGTCATGTGGCCAGTGTGACTAGACACGAAACGCCCTTACCTTCCCACCGTGGTGGTACCTATTTATCTACTCGCATTTTGCATTGTGCATGCTTTCAAACCACTAGGTTGGTGGGAGCTGGGACAAGCGACGGGCGCTTACTCCGTCGCGTGGATTCGATCTTACAACTGCAGGTCTTCTGACCTTGCAGCACAGAGGCTTCTGCAGTTTAACCCACAGCGCCACCACGTCCCTTTTTTTTGATGATCATTAATTCAAAGGGAGGTCTTAAGTCAAAAGTGACTTTATGGTATATAATGACAATTCCTCAGGGGGAGTAGAAATTACTGTTGCCAGGTTTCCAGAAACAAAGAAGCAGATACTACTTATTTATATATGTCAGTTGCTCACTGACTCATGTTTAGGTGGAATAACATTAAAATATAGATTAAAAGCGAACTGTAACACAACATAGAAAAAACTTTTGTTGGACCAGTTCAAACATGCCTGGGGAAAGGTAACACAGGATGCAAGCAAAGACTCTGCACAGCATACAAGAGATACCAATGTTGTTGAAACCCTTTCTATATTTTCTAGCATAATAGGGATGCTAACATTGTGTAATGCTTCCTCCTTAATCTAGGACTATTAGATACACTGAAGAGGAAAGAACAGAAGTGAAGTGCACTTTTAAAATGTACAGGATGATATCACGGTTAAGAATCCACTGAGTAACAAGAATAATTACGTATGTTGAATATAAGACATAAAAGGAAAGTACAAAGGAGATTGGTTTAACCTTGGAGGGAGGACATGAAGACAAACTTGTGTGTGGGACTCTGTTGGGGGGAATGGCAGCTGGACAGGTGTTGCAGTCGGAAAACAGATGGGAGGAAAGTATAAAGCTCTTTTCCGCCCCACTTCTTGAGGGTTGGGGTCAGGTCTTTTCTTATTATATGTTGACAAGTCACCTCCAACTTACCCTATGAACTGAATGGCTTCAAAATGTCCTACCATTAAGAGCCTGCTTAGGTTTTTAACACTAAAGGCCATGATTTTCTTTATAGAGTCAACAAGTGTCTTACTGGGTCTTCCTCTTCGCCTGCTGCCTTCTACTTTTCTCAGCATTATTGTCTTTTCTAGTGACTTGAACTTCTCACAATATGCCCAAGGTATGACAGCCTTAATTTTGTCATTTTCTGTTTCTACAGTGAGTTTAGGGTTGATTTGATCTAGGACCTAATTATTCATCTTTCCTTCAGCACCCAATTCTGAAGGAATCATTTAGTTTTTTTCTCAGCTTTCTTCACTGTCCAGCTTTCATATATGTGTAAAATAATGGGGAATAGCACAGTGTGAATGATTTTATTCTTGCTCTCCAGTGACACACACTTACAACTGAGGATCTTTTGTACTTCATTGCTGCCCTTCCAAGCTCAGTCTTGTTCTGATGTCTTGGTTGCAGTCTCCATTTGGATTGCTGATCAAGCCAATGTATACAAAATCTTTAACAATTTAATTTTACTCATTGTTAACATTAAACTGTGCAATTATTCTGCAGACATTATTTGTGTCTTCTTACTGATCAACTGCATTCTTGGTTTTTCACTTTCTTTTCTCATCTTCATCAGAAGTCATTTCAAGTCATTGCTTTTTTCTGCCGGTAATATGGTATCATCAGCATATATTAAATTATAGATGTTTCTTCTACAGATTTTCATTCCTCCTTCATCTGAATCTAATCTAGCTTTCTATATGATATGCTCTGCATACAGATTATACGCACAGGGGAGTAAGATACACCCTTGTCTGACAACTTTGCCTATAGGAAACCATTCCGTTTCTCCATATTCTGTCCCAACAACAACTCCCATTGTCTCTATCTGATCATTGCTAAAACTGGCATTCAGGATTCTGAACCTACTTGTCACTTTTTCTTTTCATCTGTTGTTGAAAAGTTTAAGTCAGCTTGCCACTCTCCCTGAAAAGCTGAGTCCACAGTGTGGCTATGCTCCTGAATTCTAACCTGGGCCTATAGGCAGTTTCAGCAGTAGCGCATTTAAAACTGGGGAGGCAGCTGCACCTTTTCCTTGAGAGGTCTGATCTGGCTACAGTGACACCTGCCTTAATTACTTCCCATCTGGGAGATAGATGGATCTTCTGGCAGGCTTTTTTTAAAGTGAGGACACAAAACAGGGCCTTCTCAGTGGCCACTCTAGGCTGTGAAATGCAGTGCCCTAAAAAAAACAAACAGGTCTTCCCCTTCCCTCTCTTCTTTGCTTTCCACAGACAAGCTTTTGAGCAGCAAATGAGGTCTCTGGAATGTTTCATCTATGGAATTCAGAGATCTTTTAAATGACTTAAAATATTTTCAAAAGTGTTTTTAATGCTGGTTTTTAATCCCTTTATAAGTTTGTTTTTTAATGTTCTATCTCATGGCATTTCTAATTGTGATTATTGCAGAGTTACTGCCTGTGGACTGTCTTGAGTCCCTATGGGACTTTGGTCTACTGGAAACTGCAAGTTGCTAGTCCAAAGAAATGTTTAGAGAGGTACGAGGAGGCACAAGTCATGTTGTCTTAAAGCTAAGACTGAGTTTTACGGTGGGAATACACTTTATGAAAGTGCAGTGAATCTTCTGAGGTTATTTCACACCTTTCACCCATGAACAGAAGATCACAAGGAAGTGGAGATACATACATTTTTGAGTGCCTTTCTATGGTGGATTATTGTGTTTGAGGAAAATTGAGTTACAGTGGTGCCCCGTATAGCGAGGTTAATCCGTTCCGGATTAACCTTCGCTATACGAAAACATCGCTGTGCGGGTAAGGAAAGCCTATTGGAACGCATTAAACTTAGTTTAATGCGTTCCAATAAGCGTCCAAACTTACCCCCTCCAGCGATGTTTTCGCGTCCGGCGGCCATTTTGGAGCCGCCGATCAGCTGATCGGCAGCTCCAAAATGGCCGCCGGATGACCCGAAATGGCCCCTATCAGTGTTTTCGCACCCTCCCCTTGCTTACGGAGGTCGTGAAAATGCTGTGGGGGGGCATTTCGGGCCATCCGCGGCCATTTTGGAGCCGCTGATCAGCTGTTCGGCGGCTCCAAAATGGCCGCCGGACGCCTCAATCGTCGCAAAGCAAGTGCGGCGATTGGGGCAGATCCGTATAGCGATCCCCAAAAAGGGATCGCTATACGGATTCTTCGTTAAATGGTGCGCTCATTAAGCGAGGCACCACTGTATATCCTGCCAGTTCTTTCTCAAGGAAGATTAAATTCTTAAGCCTGTGAATTAGCCTTTTTTTCTTCCACCAAGAGAGATACTAGCCAAGACATAGGCTATGTCGATTTGACCAGATGAGCGGGGTATAAATCAAATAAATAAATAAATATGTGCAGGGCTTAAAATGTTTTAGAATGTCTCATCAGTCAGTCAAAAATTTCACCAGTCAGCATGACCGGACTATAGCCTTTCAACTTATGTTTAAATTTAAATTTAAACTAGGCACTTGTTCACTTTTATTTCTACATAACAATGTGTAAAGGTAAAGGTTCCCCTTGACAATTTGTCCAGTTGTGTCCGACTCTAGGCGGCGGTGCTTATCTCTGTTTCCAACCCATAGAGTTAGCATTTGTTTCCAGACAATCCTCCATGGTCACGTGGCCAGTGTGACTAGACATGGAACACCGTTTACCTTTCCACCGAGGTGGTACCTATTTATCTACTCGCATTATACCCTCAGACTTGGGTTGCTTTATTACCTGCGTACCTGTGGGGTCATGAAGCATGTATTTTGAATGCCTTTCTTTTGAATGTCTCCAGTAAAAATAAACCTGAAAGCAAAAGCGCCCGCCTCTTAACCTATATTCTCCAGCATAGGGCTACTCTACATTCTCCTGCAGAGCTATGCATCTATGTGCCGCTCGAACTCTTTTCTCGCGAGAAGACGGCTGTTTCCCGTTTGCAATGGTAGGGGGGAAGGGGAAGACTACAGGATCAGAGAGAGAGAGAGAGAGAGAGAGAGAGAGAGAGAGAGAGAGAGAGAGAGAACGGGCAGAAGGCAAGGAGCTGTGGCTCATCAAGCAGCATTTTTTCACTTGTCACAGATGAGTGGACGAGTGCATTTTTGAAGCTCTGCCTACGTGCCATATGAGAAGCTCAGCCCACTAACATACACCATATAGGGGACCCTGTGTGCATCAGGTGTTTTGATTAAAATAACAATGATTTCCACATCCAGAAATTTTCCACCCATCCATGCTAATGCATATGCCAGCCAGATTTCTTATATGCCACATTTATACTCCTCATCTGCAGTCAATATCTTCTTAATGTTCCTCACCTGATCTTTAAGCTCAGACAGCTGACTAGAAAGGTTGGATACCAACTTCATGGTAGATTCAAGCTTTTCTTGCAAGTTTCTTAGTTCATTTTGCTCTCCTTCAGAATCACTGCTCACAAGTGACATGGCACGCATCCGAGGGAACCAGTCCAAATTCCTTTCCTGAAATTCAGACATGAAAAGAACATTAACGAATGCTGAATCACTTAGTAGCCTTGGTTAAACCTATGTGAATTTTAAGGATAAAAGGATGGCATTAAGTATGATTCTGTATTGTTAGAGACGTGTTTCTCATTAGCTTGGAGTCAATAAAATAAAATATTACCTAGCCTCTTTGATAAAAAGAATGATGATCAGAAGTTACAAAAAAAGGAGCTTTGGGGTGGAGGAAGGTTGTATCTGTAGTCAATCTTTTCTTGCAAGTTTCTTAGCTGTGACAGTGTAAAATCTCTCATGTTTAATAGTAATAAATAAAAATGAAATATTTGTGCTGTCTTCAACTCTACTGATAAGATTTCTTGAGGTCCCCATAGCTGAGCAATAAGAGATTTATTTAAACAGTAGTATGTTTACAGAACAAAACAACGAACACGAGTGTACATCAAGAACATTGGAACATCAGTTTGTACCAATTCACATTGAGAAGCCCAATGCTACAAAATGTTCTGAAATGCTTCCAACATTTTCACAAGGAAGTTTGGGCCTGCTTACTAAGTTGACTTTGCAAATGTTACTATAGAAAGAATGTTACTATAGAGGGGAAATATTGCATGATTTCTTTCCAACAGTCTCCTTTCTGAAGGGGAACATTTTATCTGGAATATCCAGTGTTTATCTGAATGAACCGTCTTCCTAGATTTGCTGCTCAGAACTCAATAGAGAGCCAAATTCTGCCTCATGGGAGCAGAAGGTTTATAGGTGTAGGTGTACTAGATTATCATTCAGTTGCTTTTTTTATGACTGATCAGTCCTATTATGATGAATGAGGAAGATCTTGAAAACAAACACCACTTCCAACATTGATCCTGAAGGCCAAGTATTGAATGAATCTAATGTGGCTTCTCTTACCTCCCACCTCAAAGCCCTGGACACTGTTCTGGCTTTATATTTTAGGCTTGGCTTCAGCAGCTAATTGATGCCATGTAAATACTGTATGTCCATAAACATAATGTTAACTACTGTCTGTGTGTATATTGATGTGCACAGCTGGTGATGCAAAAAGAAAGAAGAGTGGGTAAAAGCAAAGCCACAAAACAGTGTGGGAGAAGAAAGCAGAGTGAGGGTGCATTGTAAGAGATCAGTTTCTTAATGCATTAAAGGCTAATACTAAAAACCATTCACTTACTGTTTAATTTCTCTCTCCTCCCACGTTGGAGGCATATTGTTTAATGCTAAAGTTCAGAGAACAGTTTGAAGAGGAGGAGGAGGAGGAGGTAAGAAAGTTTGGGTGTCAATACAGAAATGTATTATCACTCCATCTGAAACTCAGAACAAAGCTAATCTCATATATGGCCATCTTTCATCTATTATAAAGAAAATTTCAAGCTGATGTTATACCAAGAACAACATTCCAGCTACCTCTAACTGTCAATGGATTATCTAGGTGCTAACCATTACAAGGAAGACTTGGCATTTACCTTCTAGGTCCACACAATCTTCTATCACATTGATAGGTTGTTTTTTTTAACCTGCTACTTCTTATGTTAAAAATAAAATGTTTACTATTCCAAGATCTGGGACTGTCAGGAGATCCACCTATGCATAAGAAAAACCCTACTTGACTATCAGCCCAAAGGTTTACCCAGTTCAGCATCTACTTCCAGATGCTCTGGCAAGTCCACAAGTAGGGCATGGATGTCACTGCCATTCCTTTCGGTATGGCAGTGACACAGTTCTCCGCTTCTTTTCTCCTCCCCACCCTAATAAATTGACAGGCTGTGCATTATAACATGACATGTTACCAGTAGCTCTTGTTGGCTCCCTCCTTGCTATCAGGCCCCACGACTGGATCAGAAACTGTGGTCTTTAAAGAGCATGTTTTCATTTCCTTCTCAAAATACAGGTGCACGGATTGGGGGTGCTGCTCTGAACCGGGATGCCCAGATTTGTCTCTGCCCAAGTTTTGGTGGTGGCCAAGCTATCTCATCTTCCTCTATGAGCCTACCTGGATGTTATGATCATCATGGAAGACTTCCTCACAATCCCACCAACTTCACTGTTGGGGACCAAGAGAGGGTCTTCTCTGTCCCTGTTCCCAGACTCTGGAACTTCCTTAAAATGACTGCCATAGAAGGTATAGGGGCAGTCAGTCAGAAAACACTAACTTCCTGGCCCATTGGTAGGGGAAAATTATTATTTTTGTTTTCCGATTGTTTGTATTTTATAAAAGGTCCTTTGGGGCTTAGTCAGGCCCAGATACATTACTTGAAATAAGGATGGTACTAAAGGCTGGCACTTTGATCTGCACCATGCCAACCTCCCAATTAAAAATATTTGTAACAGCAGCAGTAGCAGCCACTTTAAAAGATGGTCAGAAATTCAGCCGGGGCAAGAGAGATTTCAGTAGATGCACTGGTACCCACGAACACTACAGCACAATCAGAAAACTGTAGTTATTTTAGAACTCCCCTATAATATATAATATAATATAATATAATATAATATAATATAATATAATATAATATAATATAATATAATATAATATAATATAATATAATATAATTTGTAAAAAGTTCTTAAGTATAGCAAGGTGCAAGGCAAAACGGCTTTGCATGTGCACCGGCATCTCAGGAAATGCAACTGAGTTAAGAAGGCTCTCTTCAGCTTGTCCTCATCATGAGAAATGACAGCTTTGTGCAGCTTCCCCCAACACCCATCAACCCACACACGCATACCCAGACTCCAACATCCATCACCCCCCCACACGCATATCCAAAGGAATGACAGTGACATCCATCCAAATGGGAGCAGTCAGTTGTTCTAGGAAAAAAAACCACCTTTAACCTACTCAGAGAAGCTAGGGAGCAGGATGTGGATGGGTGCTTGCTCTTCCTCTTTCTGGTGAGGCTTAGCACAGGTCTGTGTCTATTAATCCCAAATGGCTTTGAAACTCAAGACAATGACCCATGCAGGTCATATATATTACAAAACATTTGTAAATGTAACACTTGCATAACGATTGCCACTTAAGTTCTTGTTCATACACAAGAAAAGGGCAGGGGGTCAGTGGAAAAGAGAAATAGTTCAATAATTAAAATTCTAGCAGCTTGTTCAGACCAATTAAATTACAAGGGTAATTAAATAGAATAAAATATAATAGAGTAGTTATATTCTGTTTGATATTTTAGGCAAAGAACACTCCCAAATGACCATAATAGACTATAACAATTCATTGCTCATATTTTCACACCTCTACATTTTAAAAAGCCCATAAATAATTAAAGGGATAGCTACCCCCTCGGGTAGCGGCGAGCATGGGAAAGACACAGCTCCTGAGAAGACAGCTTCTATTGCTCAGAGACAGGTGCCTGAAAAGCTATGTTTTACATCAGTGAGGATAAGGGTAATGATGATGAAGAAGAAAACGGACTATGAGTTTCTGGGAAGGGGAACTCTTCCTTATCTTGTCTGGGCTATAATCAAACATAAAGCAAATAAAAATTTCATAAGCTGTAGCTCCTGGATTTCAGCTGGATGTAATGGGAAAGCACTAGATTTTGAAGGCAAGGAGAACTCTGCTGTACATAAGATAAAAATCTAAATCTATTTTAGAAATTTGCTATACCAACCCAAAAGGACACAAAATGTGTAGAAGTTCTCAGCATCTGCCCATGTCTTAATTAGGCAAGATGTTACAAAAAGCAGGCATCTGGTTTGCCCTAACAGTCTACATGTTAGTGTACAGATATACTAATGTTTCCAACAAATACAGTGATGCCTCGACTTAAGAACGTCCCTACTTATGATCATTTTGCATTACAACCAGCTCCAGCCGCAAAATTTTGCTTCGACTTGCAGCCAGAGCTTCAAGTTATGAACAGAAAAAGCAGGGGGGAAAGGTGGGAAATTCAAATTGCTAACTGTAGGTGGCGATGAGGCTGCTTCCTTGTAGCTCTTTCGCCCCAGCAGTTAGGGACTGTGTGCGATCGGAGGAAGCTGCCTGGTAAGGTATGGTGCTGTTTTCTGCTTTTTAAAAACTATTCTGGGTGTTTCTGCAGTGTGGTTCTGGGCTGAGGGGGTTATGTTTTGTGCTGTGATGGGTCTTGGGGGGGTTGTTTGGTTTTTTGGTTTCCCCCCATTTCGGATGGGTCTTGGGGGTTTGGTTGCTTTTTGGAGTAACCCCCCCCCCATTTCTGATGGGTCTTGGGGGTTGGCTTGTTTGTTGGTGCTTTGCTTTTTCTCCATTTCCCATCTGTCTTGCATGCTTCACTTGCTTTTTGCTTTCTCTTTCCCCATTTTCAATCTGTTTTGCATGCTTCACTTGTTTTTCATTGCTTTTCCCCATTTCTGATCTGTCTTGCATGTTTTGCTTGCTTTTTGCATTACTCCCCCCCTCCCATTTCCATCTGTTTTGCATACTTTCTCCCCCCCCTTCAGCCGGAAGGGATTAATTGCGTTTCCAATGGGTCTTGCAGTGATTTTTTTTGTGTGTGATTTTTTTCTTCAGCCGGAATGGATTAATTGCATTTCAGTGCATTTCAATGGGAAATGGTGCTTCAATTTACGACCATTTTGACTTATGTCCATCTTCTGGAACGGATTCGTAACTCGAGGCACCACTGCATAGGAAATATGCCTAAAACTAATCAAAGTCTGTGTCTCTGGCCCAAGACAGCTGTTGCTGACAGGACAGAGTGTGTGCCTGAACCCATTCCTCCCTTCTACCACCTCTGCCTCCACAGCCTAAAGATGCCCATTTCGAAGACATTCTATGAAAGGCTGAATAAAGGATTACGCTAAACAATTAGTTTCCTATTAAAGTTCAACGGAACTCATCAGCTGTCTGATCTTGCAAGCAATAGATGTTAAGCTGCGGTGGCGGCATTTTTGCATGCATTAAGTGAGCCATAATCTCTGAAGCCTTTATTTTCGGTCTGTTTCCCTGTCTCCAGAAACACACCCCTTTCCTACTGGTGTCCCGCATACCAAAGTTGTTATGCACCGTCTGCCCTGGCCCTCCTACAAGGCTGTCAGCTCCCTCTTCCCGTCACAGCAGCAACTTCCTCTCTTGAAACAGACCAACAGAATTAAGCCACTGACGGAAGCTGGCTAACCGCAAGCCTTGTGCTTCTGGCTAGCCCTTTTCTAGGTAAAGTTGGAAAAGTCCCTTCCATGTAACTATCGTCAGAATTGCAGACACGGGGGCGGCAATGGCCAGAGGTTTTAAAGAGTCCATAATTGGCAATTTATTTATTTTAATTTTTTTTTAAAAGGAAACTGCATGACGGAAATCATCAATCATTCTGAGAAATCTTCACACTTCCCAGCTTTCGCTGAACTCGGTTTGTTCTAGAGGTCTTTTTAAATTTGGATGTTATATTTATTGTGATAAAAACCAATGCATGGGCTTTGAACAATTTTAAAGTATCCCATTCGAATCTTTTAATTTACAGAGGGAACTAGAGATAGTTGCACATTTACTTTCACCTCCACAGATGTTTAATAACTGGAGAGGGAGGCATGTTAGAGCTGCAGAACTGGAAGGGACCTTAAAGATCCTCAAGTCCAGCCCCTGTCCAAGGGCTCCTTCTTTACATAACTAAACAACAAAAACAAGGAACAAACATCTTGGAGCATGGCAGACTTCACTGGGCGGTGTAACTTGGTGCTTGTTTGTAGTAAAAGAATCCAAGGGAATGTTCCAGAAAAGTAAAATAAAAAAACGAAGAGTTAAAATAGTTCATAAGATGCCACAGGCAGTGTGTATTAGGCTTGCCTTTTTTTGCTACTACAACTCTGTTTGGACTAGAAAAAAAGTGCTGGAATTCCCAGAATTCCTGATAATTGATCATACTGGCTGGAGCTAAACTGAACTCCAAGACATATGAAGGGCCCTGGAGTGGAAAGGCTTGCATGTGGCTGTATTTTGCACAAATTAGCACACCGGCAACAAGACATTGCAAGGGAATTGCATGTTCCCTGGTTATAAATGTTGGGAGTGCTAAAAATAGGAAGTCTCTCTATGTAGAGAGGAAAGGCATAGGAACTCCTTTGAACCTGGCCATCTATTGAATTATAATGAGAGTTAGAATGGCCATGAGGGAGGCATGCCAAAATTACATCTTAGACAGAGAGGACCTCCTGTGAAACAAGGTCTCTGTGTTTCTCACTGTTCAAATCTCTCAGAAATGTGCTTGCAAGATACTTGCATGATATGGAAGTGATGTCTGAGAGGGGGTGGGGGAAGAGGAAGAAAGAAGTGACCTTAAAATGCTGTACAAATTCTGGAATAAAATGGCTGGGACGTGGGGATAGGAAGTATTCAAAGGAGAATTCTCAAAGCTGAGATACATCTAACATTTTTACTTGTTCAGACACGTTTGGGAAATCTAAACAAAGCACACAAGGCAAGAGTTTATGCTACTCATTCGGTCTTTTAAAAAAATCGGAGGAGCAGGGAAGGCAGGGAATACAAGTATAAACACCTGTTGTTGATCCGCTTCTCCAGCTTCCTCCTTTAAAAAATCTGAAAAAGGCCTGTCAGCTGCTTCATCCACTTCAGGTTTCTTTTCGTCTTATTATTAACTAACCTAACCACACCTACGCTACCACCCATCAACCTCCTTGTACAGAAAAGACGTAACAGGACTGATTGCAAGAGGGTAGCTATGAGCTCCCTGGGTGGTAACATCAAAATTTCCAGGTAGCGACTCTTCCTTATTAGTGGGAAATGAGGAAACGGGAGAGGCACCGCCCCACCTGGAGACCAAGCAGGAGAAATCTTTGGAAGGCTCACAGAACCATTTCAAAATAGTTCAGTGGTGAAAAGGAAATTCATAGCTAGCAGCTGTTTCCTATGATGAAGTAATTTTCATTACAAACAAACACGGCCCAACTTTTACATAACCAGCCATCAAGAGCTGTTGAGGGATTGCCCAAAGGAGGTTCCTTTTTGTCTTTCATACTAGAGCAGTGCCGGCCCTTCCGCTAACCTACTTCTTGTTTGGCACTGCAGGGATTACATAAGTAAACCAGGACACATTACATCATGACCAGCTGGGCTGGAATTAATTGGCCAGTGAATGCATCAAAAGGATAATTTAAAAAATACCATACATACACACGGTCATCCAGGATCAGCCAGGGTAATGAGCTGTGCCCTAAAATTATTGTGCAACAGATAAAGAAAAAATTACCAACTGTTTTTAAAGTAGAGCTGAGACGAAGGGGTATCGTGTTCAAGATCACAGAAGTCAGTGGGACTTGAAAAGCCAAGATCCAACTTGATATACCTCAGCATATATTTATTCTATGAAAGCTTGGGTGCAACGATACATTTTTAAAAACTGATCAAGAAACAACAAAAGAGTCAGAAACTAGTTCATCCTCTTGAAAGGTATAGGATTTTGGGCTCATTATTATTTCATAATATAGAACGGCACTTCCTATAAATTGTGAGCGTCAATTTAAGTGTGCTTCAGACTTTCAGCTTTCTTGAAAATAAGTTTTCTGGTATTCTTGTTGGCAAGAAAATTAAAGTGTAAACAGTACAGAAATTAAACTCTTCTTGCAGTCAAGAACCTTCATTTCTTTGCTTGCTATTTTTGGCTACAAACTTTGGTCACTAATCCACTTGTGGATTACACGTCTGTAATTACACTTTTCCTTGAGTGATCAAGTCCAGGGGAGTAGCTCTTAGCCAGTTAGGATAAGCAAAGCTTGCCAGGGAATTGAGATATTCTCAGTTACCTTGATGTGGGGGCGCTTACTACCTTGGTGCATGCGCTCGTAATCTCAAGGTTAGACCACTGTAATGCGCTCTACGTGGGGCTACCTTTGAGGTTGCTGCGGAAACTACAGGTGGTGCAGAATGCTGCGGCCAGATTACTTAGTGGAGTGAGAAGATTCCAACATATCTCGCCCACTCTGGCCGCACTGCATTGGCTGCCCATCCGATTCCGCATCGACTTCAAAGTGTTGATGCTTACCTATAAAGCCCTAAACGGTTTAGGACCTCGATACTTGGTGGAACGCCTTCTCCCACCAAGTTCTACCCGTGTCACTCGAGCGAGCCAGGAGGTGAGGCTGAGGAGCCTAACGCCGAGAGAGGCCCGGAAGGAGAAGACCAGAAATCGGGCCTTCTCGGCGGTGGCTCCTCGTCTCTGGAACAACTTACCTCCTGAGATTCGCGCGGCTCCCTCGCTGGACATTTTTAAGAAACAACTAAAAACATTGATGTATAGGCAGGCTTTCCCAACAGAAAACTCCTGACGATTTTTCCTTTCTTATATCTTTCTTTGATTTCTATCTTAGTCTAGGTGCAATGTTTTAAAATTATATTGTTTCTTTTATTGTAAGCCGCCTAGAGTGGGCTAATATGTCCAGATAGGCGGGATAGAAATAAAATAAATAAATAAAAATAAATAAATAAATAGTTTTATTTTCCATCCCACACAGATACGTTGGCAGTATGTGTCCATTTCTGATTTATGGCAACTATATGAATGATCAATCTCGAAAATTTTCTCTCTTCAGCAGCTCTGTTCAGCCCTTGCAAACTCAAGCCTGTGGCTTTCTTTAGGAAGTCAATGCAGCTCGTATTTGGTTTTCCTCTTTTCTGACTCCTTTCCACCTTTCCCAGCATCATCGTCTCTTCCAAAGTATCTTGCCTTCTCATGGTGTGCTCAAAGCATGACAACCTCAGTTTCCTCATTTTTGCCTGCAGAGACTTTCTTCCATAGCAATAATTAAACTGCAGCACGTAGTAGTTTTTTTAAATTCTACTTATATTGAAGGCCACAAATATGACCATGTATTTCTCTCCCAAGAATCATAAAATATTGTGTTGCTCCATTTAGAAAATTGTAAAATAAAGCATGACAGTAATATATAAATAAGCACCTAATCCAAGGGGTACTGTTCTAGATGCTCCAGTTATAATTTGGGGTTTTTCATTAGCAGTTTGTACTACCTTTGGCATTTTCATTACTGGCTGTTAAATGCAGTATTCTCCTGCACAGAGAATGGTTTCTCCTACCACCTTCAGAATCCAATAAGAAGTGTTGAAAACTTGGCACTAATGCTAAACATAAATATTTCATGAACTGTAAATGTAAATCAAATAAATTAGTAATATATAGCTCATAAACAAGTGACCACCTGCTTTAACGACCTTATAATGAGGTCAACCTGTAGTTGTCAATCTAACATTATATTCTCCCTTTCTTTCCACTGGAAGAGCATATTACTATTTCTGTTTTAGCATGCAAAGGCTTTACTGTCCTTGTTCCCTTAATCTTTATGACAAGCATGGGAAGTGGATAATGCTCTCACTTGACAGACAAGCAGCAGTGATTAGAGAAAATAATATGGCTGTTTCTAGTCAAGATAAATTAATAAATTCATCCTACCTGTTTGACCATGCAAGTGTCATATCTGGTACAGTGCTTAGTTCCACTTTTATCTCTGATAAAGCCAAGCAATGGCACAGTAAGAAGATTCTGAACCCCAGTGTGTGCAGGTGCTGCCTACACCTCTAGAGGGCAGAACATACTAGACATAAACAGGAGGGACTTGTTTTGTCCGACAGGAATGGCTAAGGGGTGGCACACCCAGTTTCTTAAACTGGATAGTCCTGTTGCTGAAATTATTTAGGCATATTTAAGCCTTACTCGGCCCTGAAACGGAAAGGATTGACGAGCTGATAGCTCTTTCTTGATTCTGTGGGTTGTGGTACATGGCTGTTCTTAATTGATGGAACAATTTGATTAATTCCGATAATGAACAAGACTCTGGCATGCTAAGTACTCATGCAATCCCCAAGCAGTTGGGTGTCCAACTTTTCAGAGGGGCAAGTGGCATTCAGCCACCTGAGATTGAGCAATAACAGGCCTGTGATGCCCTAAGATGTCCATGGCTACACACACACTAGACTGACACTTCAGGCCTAATAATAACCTTTGAACTGCAGAGCTGGAAGGGACCCTATGGATCACCGAGTCCAGCCCCTCTCAAGAAGGCCAAGTGGGGATTTGAATTCTCAGCCTCTGGCTATGCAGACAGAGACATAAACCACTGAGCTATCCACTTAGTATTAAATACGATTATAGTTTTTCCACAATTTTGCTGTTGCTTTAAGTATGCAAATCTGTATACTAGATCTCTGAGCAGTGAAGAGCTGAGATGAAATGGAGACATAATACTGGTTAAGCTAGATTCTACTGCAATTCTAGTGTCTCACTCTTTCTTCCGTATGCGTATAGCCATGACTATCTTTCCAAGAAAAAGGCATATCTCAAATACACAGCAAAAGTGGACAGAGAAGAGACAAAACAATCAACTTCCCTTGGTCAACGTCCACCAACACAAAAATGTGTGTCCACAAATCAGCTAATTCATTGTTGGACTTGCTCAGAATAAGCATCTGGTGGACTATGCGCATGGTCAGGAACAATCTTAAATTCAGGCCAAATTGGAGTTCAGGAACTTTGACAAAAATTAATTTGTCAGAGTTAAAAGGCTCTTAAGAGTAGCTGTTTAATATTATACAGTAGTTGCATCATAAAATGTCTCCTGTTTCTCTCTCCCCCCCAATTAACTAAGTGGCTACTTGCATTTATTCAAAAACAACACAGCATGCAACTGAAATATTATACAAAATACATCTGAGTAATGAGGCCACCCCTCCATAATTATAAAAAGAATGGCAGGGACAGTAACAGGTACACCCACAGAAGAGTGAAGTCTAATGTAAATTAGTTATGCCTTAGTTATTGTCAAAAGACCTATAAGTAACTAATTATTTCCAACATATTATGTCCAAGCTATTGGCCAAATGCAGAATTTTACAAATTTCCAGTTGTTTTTCTGCAACTCCAGCAGAGCACACACCAACGTTCTGCCTTGAAATAATATTTAATTAGTTGCCATCAAGTCATTTCCGATTTATGGCAACTTTTCAAGAGTTTTCAAGGAATAGGGTGGTTTATCATTCTCTTCTTCTGGGGGTGCTCTGGGACTGTACAGCTTGCCCAAGGTTACACAGGCTAGCTCTTCTCCAGAGAGAACTTTCAATCTCTGGCTCCCACCTCATTGAGCTGTCCAGCCAACTAGTGACAAAAAAGATATCCCTAAACTGCTCCAAAGTAATTCCTGCAAAGATATGAGACTTCCAATAATTAGTTAACCCACACTAAAACATTATTTTTGGTGATCTATATGGCACTACCAGAAAATGACACGTTACACTCGGTGCAAAGTCTGTTTTCTTTACTCAAATGCAGCAGAGCTGCCCAGATAGCAAGAAGAGGCTAAGGAATTATGGCTGCAGCAACTTAAACGTGGATGAGAGCTCCAAATATCTTCTTTAGGATGCAACACATCATCTCCTTTTGGAATATGGTTTCAAGGCTAATTGAAACTTTTTTTTTCCCTGTTAAAAAATTCACAGCTATGTGGGCGGGGTTCCTTGTGGCAGTGAGAACATTTCAATGCCTGTCCTACTTGGCTTTGCTGATGGTCCCCAGAGCAGCACTGCACCTCCCTATGGTACTTATTTCTCACAACATCCATGCTCACTTTTGTCAGAGTTCAGCAGATCCATGTTATTAAAACATATGTCATAAAATCATTGACACAGCATCATGTAATCCTGACCAAGTGATTCCATATTTGAGTTGCAGCACCACTGTAGAAGTTTGAAGCAGTCTTTAGCATGACAAAGGATGACAGCACAAGGCAGAAACAGATATACAGATAGCCTTCATTAGGCAATTAAAACTGAAAGCCTATTACTGTTGAAGAGATGTGGTTCACTCAGGTATCTTTGTTTGACACACCAGACTTCCAAGAGATCCTGAAGATCAATCACAAGACAAATCAATCTGATTTGCAAATTTCAGAAGGTGAGGAAAAACTCCTGCTCTGCACTCACATGTTCTTAATAGTTAAGGATTTCCCCTTTTTAAATTCTAGATAATCTGTAATGTCTGTTTCTGTCCTAAGAGAAAATTGCAGTGTCTCATGCTTATCATTTCCTCACTTCAATGTAATACCCCAAATCAAGCATTCATATTTCTTGCAGCATCTCCTTGGAAAAGCAGAGGTTAATCTTCTGATATACAGAAAGACATGTGTCAGGCTCCCTGGAAACCTCACAGTTCATGTGTCTGTATCTTGGGCTCCCTGACAAGATGCCTTGGTATGAACCTCTTCAGATGTGCATTTCCTAGCAAGGCAAAAAAAGAACCTTCAGCTGTTGGAAGACCAACAGACAGAGCCTACACTGACAAGCTGCACCAGTCTACGTGTTGGGTGCCTCTGCTTGACATATTGCTGAGACTGATGTCTCTTGGGTTGTATCAACAATCTGAAAGGCTCTTTATGGTACCTCCTCAGCCTAGTATAACCTGTTTATTTATATAGACTCTGCTGACCTACTGTCTGCTTCTACTGGTACATGATGATGAGAGATTTCATTCAGAAGAGCTAACTTGGTGATATGGAGCTCTATGCTGAGGAACCCTAAAGCCAGGTTCCTAAACACTGAAACTTGTAACTAAGTGCAGTCACAAAGCCCTTTTAAGATCTTCACATTCAACATGCCAAGGGCGAGCAGACTTCCAAATGTGCAGTGTCTCCTTAGAGTGCAGCTGACATGCATGCTTGTTTCCCTATGCCCAGTTTTAGTTCTATATATGACTAGTCCATCAATGGAAATAGTGTATGGTATGGACAGTCTAAGTTGCCATCTTTAGTCATTGTTACATGTATCTGGTTCACTCCTTTTCTACTTTCTCTCATCTAGGCATGGAATCACCACGTCCAAACATACACGACACATGCTGTTGTCACGCCATGCTTTGTCACAGATGCCTGGCTAGCTGCGTTTAATCGTTGACTTTTTCCTGCCTGCCTGAAGAAAATCATACACAAAGCCTCTTTAGTTTATTATGCATGTGATTCTCATGATCAGCATGTTTTCTGGAACAAATTCCTGCAGAGTATAAAAAAATCACGTTACATAACCCATTTTGAAAGCATGCTTCATGCTCTGATTAAGGCAGACATAAAAGAAAAAGCAGACCAAGTTGCCTAATCTTAATATTTAAGAAATGGAATTGTTTAAAGGTTTGACAGAGGACTGCAATATATGCTGCATATAAATACCACTGAGCAAGTTTGGAAACACAGTGATGAAAGCAGATTTGCTACCTGTATTTCTAACACAGTGTCTATCTTCCTTACATGTGTTTACAACTGTGACACTCATAAATTTCAAAATATTTCTAGAACTGATCTCTTAAGCATAAAGCTGCAAGAATTCTACTGGATGGAGACTGGAATCCAAGAGTCTCAAATAATGTACTCCTATAGATGCCGACTCATTAATATGCTCCCATACCCAGGACAGTGAGGTTCACACACAGATAAAAGATTGCTGAGATTTTAAGTCCAGTCATACTTCTGCCTAAACTGGGAAAACAAAATATTTTTACTAAACCAAAGTGATGTATTAACACAGAAGAGTCCAATACGAGGCAATGCCATTTATTTGTCAGATTCAGAGTTCTAGCTTTATGCCATTTAAAGGCAATTAAAATACTTTAAAATCCCAGAATTACAATCATAGAGTACAGAATACACAAGGATAGTCATGAGTACTCCTTCTATTCCTCACTACCACCATCATAGCAATAATACAGCAGAACTGAAATTACTGAAATTATTTCAAAGTCCTGCCAAAACCAGTCCCAAGCTCCAGTTCTGCCCTTCTTAATGACTGAATGACATAAGAGTAGCTGCCGCACATAATAATATGTTACAGGAAGGAAGTGTGGCTTTAATGCATGCATTAAAAATACATTCGTTATGTCAATTAAATCACGTTACCTCAGGAGTTAGCAGCAACTATCTTTTCCTCTTACTTTCTTAAATGTTACTAACAGAGGCATGGGAAAGAAACATGTTTATGATTGAAAGTTGATTTTAAACCTCAAATCTCATTCTTGATTAACCAAGATTATCCAAATAAACAGTAATATAAACCTTTCACTTGCACTGTGGCTGGACATTTATCTCAGTTCTTACTTTGAAAGAGAAGAAAGCATTGTATATAATTAGTGTGCACAAAAAAAAATCTTCATTTTTCTATGTAGGTAAACTGCAAGGTCCAAACTAATCATGTTGGTCTATGATACGGCTTCCACTTACTGCCCAAGCTAAGACCTTTGCACTTCTATTCCTGTAGCAACCACTTAAATAGAGACTCCTTAAAATAAAGGAACACTATATTAAATAGCTAGATTAGATAGGATTGGCTGAACGCACAAAACAGAGGTAACAGTTGATACCTAAACAGAGCATGTTGGAAGAGAATATTATGAATACTAAAGAGTAAGGGCAAGGCATGCACATTCTTTTTGTTCGGTTGTGAATTTCTAATTCCAGAATTCCCTATCCTGGGAGTGCCACCTGCCAGGCAGAGGCTTAAATTGTGATCACCAGGAGGAAGGCTGGATTGGAAGGCATCATGGCCCAGGATAGGCTAAGCTTAGGCCTAGTTTCCTGTTGCAAAAAGGGAGCTGTTCCCAGCGCTTGCTGGGAACTAACTTTCTGGAACTCTGAGCAAGGAACAGAAACAGCTTTCTTCCAGGTGTGTGTCTGGAAAGTGGAACTCCAGAATAGTGTATTCTGGAAATTGGAGTCTTCCCTCCCCAAGAAAAGAAAAGGAAAAAAAATGCAATACTGTACCTACGAACGACAGCAAAAGGTAACATTGAGTCAGCTTCCTCAATGCAAAGGGAACCTGAGGGAGCCTCAGAACTAAAATGGGGTGGGGGGAAACAATACTTGATCCAAGTTGTTCCAGGCTCAAATTTTTGCAATAAGATTTTGCCCAAATACTTTTATCATATACAGAGCAAGAAATGCCTGATGTTCATGCTTCCAGAGAGAGAGAGAGAAGAAATCATATAACAAATATATGCTGGTTACTGGAACGTACCAAAGAATTTCAAAATACCAATCATTCCTTTACAGACTAAAGCACAGTCTATGACTTCACAAGAGGCTACTGACTGTTCTAAAAGAAATGGGCACACCTCAACACTTGACTGTATTGATACCAAACCTATATTGTGGACAAGATATTGTTAGGATAGAATAAACAGAAAGGCTTTCCATGGGCAAGGGGTATATTTTATTTCCCTATCTGTTCAATCTGTATGCAGAACATACCATATGGAAAGCTGAGTTATATTCAGATAAAAGATAAGTGAAGATTGGTGGAAGGAACAGCAATAATTTAAAATATGCGGATGACACCAGAGTACTGGCAGTAGAAAGCAACAATGACTTGAAAGACGCCCGATGAAGGTGAAAAGAAAAAGTGCAAAAGCAAGATACTTGAATATTAAAAAGAAAAAAAATCACGACTATGGAAGAACAAGGCAAGTTTAATGTTGAGAAGAAAGTGAAATGGCTAAAGATTTTGTAGAACTCAGTTCAACCATAAATCTAAATAGAGATTCAGAAGGGCATCAATGAAGAAATAGAAATGATAATCAAATGGAAGAATGTGACACTAGAGACCAAGACCATGATCATCCACACAATTTGTACAGATGTGAAAGCTGAACAGTGAAGAAAACTGACAGGGAAAAAAAAGATGCATTTAAATTATGATGCTGACGGAGAGCTTTACCAATACAGAAGTAAAAATGGTTAAACTGAGGCTGTTGTACTGTACTTTGGGCACATGATGAGAAGACAAATCTTGCTGGAAACCATACTAATGCTAGGAAAATTGGAAAGCAGCAGGAAAAGAGAAAGACCAGATACGAGATGAATTGACTCCAGAAAGAAAGCCACAGTCTTGAGTTTGCAAAATCTGAACAGGGTTGTTAATCACAGGACATTTCAGGGGTCACTCATTCATAGGGTTGCCATAAATCAGACAACGGACAGTCCACAGAGAATGGCTGTAATGTTGTTTTTTAATCCAGCATGCCAACTTCTACATTCTCCCTTGTTTCCTGACAAGAGATCCAGTCACCACCCTCAAGTCAATACCTTTGTAATTTAGATGCTATATTCTCAGCATTCAGTACTGCAGTTATTTAGCTTCCGAGAAAACACAGTACTTTGTTTCATCCAGCACTACTTAATGCACTAATTGACACTTCAGATGCATGATGGGCACACTGTTTGTGAATGTATGCACCATGGACATGTAATGGATAGTATCTGCAACAATGAAATGTCACACAACAACTATTGTCCCTTTTTTTTTGCTAGTCTGGGTCTTTTAAAAAAGTTCAATTAATTGCTTTAAAAAATCTAGACAGACAAAATACTTCCAAAGTTTAAGAGCACAACATTCATCTATTGCTTGAATTATTTATCTCACTGTAGTCTTCCTTTACAATTTCAACACTAAACTACATCTGATGTTTGATCACATGAAAATTTTTCCAAATCTAAGGTGTTTTTTTTTTTTTTAACCAAGGCACATGAAGAGTGAAAAACAACTTCACATGCTGGTAAGGGAAAGAACCCACATAAAGAGAGATTAGGCACATAAATCTCCAGTCCAAACTGTATCCTTCTGCAGCTGTCAAAGGCAAGAAAGAAGAAAAAAAGCTGCAGAAGACCTTTATGTGACTGAGTACCAGCAAGCATTCATTTTACCCATCTAAGTTTAAGAACAACACCAAACAGTTAAGCAGCTGGGAACCGCGAAGACTCGGTAATCTCTTCAAATCACCCACAGATTTATCAATAGATCCCACCCCACGTGCTGACTTACTGAATTCCCTAGAAGTAAAAATATAGTACTATTTTCAATGCACAGTTCTTCCAATCTCCAACTTATTTCTATTTACAAAGATTTTAACTGAAATTTTTGAGTTTTAGTCAGATATGCTCACTCATAGAACATTACAAAATATTAAACATAAGCCATGACAGGAAGACACAACTGCTTCTGTGTAAAGCTCTTTTTGAAGTACAGAATTAATCCCAAAGAAACACAAAACTTTCTCTAAGCACTAGTTATTTTAGCATGCCAACTAACCATGTAATATATGCTGTCTACAGACAGGAGTGGTGACATGCTTTGCTACGCCACTAATCCTCTATCAGGTGACTGCTCACAAGATTTCTTTAAGCCCTCATTACTTAGGAAGCACTCAAAAACTAGGACACAGGATTCAATGACCCCAAGTAATAGAGGTTATTTAATAAGAGATGTCAGTGTAATTTATATTTCACAAAAGTGAACATATGTTGCATCTTAAAAGGCAATTTAATGTCTTTAGCCAAAACTGGAGATCAGCATTCAACTGGACTCTCCTCAGCAGAAGTCAACGATGCAAATGTTATCAGAAACCACTGCAAGACAGTATAACTTGTGACTGTGTTCATCATCAAATTGGATTTTGATATTAACAGCTGTTTCAGGACTTATTAACCCAGAATCTGACCATACAAGATACTGTGTTCTTTCTGAAGTTATTTATAATTACACCCCCACACGTCATTCCCACCTTATCCCTTCAAAAGAAAAAGAAAATAACAAGCTATCAATTTCCTTACAAAAACACTACAAACTCTTTTTAAAAATACATTGTTATAGGCTGTGTATTTCCCGTTCCCAACACTGGAAGAGCCCATCTCACATGGACGTCTATTGCATAGGGACAGTCTATCACCGTATGGCCACCTGACAGAGTCTAAGATAAGCAGACTGATATGGAAATGTATATGGGATTTTATCTGAATTCGCAACTGCTAATTACACTACCTTCTACTATCAATGAGAAAGGGAAAGCACACTAAGCCTGTTCAATTTACTGCAATTGTTTTGCTCCTCATACCCTACCTTCCCTAAGCCTTACATACTGGTTTGGGAAATCCATTTGGGGGGAATGGTTTTTGTATTTAATTAATCAAAAGCCAAGAAGTACAGGGAAGTCATATTTTAGGAAGAATACCTCAAACTCACCTTTATCATTTCTGCCACATAACTTTCAGGTCCTGTATATTCTGTGGAATCCTTTACTTTTACTAAGACGATGAAGAATAAGTAGTGCCACATATTGTGTTCCTCCTTAATATGTTCTTCAAAAGTGACCGTCTTGTTGTCAAACTTATCCCTTTCAAGACCTAGTATGGAAAACATTTAATTGTTTTGATATTCTGTAAGCCGCCCAGAGTGGTAGAATATACCAGATGGGTGGGATATAAATCGAATAAATAAATAAATAAATAAATAAATAAATAAAATAAAATAAAATAAAATAAAATAAAATAAAATAAAATAAAATAAAATAAAATAAAATAAATAAATAAATAAATAAATAAAACAGATCCCAATCACCACACTTGTGTTTTCAAATTAGGAAGAACATCACCTCCTACTTCACAACATGGCAAACCCTCAGGACAGGCCATCTATTCAGGAAAGATATAAATGGCATATTGTCCTACCTTTACTTTAGGGACTGAAAGCTTTTGCCCACAGCAAGGGTGCAGGGGATGAAACTCTGGTCAAAGAAGGGTGTGTAGCAGACCTCCTGTTATTGGCACACAGCCGCTTATCTGCATCTGACTGCATTCCACCAAAAATGCAACCCATACAAGCAGGAACTGTTCTGTTATCTTCTTGCTCAGCTTGAGGCCTGTTTCCCTTCCCTATCAGAACTCATTCAGCAGGCAGGAAAATGGGTCTAGTTTCACTAGTTTGCCTTTCTTCTCTATCAAATGCTTGAAATAGGTTGTTGCTTCCCCCCCCCCCCTTTAAGCAGCACACATGCATACTATATAGCTGGCTGGCTGGCTGAGTGGGTCAGGTATCTGGCTGTGGAGCCAGTAGTTGGGTATTTGGCTACTCCCTGTACCTCCCAGGAGAAGAGCCAGCTTGTGTAGCTTCGGGCAAGCTGCACAGTTCCCGGGTACGCCCCCCCCCCGGAAGATGGGAATGGTAAGCCACTCCTGAGTATACTACACCTGGGAAACCCTAGAAAGGGCCATCAGATGTCAGTAGTGACTTAATGGCATATAAGTATGATTTACTGCTGGCTGAATAGTTCAGTGAGTTGGGGCACCTGGCAGCAGAGCCAGAGGCTGGAGGGGTTTTATTGCCTCCTGTGAATAGAGCCAGCCTGTGTGGTCTTGGGCAAGCTTTACAATCTCAGGATGTCCCCAGAAGAAGGGGATGGTAAACCAATCCTGAGTAAGCTATATCTCTGAAACCCTGGAAAGAAAAACTAAAGTTGGAATCAACTTAATGGTGTGTAATTATTATTACGAAACGTTAGCTAACCTGACTGCTGTTCAGCTGTTTGTCTGAACGTGTGAAGACGTTTATAATAGCAGGGATAGGGTCATGAACATAAGCTCTGCAACCACAGTTCTCTCCCAAATACACTGAGAGTGTGGAAATCAGCATTATGTATATCCAGTGTGGAGATGTGAGGAGTTGCTAGTAAGCATGCTCTGTTGAATGTAGTTACAGGATATTTATACTGTAATAAGGAGCCCTGATAATGGGAATTCTAAAACCATGTTCAGTCAAATACACACTTCCAAGCTCTTCTTCAGACATCTGTGCTAACTGCACGCTGCTCTGGGTGAGGGAAAGACATACTGTAATTTATTTTTATTAAGGGAGAAATACTCTAGAATGCCCATACTGCAGATCTCATTCTGTGCGGATGCTAGAATGAAATATTCCTCTGGAGGTCTAAAAAATATCCCTCCTGGTGCATAAGTAGGTTAACCTACTTATTCTTTTGACTCATGTGAGAGTAAGAGTAAAGACAAGAAGAGAAGTCCCGCTGGCAGCTTTCTACTGAAAAGAAAAGTTCAGTATGGCTGCCCAGATTGTTGAAAAGAGCTCAGTAGTTACTCCTGAATGGGAATATAAATATGCTGTAACTACAGGGAAAAGTGAAGGGATATCATATATGTATCCACATAACAGAACTGCTGGATAGCTCAGTGGCTTAGGTTGGGTGTTCAGTTCCCCCACTGTGCCTCCTTGAATGGGGCTGGACTCGATGATCCATACAGTCCCTTCCAGCTGTACAGTTCAATGGTTATTATTATTATTATTATTATTATTATTATTATTATTATTATTATTATTATTATTATTATTATTATTATTATTATTATTATTATTATTATTATTATTATTATTATTATTATTAAAGCTTATTCAAATAAGTAAAAATCTTCCAAGAATCCATCCCTGTGGTCAAAAAGGAATCACTAGAAAGTTCACACAGCTGAAGTTAGACATGAGGATTTTCATTGCCAGGTGATAACAATACAACACTGAATCTATCTACAAAATAATATTTATTACTATTGTTATTATTAGGAGTAGTAACTATATTTCTGTATTTGACTGGTGCTTTTATACTCACCACAGATAAAACATGTTGTTTTTAAGATTTCCTCTTTCTTTTGTTTCTCACTTCTAAGATCAGCAAAGGTATCGATAATAACACCAAAAATCAGATTGAGGACAATGATAATCACCATGAAGAAGAAGAGAAGATCATAGATTACTCTTGCTGCAAAAAGGGGTTCCTAAAATAGAAATGATATTCAGATAAACAAGTGTGGACTGTAACAGTTGACACTGGTAAGAAATATGATTGAAGAGCATGGTAGGCAAGAAGAGAAAAGAAGATCTGTACAAAACAGGATCATAGCTTGTGAACTAGAAGAAGATGGCCACTGAACGTGGGGATCTCTGCTCTGTCACTAATTGCTACGGTTGCCATGGAAATCTGTTAGAAGAGGTAGCCGTGTTAGTCAGTGCTGGCATGTCAGCCAAAAACAAAACAAAAATAAAAATATAAAACAAAAATGTTGTGGCACTTTAAAGAAATGCCTGAGGAAGTGGACTTGTCCACGAAAGCTCACATTAAAATACAGCAGTTAGTCTTTAAGGTGCCACAATATTTTTGTCTTCTTTCTTTTATTTCTGTTTTGTTTCTGCCTGGCATGTAAATCTTTGTATCCATTTCCCTGCTGGCAAGATGGACATGATGCTGCAAAGCAATGTTGGACTATTTCCTGGTGTTTTACATTCTAGGCCAGAGAAGCAATATACCACATAAATAAACCAAAGGTGTTTTTAAGGATTGATTAATTGCCATGCTTCTCTCTTTGCATAAACAAAAGGGCTCATAAGTCAGAGGGAGTGAAAGAAACACTAACCAGAAATACTTTTCATAAGTAATAGAACATATTTATTACAACACTGTCAACTGAACCCCATGGGTGCAGTGGTTTAACTGCAGTATTGCAGTCAAGCCTCTGCTTAGGACCTGAATTTGATACTGACGGGTTCAGGTAGCCAGCTCAAGGTTGATCCATCCTTCCAGTCTTCAGAGATAATCAGCAAATAAAGACTGTAAAATTAATACTCGGCTTGCTAAGGAGCAAGGCGTTGTTTGCATAATTATGCTGTAAACCACCTAGAGAGTACTCTAGCACTACAGGGTGGTATACAAATCAAAATAACAACTACTTCTACAATCCAAGAACATTGTTTTTCTACTTAGGAAGTTTGATTTCATATCCCTGAAGCACTGGTGTGCCCAAAAGGAGATGAAAATCATCACCTTGACATTTTTATACAGTTGATATTGCTAGAGTCTATTCTACTATTCATTCTCACTGGTATCATCAGGTTAAATTGAAAACTAAAACTTTGCACACAGAACTACTTTTTTTCTGACCGATGCAGTTAGACATTTTCCACGTGAAACTGTTCCTACCCTGTTTCCCCGAAAATAAGAACCTAACCTGGAAATAAGCCCTACTATGATTTTTCAGGATGCTCGTAATAAAAGCCCTAGCTCAAAAATAAGCCCCAGTTAAGTGAAACCCCGGCCTCCACCATTGTAGAGCAACCTGAAGAAGATGACAGGACTGTATTTGAATAGATGTAGATTGTTGTACATGAAAAAAAAACATCCCCTGAAAATAAGCCCTAATGCATTTTTGGAGCAAAAATTAATATAAGACCCTGTCTTATTTTCGAGGAAACACAGTATCTGTTTCTAGACATTTAACCCAATTTGTTTTTTTTCCACCCCCCCTCCCCCTCACATATGGTGGAAACATTACCTCCTTGGACGGTTTCCTAAGCACATCTCCTACGCCCCCTCCACTCCGCAGGCCATGACTCAGCACAGTAACAATGCACATCAGCAACGTTTCACATGTATGTTCTTTATCCTCTTTTTTGGTGTCTTCAGAAAACAGCTCTATTAAATACATCAAGTTGGGATACCATTGTGAGACAGAGTGGGCTTGAGAATCTCCTGTTCATTTTCCACATTCTCTTCTTTGCTTGAACATAAACAGTCACCTTGAAACAGTCATAAGATCAAAGGTAGAGTCCCCTCTTCTTTTTCCCCCCTGCAGTTGCACATCTTTTAGTTACAAAGGCATGCATGTTCATGTTGTGAAAGATACATTTTTTGGGGGGAGGGGGGAGAAATTACAAATTCCATATGCGAAAATAGCTCTCTTTAATAAGAGATAAGCACTCCACCAATATATTCTGGGCTGTGCAAATGTTTAAATAGTAGAGAGAGAGCAATGTATGTGTCCTTTTAATGCTGGCATATAAACTATAAGGTATCTGCAGCTTTATTCTAGAGCAAAAGTCTTAGCAATGTGTAAAAGTACTCTACACCAGTGGTTCTTAACCTTTTTGAAAGAAACGCCCCCGTGAGCCATTGAGGAAGTTATCATCGCCCCCCTCCCCGCAGTGATGATATCTTATTTATTTATTTATTTATTTATTTATTATTTATTTATTTATAACACTTAAATCCAATGACCCCTGAAAACAAAATTCAATTCCAAGAAAATGAAATGTCCCAAAAAAGTAACATTTAATGATTTAGTTGCAAGCGAATTTTAAGACTCAAAAAGAAATATAAAAAGGGCATAAAAACAAACCACAATACAGGAACTAAAAATTTGAAGACAAAAACTCTGAAACTAAATTAAGATTGGAGGCAAATATATATTCATGCACACTGTAAAAAGGCTGCAGCCATCTTAGCAGGTTTGGCTTGCACCCCCCTATCGCCCCCCTTCTGCTCCAGCGCCCCCACGCTGCCCCTTTTCATTCTACCGCCCCCCTGAAAAATGAAATCGCCCCCTGGGGGGCATTATCGCCCACGTTAAGAACCACTGCTACACACACACACACACACACACACACACACACGGGACAAATATCTATTGCGATCAATACAGAGCATCTATGAGGCAGAGATGCAAACTCAACAGGATCTGCTACACAAGAGGACTACAGGCCAGCATAGCCCACCTGCTCTACTCTCTCTACTCCATGCCCAAGAAATCCTGGCAGCCCACCCCCATCTCTTTGCAGAAGCCTCTGAGGCTCACTCAAATCAACCAAAATGGCTGTAGAAATGGAACACTGGGTATACTGACATCACTCTGGTTTCCCTGCACTGTCACACACGGATTCAGGACCATTCTCAGCATGACAATTCTGGGAGAGAAATATGTTTTTAGTGCTACGGCCACTAAACACAACAAGGATGGAAACAGATGTTGTGTGTGTGAGAGGTGGCAATGGAAAGGTGTAGGTGCAGAGAGACCTTGTAGGTGGGGGAAGTAGAGCTGTGGCAGCACAGAGACAAATGTCATGTTTATGGGTGTCTGTCTGGCCAGGAAAAAAAGGGAGACAGATGTGACTGTGCAAAGCACACACTATAGGTTATAGAGTAAAAGAGAGGAATGAAAACCAAACACCAAGTTAAAAAACACTATTTGTTTTCCACATTTCATGCAGCAAGATCACTCTCTTGAATTAATAAAATGAAGAACAGCCCTCAAACTGTAGTTCAGACTCTTCACCCCTACTGTGCAGAAAGGCTTTGACTCAATTTTGTAAATTTAAAAAAGGAACCTAAAAAAGGTTCTCTCCTTTTGAAGGACAGAAGCTTTCTAACAAAGGTGCCTACTATATCCTCCTCTCTTCTTCTAGCACCACATTTTTCTCCTCCAACCAAAGGTGAGCAGGATGAATGAATCTGCATTTCTTAAATTTGTATTGAGGAATTCTACAGTAAATGTGCCAGAACAGTCTTACAGGTTTTGCTGACCTCTGGAACTTGTACATCTAAAACATTTTGACTTCAAAAAGTGTCAACGTTTAACCTGATGACAAGAAGAGAAATGTTTTAAACTATTTATGAAGTAGACAGAGATAACTAAGCTTACTGTTGCACAGAAGCATAAAGAGTTCCTTTTTTATGAGAGCAAGGTCCACCCGTTGCCAAAATCGGTCAGGCTGATGGCAAGGGAACTTCACAACCAACAACAGTGTGCCCTGGCTGTGTGCCTCTACACTAGCTCCCGTACTGAGAGTTACATGGCACCTGAACTAATAAGGATGGGAAAGAATTTCACTTTGGTTTTAATCAGAATTTGCCAAGATATAAACTCTCTTCATATATAGAATGAAGATTTAATTTTTAAAAAAACAGAATGTGAGCGAATTTTTAAAAATACAGAATATGAAGGAAACCAAATGGAACAAATGGGTGTGTCCTGTCTGAGTACTAAATTAATCAAAGTTCAGATTTGAATTGTGATATATTCAGTTTCCACCTTTTATTTTTCAGAGGCTTCCTCGTCTTTAACAGGCATATAGCAGTGAGGTACAACATGGTCTTATTCACACCAGGAAAAGCTATAGCTGTTGAATTTTGAATTAGAGTATTCCCTGGATATTAATCAGAAATTGTAAATTCTTCATATTTAGGATGGAATTAATTTAAGCAAAAAATAATAGTTGATAGTTGATTTTTTAAAAAATGGTTCTTAGGAAAAGCTTGGCTGAGCAGCTTTCTCTAAGAGCTACTTCGGGTTTATCTAAAGAAAGACAGCGAAGGAAATATTAAGAGCGGCTTGTGCACCTCCACTGTTTGGACACAACAGTCAATATGTATAATTTTTATGTGATGGTGATTTGCTTCCTCTAATAACTGACAATGATTGCCAAAGCATCACCAGCAATGTGATGGGTTCTCTGTGTCCTGCTGTGTCAGCCCTACTCAGACAATATCTGAAAGCATGTAGAGGGCTGTATTCATGGTGGGATGGAAGCAAACTTTTAAGGCCGGGGCTGATTTGTATTGACTTTGTGTGTCCTGTGACCAGTTTTACAAGTCTGAATTCATATGTTCTGTTTCTGCAGCAGATTCCATACTGTTTGCCAGTGCAGCTGCAGCCTCAGTTTTGAATGGGATTGTGGGAAAGGCGGAACTCACATGCATTTCCATGTTTCCACCAAGTATTGCCCTTCCCACTCTTTCAGGCTTGAAGTTTGAGTAGGACTACGGTGTTATGCTGCATTGTCACAATGGAGGCTGTCCTCCAAGCTATTATTATTATTATTATTATTATTATTATTATTATTATTATTATTATTATTATTATTATTATTATTATTATTATTATTATTATTATTATTATTATTTGTTGTTGTTGTTGTTTGTTTGTTTGTTTGTTTGTTTTGTTTATTTGGTTGGTTGGTTGGTTGGTTGGTTGGTTGGTTGGTTGGTTGGTTGGTTGGTTGGTTTCTATACCACCCATCTGGCAGCCAAGGGCACTCTGGGCGGTTTACAACAACTAAACAGTAAGAACAATAGAATCACAAAATATAACAACATCAATAAATTAAAAAGTGCAAAACAAAATACCATAAAATACAGTAGGAGACATAACAGAGCCTTGTAGAATGGTGCTTAAACTGTTGTACTGCAGCCAAAACTGTGCTCACGACCTGGGGTTCAATCCAAGGCAGGCAGCCCAAGGTTGACCCAGCCTTCAATCCTTCCAAGGTGCTATTATAATGCCAAGTAGGGGTTTCATGTAAAGAAAACTAGAGTAAATAAATTCTGCAATGTATAAAAAACCTTGGAATGAGAACTGAATATTTAAAATTAGGATGCTAGAAAGCAAATAATGAAATACACTTACCTGAGGAAGGAACAACAGAAGAACAGTTTTCCCCATTCCCTATTCTGCATATATTGGAATACAAAAATTCCCTGGTCATTGTTTCACTAGTTTCAGTGTGCTGATCTGGAAAAGTGCAAAGTAAAATACCAAGAACATAACTCAAAGGGATGATACAGCTGGTATACAGTATCTGTCAACATGCTTTGTTAGCAAAGATTACAACATAGTGTTCAATTTAAAATGGCACAAAAGATAACTTATGATAAATAAACTTAACATGAAGTAAAATGTATTCACAGTTGTGGCAATATTTTGAAAGTTTTGCAAAGTCAACATTAAAAACTCTAGATACTATAGTACAGAAGAAAAATTTACATTGTTCCTGCTTAATGATTTAAAGTGGAATTACTACTTCGATGAAAACCCTATTGGGTTTTTATGCCAGCATCATTCAGATAATATACCTCTTACTGGTGAATTGCTGCAAGTTAGGAACTCAGTAGAGGCAAGTATCTCTACTAACTAAAGGTAAAGGTTCCCTTGACAATTTTGTCCAGTCATGTCCGATTCTAGGCGGTGGTGCTCATCTCCGTTTCCAACCCATAGAGCTAGCATTTGTCCACAGAAATCCTCCATGGTCACGTGGCCAGCATGACTAGACACAGAATGCGGTTTACCTTCCCACCGAGGTGGTACCTATTTATCTACTTGCATTTTTGCATTTTGCATACTTTCGAACCGCTAGGTTGGCGGGAGCTGGGACAAGTGATGGGGGCTCACTCCGTCACATGGATTGGATCTTATGACTGCAGGTCTTCTGACCTTGCAGCACTGAGGCTTCTGCGGTTTAACCTGCAGCGCTACCATGTCCCTTTTTCTCTACTAACTACTTAACTTGCAATTTTCCAATGATGTTTATGCTGATTGCTGCATGCTAGGAGGTGTAACTACTGTAATAGGATTCTGGCCATCCTTGCTTATATTGTGTTTCTAAAAGAGCTTTATTTGCTCAAATTTTCCATGGAAAAAGTATGCCAGAACAAGGGGAGGGGAAGATGTCTGTGTCATGTTGTATTTCAATGTGCGTGGCCAGCCCTGATGTGAGATGAAAATAATGTGTAGCCTTTGGAAAATTTGTGGCATTTGCTTAATGCTGTAACCTTTTATCTAGTTATGTGGAACAAGTCCCACTGAACTCAGTAGAATTTCTTTCTGACCAGATATGGCTGGCCAGGATTGTGCTGGTAAGTATTTTAATACATGTACATGTGGTGCATAAATGAGACAATGCCTCCAAGCCTAGCAACTCAATGAATATACATGAAACAAAGCTCATGCATGAGTAATGATCATTCTGTGAAAATATAGTTTGGAAATGATATTCTACACAGCAGTCTACCCAATCAACTTTGTCCATATCCAGCATGGCCATTAGATACCTTCAAGAGGGATTAAAGTTTATAATTGGCCTAGTCATTTCGATTCCTAGCCCCTATTTGCATCTCTATACACTTTTGTTAATTACTCTTGATAAGTGACTTCCAGAGGAGGAGCCCAGATTATCTTGAACTACGAAGCCCCAAAGCCCTAACCTTTGGCTTGCTGGCTTGGGAGTCTGCAAGAGGTGAGCATGACTCTTAATAAGGGGACATTTTGGAGCAGAACCTATTCGCAGGGTAAACATAAACCAGAGGTGACCTGTCAGTGCAAAATGACAACAGCAACAAAAACCTTGATCCATTTACACCAGAGCGGGGAGACGTGCAGTACCAACCTGGCAGTAAGGTCTCATTAGGTAGCTTATCTACTTCCAAGATAAAATCATCCTTGAAGAACAAGTAGCCCACTATTGAGAAGAGGTAAACCAATATAAGAGCAAGAACAGCAGTCAGGATGATGGAGCGTCCGTTCCGGGTGACACTTTTAATGACGTTCAACAATGTCTCTTCTCTGTACACCAAGTCAAACAGCTGGAAAAGGGCAAGTTTAAAATGTTTCATAGATTTACTATTGGTTAAAGGCAGGCAGTACGCTAGTACATCAGGTAACTATTTTAACTACAACGTATCTCAGAACAACAAGCCAGGATCAAAAAGAGGGCATCTTCGGAGGGGAGACACTCCATCAGTAGATGCAAAAGGCATTTCCCTTCCCCATGGCATCTTCTTTCCCCTCTCCCCTTGCCATCCACATCACTCTGCTCTGGAGGATGAACTATGTTCTGAGCAGATACTGAATGGCCATGGGGGATGCATCCCTCATCCTAGACCCACTGAGAGCCTTTTTCTGCCAGTGTATGTACTCTGATTCTAGCCATACAGTTTTATCAACACTGTTTTTTGTTTTCATTTAGTGGAGGGAGAATTGTCGTGTTATACAAATTACTGAAGTTGCTACCAAAATTCCAAAACAAAACATTAACTTTATTCAATCAAGTAAGCATAGTTAGTTGACTTGCCTAGGCTTAGCAACAGACTGATTTCTAGTTTATAAATTGGAGAACTACCCTGCTAAGGTGTAAGTAAATCAAACATGGTAATACTATGATATCTAAATTGTAAACTAAAACCTATTGTTTGTTCCTCCCTGATTATGTGCCATACAGCCAAACTTCAATGCAACTATAGCTTAGAATTTCACATGGAAATCCCCATATGAATAATTATTGCATCAGTGAAAAGCCACAGAATGGCCTAATGGAAACTTTGCGGTCTCTGTGACAGCTAGTATCAGAAGAGTGTTGCCATGAACCAATGGAAGTTAGCCACCTCTAAGTTCAATTGAAATGGACTGGTCTCTGGATAGGACTGCACATTTCCTCTGGAACTACATGCTCTGTTTGCCGAAATAATAACAATGGAGATATTACTGGAGAGAAAGCTCCTTGAAAACAAAACAAAACAAAACTGTTTTGTTTTCAAAGACTCTTCTTTTCTCAACTGTGTTTTCAGCAGTAGTAACGCCAGATTTCTTGCTAGTACATTTTCTGTAAGGACAGTGCCTACAATCTGCTGGTATTATCACTATAGCCCTGGAGGTGTGAAGGGCTAATTCAGTGGTGGGGATGTGGGAATACACAGAATGCAGATCTTTGTGTGTTCTGGGCAAAGGTCTGCAGAAATGCTGTTAAGTACATTCAGCAGACCATGCTTACAGGTGCCTCTGCAGATCTTCATACTGTACATGTGAAGGTCTGTCTGGAAGTTGATCATGGCAACTGGACTTCTTTCTTATTAGGTTGAAATGTTTCACTACTCATCAAAGCAGCTTCTTCAATTTGAGGAGAGGTGGTAGGAACCCCTGATATATTCTCCCCATGTTGGTATCACTTCCCCCTGGTCTGAATAGGATCATTAGATGGACTCAGACTGAAGAAGCTACTTAGATGAGTAGCAAAACATTTCAACCTT
The DNA here is from genome assembly GCF_051106095.1 of Pogona vitticeps. Classification (NCBI taxonomy): domain Eukaryota; kingdom Metazoa; phylum Chordata; class Lepidosauria; order Squamata; family Agamidae; genus Pogona; species Pogona vitticeps. The sequence goes on along the minus strand of NC_135784.1, from coordinate 53,001,790 downwards.
ATAAGAAAGAAGTCCAGTTGCCTTGACTCAACTTCCAGATAACCTCACCTGAATGACTAATAATCTTCACAAATATATGTGAAGGTCTGTTTTACTTCCAGGTGAGGGGTGTGTGTGTGAATGCGGCAAAAGGGAAGGGCCCTGTTCTCTACCATGACTTCAGTCCTCCATGTTCCCAAACAAGACAGAGGAAAGGGGTTATAAAGTAATCCTAAGGCAAAGTGTTTTTTTAATAGTGATCACTGTCTTTCTTTCTCTCCTCAATTCCCTTTGGAAGGACTCTATGCAATGTATTACCATAACTCACAGCACCTTTGTAGGGATGAAAGAATGGCTGCCAACTGTCAAGAGAACCATTTTCAGAGTAAACCTGGAAAATTTTTCTCTGACATTGTCCTCACAGGACCTAAACACCTTCCATATCTGCATCCATTAAAAGGAGGTGATGACAGTGGGAGGACACTACAGAACAGCCCTAGGGACCATATGTGAAGGGAAATGGGGGCAGTGGAAGGGATTAATGCCCCTCCTTGCACCTCCATGTCCATATCTTATAATTGTTACAGATAGCGTGTGGAAGGTTACATGCCACCCTTTAAGTAGCTCCTAGATGCTCCATGAAACAATGACCATTGCACATATGGAGCTAAGCTCAGCCAGTGTGATCCATTTCAGCAAGGTAACAAATATCAAAACCAGAGTCATTAGACATATGGTTGTTGTGGGTTTTTCAGGCTCTTTGGCCGTGTTCTGAAAGTTGTTCTACCTGACATTTCACCAGTCTCTGTGGCCGGCATCTTCAGAGAACAACATGCTGGCCACAGAGACTGGCAAAATGTCAGGAAGAACAACCTTCAGAACACGGCCAAAGAGCCCCAAAAAATCAACAACCATTAAATCCCAGTCGTGAAAGCCTTCGCAAATTCATTAGACATACAGTAGTTACGTTCCAAAACGTCAGGACTGAATACTTACAAGCAAACTGTAGAAAAACTCATGAACAAAGAGGCCCATTGCACAAATTAAGAGGTACAACAGATGATAAAGGAATTCTACATCCATGATCATGGCTTTGTATCCTCTAGTGAATGTTCCACAATTACCAACAAAGCTCATCAGAAATATTATTTTGTTACAAACCTATAAAAAAAGAGAATTGCATGATTAAAAATCTAATTATCAACTAACTTTCAGTTAGAAAACTGGAAGGCCACTACACAGTAGTTATCAAAACAATGTACTAGGGTCAAAATCATGACATATATCTTTCTCACAAATTCAAAACTACCTGTTTGGAACAGAATAACATGCAAGCATATAGACGTTAAAAAGGAAAGTAACATTTCAGAGAATCCTATTTGATACTTACATTGAATGCCCCCAGAAGAAACAATGTTGGCTGTAAACCTACTGAAAATATTAACCGCAATATTGTGGAAGCTATTAAAGCTCTAATGCCATGAGGCTTAGGCAAGGCGATAACTATAGCAAGCGATATTAGCATGGCTGTCCAGAGTAAACCTGACAAGTGGGGCTCCAGTGTACCTGAGAAGGAAAAACATCCAAATTCAGTTCATTATTTATGTTTATCAGTGTTTATCCTTTACTCATATGGCCCAAGAAGCCTCAGGGATGCTCACAACAACATAAAACAACACATATTTTCCTCGAAATGCAAAGGAACATATCTAAATGTGTAAATTGGAAAGGCAAGTTATTTCACTTTATTTTTTTTAAAAAGTCCAGCGGACTGTGATCCCTTCCAGAATGAACATCACAGCCATGCTGTATTTCAGTTGTGTTTTTCACTTTTTTTTTTTTAAGAACAGAATGTGCACTCATTTCACTTTCCCCCTTTGCTAAAGAGACTTTTGTATTATTTCAATAAAAAGTGCCATGCTGTTTATATTTGGGGGGGAGGACTTGATTTAAAAGAATAAATACTGTGTTTTTGTTACATTTAATATGTTACTTCTGAGTTCTGCACTCAGCAGCTTATATGCAACAAGTTAGGATTCTCCTGACGAGAAGGAAGATAAAGACTGCCTTGGGTTTCTATGGATGCCATTCTCCCATTATTTTTTCAAAATTAATAATGGAAGCCTTGTGCTAAAAGTTAAAAAATACTAATATTACAACACAAATAATGAGAGATAAAGACCTGCAAAAACTCAAATTGAAATTGTTCCAACCCTTCTAATAAAGACTTTCATGCTGCAAAAAATTTGACTGGAATGCAACCTTTGTCCTTTTTGTTGTTCAGTTTTGATTGAGAAAAATCTTAATAGTACTATCCTAGATACCATATTTTTCCATGTATAAGATGATACTTTTCTATAAAATATTTAGATTTAAAATTTACGGCCGTCTTATACACTGAAGTCAGGAGGGCTCAAAGCACTGATTTCCCCCTCCACTTTCTTTGCAAGTAAGTGCTTTATTGCGAGGAAGCGCTTTCGTCCTCTACTTTCTTTGGAAAAAAGTGGAGAGGAAAAGCAGGAATCACTTTGATGATTCCTGCTTTCCCCCACGGAGGAAAGTGGAGGGGAAAAGCACTTTCTTCGCAAGAAAGTGAGGGGGAAAGCAGGAATCAAAGTGCTTTGATCTTTACTTTCACCATCCACTTTCTTGCAAAGAAAGAAATTCTGGGTTAGAAAAGTGGGGTGTGTGTGTCTTATACATGGAAAAATACGGTATGTATTACTGAGTTCATTGAAACTTACTTTCCCATCCAGCATGTACAAGATTGCACTGTTAAGTCATGATAGCATTTTATTTCATTCTATACTTGCTAAAAGAAGAAGTATGCTCACATTTCTTTTTTCTCCTGAGTAAACTTCACTGAGCTAACAAAAAACAAAATGGTGGCAGAGACAAATCCAGAAGCAGCTTGAAGCCAAACATAAATAGGCAGAATACTATGATTTTAGTAAGAATATGTTCAGCTGGGCTGGTTTGCGGTTTCATAGGATTGCTTTGGAATCTGACTAATGAAGAGCTATCATGCTGCCTTCTGTAGAATATTTGCATTCACCATTTTCTGCTTGCATATTTGTAAATAGAGGTTAAATCCAAATCTAGTTCCAACTAGTAAGATCTTGTGAAATAAAGGAAACTTGCATTACTTGTGTCTAACAAGTTCAATTGATTTTGATTAGATTACTTTACTGTAGACTACTCAACACTGGATTGAGCCCAGAATAGATACTGTAAAGACACCACCAGTCTTCATCACCTTACCCAGCTAAAGAGAATGAAAACCTTATATTATTCCATTAGGCATTGGACCCCCATGTGCTAGCCCAAAAAACACTTTGTCCTATCTGCTGTCGTTAATGGACATGGAGACTATCACTAGGGCGCTCTTTCTTAACGCTGTCCTAATGAAAAAAGTGCAAAATCTGATGAGACTACAAACTACAAGGTATAAATTCACGACTGAGCAACCAGGGAGTTAACATGCACAAAATGGCTGAGCTACTTGGGTACACTACATAATGGAACATAGATCTCATCTACATATTGCTTAATTTAATTTTGATTTACGTATTTGTTAAATTGTCATTCTGTATATGCCTAATAAAGGTTCCTGAAGCTGAAGCAGATATTTTTCCCTACTTGAAGAAGTAGAGTGAAACACATAACAATGCTACCACTTAACAGTCACCAGAATTACCTTGAGAAGTGGTGAGTGTTCCAACCCTGGAGGCATTCAAGATAAACTTAGACAACCACATGGCAGATCTCCTTTGATTTGGATTCCTGCATCAAGCAGGTTTATAGGCCTTGATGGCCTTATAGACCCTTTCCAGCTTCACTGTTCTATGATTCTATAACCTCAGCCCGTTCATACTTCAATTGATATAATTTAATTTTGAAATAAAAGTACCTCCTTTTATTCCTTTAAATGGATAGAAAAATGCTACCAGTAGATTCATAAGGACTGCAAGATTAAAAGAAATGCTACTCCAGAAGGACATGTTGCGGGAACACCAGTACAATATATGTTGAGCTGTAAAAGAAAAGAAAATGTTCATGAGAGATTTAAAGATAACAGATACTCTTTAACACACAAGAAAGTCCCCAAAGATCCATGTGGTGCCATCTTTTCCTAGAATCACACCCTATCCTTTGCAGTAATCTTTAGCACCTGATTTTAAATAGTTTTTAAATTGTTGTTTGCAGACTGTACACTCAGGGCACGAAATTCCTAGAGAAGCCTTCTCGGATCAAAGGTCACAATAAGCTAGTTTTTACATATCATTTAAATTTACAAGCAGTAGGAGAAAACAAAAATCACTATGTGTTGATAACACAAAAGGTCGGGATGTGCTGCCTGCATTGCTTGGCACTTTGTCCTGCCTGACCTCCTATGACTGACTCACCCAGATTTTAATTTACAACTACTGCAGAAATATATCTGTACTAGAAATAGTTGCTTGAAAGCTAAAGTAGGTGTTGTGCCATGCATGTGACTGGCTCTTGTGTGTTTGCTTTTTGTGTATTCATTTGCAACTTACAGGCCTTTGGCCAGACTAAAATGAGAACACAGTGGTGTGGGAGAGGAGATTTACCTCTGCCCCTGCCATGGACTCAGTCAACAGCTGGCCCAGAAGAAAAGGTGCCCTTGCTGTTAGTGGCAGTCCTCCTGAGGTAAACAGCAACCTTGGTAACATGGGAATAAATTTTACCTTTTGTTTTCCATATTTAAGTCCAAACCACTTGAACAAACATCCTCAACTGCTAGCTAGTGAACAAAAAGTAGCTCATAATAATTGCATCACCAGATTCTATGTGAAAAAACTGAATTTAAGATTCCTTACACTACTATACATTTTTGGAAAATGCCCAAATATCAAAATGAAAGGGCAACAAACCAACAAGTAAATGTGAAAATCCCAGCAATTTAGCCACCCTGCCTAAGGCTGCATTGCTAAATGTTGTCTTCTGCACTAAACTAGGCCTGCACAAGGCAGTCCATCACCTTTCCATGGTACCCCATCAAAAACAGCATTGCTATATTGCAATCCTAGGGTCCAAATAAAAGGCTTCAGGACTAACAAGCACTCTAAACATTGCAAAACAGAGTTGTATTTTCCATGCTGGAATACAGACTGTCCAGGTCTGTCCTAAACCCACATTGTACAGCCTTACATTGTACACCCAAGCCTTGACAGCTGTTCTCAAATGAAGAACAGCAATGGTGGTGATATAGCCCAGTCCCTTGCCAAAGATAGGAGCATCTATGCACAAAATGTTCCTGATATATAAACATTCCTGAAGACTCCTTGAGGTTGTCTGAAAAGACTCTATCAAGACCAGCAGCATAAGTGTAGATCTATGTGAGCCAGCAGTGCAATGTTCAAGTGCTTTTGGTAGTGCCCTAGAAAAGTGGTCCCCAACCTTTTCTGACCTGTGGACCGGTTGGGGGTGCGGGGTCTGGGCGTGGGGGGGCGGGGCACTCTCAAGCACATGCGTGGATGGTGTGCTCGCGGGGGGTGGGACGTGCTTATGCGCATGCACAGATGGCGTGGGTGCACTCGCAAGGGCAGGGAGTGTGTGCATGCAGGGGGTGGGTGGGAGATCTGTCCCCACGGCCTAGTCCTGCCAAGGCCATGGACGGCGGTGGACCAGGAGTTGGGGACCCCTGCCTTAAAGGAATGCAGAACAATCCTGCAAGGAGGTTGGGGAGGAAAAGATCATTCTTTCATACAACATACCTGCCTCACTGGTACTTTTTATCCACACCTCCTCCAGTCTGCACTTGATCTCTGCTCCCATTTATGTACATACTGTGTGTGTTCTATTACTAGGAAAGTGTGGGATGGAGAAAAATAGTGTCCAGGGAACTAGCAAGCAAGAGCATGTGCCTCCACGGAGATCTTTTAAAATGTCATTGTTTTGAAAAATGCATTTTGTAAAAGGGCAAAATAACACTCTTTACTTGACTACAATCTGAGAACTCTGTATTTGAAACAAAAAAAATATGGTAGGATTTTTCTTTTTCAAATGAAAAGAGGTGTGTTGAGTTGAGAGTAGGAATTTGTTGCTGTTAACCAAGGATTCAGACAGGAGTCAATAGGTACCTAGAACACCAACAGAACTATTGTCCACTTAACATTTATACACTGATTGTTTAGAAGCATTTAATCCGAAACAAACACTGAAGCGATTGTGTTAGGAAAACACCCTTCAAATATTTGCTCTCTGATATAGCTTAAGAGTAAGCCTATAGTCTCTGCATAACAAAGTGATTGCCTGAGTAACCTTAACCTATCTCCTTTTAGTCATACAACTTTTCTATCCTATCCTCAATTGATTGCAACATGTACTTTCTGCTCTCTTCTCAACACTTCAATGACAGAAGTGATATTAATTCCTTAGCCTTGTACAGAATGATTCCTTGAAAAGGAAGTTGCCACAGGGAGACACACAGTCCGGCTGACACATGTTGTGCTGGTTATCAGCTTGAAGGCCAGCATTCTCCTAGCAGTGCTGATGTGCCATGACTGAACAATCAGATTAAAATAGTGGTTCCCAACCTTAGGTCCCCTTGGACCAAAATTCCCAGAAACCTTCACCACTAACTGTGCTGGCCAGGATTTCTGGAAGCTGCAGTCCAAGAACATCTGGGGACCCAAAGCTGGGGACCACTCAATTAGAAGGTCACATGTCATGTTCAGAAGAGGCACATCTTTGAGGAATTCTCCCCTGCCCCCTATATTCCACAATGCTAGCTGAAGTTACATAGCAGACAGGAGCCGAGATAGCCCCATGACCAGAAACAAAAGGCTAAAAGGTATGATGCTGGAAGATGGGACCCTCAGGTTGGAAGGCACCCAACATGCTACTGAGGAAGAGTGGAGGACAAGTGTAGGTAGCTCCAGAGCTAATGAAGTGGTTGGGCCAAAGCTGAAAGGATGCTCAGCTGTGGATGTGCCTAGAAGTGAAAGGAAAGTCCGATGCTGCAAAGAAAAATACTGCATAGGAACTTGGAATGTAAGATCTATGAACCTTGGGAAGCTGGATGTGGTCAAACAGGAGATGGCAAGAATAAACATTGATATCCTGGGCGTCAGTGAATTAAAATGGACGGGAATGGGCGAATTCAATTCAGATGAGTATCATATCTACTATTGTGGGCAAGAAGCCCGTAGAAGGAATGGAGTAGCCCTCATAGTCAACAAAAGAGTGAGAAAAGCTGTAATGGGATATAATCTCAAAAATGATAGAATGATGTTAATACGAATCCAAGGCAGACCTTTCAAATCACAATAATCCAAGTTTATGCACCAACCACCAGTGCTGAGGTGACTGAAATTGACCAATTCTATGAAGATTTACAACAACTTTTAAAACTGACACCAAAGAAATATGTTCTTCTCATTCTAGGGGATTGGGATGCTAAAGTAGGGAGTCAAGAGATAAAAGGAACAACAGGAAAGTTTGGCCTTGGAGTTCAGAACAAAGCAGGGCAAAGGCTAATAGAGTTTTGTCAAGAGAACAAGCTGGTCATCACAAACACTCTTTTCCAACAACATAAGAGGCGACTCTACACATGGAAATCACCAGGTGGCAATACCATAATCAGATTGACTATATTCTCTGCAGCCTAAGATGGAGAAGCTCTATACAGTCAGCAGAAACAAGACTTGGAGCTGATTGTGGCTCTGATCATCAGCTTCTCATAGCAAAATTCAAGCTTAAACTGAAGAAAGTAAGAAAAACCACAGGGCTAGTCAGGTATAATCTAAACCAAATCCCTTATGAATACACAGTGGAAGTGAAGAACAGATTTAAGGAACTAGATTTGATGGACAGAGTGCCGGAAGAACTTTGGATAGAGGCTCGTAACATTGTACAGGAGGCAGCAACAAAAACCATCCCAAAGGAAATGCAAGAAAGCAAAGTGGCTGTCCAACGAGGCCTTACAAATAGCAGAGAAGAGAAGGGAAACAAAATGCAAGGGTGATAGGGAAAGTTACAGAAAATTGAATGCAGACTTCCAAAGAATAGCAAGGAGAGACAAGAGGGCCTTCTTAAATGAACAATGCAAAGAAATAGACGAAAATAATAGAAAAGGAAAAACCAGAGATCTGTTCAGGAAAATTGGAGATATTAAAGGAACATTTTGTGCAAAGATGAACATGATAAAGGACAAAAATGGTAGGGACCTCACAGAAGCAGAAGACATCAAGAGGAGGTGCCAAGAATACATAGAGGAACTATACCAGAAAAATATGGATATCCTGGACAACCCAGATAGTGTGGTTGCTGACCTAGAGCCAGATATCCTGGAGAGTGAAGTCACGTAGGCCTTAGAAAGCTTGTCTAACAACAAGGCCAGTGGAGGTGATGGCATCCCAGTGGAACTATTTAAAATCTTAAAAGATGACGCTGTTAAAGTGCTACATTCAATATGCCAGCAAGTTTGGAAAACTCAACAGTAGCCAGAGGACTGGAAAAGATCAGTCTACATCCCAATCCCAAAGAAGGGCAGTGCCAAAGAATGCTCCAACTACCGTACAATTGCACTCATTTCAAAAGCTAGCAAGGTTATGCTCAAAATCCGACAAGGTAGGCTTCAGCAGTATGTGGACCGAGAACCCCCAGAAGTACAAGCTGGATTTCGAAGGGGCAGAGGAACTAGGGACCAAATTGCTAACATGCACTGGATTATGGAGAAAGCCAGAGAGTTCCAGAAAAACATCTACTTCTGCTTCATTGACTATGCAAAAGCCTTTGACTGTGTGGACCACAGCAAACTATTGCAAGTCCTTAAAGAAATGGGAGCGCCTGATCACATTACTGTATCTACCTCCTGAGAAACCTATATGTGGGACAGGAAGCAACAGTTAGAACTGGATATGGAAACACTGATTGGTTCAAAATTGGGAAAGGAATACGACAAGGCTGTATATTGTCCCCCCTGCTTATTTAACTTATATGCAGAATACATCATGTGAAAGGCTGGACTGGAGGAATCCGAAGCCGGAATTAAGATTGCTGGAAGAAATATCAACAACCTCCGATAAGCAGATGATACCACTCTGATGGCAGAAAGTGAGGAGGAATTAAGGAACCTTGTAATGAGGGTGAAAGAGGAGAGTACAAAAAATGGTCTGAAGCTCAACATCAAAAAAACTAAGATCATGGCCACTGGTCCCATCACCTCCTGGGAAATAGAAGGGGAAGATATGGAGGCAGTGACATATTTTATTTTCCTGGACTCCATGATCACTGCAGATGGAGACAGCAGCCACGAAATTAAAAGACGCTTGCTTCTTGGGAGGAAAACGATGACAAACCTCGATAGCATCTTAAAAAGCAGAGACATCACATTGCCAACAAAAGTCTGAATAGTCAAAGTTATAGTTTTCCCTGTAGTGATGTACGGATGGACAGTGTCTGCGAAGCAACCAACATGAACCTGACACAACTCCGGGAGGCAGTAGAAGACAGGAGGGCCTGGCGTGCTCTGGTCCATGGGGTCACGAAGAGTCGGACACGACTAAACGACTAAACACACACACGATGTACGGAAGTGAGAGCTGGACCGTAAAGAAAGCTGACCGCCGAAGAATTAATGCTTTTGAACTGTGGTGTTTGAGGAGATTTTTGAGAATCCCCAGGACTGCAAGGAGAACAAACCTATCAATTCTAAAGGAAATCAAGCCTGAGTGCTCACTGGAATGACAGATCCTGAAGCTGAGGCTCCAATTCTTTGGCCATTTCATAAGAGAAGACTCCCTGGAAAAGACGCTGATGTTGGGAAAGTGTGAAGGCAGGAGGAGAAGGGGACGACAGAGGATGAGATGGTTGGACAGTGTCATTGAAGCAACCTACATTAATTTGACCAAACTCTGGGAGGCAGTGGAAGACAGCAGGGCCTGGCATGCTCTGGTCCATGGGGTCACGAAGAGTCGGACATGACAACTAAACAACAACAAACAAGACTCTTTATTCTTTTCTTCTCAATCAAATTAGCACCTCAGTGCAGCTGCTTTGAAGTAATTAGAACTCTACTGAACATAGATAAAAATAAAAAAAATTCAGCATGGGCTGACCCAGAGCAGAATCTTGAAGTCTCACAAATCAAGAATGACTATTTTTGAGGTGCGAAAAGCAGACCTGGTGCTGCAAAGCAAGATACCTCTTAGTTTCTTCTGCCAGTTCATTTCATTGAAGAGGTCTTCTGATCTCATGAAAAAGTCATTGATCTTACTGCCCTGCTCATCTCGTTCCGTGGTGTAATACACGCGAAGTTTAGATTCCTTGGTCAGGAACTCACATATACTTGGCACAGGGAAGACTATTTGCTCCATAGTACGATCTGATCTAACAATCTGTTTAAGAGAGGACAAAGGATTAGCCTATATAGTTATAATTTAGAGCAAGGCAGACAGTATTTGGCTTGTGGGCAAATGTGCTTCTTTTTTGACATCTCGGCCCCCACCTTCATTCCTTTAAATTTGAAAACACACACACACACACACACACACACACACACACAAAGTCCCCTTCTGTCTTTGCAAAGCAAATTTGCAAACCAACAGCCATTTAAAAATGCAATGAAACATCATGTGTTTGATCCTGTATTAGAGCAGTAGCTCCCAAAATTGAGCATGATGGGCTACCTCCTCTTGCATCAGATCAGAAGTCATGATTTCAGCAGCAATCTAGGAAATGTCTGTGATTTATCATCAAAGAGCATCATTACAACATATCAATATCAGCAACACATGATTCTTAGTAGAATTCATACAGGAATGTAAGTTGAATGTTGGGAAATGTGGGGCAGTGAAGTACAAACTACTTTTCATATTGGGGAGGACTGGACAATTCTGGAACTGATTCTGCAGAATGTGCTTAAAACTGGACATACCACACAAAAGAATAAAATTTGGAAATAATACACCATAACAGTGTTACCAGTGACAAGTTAGCCTTGGTTAACAATAAGGGCATACAAATATTACTTTATCATAACTGATAATGTGACTTGTTTCAGAGCTCAGAAGATTAATTCATTGGTGATAAACATCAGACACTCAAAAAATTAATTTGTTCCTGTTGACATTTAAACATGAAATCATTTAACCCACTGAATTTTAGATGGATTGTTATGAATTACAGCTCTGACTGTGTCTTTAGTACTACTTGTGTTTACCATCGCTCAGAGTGGTATTTGTTTATTCCTTTTTAGTATTTGCATAATTATTGTTTTAGCTTTGATCTTGTCTTTTAACTTGTAAACTGCCTCTTTATATTCATTGTTCTTAGCTTTAAATATTGTCTTTCAATGATGTGAACCACCACTGGATACTCATTGTTTTTAGTTTTAAATATTGTCTTTCAAGGATGTAAGCCATCTTAGGTCTTTCTAAAGAAGAAAAGCAGAGTATAAATATTTTTTAAAATAAATAATTTAGCATTATTTTATTTGTCATTTATTTACAGAGCCCCTATACTGTCTTACTTAATGTGACATCATCTTGAGTCATACTAACTCATTACAGTACCTATCACACTGAGCACCTTGATGGCACAGTCACACAGCTACTGCTGGCCACCAATCTCCCATGGATAATGTAGTTTGATAACTGCTTGGATTTGAAGCAAAATCAGCCTCTTGAGGCAGAGTTTTGTTCGGTTCGGTTTGTTGTTTGGAAGGGGGAAGATTATGATTGGATTATTTCACAGCCCCTTCCCCGAGCAAAATTTTCTTGGTATACTAATGACTATCAGTACTTCTACCCAGTATTATGTTTCTGTGTTTTTCAGGCCATGAAAATTAAATAATATGTCTTTTAACATCTAAGAAAGTTTAAATGTAACTAACAATTTTGTGTAAGAGTCACGAGGAACAGCTGGATGTGATAGGAAATAAGTTTACAATAATATTATCCTGTATCTTTATTTCATGAGAATGCCAAGACCTCAGGAAAAGCTGCACTATATTTGTTTATCTTTTTGCAGGCTGTCACAGCTAATCTCAACTGGATTTTTACTGTTATGTTTACCTCATTTTGTATATTTTAGCCACATAACATTTTTTTTAATTGTTTATATGTTTTTAAACTGCATTTTGTATATTTTCGCCATAAATATGTTTTATGAGCTGGTCACCTGACTGTAATAAATAAATGTATTGCTGTGTTTACCTCGATCTGAGCTGTGTGCTTGGCATAGAATTCCAAAGCTTCATCTCCATCTATCTGACCTCCAGGTTTCAACATATTCTGTAATTCTTTGTTATGACGCGCAAGCTAAAATGAACAGATAGTTATGGTGGAAAGGAAGTTTCCATGTTGCTCTCATGAGTTTGAAATAATTCGTTACATAAGACAACCAGAGAAAAGCAGACTTACATTTCCAATCAAATTATACAGTCGCATAAAAGTTATTAACTAATTCCACAGCCTTTTTTTTTGTAAAACCTATGATGTAGCTGGAAGAACAAGAATTAACACCCCTCCCTTTTTTTTAAAAAAAATGCCACCAATGCTTTTTATTCTGTCTTTGGCAATTATGTAATTGAAAAATAAGGAATTTTCTGGAACTAATCTTACACATATTTTAATTAGATACACATATGCATATGCTTGCCCAGCCTCCTTCCACGAGCCTTTCACTCTCTAGGGTTCTTTTTCCTTTCTTTATACAATAACTGAGCACACTGTCACATGACAAGCCTATATATGTACACTAGTGAGAACAGGTGTCATACTGACAGGTTACATAAATAATTACTATTTCTATTAATACCATAGTAAATGTAGTATATGAAACTCCCTTGTCTTATAAGACACACTCATACCTAGCAAAGGACATATTCATAAACCCTGGCTAATTTGGAAGTGCAACAACCACCACCGGAATGGATCAAAACAGACCCAAGAGATGCAACCTATCAGCACTGCTCTAGCTAGCCAACACTATCACTTGTGGTGGCTGCTTACAGCGTCTTCTTTCTGTAACTTAATGAGCACTGGTATAGCCACAAATCCTTACTTCTGAATCAGAAACAACTGTATTTAATTTTATTTGCTGTGTATTTCAAACTGAACTGAAAGTTCAGAATGCTTATGACAAATAGTTTAGGTGTAGCACCATGGGAAGGAATGTGCTAAAATAAATATATTAGTGCTACATGAGGATTCCCTATGTGGCCATATTGGAACTTAAGTGCTTAAGTTCTGATATGGCCACATAGTGCATACCCCATTGTTGCGGAATAAATGGGCTCTGGGCTTTGGCCTGCAATTATTCTTCTACGAATAAAATCGTACCTGATGTGCTAATATGTAAATATTATGTCCCACATTTCTAGGAGATGCAGCAAGATCTTCAGCATTCTCTCCATCCTCAAACTCAACCTCACCTTGGAGATATGCTTTCTTAATGACTTCCACCTGTAAAGAAAAAGAAACCAATCTCAAAACGGGACAGGAAAAAGCTGAAGCAGAGACGTAGGAAGTCAAAACAAAGGTCAAACAGAAAGAACAATTTTTGTATCCCTCAGACTTTGTGGAAAGAAAAGTTATTTAAAGGAATTTTACTTTGACACTCTCCTCCTCTTTAAAGTAGTAGTCTCTGGCTCAAGTTAATTTGTGTATGTGTGGGCTTTTTTAGCAGTTGGTGTTTGCTGTCAAATCTAGTCTACATGAGAGATCATTTGACTAGGTGGAATCGAAGTCAAAATATAGACTGAAATTTTATCCCTGGTTCACCCTGCTAATGCTGGATAATACACTGCATCATACTCTTGTCTCGGACTATTGCCAGAACTCAAACACAATGTGGTGGATTTATTGACTTTCAGCCTGGACTTCAGAATTCCAGACTTGCATTCTGTCATCTGTTAATGCTGGACAGGAAAGAACTATTGGGAGCTGTTAAATGATTTCAGTTACCTCTAAAGTTTACAGTTAATATTGGTATCATGCTATACAACAGGAATTGGTGATGTTGACAGGGCCAAGAGATGTTTTTGAGAGATGTGCCAGCAAGTCTAGGCTGCACGCCAAAACAGGAGAGACTGAAAGGAGAGAGGTTCATCCAGAGGTTAATTTGCATATGTAGTTTTTAAATTATTTTACAGCATTTGGGGTTTAAATGGATTTAACTAACAAATGTTGTGGTCTTTTAAAACTGAAAAGTCCCTCATACCCTTCAGAAACCAGTATTACCTAGAGAGCAGCAGATGACTTTCTGAGCAAATCTTGGGTGTGGTGCTGGTGCATGAGGGCTGGAAAACCTCAAAAATGCTGGAAAGCTTCAAAACGGGTCCTAGGGGGAAGTATGGAGCCCATAGGCTGCATGCTGCTGAACTCTGCTATGGACTTTTATTTAACCCATTCACTGCCTTCCCTTATTAATTAGCTATGAAGGCAAATAGCCATTCCATCCAAATACATTTAAGAATGAAGAAAGAACAGTCAGAGAATCAAGTAAATTCTTTCCTCCTCTTCCAAACTGATCTTTACAAAAGCAGGCAGTATGGACAGATGGATCACCACAGCTTCACAGGCTTATCTTTAGAAGGAAATGGAAATTACAGGACTTAGCAGTAACAATGTACTTTTGAACAAATTTCTTGCCACTGAAACAAGACAGAGTTTTGTGGCACCTATCAAATTTTGTTTGGCATAAGCTTTCCTGAACCGCGGCCTGTTTCATCAGATGCAGCTTGCAACTACAATAGTTCCTTTTGGGGGTAATGTCTACAAAGCAACAATTTTCAAATGGACAGTAAAAAACCTCCAGGCCCTTCGGTCTCCTGCAATAAGGTGAGAACTTCCTACAGTAGTTAAAAACAAAACAAAACAAAAATATTTGGCCAATGTCGTGTTGCACAGATCCGCATGTGCAATGGGACTGATGTCACTGGATGGCCGCTGATGGTTAAACAATTCTTTTTTTAAATTTTGGAATGCAGAAGGTTTCTGCATAATGACATAAAGTTTATGAACTCTTCAATTAGTGGCCATCAGTGATATCACTTCCATTGTACAGGAAAAAGGAAGGTCCTTCAAAATGCCAGATGCAGGGGAGGGGTATCAGTAGACAGGTATCTAGTGGTCTCATGTGCTCCCAGAGGCATCTGGTGGGGCCACTGTAAGATACAGGAAGCTGGACCAGATGGGCCCTTGGCCTTATCTGGCAGGGCTCCTCTTACGTTCTTACAGGCAAAACTACACAACAGAATATTGACCACTGTTTCTTTCCTGACTTCCAAACTGAAATACAAGAACATGGAAGATAAATGGCTTCTCTGCCAACCTACAAACACTCCAGGAAACCTGATGGAAACGTTAATCATGTCACATCCAAGAGTGCCCTGGAAATATAATATTAAATTACCCTAGTGTTATAGCAATAAGGTGCTAAAATGTTTAATCTCATAAAGCGAGTTTTCCTTTTCCAGACTGGCAAAGCATCTACATGGTCCAAGTGTGTCACAGAACTCCACTGTTTTTATTAGATTTACTCCCTTAAAATGCATTGGCAGTAAAGGAATACTTATTTGAATATTACTGGCAGTAACAGAAGCAAATGTTTGGTGGTTAAAGTAATGTTTAAAAACATTCATTACAAAAACAGTTTAGACTAAACTACCAAATGCTCTTGTAATTTACCCCTGAGCACAGCAGGCCTTAATTAACAAAAGTGTTAAGTTTACAATATCACAAACAGTATGACTTAGTCATGCAAACGGCAACAAGCTAATTCTATGCTGCCAAATCAATTTGTACCCTTTTAAATTTCCAAGCATATTCCTGAAAACTTACCAGTTCTTTGGGCCTCATGTTATAAAGGATCCTTTCTGCATTCTCACTGTCATGTCTACTTTCCATTATTGCCAAAAGTAATTTAGAGGCATTGTTCTAGTGGAAGTAAAGAAAAAAACAACATTATTATTTATTTAACATTTCTAGACATCACTCTGGCAGCACACAGACCTTTACACCATTCAAAACCAACCCCCCCAAAAGGATTTGTTTTTATTTAAAGAAACTGCCTCAGTTTATAGAATGTTGAGGACATCCTGACTTTAAAGGACTGAAGCCCCCATTCAAGTAGTATGGCTGAAAATAAAGACGGCTCTAATCTTTCCCACCAGGAGAAAATTGGCATAGAAATGAAACAATAATAAATAGCAGGGGATAAGTATACCCCTGCTTACGTGTGGCACATGTAAGCCCAGTCTCCACTTCCAAGTCAGAAGGAACTTGTGTGTTCAGTGAGAAGGTCTATAGAGGAGCCTGGAAGCATGTTAGCCGAAGAGGCATATAGCAAGGAAACTGACCCTAAGTCATCATCTTATACCAGACTGTGTTTCTTCTTCCACGAAGTCACATATTTACGCTGAGATTGTTGTGTTTTTTGTTGTTTTGGCTTTCAAGCAGTTTGTATAATTACAGCTTAACAGGTGGATACCGTGCATTTCACTGAATGGCTCTTATGTTTTAAGTATACTTTTGCACTTTATTTTACTTTTCAGTATTGTTGGCACCCTTCAGTGGTAACTGTAATGAAAAGGCAGAGTTTTGATGTGGAAAATCGGTGATTCTCTCTAAAAAAAATTACTGATCACAAAACTGCTTTGTTGTACAACAGGGACGTGTCCTGGGCACTCAGTGAATCTACAACCTCTGGCAAGGTCACCAGTCTCCCCACCTGATCATGCATAGGAGATTTTGCTTTGTTATTGTGATTAGTGCCTATTTTTTTGCAGTTCAACTATCTACTTGCCTTCAGTTCTAATACAAGATCCATCCTCTTCTTTCCCAGGGGATTGATGTCATTGAGAATAAGTGCTGTAATTATATCAATACCATTGGACTCATGAGTAGCAATGCAGTTCTGTGCAGAAATGGGGGAAGGGTATGAAACACATCGTTAAAGGCAATTAAAAGTGAAATACATAATTAAAGGTAACCTTCTAAAATGCAGTTTTTAAAACCAGCAAATTCACAATTTTTCAAAGTGGCAAACACCTTTTTTTCCTAATTAACCAAAGCTTTTATTTCTGTGTCCATGAATATCAGCATGCAAACATACAGACAAGTACATGCACACGTGACACTCCTTAGTTAACTGAAGCCATAAGTACAAAACTGGCATAGTAAACATCTTGGTTTCTGTTTTATTAACTTAGTGATATAATGATTTTCTACTTTCAGACAGGGCTTTTCAGAGGCTCTTCCATACTTCCTCACATCGAATTGAGAAAGTCTCAAATTTTGAATGAACTTACAAAATTTAACCTGCTGGATCTGCACATTTAATGGAATTCTCATGTCCTTTGAGACCATGTTTCAGACTTCTTTCATCTCGATTGCCACTCAAGAAATGTTCACATTAAGGGACAATGAGAAGAGAATTGGACCACGGATACATTTCAGACCACATTTGTATCAGTTTGTGCTTGTGGGAAAATTTATCAAAATATGTTTTTTATATAAATTTTGTCACAACCACAAAATAATGCAAACATGGGCTGAAACAAACTTACATTTAGGGAAGTGAAAAATTAAGCAAATCTGAAAGGTTCACTCAACTCAAGCAGTGGAAAATATATAACAGCAGATGATAATTCTGTGTTAGGGCAGCGCTGGGGTTTGTTGGGAGACTTGTAATTTTTCTTATGCTGAAGCATTTTTTATTAAAACATTTCAAAAACTCATTTGGATTATTACCATTTCTTTTGAAACCTGACATTGTATATTAGCAATTCTAAGACATCTCATGGATTTATAAATGGAAAAGAAGATTATAAATAGAATATTTGATTTCTTGTCATATATTAGAAAAGGGAATTAAACTGAAATAAGATATAATTAATCAGGGTAAAGGCATAACACTGTGGTTCTTAAGGTAAATTGAAGCTAGACATAAGAAAGAGGTAAAACAAACAGTACTTAATTAACATATATTACATATGATATTGATATAGACATGACAGAAAAATGAGATAGAAATGGCTAAACAATTATATAAAGAAAATCTATATAAAATGCTTTAGATAACTTTTATTATGTGTTAGGAACCTATTTAGTTATTATTCGTACAAAATACAAAGTTGGTTGGTTAAATTGCCTCCAAATTATATAGATTTGAAACCAGAATTGCTTTTATTAGGTATTTTATAAGAGGATTTTTAGAACATTGTATACTATGAGAACAATATTATGATAGTGGTTAATATTATACGCTAAAATATACACATGTTTGGTTCAAATGCTTTAAAAATGTATGGATTTTGAAGAGACAGACACCAAGACAAATAATTATAAGCAACCCATGTAATACAATGTTTAACGAGCACCAACTGAATATTGAAAAACTAATGAAATGTTTATATATTTTAAAAAGATATCATAGTAATTAGATATCAAACTAATGAAATGTTTATATATTTTAAAAAGATATCGTAGTAAACATCCATGACAAAAGTTAAAACAATTCTGGATTTGGGAAGATAGACATGGTCATCTCCACAGCTGGACATCACAACTGGAATTCAAAGTATGAAGCAAGTTTTTAAAATGCTCTTAAATCCCTATTGTATAATACTGTGTGTGCATTATGTACAGAGTGGAGATGACTTTGGAAAACAGGACGAGGTGAACTGTAGCTCTAGAGCAGGGGTGTCCAACCTTTCACCTTCCCTGGGCCACATTAGAAGATGAAAATCTGGTTTGGGCCGCACATACATTTGGTTTGGGCCGCATGGGGGGGCAGCCCTAGCCTTCCTCCGCAGCCCCGCTCCAAGCGCACTTACCGGCAGCTGCAATCTCAGACAACAGAGGCTGCCAGCTTCGACTCCGGCAGCTTTATGGGGCCGGGAGGGGATTCACCTATTGACGGGGATGGTGCAATGCAGTCACGCAGCCCCCTGCCCCCTCCCCTCCCACTCCTTTCTTCCTTCCCTCTCTCCCCCTATACTGTTGTGACATGCCCCAGCCACATTCTGTCTGCAAGCGCTGGCAGTGTAACTTGAAACTTTGGAATTTCTTTAAAAATAAAAAATTGCACTGGGCCGCATTATGAGCTGACCTGGGCTGCATACGGCCCTCGGGCCGCAAGTTGGACAAGCCTGCTTTAGAGGTTGACTGCAAGTCCTAACCAACAATTGTGAGGAAGGGTAAGACTTGCGGTGGCTCCTCGCCTGTGGAATAATCTCCCTCCTGAGATTCGCGCGGCCCCTATGCTGGGTACATTTAAAATCCAATTAAAAACATGGCTTTACATTCAGGCCTTCCCTCCTGCCAGTATGTAACTCTTTTTTCTCGTCTATCTATCATTTATTATATTTTTTGAAATGTTTTTATTAATGATGTCAATGGATTTATATTATTATATTCATATTATTTTAATTTTATATGTTGCTGTTAGCCGCCCAGAGTGGTAGAATATACCAGATGGGCGGGGTATAAATCAAATAAATAAATAAATAAATATTGCAGTCTTTCAGCATCTGGAGCGTTGCACTTTTCCCACTCCCTGATGTACAACCTGAGCCATCCCAAACTTCTGAAAGCAGTGCCCTTTATAATTTTGAGATTTGGAAACAAATGTATAAAATGGTGGCATATAATGTCTCCTCTTTCTCACTGAACTCTCTAGTCACACATATTACTTCTTATGCTTCTCTAGACTAAAATCCTCAACATTCAGATATGAAAAAAAAGGAGAGTTCTTGGGGTTTCACACCATAGACATAAACCCGAATTTTCTTTGTGTGTTGTGTTCTCTGACCTGGTTTTCATGGCATGGTCCTTGGCAGTACTCTGTCAAACTTTCCAGTGTCTGGTTGATCAATGCTACATTTTTCTCATTAATGTATAGCCCAAGAAGTCCAAGTCCTCCGGTGGTGCTTCCACATATACAGTCTAGAAATTGCAGGGTTTCACACACTAAGTTGTAATTAGTCTTATTGTTTTGGCAACGTAGGAAGTTCTACAGACGGACATTTTAAAAAAGGAGGAAATAAAGTTCAGTTTTATTTTTGGAACATTAGCTAAATTAGATATTTATTGAAACAGAGTCTAATAACACACTGTCCACTCTGACATGCCGTTTTTAAAAAAATCCCACAGAAGCACCTGCAACAGAAATGACTTTCCCTTGCTTGGAGAGCATGGCAACATACAAATATGCACACAGAGCTTCTCCATGCAAGAAGTCTAGCCCACTTACTGCCTCTCTTCACAGGGAAGGAGCTTTCCAATATTGACTGAAATGGTGAGAAAGCATTTATTCTGCAGGATTTGGTCGTGTGGCTGTCACAAATACTGGTGGTGGTGGGTGGGGCTACGAAGTACATACAGTCCCACAATTTTGTCTATAAAGAGTATATACATGATAGAGCTGGATAGCGCTGTGAGTTAGGAATTTGGCTCCAGAGGCAGAGGTGGGGTGGGAATTCCATTCTCCATTGTGCCTCCTGCAAGAAGAGCCAGCTAATGTAGCTTTGGGAAGCTGCCTAATCCCAGTGAGGCAACTCCCAGGAAGCAGTGAGACAGAAGGGGTGTTCCCTTATGCCTCCCAGATGAAGCACGTTTAGGGACGCAGGCAATGACAGTAGAAAGACCTCTCTTGAGTCTTCTTCTTTCTCCTCACTCAGACCTTCATGTCTCCTGGGGGATGCTAGGTAACTTTTAGGACTGGAAGTCCTACAATTACAAAAATCAAATTCCTAGCAGCAAACTTCCTCAAGCAGTCCCACAGAAAGACAGAAGGGGAGAAGGGATGAATACAGGAATTGGGGACTGCACTGTACAGCAATATTTCAACAGTGGTGGCCTTAGCAAGGTGAGGAAGAAATTTTGGGATCTGTTTCAGCCAGCAAAATGAATTGACACAGACACTGCTATTCACTGAGGAAACCTAACACGTGGCTCCATATCCTCATCTTAAATGTCTAGTTTTCTCCTAAAGGGAGTTGAGCATGCAACTAGCTAACATACCTGCAGATCCCGATTATGGTTTTCACACAGCAGCTGTAAGAAACGCAAAATGGGCTGCATTATGGTGATAACAGGACTCATCTCCAACTCCTCTTTGCTTTTGTCTGCTGCAGACTGGGCTCCATCTGCAGCTGAATAATGGTCATCAGGATCAGCTTCCCTCCTATAAGTGTTGTAGGCCTTTCTCGTAGCAGCAGAAGCTTCGACCAACTGATCTCTCACTTCTTCTGTGATCTGGATCATGGGTTCCCTCAATGCTAAAATACAAAATGGCAAATTCCATAAGCAAACAGCAACCAAGGCCCTTAGCAGATCCCACCACCAAGCATTCTTTTAATAGTAAATCCACCGAGATCAGTATAACAGTCAGCATCGTGTTGCCTGATGTGATCACAGCATAATAAAAGATGCTCGCTAATTCCTTACAGAAACAAGGATGTAAAATACAATGGCCTGAATCTCAGGTTTCACCTTGTTGCTAAAAAGGATTGCTCTGTGAATACAATTTTCCTTCCATTAAGAGAAATTTCTTCCAAGAACAGAAGCTCTATTCAACTGGTTCCAAGTTAGGATGAATGCCGGTATCAATCAGTCTTTCAGACTTCCATATATCAGGTAGGCCCATTAAAATCAATGACATTTTATTAATTAAACTTAGTTCTAGCCTACTGTAGTTTTTTCTGAAAAGCAAATGATATATAAGTATTAGTTGTTGTGGGTTTTTCGGGCTCTTTGGCCGTGTTCTGAAGGTTGTTCTTCCTGACGTTTCGCCAGTCTGTGGCCGGCATCTTCAGAGGACTGTCCATGCTCTGTTGCTGTTTGTTAGATACAATAGTTGAGTATTTACAGTTGTGGGAACAGTTTTTGTCTTTTTTGTCTTTTTGAAGATGCCGGCCACAGAGACTGGCGAAATGTCAGGAAGAACAACCTTCAGAACATGGCCAAAGAACCTGAAAAACCCACAACAACCATCAGAGCTCCACCATGAAAGCCTTCAAGAATACATATATAAGTATTGTTCACCAAGTGATATCAAGAAGACAAAGGCTATCATGTCTTACTTAAGGCATACTCCTTCCTCCCTGAACATCTTTACAAGGTAGTTTTACCACTGTATTCAGGATTAATCTCTACCAATTTTAGTTAAAATACAGATCAGAACAAAAATAGCCAAGCTATGCACCCAAAGAGTTTGATGTTTTACTATTCCATTTCCCCAATCTGTATATGAATTTCTCATTTAATAGTTCATATTACTGAATCACTGATGTAACTTATCACTAGAAAGTAATATATTGTATTCTACTTCATGTGCTTAACAATATGTACTAATACACCTGGCATGCACACTAGCACATAAGACTCTCCAATGGAAAAGTAATAATTATAAGACCATGTCTCAATCTACCTCTATTCAAAACTGAGAAAACAGGATTCTGGCTTTTAGCTAACTCCTTTTAGACCTAATGTTGGTAGAGTGAAGAACATTAAATGTAAATATTCTACCTCATGTCCAACTACTCCAGTTGACTAGCACACTAAGATTATGAATGCAGGTCACAATTTCAGCTTTTGCCATATTCCCAAAATGAGTATTCCCAACCTGAAGAGGGAAATGATGTTCAGCAGAATTCCTAGGCCCCATGCTGTAGACTGGGATCACTGTATCAGTAAAATACTTAATCACAAAATGAAGTCTTTGCTTTCAAGATATTGTACACGACTGAAACACTACTAAAAGAGTTACCTCTTTTCCTGGCTGGTACATCCCGGTCAGAGTCATCATCTTTCTTTTTATTTCCTAGATCACTAGTGTTAACTGTGACAGTAGCCTTAATTTCCTGCTGGGCCACCTTCATACGATCGTAAAAAACTTTGAAGAATTTTTCTGACTTTTTATCTTCTGTTAGCCGGCAAAAAAATGAGTGCTGTAAAACATAAACAGAATCATAGTTTGGTAAACAAATAATTTTAAACATCAAAGATATGGAAGTCAGATTTTATGGTGTTTTTTTTTATATATAAAAAACACCATATGTAACTTGTTTGCAAGCAATACAGTTGTTGGCTAGGCTGCTACAATCATTAGAGCACAGGGATAAACAAAGCTGAGGTACTAAGGCCAACTCACTTCCTCAAGTACAAGCTAGATATAGAGTAGATATAAGAAGGTAGTAGTAGTTGTGGAAATGAGAGTGTAACTAGACGGGCATTTCTCCCACCCTTTGCTCCAGGCTAGTGATGTGCTGATTCACTCCTTTTCCCGGAGACCACAGGACACATGTGCCATCAAGGCACGCACATATCCCTCACCACTTTGCGCATGCGCAGGAGCACCTGCCCACCTGTGGCGGCAGTGGTGGCAGCCTGGGAGTCTTTTTAATTTTATCCGGCTCTTGCCCATCCCCCTAGCCACCGGTGCCGGGAGGTGGGCCGCTGGAACACCCGGGACTTGCCCTGCCTTCCAGCTCTCCCCCAGCCCTGTCGCCGCCACCGGGCTGCAAAGGCAGACCTCCCGCCCCCCGCACACACTCTCCTCCCCACAGCTGCTTTGCGCACGCTGGGGCTTGCATGAAGGGGTGAGGGAGCACTCATGCCGCTGACACGTGCACACGCAAAGCACCTGTGGGGAGGAGAATGCTGTGGGGGGGAGGTCTGTCTTCTTGGCCCGGTCAGGCTCAAGCCATGGACCAGCAATGGGCCGTGGACCGGGGGTTGACGACCTCTGATCTAGTGGCTCGGGAAGATGACATAGGGGAAAGAGGCACTAACAAGTATCTTAGGTCCAAACCATGGAGAGTTTTGTACATGAGTATCAAAATCACGAACCTGATCCAGGATGCAACGAGTAACCATGTATACACAACTACTTGCCCTGCTTCGAATTAGGTGCTGTACTTGCTGGACCTTTAGGGTCAGTTTTGACATTGATATACCTACCTTATACCAACATAGCAGGATGTGAGTTTTTCTTAAGTTATTGCTGCTTTGTTAAAATACACATGCTGCCATATTAATGCTTTCCTGACTGGCCTCCGTTAATTTTAAAAAAATAGATGTATATGTGCAGCATTCCATGGAAACACCTTTGGAACCCAGATATAGATACAAGCTGTATTTGTCCATTTGATGGAGACACACTATACAAACTCAGAGGCGTTTTCATCTGTTCTAGAGTACATCCCCCAGTTTCATACGTTATGAATTTGAATTGCTCAGAAACCACTACTCCTTTGACTTTACTTTGCTGTCAACTTCCTTTTAGGAGGTTAAATGTGAGAAGGTTTGAATAAAGGGTGTGAAATAGAAGACATGCATCCATTTCACATAAGCAATAAAGGACATTCCTGGATAGTTTTAAGCCTCTAACTTCATAAGAACAATTCTACATTTGCATCCTTCTACCCTCATTAATCATCAGTTATATGCAACATGTCTCCTCAACATTTTATTCCTGTGCTCTGCAAACTGGAGACCCTGAACTGCCTTTAGAAGTTGTGCAAGAGAGGTTAGAAAAATTTAATGTTAGTACACTTTTAAAACAGAGTGTTCCAAACGGGGCACAAGGTATGAACTAAATGTGTGCTGCTTTTACAGATATTTTCAATCTATCTTTGTTGCAGTGTTCTGTCCTCACTTGCTTGAAGACATCTATTATAGTGCCAGTCCCCAAGCAGTCAGCTGTGGTATCTCTCAATGATTATAGACCAGTAGCTTTAACATCTGTTATTATGAAATGTTTTGACAGACTGGTGCTGGATTACATTAAGGCTAGTCTTCCACCTTCTTTGGACCCATGGCAATTTGCATACAGGAGAAATAGATCTACTGATGATGCTACGTCCATTGCTCTCCATACTGTATTGAGTCACTTAGAACAACAGGGAACTTGTATGAGGGTGTTGTTTGTGGATTATAGCTCTGCTTTTAATGCCATTCTACCCAATAGGTTTTTTTTTAAAAAATGATCAACCTGGGATTACCTCAGAAGATGTGTGTGTGGGTGAAGGACTTTCTGAGAGAAGTGAGGATGGGATCTCACCATTCTTCCACCTTGGTACTAAGTACAGGAGCTCCCCAGGGCCATGTGCTAAGTCCCTTCCTCTATTCCTTGTACACAAATGATTGCACCCCACTGTATAACACCAATACAATTATTAAATTTAAAGATGATACGACAGTGGTGGGGCTCATAAATAAGAACAATGAGTCTGCTTACAGAAAGGAAGTACAAGGGTTGATACTCTGGTGTAAAGAAAATAATTTTACACTTAACATTAAAAACTAACTCAATTGATTTTAGGAGGAAGAGAAATGTACATTTACCACTTTACATAAATGGCGAGGAGGTGGAGAGAGTTGGTAGTTTCAAATTTCTGGGCACTTACATCTCAGAGGACCTCTCGTGGACTATAAATGCTACATGCTGGTGAAGAAGGCACAGAAGAGGCTGTATTTCCTGAGAATGCTCGGGAAGTTAAATTTATCTCAGAATTTACTTCTGTTCTACTATCGTAGCACCATTGAGAGTGTCCTAACCTATGGCATCCTTGTATGGTTTGGGAGCAGCTCTGTCGCAGACAAAAAAAGCTCTTCAGAGAACCATTAAAATTGCCCAGAATATCATCGGGGTCCAGCTATCAACCCTGGATGACAATTTCACATCCCGCTGTCTGAGGAAGTCACAACATCCTTAGAGACTTTCGCCATCCTGCTCATAACTTCTTTGAACTGTTGCCATCTGGCAGAAGATACAGAACAATTAAGACTTGGACCACACATTTTCTGAATAGTTTTTATCCCAGAGCTATAATTGCACTTAATAATGAACTAGCAGTGAACAGTTGAACAGCGTTACTTAGCCTGTGGTGCAGATGTTTGTGTTCTTAATGGGGGATTTTTAGTGGGTGGGGAGTATTTGGGGATTTTGTATGTGTGTGCATGTGGGTCTGGTCTCTGTGTGAATTTCGTTTTATGTGTATACAGTACTATGCATATATTTACAATGACAATTAATTTATTTGATTTGTTCATATTCTGCCCCATAGCACTTAAAGTACTTTCTGGGTGGTTTACAACATAACTATGGAGGATACACATTGCCCCCCCCAACAGGAAAGCTGGGTATTCAATTTACTAACCTTGGAAGACTGAGTGAACCTTGAGCCAGCTACCTGGGATTGTACCTGGGTTGGGAGCAGAGTTTTGGCTGCAATAGTGCAGTTTAACTACTGCACCACGAAGCTCATGGTTGAAAACAGCTTGGCCATGGCTGATGCACAAAAATGAGAGTGGCTACCATGTACTCAAAAATGACTTCTCTTCTGGAAATCCTTGAAGGTTTTCAAGAAACCCACTCCCCTGCTGGAGATTCCTTCGTTAAGTTTTTTTTAAAAATCATCTTATTTGTGGGCTAACTGAAAACTTTCCATCAGGCTTTACTGTTACAGAAAATGACTGCCTGTAGAAATCTGCACTTGAGGCATTGTGCTAAACTCCACCTTCTTAAAGGACAAAAACAACCACCATGATTCTTTAAGGGACAACAGAAAGTGAAAATCATAGGAAAAAGCACTACGTCATATGGATGGTGGAGAAAGTACTGAAAATGAAAATGCAGAACCTGAAACGTTTATGTCAGCCGTCCCACCTGGAAGCACAGAGACATACACAAACACCTTAAGAATGTTTACATTCAGTGACTCTGGTTGTACTTGTCAGACAACCTGGCTATCAAAGGACTCTGGGAAATGTACCCTCTAAAAGTAACATTTCTAAACTCTGACATTCATCCCAAACTAACTGCAGATTCAAAACAGAACAAATTCTGTTACCTCAACGCAGAATCATGTGTGTGGGTGAGGGCTGCTGTAAGCAAAGCTGTGATCTTGTGACTTTAGACAACTAAAAAGAAGCAAACATAGTTGTAGCCTGGGTCTGCTCGCACACAAATTAAAAAGGATAGGCAATATTCTTTTATTTAAAGCTAGTCGTGGGGTGGTGCTGGGATAATTCTCCTTAAGAGGTGTGATTACACAGAAGAGAATGTCATCTCCCAAGCATAAATAACCGGATGAGGAGCCATTCTATCTAGTTATAGATCATACAGCTAGGGGGCGGCACCTATATAGGGACAGACAGAGGCAGTGATGTTACAGCAAGCCAGTGAAAGAGAACAGTGAGCTCTATTGAGGAGGAGGGGGAACTCCATATTCACTCTCTCCTCCACTTCATCAGTCAACAACAAGGGCTTAAAAGACGGGCGGCGGCGGCATGGGAACAACCTTAAGCAAAGAAGAAATAATTTGCATCTCTATGTATACTAAGAAACGGAATTTATATCCTTCACATCTTTTATCCTGTTCTCAGATGGTGAATGGTGAAAAACACAGCAGCAAAAGACAGATTATTTTACACGATGTAATTGAATAAATATTTGAAACCACAAAACAGCAGCTCTGGAAAGTGATAACATATACACACACACAGCAAGATCATAAACTCATTTCAGTATTTCATCTAAGATTAGATCTGTCACAACAATTTTTTCCTTCAAGAATATTTCCATTTAGAAAACACTGAAAGTTTCACTGCAATTCACATCCCATTGGTAACTTTCTCACCAAAGTTTCTGTTGTACCAGATATTCTCTCTCTCTCTCTTTCTCCCTCTCTCTCTCTCTCACACACACACACACAGACAGAGGGAGAGAGGGAGGGAGAGAGATATATAGAGAGAGATATCATCTGAGACACTTTTGTGCACATCTTACATTTGTGTGAAGATTGTCCTAAAATAGTTAATAGCTAATACAGCTAAGATTCACACTGAAATGCTATCATGTGTAATGCAAGCCTTACTCCGGAGTTACGATTGCCAGCAATAGCTATTTATTTATGTTATTTATATGCCACCTGTGTCCCCACATAGGACCTCAGGTGGCTCACAGATTAAAAATATTACTTCTCAAGCTCCCAGTGTCACCCATCGCGGGGGAAAAAACAACAACTTTAAATGTCGGCTGAAGGGAGCTGCAGCCTCTGAGAGCAGAATCTTGATTGTTTCTCTAATGTAATTGATCCGATGCATATCACTGATATATAACAAGGACACTGAGATAAAATGAAAGCCTCAGCCAAATAACTAGAACAGGTGCCCAGCATTAGGTGAAAAATAATTTTCAACCCTCAAGCCCTGTCAGAAGAAAATTATCTTGTTGTAGTATCTCTTATGAACCGAATATGATCACATTCCCTTATTGATAAGGTTTGCACTCAGACTTCCATTTTTCTTCTTCTTGTAACCAAATACAGTGGGGTCTCTACTTAAGAACTTAATCCGTATTGGAAGGTGGTTCTCAAGTTGAAAAGTTCTTATGTTGAATCTGCATTTCCCATAGGAATGCATTGAAAACCATTTAATCCGTATCTGCTCTTTTCCATCCATAGAAACTACAGTGGAACCTCTACTTAAGAACTTAATCCGTTTTGGAATGGTGTTCTTAAGTTGAAACGTTCTTAAGTTGAAGCAAAATTTCCCATAGGAATGGACTGAAAACCAATTAATCCGTTCTGGCTGTTTTTTTGTTGTTGTTATGTAGAGGTGCGTTCATACATTGAAGCATTAGTTCCCATAGGAACTAATGCAAAGCTGGTTAATACGTACTCTACCACTAGGGGGAGAAATTTTTTTTAACCTAAGATGACCTAAGGTTAAAAAAAGAGCAGGAAAGGTTTTTTCTCCTGTTCTTATCTTGGATTTCTGTTCTCAAGTAGAAGCAAAATTTAGCAAATGGAGCTGTTCTTAAGTTGGATTGTTCTTAAGTAGGGACGTTCTTAAGTAGAGACCCCACTGTACACTGGGATTCATTTGGAAGGTTTTATTTTGTTTTTGTTTTTTGTTTTGTTTTGTTTTTTAGGTCTCTACACAGGCAATGATTAATTACAATTCTTTCACAAAGTCAGTGGTTCCCAACGTTGGGTAGCGCCGCTGTTCTTGGACTGCATCTCCCAGAAACCTCAGCCAGCACAAGGTGGTGGTGAAGGCTTCTGGGAAGGGAAGTCCAGGAACACCTGGCTTACCCAAGGTTGGAAACCACTGCCCTAAGCCATTGAAAAGCTTCACTGAAAAGCTTTCTCTATGAAAGCATCACCATCTTTCCCAGTGCCTCTGTCACAATGCTCATTGGATTGCCCTTCCCTAATGTCCACACACTGAAAGTCCTTTCAAAACTTTTTTTTTTACTGAGGTCATGCAGTAAGGCAACCTACTGCCCTGTGTCACCTGGCAATCACTTATACCAAATATTGATCACATCCCTCTTCCTTTTCCCCTTATTAACACGGTCCTGACACGACTCAACACCATTTAATCACTCCTGTACAACTTCCCCTCACATTTCTTTCCTTTCACCACGTCCCTAGTGCTGCATGCCTCTCTACTTCACTCTGGCAATAGAGGCTAACAGCCTGTTGGAGCAAGATATGTGCTTGAAAGAAAAAGGGAAAAATCTGTATGGTACTTGGGAAAGGGCTTTTTACAGAGCTAAGCACAGACATATGGCACAAGTGCTGTCATTAGTTCAGTTCTCTGTTTCCTGTCATTAGATGACTTTTGATAATTCAGATGTTTTGTCCCACAACTCAACCGTCCGCCATGAAAGAAAAATTATTGCATTGTGCACAGGGCACAAAAGGCACATTTCAGAAACACTACAACAACAGTGAACACAGCACTCAGTCTAACTACACTCACATTCACAAAATTCAGCAACATTCTGCTGTTGTTGTTATGTGCCAAACCATGGTGGCCTTATGCATAAGTAACCTCCAACATGTCCTGTCTTCAACTGCCCTGCCCTGCTCTTGTAAACTAAAGCCTCTGCCTTCCTTTAGGGAGTCAACACATCTATATTTAGTATTCTTTCCCTGCTGCCTTCAACCGTTCCCAGCATTATTGTTTTTTCCAGAGAATATGGAGTTGGTGAGTGTTCCAACACTGGAGGCATTCAAGAAAACTTAGATAATCACCTGGCAGATATGCTTTGATTGTATTTCTGCACTGACCAGTGGGTTGGACTTGACGGCCTTGTAGGCCCCTTCCAACTTCAGTTTTCTATGATTCTTTTTCATGTGGCACCCGAAATAGAATAGCCTCAGTTTCATCATTTTTGCCTCCAGAGATAGTTTAGGCTCAAGGTATCTGCAATTGCTCTTTTCCAGCATCATATTTCAAATAAATCATTTTTTTCCTGTCACCTTTCTTTCCTGTACAGTTTCATACCTAATAGGGAATACAAGAGTATGGATGATCTTTCTCCTAGTTAGTTTCAATCTCTCTCTCTGAAATAATTCTGAAATTATTGTAAGTAGTATAGTACTACAGTACTATAGTACATTATATACTTATATAGTTACACTGCAGAGAACTGCATTATAACAGAATTCTTTCACTTAATTAACCCTCGTTTAGTGATCTACGTACATTAGCATCCTGAACGTGTGTTAAGTAAAGATACAAATCTGCCCCAAAGCTTGAAGGTAACATGGCAAAGATGATAAGGAACAAGTAATGTGATGAATAATTGATTGAGAGGGTGTTATTTTTGTTTGTTTGTTTGTTTGTTTTGTGGCTAATAGTAATGGGTTACCTGGGAAGGGGACTTTAGAAACAGTTAAGTTCTGATGCCTTTTCCAAGATTCAGAATAGTACTGAATATCAGATTAGCTGCCTTGCTGATTTATGAACTGCATTAATTCTAGAACCGGAGAACTTTGGATTAACTGGTGGACACGTACAACAGACGTCTGACATAGAAAGTTTGCTAAAGTGCTAACTGCTTAGGCTGACAAGCTACCCCACCCCCAGACCCACCTCCAGATTCAGATGCAAGAAATTAATAAATGGGGATTTGATGACAATGTATCAGGTTTTGCCTTGAATCGGCTTGAGGATAGTGTATCAGGTTTTGCTCAGGCTTTGAGTGTGCACAGTTGTCATATGTATCCAAAATATATTTATCTCTGTTAGCTGCTAACTAGGTCTGCCCTGCAGTCATAGCTACTTATTTACATTGCTAACCAAGAAAACAGGAAACATGAACATTTGCATCAGGTGGTTGGGCTTATGCTCAGACTCAATAATGAGATGTTCCCTACTACAAGTTATAAGCTCATGTTGCCAGAACACAGCCAAAACTGCAGGGCAGGTTACAGCAGCATACATTCATATGTGTTGCTAAAAACATATCAAGTCTTGATCGCACAAAGTATCTGTTATCAACATTTTAACCACAGACTTTCCAGTTTCAGAGCAGTGGTGTACATAGCAGATTCTGGCCTTTTGTCTCAATGAATAACAAATTCATTCCATTAAGCCACTATCTTTTACTGGGTAAAATTTTCTTAGAACATCTCTATGTGAACTATCATACAGAAAACCAGACTAGATGCAGATGAAAGAGGAGTGAAAATGGGTGGAAAAAACATCAATAATTTAAAATATGCAGATAACACCATCTTACTGGTAGGAAGCAGCAATGACTTGAAATTACTTTTAGTGAAAGTGAAAGAAGAAAGTGTCAAAGCAGGATTGCAGTTGAAAGTTAAAAAGACAAAATTTTTGACTACAGAAGAACTACACAACTTTAGCACTGACAACAAAGCAACTGAATTAGAGATTTAGTATCTCTCAAATGGAGACGGCAGCCAAGAAATCTGAAGACTGAGACTAGGAAGGGCAGCAATGGAGGAATTACAAAAGATAATAAAGTGTGTGTCACCGGAGACCAAGAACAAGATCATCCAAGCTCTTGTATTTCCAATCACCATGTATAACTGCGGAAGATGGACATTAAAGCACGCTGACAAGAAAAAAATTGATTTGTCTAAAATACGGTGGTGGAGGGAAGCTTTGCAGATACCATTCAATGCGAGAAAGAGGAACAAGTAAACCCTAGATCAAATCAAGCCTGAAGTATCTCTGGAGGCAAAAATATTGAAACTGAGACTGTCCTACTTTGGGCACATCATGAGAAGGCAGGATTCTCTGGAAAAGACAACAATGTTGGGAAAAGTGGAAGGCAGCAGGAAAAGAGGAAGACCAATATGAGATGGACTAATTCCCTAAAGGAACCCACAGCTTGAGTTCACAAAGGCAGTTGAGGACAGGATATTTGCAAGATCGTTTATTCATAAGGTCACCATAAGTCAGAGATGACCTGAAGACACATAACAACAACAAATATGAACTATAACAAGGTGCATCTTAAGATAAGTGCATGAGGACCTCCACGTTACTTAAAAGTTTAAGTCTGCCTGCACCAGGAATATAAAGAAATCTAATTTCCAGCAATTATGACTTGTCCACGAAAGCTCACATTAAAATATATTAGTCTTTAAGGCGCCACAATATTTTTGTCTTCTTTTTCTTTTTCTTTTTTAGCCTCACATGCAAGCAATGTTTTCCAATGCTGGTTTGCACCAGCCATTTTTTCTCCAATAAACATTAATGCATGTTCAATATAGTTCAGGACAACAATACACTAGATGACAATACCAATTCTTTCCAACTCTAAGCTGGGAACATTGCTGGTGTAGATAAATGGGCTCTACCTAGGACTTTTCTTTGATCTCTTTCTGAAATTTCTTTGATCTCTTTTCATTGTTGCTCTTTGATATTCAACTATGATTTGCAAAGGAAGAACACAGTTAAGACGTGTATACTTCTCCCTTCCCTTGTCCAGAAGCCATGAATTTCCTAAGATGTGCCTCATTATAGGAACATTCTACTGCTTTACTATATCGACCTTAAAAAGCTGAAAGGTTTTCTGTAAGGTATTTTTTTACAGCCTAAAGGAAGCTTGTGAGGAGTCACTGCTTTGTGCCCCTAAGGGTTAACAAAAACCTGCAATCTGGCTTTTAAATAAGCAGAAAGAGCCACTGGTGTGTCACGTAGTTAGAAGCTGTGGTACTAATGTAATTCAAACACATAGTTTAGCTATATTACTAATGCTGCCCAAAAGGCCAGTCCTCAGAACTGAGTTCATGGCATTTTACTGAGAAACCTGATTAAGAAGGCTCCTCCAAAGGGGCAGAACTGCTCAAGGATATGCTGGAGTTACTAGTTTTTCTCCTTTGCAAGCAATAAAAGGATGTCAGGTGAGCCATCTGTGACATCTTTTTTCTGAGAAGGTCTCTGATTAGATTGGTTTCTTCTACCATCTCATCTAAAATCCTGATTTTCTCCCATTTAAAGCAGTCAATCCAATAGGAAAGGTGTGTTTAGTAAGACACAAGGGCCTCTTGCAATCTCATCAACTGGAAGCTAAATCGTCACAAATGTCAGTCCTGCTTCTGCTGCAGGGATGAAGCATTTCGCAGAAGAAGTTCTGTAGTTCTGCGAGGCTTATATACATCAAAGTTTTCAAACTATTCTCTCCAGAAATTTAACAGAGGTGTACACAAACATGCCGAAGAATTGATGCTTTTGAATTGTGGTGCTGGAGGAGACTCTTGAGAGTCCCCTGGACTGCAAAGAGAACAAACCTATCCATTCTGAAGGAAACTAACCCCTCAGTGCTCACTGGAAGGACAGATCCTGAAGCTGAGGCTCCAGTACTTTGGCCATCTCATGAGAAGAGAAGACGCCATGGAAAAGACCCAGATGTTGGAAAAATGTGATGGCAAGAGGAGAAGGGGGCGACAGATGATGAGATGGCTGGACAGTGTCATCGAAGCTACCAACATGAATTTGACCCAACTCTGGGAGGCAGTGGAAGACAGGAGGGGCCTGGCATGCTCTGGTCCATGGGGTCACAAAGAGTCGGACAAGACCAAACAACTAAACAACAACAACACAAACATGCACCTGCCCAAATACACGGAGCCTTTTAAATGCAGGAGAGTACATATCCTACTTTTTTTCTGAATGAGGGAGTTGTACATGGGTGTGAGAATCAAGGATGTGTTACAGGCTCCTCCTGGAAGTGAGGAACTCTAAAGTAATTTGGTGTGTGTGTGTGAGAGAGGGGCAGAGAATGAAGAATTGTAGAAAACAATACCAACGTCAGTCTATCTACCCACACTACCCACCACCTTCATTTGCTGACGCACTTAAACACACACACACACATACACACACACACACACACACACACACACACAGAGGGAGAGAGGAGGAAGGAGAAACTCATGCTGTTTCTACCAGCCTGGGAAGGTGAGCACGCCTTGAGAGCTCATTAAATTTCCTCCTCAGCTTCTCTTGTATGCCTGCAGCTAGTGTGCAAGTTAGATATAAATAGAAGTTATATAACATTTTTGTTGATTTCTGCGCTTACCAAGAAAAAAAGGGGGGGGAGGGAGCTTGACCTTGTTTTGAATAGCCTGCTTCTGCCTTCCTGTGAAGGACTTTAATCCCATTAGGGATCATCTAGAAAGTTTAAGTAAATAATATACAGGCTTCACAGAAAAAAAGGAAGAAAAAATATGAGCCCTGGTGTCTAGCTGTGCGCGCGCGCACACACACACACACACACACACACACACACACACACACACACACACACACACACACACACACACACACACACACACCAGTCCCCCCCCCCGTGCCTTAGACAGATATAGACAGGGATCATATACTGTTCCAGGGAAATAGCATGTCACAGTGTATCTCAGTGAAGTGTGACAAGAGGGTATATCAAACTTTTTGCTTGTCATTTCCAAAGAATAGCACATGTGTCGCTTTGTTCTTTAAAGGAGAGACACCATGAAGGGGAGGGATGCAGAATGGGGCCTAATTTCTCAAGAAACAGACAGGTTAAGGACTTTCAGCCATTGCACACAAACCAGAATATTTAATAAAATAAAATTTAAAAGTATTGCCTAAGGAGGGAAAACATGTGAATAAAAAAGACTGTACCATGAAGATGCAGGTCTGTACATCCAAATGTTAGCAAGTATTTAGGCATCCTTCAGTCTTGAGAGACTATGGTAACGTGCTCTGTATGGAGGACTTGGAACAGCATCTAGTGCGGCTGAGAAGGCCAATTTGAGAGTGACAATCCCTTCCACAGTGAAGACAAATACTATCTGTCCCCTGTCCAGCTCCCTGATTTGGCTGCTTTCGGGACTGTCTCTTCACCTCAGCCTGCTGGACAAGGGTCTCTTCAAATTGCGAGAGGCCATGATGCACCACCTGCCTCCAGATTCCGCTTGTAGATATCCTTGTATTGCAGTTGTGGTCTCCCTCTGGGGCGACTTCCCTGCACTAATTCGCTATACAGGAGATCTTTTGGAATCCGACCATCAACCATTCTCACAACATGCCTAAGCCAACGTAGACAGTGCTGTTTCAGTAATGTATACATGCTAGAAATTCCAGCTCATTTTAGGACTACTCTATTGGGAACTTTGTCCTGTCAGGTGATACCAAAGATGCCTCGGAGACAACGCATATGGAAGGTGTTTAGCTTCCTCTCCTGCTTTGCACAAAGGGTCCAGGACTCACTGCAGTACAGGAGTGTGCTCAGGACACAGGCTCTATAGACCTGAATCTTGGTATATGCAGTCAGCTTCTTATTGAGCCGTACTCTCTTTGTGAGTCTAGAGAACATGGTAGCTGCTTTACCAATGCGTCTACCCAGCTCGACATCTAAGGAGAAAGTGTCAGAGATCATTCAGCCAAGGTACAGAAAGTCATGAACAACCTCCAATTTTTGCGTGGAGATAGTAATAGAGGGAGGTGAGTCCACACCCTGGCCCATGACTTGAGTTTTCTTTATGCTGATAATTAATCCAAAGTCTTGGCAGGCCTTGCTAAAACAATTCATGAGTTGTTGGAGGTCTTCAGCAGAGTGGGCAACAATAACAATAGCTGCATCATCAGCGAAGAGGAAGTCCTGCATGCATTTCAGTTGGACTTTGGTCTTCAATCTCAATCTAGAGAGATTAAAGAGCTTTCTGTCTGATCTAGTCCGGAGATAGACACCTTCTGTTGCAGTTCCAAAGGCATGACAGCAAAAAAGATCCCAAAAAGGGTTGGTGTGAGGACGGAGCCCTGTTTCACTCTGCTTCAGATGTCAAA
This sequence comes from Pogona vitticeps, assembly GCF_051106095.1. Taxonomy (NCBI): domain Eukaryota; kingdom Metazoa; phylum Chordata; class Lepidosauria; order Squamata; family Agamidae; genus Pogona; species Pogona vitticeps. The sequence continues at coordinate 52,965,728 of NC_135784.1, read as the reverse complement.
GGGATCTGATGTTGAGCCATCAAAAACTACAGTGCCCTTCATTTCCTCATGAAAGGACCCAGGATGTTAAGGAGGTGGACATCCAATCTTGGGAAGTATTTTAAAAAGGCCATCCCTGCTAACCAAATCAAAGGCCTTTGTGAGATCTATGAAGACCACAAAGAGTGGCTGTTGTTGTTCCCTACATTTCTCCTGCAACTGTCTGAGGGAAAATACCATGTCAGTGGTGGATCTATTAGCTCGGAATCCGCACTGTGATTCTGGATAGACCCTGTCTGCAAGGACCTGGAGCCTCTTCAGCACAACATGGGCAAGCAGCTTCCCTACTACGCTGAGAAGAGAGATGCTACAGCAGTTATTGCAGTTGCCCCTGTCGCCTTTGTTCTTGTACAATGTGACGACGTTTACATCCTTCATGTCCTGTGGTACTCCACCTTCTCTTCAGCAAAGACAAAATACTTCGCTCAGTGGCGATGATTTCTTTACATGTTAGCAATGATATGCCTTAATGTGCCTTTAGATGCTCATCCTGCCCACAGCACCGGCCCAGGGGGACAGTTTTCTTGCTTTGGGAACATCAACAGTGTGCCACATCCTTTTCAAGACAGATATAAATACATGTGATGTTGCAATAAGTGATTATGAAAATATTTGTCAATGAATGCTTGTTACATATAGTTTAGGCAAATCTAGAAATCTATTAGATTTCATTAGTTCCAGCTAGAATCAAAGAAACTTTATAATGTCATGTTATACATTTGCATAGAATTTCTGTGGAATTTGCAGTTTTTAAAAACTCTGACCACATTTTATTCATGTATTTAGCAGCATCAGCATCTTAGAACTGCAGAGCTTGAAGGGATCCTATGGATCATCGAGTTCAGTCGCTGTCAAGGAGGCATGGTAGGGAATTGAGCTCCCAACCTCTGGCTTTGCAGCTAGATGCCTAAACCACTGGGCTATCCAATGATGCCTTAAGTGTAAACATATCTATTTATGGATCTCACAATGAGTGTGCCATTACATGGCAAATCTATGTTGTGAAAGAACTGTCAGAGATCTAAGGATCAAAGACAAAGGTATCACAATCATATCTCATCAGTTTAACATGGAATGATATAGTCCGTATATTATGCACCAGCAAGTTGTCTCTCATTAACAGCAACCCTAATTAAGTATTCAAGGTATTTGGGGTGTTCATGAAGAGGTCCACCATTGCCACTACACAGGAGGGTTGCATGGTCAAACAGGGAGCTTGAACCCGGGTCTCTTGAGCCCTAGTCTGACACTGTCTTCATTACACCACACTTCCTACTGTGACAAAATACCTAAAATGAATTTATTATAGCTTGGCCAAATCATACAAAGACAAAACTCATTGGGGGGGTGGAAACAGTAATGCAAGAAAAAGTTGGAGGAAGCAGGAAAAGAGGAAGATCAAGCATGAGATGGATGGCCTCACTATGAGTCAATATGAAATATGACATGGATTGCCTCAATAAAGGAAGCCACAGACGCTTATTTGCAAGACCTGAGCAAAGTTATTATTAACAAGACCTTTTGGAGGTCACTAATTCATACGATTGCCATAAATGAGATGCAAACTGAGGGCATATACCAACAAAATTAGCAAATTAAACAGATTATGTGTTCAGCTACAAGGCTTCAAATGACATTGCATCAACTGATGTACTCATGTGAACAAGTTCACATATGCAATTAGTTTACATAGAGAACAGTGATACACAGAAATATGACTCACATTTCCCTGATGCAGAAAATTAGAATATATCCATATTGATTTACTTGAACCGAAACTTTCGTTCTCAGTCAAACACATTACACTGTTTTGCTTCTATGTAACAATAATGAATTTCTTTAAATACTTGTACATTTTCATCTTCAAGGTGAGGCACAATTATAGCTATTTTTGCACTGGATTCTAGTCAAATAATGCACATCTTCCTGTAATATAGTTACATTTCCTTTCTTTTTTAAAAATTTAGTCAATCAGTATTTTATGAATCTGAAGTGTTCTTCAAGTCTTAAATAAAAGGTAAAGGTAAAGGTTCGTCTTGACATTTAGTCCAGTCGTATCCGACTCTTGGGCGTGGTGCTCATCCCCATTTCCAAGCCATAGAGCCAGCATTTGTCCGAAGACAGTTTCCGTGGTCACGTGGCCAATGCAACTAGACACGGAATGCCATTACCTTCCCACCAATGTGGTACCTATTTATCTACTTGAAATGTTTACATGCTTTCGAACTGCTAAGTTGGCAGGAGCCTGGACAAGTGATGGCAGCTCACTGTGTCATGTGGATTCGATCTTATGACTGCCGGTCTTCTGACCTTGCAGTACAGAGGCTTCTGTGGTTTAACCCACAGCGCCACCACGTCCCTGATCTTAAATAAAAATTAGTGGTTAAGAATAAAATATCACAGAACAGCACGATTCAGCTTTAGAAATTATTTCTAATTAAATAAACTTACAGAAATAATGGAGGGCATGTTATGTAAGGCAGTTTATTCATCATTAATTTTCACAAACCTGAAAAACCCAAAACTCTTGGGACATGAAACAGCATTTATAGCACTTTCCCCTTATTTAAAGAAAAATAGATTTTTTTTCCTAGTGATGCATTTTCATTAATGCAATATAAAGAAAAGAGGACATAATCTCTCATGAAATCTTTCATAAAGTCAGATGAAATACCAAAAAAAAACTTCTCTTCAAAACACATATGCCATGGTGCCCTCCTCCCATTTTAAAGTTCCTCTGTGAAACCTAGTAGACAGCATTTACATTTTTCTTTTACTGAGTCATATGGGCCCAGATATTTTGGGTGCTACTCAAATCATGGCAAAACTGGTCCCACAGAAAGCACCATAGGTCTTCTGAGAAAAATAAATATTTTACAGGGCTGGGAGAAGCAGGCTTGGAGCTCACAAAAATGGCCACTCCTGATTTAGAACAATCTATTATATATTGTAATTAAGTCAAAATGCATGTTAGGCCTATCCCATTACTGTGCCTCCATCCTTTTTTAAAATTTTAATTTAAATTTTTTACTGAGTTCCTAACACACACACACACACACACACACACACACACACACACACGCACGCACACACACACACACACACACACACACACACACACACACACACACACAGCACCTTCTAGAGTTAAGGTTGCACTGCAAAGCTAACAATTAAATGAAAAATTAATTCTGCAAATTGTTTACTTTTTAATTAAAACATGGAGGGGGAGAAAACAAATGTTTTCCTGCATTAATAACAGGCAGCAGCTCCTCATGCCATCAGGAATGCACTTATGCTGGCCGATTCCCCTCCTGCTGGCCGATTTCAGTCATTTGCAGAAGAGTGAAAATGGGGCAGTAAAAGAAAAAAAAATTAAGTCATCAATGAAAAAGGAGCTGAATTTTCCTGATGCAAAATGCCTGCAGTCAGAATAAAGTCAGACCGAGGTGAGGAAGGCTCAAGTAATACTGTATTGAGCATTCATAGCAGTTCTGTTTCAGTAACATTTTAGCTGGCCTAGTGTCAGCATAGCTGACCACATAGGTAGTGAGAACTACACCACTCATCTCTAAATGACAATTACTAACATCAATCAATCAATCAATCACAATATTTTTACCCCACCTTCCTCCTTAAAAGGACCCAAAATTGTTTCTTATCCAGAATCCCCTGTTCTACAGTATATAGGGAGATCTTGCCATATGCTTACTTTCCTAAACTCTTCCTAGAGCAAGTCAGTTTTTTTTTTTAAATAATAGAAATACTCTCCGATGGAAAGTAGAGAAAACAACTCAACCCATGGTGAATGTTTTGAGCACTCTTGCCTCTCTACAATGCATTACATCCAATGATCTTCCTGCTTAATATTTCTTTATTCATATTAACTTCACAAACAGCAGCAGGACACTACTCTTCCTACCTGTATGATAGTGTTACCACCCTCCAAGAGGGCAATAGCCAACAGGATGCTTTCATGAAACACTCTGTCACTGGTGGCATTCATGATGAGATCTATGACCAAGTTGGATGCACCTTCCTTATCCAAATGACACTGGACTTCAGCCAGACTCATTTCACCACGGCTTGCTGAGCTGGAACCGGATCCACCACCTATGAGAAGGTTAAGTGACGTCGTGTGAGAAAGTAGCTCATTTTCTTTTGGGATTTTTTTTGTTTGCTTTGTTTTAAAGGCAAATAATATGCTAAGCGAATATTTACTATATGTATTCCAAATTATTCAATATTTTATTACCTTTAATACAGTCAACAACATGCTAAGCCCAATGCAAGAAGAGTAAATTGTCATTTCAATGTATTTATTTAAAACTTTATACCCACCTGTCCTCAATTAGCACAAATAGTTAACAGTGAAACAATAACCAAGTTTAAAGGCAGTTTGACAATAATAAACCCAGTAAAGAAGCAATGTACCCTAAAACAGGAGAGAGGGAGATAGGAAGGGAGAGAAACATATAAACTGTAGCAAAAATAACTTAATTTAAAAATATATTAATTTATGATCCAAATCCTTTTTAAAATACTTTTTGGTCAGTCTGAAGAAAGCTTTTAAATAAAGAGCAAGGACGAATAAATCCCAGAAGCTGCATTTAGCTGCTCCTTGCTTCCTTCAGATTCATTATTTTCTACATATTCAGTATGTCAGAGATTCTTAAACAGCAGCAACTGAAGGTCTACTGCTTAAGTGACAGAGGCTTTTGGAAGGAACACTATGTTCATAACTGTAGGCAGTGACCATCTCTGCTTTGCCAATGAAAGAAAAGTGAATGCTGGAAACAACTTCTAGACTCAAACTTTGGAGACAGAAGTCATGTGTTCAGTCGTTTAGCCGTGTCCGACTCCTCGTGACCCCATGGACCAGAGCACGCCAGGCCCTCCTATCTTCCACCGCCTCCCGGAGTTGTGTCAAATTCATGTTGGTTGCTTCGCAGACACTGTCCATCCATCTCATCCTCTGTCATCCCCTTCTCCTCTTGCCTTCACACTTTCCCAACATTAAAGTCTTTTCCAAGGAGTCTTCTCTTCTCATGAGATGGCCAAAGTACTGGAGCCTCAGCCTCAGGATCTGTCCTTCCAGTGAGCACTCGGGGTTGATTTCCTTTAAAATTGATAGGTTTGTTCTCTTTGCAGTCCAGGGAACTCTCAAGAGTCTCCTCCAGCACCACAATTCAAAGGCATCAATTCTTCGGCGGTCAGCTTTCTTTATGGTCCAGCTCTCACTTCCATACAACACTACAGGAAAAACCATAGCTTTGACTATTCGGACTTTTGTTGGCAAGGTGATGTCTCTGCTTTTTAAGATGCTGTCAAGGTTTGTCATTGCTTTCCTCCCAAGAAGCAGGCATCCTTTAATTTCGGGGCTGCTGTCTCCATCTGCAGTGGTCATGGAGCCCAAGAAAGTAAAATCTGTCACTGCCTCCATATCTTCCCCTTCTATTTCCCAGGAGGTGATGGGACCAGTGGCCATGGTCTTAGTTTTTTTGATGTTGAGTTTCAGACCGTTTTTTGCACTCTCGTCTTTCACCCTCATTACAAGGTTCTTTAGTTCCTCCTCACTTTCCACCATCAGAGTGGTATCATCTGCATATCGGAGGTTGTTGATATTTCTTCCTGCAATCTTAATTCCAGTTTGGGATTCCTCCAGTCCAGCCTACAGAAGTCATACTAATCTTGAAACCAAATACCTCTACTGGCGAGTCCAATAATGTGAGTGACACTGAAAGGAGAATACAGTGGTGCCTTGCATAGCGACGTTAATCTGTGCAGCAAAAATCGCTGCTAAGCGATTTCATCGCTATGCGATTTTAAAAAGCCCATAGAAATGCATTAAAACCTGTTTAATGCATTCCTATGGGCCAAAAACTGACCTTAAAGCGAAGATCCTCCATATGGCGGCCATTTTAAGACATAAGACATAAGAATCCGTCCCTAAACACAGCGGGCAACCATTTTTTTTACCCGGCGGCCTTTTTGGAACCGCCAATCAGCTGTTTTAAAACCGTCGCTTTGCGATGATCGGTAAGCGAAACAGGGACCCGATCATCACAAAGCAAAAAAAAAACCCATTTAAAACATTGCAATGCGATCGCTTTTGCGATCGCAAAATCTTTGTCGCTATGCAGTTTTGTCGCTAAACGGAGCACTCATTAAGCGAGGCACCACTGTATGTGGCTGTTTCCATTAAATGACCAATAAATAAGTGAGGAAAGAAAATGTGAGGGAGAGAAAGATAATTTCTGTTACCAAGCCTTTTCTAGCCTTTATCCAGATACAATTCAAAGCTTCTTTGCAAAAACTGTGGAAGCTAGAGTCTTTGTTTTGACTGAATACATATATATGAACAATTTAAGAATCAGACTTTTAATAATTAATACTTTCCAGAACCAAGCTTGGTAGTTATGCAATAATAATATATATTTTAAAATGAAGAGAAGGTTAAAAATATCCAGTTAACTTGGAACATGGTAAAAACGGATCTATTTCAGGTAAAAAAAGAAAAAGAATGGGAATGAGGAAGACATTAATTAAGAGGTCACTTTCCAAGACCGTGGAGTTACTTTTATTTTGTGAGTGGTGAAGAAACATTGTTGAAGAAAATAAAAACCTGTTTAAAAGCTGCTAGAAATATTTAATTTGCTATTCAGAGACAGAACATTCAATATGGCAGTCACACAAGTAATTAATTAGTACACTAAACAGCCTACCTCCTCCCCCGGGTTTGTTGGGGCCTCCAGGAGATAACGGGCCATTGCCAAAGCTGGTAAGGCTCTCTCTTCTCCCTGCGCCTCTGACATTGCCATAGTAACGGTTGACCAAAACCTGCCTGAGTGCCTCACCCTTAATTCAAAGATATTAAAAACACACACATACAGACAAGGTTATGAAATAGACTAGCAATATTTAACAGTAATAATAACAGTTATTTACAGTTAGATATGAGACAATAGAAAAGAAGATTGGGAAGAAGTCTATGAAAAGTAAAAAAAAAAATTATCTCCATCACTGATAGACCCTGTAGGTACACAAAAGCAATTCTTTCCAGAACCAAGCTTCGTAGTTATGCAGTAATAATACTTTGTGTTCATACTAAGCTAATACAATAAACTCCACCCTAGGCTACAGACTAAAAAGAGGCATTAATGTTTATCAAATCAATTCACTACAGAAACTATTTACACTGTTATCTTACTAGTATCAACATGGTAGTACATGATCTGAAAGTATATTTTTTGTGCAATCTTCTAGTTTCATATCAGAGTTCCTAAAGATATATTAACTAGAAGGAATAAAGGATAATGTGATTGCTTACTTTGGAATGAGGCTCTAACTTGTATTAAACCCAACATTAATTATTTTCAAGTTTTTCTACAGTTCATTATGTTTACAAATTCAGACAGCTAGCTTCCAATACACACAAACATACAACCACTGACCTAATCACCAAAAGGCACTGTCAGCTAACAGTAAGAATAATGTGGAACTAAGACGGAAACAACACATAACTTGGAATGGATTCAAATGTCTCCTTTTCCCCCATCACAGCAGCAATACTCAATTATCTGTCAAAAAATGTAGGAAATACATGGCTACAGATTTCATTGCACACGTGGTGACTTTGGACATATATGTGCCAGTCAATCCTCACCAGTTTTAGACTAATATGAAATCCAATATAAAATACTATTGGTTTTTTTTTTACTCCAGTATTTCTACTTCATATTACTGAGCCCTGGAAAAAGGAAGAATCTCTCTCCTAAACCAGTAGCAAGGCTGCTGCCAAGAGTTGGGAAAGAGTAAGACTTGGATTTATTATGCCCTGGTTTGCTTGCACAGGTGATCCATGGCAGCTCTTGTTCTACTTAGCTACCTTAGAGAAAGGTCCAGGTGCAGATTAAGAAGCCCTGAGACCCAATGGACAGTATTTGTTAGCAGAGATGGGGTTATTCGTATACGAATATGAATATCCTGCCACAGGTGGAAATAACAAGGGTCTGGCCCCATGGAGCCGGACTGTCCACTCACCATTCCGCCGCGGACACGAGCTCAATGGAGCCTTCCTATCGCACAATTGTCCACAATGGATTAGCCACTCCTGGCATCCGTGGCGGAATAGTGAGTGGACAGTCCGGCCCCATGGGGCCAGACCCTCATTATTTCCACCTGTGGCACGATATTCGTATATGAATACGAATACCCCCATCTCTATTTGTTAGCTGTTTTTTTTCTTTTCTTTCTTTCTTTAAATTCAATAACTCAATAATATATGAGCTAAACATTTTGTAAACCTTGCAAAGATTCCATTTTGATTTAATAGTAAAATCAAACTGGGGAAAAACTATGAAAATATAACAAATCTAATGGGACTTTTGCTGCCAAATATCCCATGACCACAAGATACATGCTGCACTTGGAATCTATATATGAAAGACCCTCAAAATGCACAACTGCCTTTCAATTCCTAGTACTCTACTCAAGTTTGTTCTGTCCATAAATGTGACTGAAATAAGTCCAAAACTAGGCCCACCTCCCCTTCTTTTTTCTACTCTGTTCCTGAAGGGTAAAAATGCTGATCTTCACAGAATGAGTGATGGCCTACCCTTTTTCAGTCACAAACAAGTGGCAGTGAGCTTTTCATGAACAGCCTCAAACATAATCTCTTGCCTCCAGATGTGGTGTATGTATGTGGCAAACAATGGCAGCCTAGAAAACCCTTCCTTTCTTCCTCCTGAGTTTTCAGACTGACTTACTCTCTGTTGGAAGAAAGGGCTGTTTATATTGCACAGTCCACCCTGCACTCCTAAATTACTGTGCCCATTGGCAACAAAATTAGATTTAATTGCCAATCTGGTTTGCTTCTATACACAGAATAGATGGAGGTGTTAACCATTCTTTGCCTCAACCAGCAAAATGTCTTAGTCCAGTTCAATCATTCAAGCCACCTTGCATCCTTTTAAGGACAAAGGCAGGATAAAAGTATTTCAAATAAATAAATAAATAAATAAATAAATAAATAAATAAATAAATAAATAAATAAATAAATAAATAAATAAATAAATAAATAAATAAATAAATTTATTTATTTATTTATTTATTTATTTATTTATTTATTTATTTATTTATTTATTTATTTATTTATTTATTTATTTATTTATTTATTGGATTTTTACCCCACCCCTCTAGACCATGTCTACAAATAATTGCTCTCTAGTCAACTGAATGTTCCTTACAGATCTAAAGCTTAGAAAACTAGGAAAATTCAACAGTTTATTGAAATTCCACAGTTTATTAAGTCTATTGTAACTGAACAGGAATTTAGTCATTTCATTTGGAAATGTTCCTACTTATGGATGTAGAGGAGAAACTCCTCAGATTATATGCAATATTTTTAGATATCAGGAGAATCTCAGTTATCTTTGAAGAAAACATTATATGGCAATTCCTTGAACTCTCTAATTATTTCTTTAATACTAATTTTAAATTTGCAACAATAGAGTCAATTCTTTCCCCATACCTATATTATTAAAGGTATTACATTCAAAATGATAAGTAGATCAAAATAAAGTAAAATAGTTTCAAAACAACAGAGAAAAAGTAAACAAATAACACATTCAAAAAATTTGAATTGCCATTGTTGCTTCAATATTTTCCTATTTTGTTCTCTCATATATTAGAAAATACGTGGATTGGATGAATAAAGAAAATGTTTTTGCTTCATCCAGTCTATGCACCAACCTCATACTGCAGTACATCTAGGAATGGTACAAAATTTAATAATAATTATCTACTTGAATTGAATAACTCATGTTAGGGCTGCTTTGCACATAGATCACAAGGCGCTGATATACATGGTGAGGAGAAACACACACATAATTTCTATCCACCAAGCAACAGAGATAAAAACGTATTTTAAGTTGCATTACCAACTAGATTTCACTTCAGCTATGCCTCCAGAGTTGCATTTCTACAACAAAGTGTATTCCATGAAACTTCCATTAAGGCATGCTGCAGTGAATACCCAGAAAAGATTGGGGACACATGGAACATGTATGTGTTCCCAGAGATTGAGACAATCAGTAGTACCGTATTTGCCGGCATACAAGATGACTGGGTGTATAAGACAACCCCCCCCCAACATTTCCACTCAAAATATATAGTGGACAGCTCTGCTGAGGCACTGGCGCCGGCTGCCCGGGGCTCTGCCCGGGCCTGCCCTGGAAGTTCATGGCCGGCGAAGAGGAGGGCGAGGAGGAGAGGAAGCGGCCGGGTGGGCGGCAGCAGCGGAGGAGGAGGAGGAGGAGCAGGGGAAGCAGTTCTCTGGTGGTGGGCGGGCGGCTGGCTCAGTGGTGTGGGGCAGCGGGCAGCCCAGCGGCGGGCTCTGGCCGCTCAGGCATGGTCGGCTCTGCTTCCCTCCCTCCATCTGGACCGACCGCCTGCCCGCCTGCCTGCCTTCCTCCCCGGCCAGCGTGGCCCTGCGTCACTCACTCAATGGCAGCGGCGGCGGCTCCTTCCTGGCCCACCTGAAGTGCACCTGGCATATAAGACACCCCCCCTGGAGGCATTTTTTGGGCCAAAAAAGTCATCTTATATGCCAGCAATTACAGTGATACTGCTTGGACAGAGACCAATTACACACAAGAAAACAAAGATCATGATTTCTGCTGTCTTTGCTGATACTGACCAACAGACTATGGTACTGAAAATAAAGCATAAAAAAACAGAACCAGACAGATTTAATATGTTTCAGATGATCTCGTCTTTCCACCTTCTAGACCACAGATGGAGAACCTCTGGCTCTTCAGATGTTGTTGGACTCCCTTCACACCAGGCTTAGCCAGCATGGCCAATGGTCAGGTATGAGTGGATCTTGACTTCTATTGCACTTAAAGGACATGGGTTCCCCATCCATGTGAAAGGAGGAACTCAACTGCTAGTACTAAAGGAATGACAGAGTTTGACTACCTGTACAATATTTACTACCATTACCATTATGTAATACTACTATCTGTGCTTGTATAATACAGCAACCTTGTTCTTCATTCCTTATAGAAAAGTGTCTATTTCAGTCCTAGTAAACAATAATTACTTCATTAAAAACCAAACATTAAAAACCAAACATTTAAATCAAGTCTATAGCAATTCCTTATTTTTAATAATGTAATTATTCTTTACTGTGAATGATAAATTTGTCCATACTTAACTATTTGATAGACTAAACAATGTACTCTGGAAAAGAACAAAATATTTAATTTGCTCTTCTGTTATATTTATTCATTAGTTACAACTGTCTTTCAGTCTGCTAAGACAAAATTAATCCTAAAGAAGTTAAGATCTACTGAGTTGGTTAGAAACATACTGGTAACTATCGGGAATATACAGTACTTCAATTATAGAGTGGGAGTGTGTATGTATCAGTTTTATAAAAGGGGGAAAAAACCCACACTTTTCCATAACAACAGCCAATGGTCCATAAAGTCTGTTGCTTTTTTTACATGAATATATCATGGTAAAATGACTGTGTTCTTCAGGTAAGTATGCATTTTCCTTAAGCTGTTCTAAAGTACGAGGAGAGCAAAGGAAGCCCACATGTAACTGGTATACAACATATTAAACCTACACACCACCACTGAAGATACATACCCTTTTTTTATCTTCAAGCTGCCTCTCTTGTAGACTTTGATCAAGTTCCTGGTTGAGTATGGAGAAATTCCTTTTTTAAAGTCTGATACTAGAGAGACACTAAATAAATTTAGCACCAGTAACTAGCTATTTCTGTATGCATTAGAGCTGTAAGTAACATGGAAAAGACTTGTCTAATAAGTCATATAATTAAAAATATTCAACATTCATGTAGCTTTGGTAGCCCTTTGATAACTAACATACAGTACTCTGTCAAGTAACTCATGCCAAGTACTCTTGCAAATTATGTTTTTACACACAATATAGCCCAAAGTCCCCCAAAATGACAACAAACGAACTTTCACCATCACATTTTGTACCACCTACCAGCAATGAGTGAACAGAAAGGAAATTGCCACCGTTGTCCCCCATACAAACAGATACACAAACACACAGCACAACAGAATAGGCACTCATTTTGGACATAACACATTCTGTTTCAAAGCTGGTTTTCAAAACAAGGAAGAGCTGAGGGGAAAAAGGACATTCTGTCTACCTCAAGTGAATAGATATCTTCAAAATGCTAACTGTTGTTCTAAACAAGTACAAGCGCTACAATTAGTTCTTTATGTATTGTTAAAGCCGTCATTATTATTTTGAAATAAACTTTTAGGGAATTTGGGCTGGCTTGGAAGCAGTATGTGGTGAACTGATGAGTATGGGAACTTCCCTCTTCCTTGCAGCTCTCATATCTCATACTTAGCTATTCAATAATACAAAACTATTGAGTTCCAGCCACAGGAATTCAAAGCTGGTTTTGCAAAACAATCAAGAAAGGAAGGTGGATCCGAACACTGCAGCAATGTTAATTAATGCCACCTGTCCCTGGCCAAAATAAACAAATAAAAATTTTAAAAAAAATCCAATCTGGTCCTCTCTTAGAAAGTAGTTTAGAGATTCCTAGCAAAATCTCTTTAACAAAACATTGTGAAAGATACAGTTCACAAAATGGTGACAATTTCTCCTTAAGTAGCTGTCCTTACTGAAAATACGCTTTAGAGAATATCTGGGGGAAAGTTGCAGAAGTAAATCAACTGCTCCAGGCAGTTCATGTGCATGCGCACATGGTGTGGGTGTTCCTCTTTGTTCCTCTGGGTCATGGTGCTCAGACATCTCTCACAGAATAACTATTACCATTGAAAGATGGCTCAACTGTGGCAGTTGCTTTGCATCTGGTGGAAATGGTCATATCTAGCAGCTCAGCTGGAAGCCATTTTCATAGCTCCTACTTTGGGGAATGAGGTATCACAGACATTGTTGCAGACAAGAGCTGCAATAGTCTAGATTCTGCCTGTACAATATCAGCTGAGGCAAAAAGCAAATACAAATAAAGGGTCAGGATAACATCTGAACCAGACTCTTTGAGAAAAAGTTTAGACACATACTTCACGGAAGTTGTTAATATTTGTGTTCGGAACATTGAACTGAACTTTACTTACTACCATGGCAGGTATTTTATGTTACCAAGGCAACTTGCTTGAAAATACGCCACTTGTGCTTTAAAAGGTTTTAATGTCTTCTTCTAGTGGAATTACATGACCTATAAGAGTAGTGGGGCAATGTGCTCAGCTTCAAGAGGCTTGTCAAAAGTGCTATAAAAGTTTTTAAAAATCAAATCGAATCAGAAATATGTATCTTGCAGGGCTCTCCAGTCCCAAAAGATATCGGTGTATAGGTTTCTTTTGCAAAACCAAGGTAACATGCGTATAACTAAATAGGGATAGGCCAATGGTTTTCTTTCTTTCACTATTGCCTCCAAATCCCAGCATTTTCCAAGAATTCCTGAGGCAGAATTTTGGGAGTTCCAGACCATGGACCCAGACCTATAGACCCCTGCAGAGAGCTAAATTTCATTTGCCATGACTAGGGATGAAACGCTTCCTGAGAGTCATCATCTTTTGGGAGGCACCCTCTATGGACACTTAAGGGCAAACACTAAAGAGTATACCATAATTTTCATGAAACACAGTAGCAGTTTCCTTTTTTTTCACATTAACAATAGGTAGCAAGGTTCAAGGCAGCCATACAACTTTGGAGATAGTCCTTGGTCCAGGTAAGTGAAATGTAGGTATCTGAAACATCCATAGGTGTGGGTCTTAGCCTTGAAATCCAAGGATCTCCCTGGGATATCCCTGAATGATTCTGGGAGTTGGAGTAAAACAGAAACAAAAACAAATGAAAAACAAAACTCTACAAACCAGCTTTAAGTGTCCGGAATGATAGATCTATATATATTTTTTAAAAAAATTAAAAATACAGGGATTACAAAGTGCTTAGTTTCCTTGAAAAATTAAGTGTTGCATTTGTCAGCCCTAACAGGCAAGATTCACTGCCACTTGTTTTTCCATTTCTAGGCTTGTTTGTTTTTAAAGTTTTTCTCCTGCAACCTCGAATCCAAGCAGCTTAACAAATGCAGAGGTTGCTGACTAAATTGTATTGATCCAAGCAGGATTCTAACAAAAAGAACAAAGGAAACGGGTGGGGTGGGGGTTGAGATACAGACAGACATTTAACCACAGTTACTTTCAAAACCACCAGTATTTGCATGTTTCACAAATACAGGTGAGTGAGTAACAGACCTCTACAGAGCTTTCCATTTCTGGCGACTGTGGCAGCTATTTAAAAGCAAATATTGAAAAAGAAAACAAATTAGTCATAAATCTTTCATCTAATGGCTAACACATGGAGAATGGGTTTTAAAAATGACCACAACACAGTTCCAATTTGACTATAATACAATATTTCACCAATGTTACGAGATTCCCCCCTCCCCAATTATCCTTGGAAAAATAGGCATATTCCTAATTGAGACAACCATAAATCCCACAGATCGGTAATTCGAGAACATAGCGTGAAATATTTCACCCCTACCTTGAATTATTTCACTGCATTAGTTTAATTAGAATATTTATGTTAAAAATGATGGGGAAAAATAATGGTGATACATAGTCGGAGTACAGAGGAAGGGACTCATCTTAACACTATGGGGTGAAGCCCACCTCCACTATTTAGACCATAAGCCACCCCAGTCCAAGACATCCATGGGTAGCAGTGTGCACAATAAACCATGCCTTCTTTTTTAATAAGCAAGGCTAAAGATTCCAGCACCACTTCCTGATGATGGTAAAACTGAATGTTTTAACAGTAAATTTCAGAAAAGTTTGCAGCACTGAAGTTTTAAAAAGCACATGACTAAGCAGTATTAAAAGTTTAGTACAGCAAAATCAAGTACAACTAACAACACATAACACAAATCAGGACAGCATGCACACTGAAACGCTCAGATAACACAACTCCATCTGAAACGTATAACACAAGAAATACTAGAAAATGGATTACTGCTTATAGTAGCAGCAGCAGCAGTAACGGAAACATTATGATAACAGACTAAATTGAGATTATTTCAAAATACAACATCAGTTACAGGATGCTTACTCAATATTTAAATTAGTTCAATACCAAAATCAGTTCCATTTTTGGTGCTATATATAAATTAATGTTGTGCAAGACAGCGTACTGGGAGAGATGACTGAAGCCAATTCTGAAGAATACCAGGCTACTTTTAGAGCAGTCTTTTTGCATAAACTGCTAACTTCAAGAAGACGTCTTGAAGGGAGAGCTCAGGAGACATCCTCTTTCTCTGAATAAGAAGCACCTATCACAATTCATCATCTTTTAAAACACCCAAACCAACTAATAATTATTTATCTACATATACTGTAAATTTTAATCAAAATTAGAAGAAATGAACAACAGCTGCACCCAAACATCCAGATACATATGGTTAGGTTTCCCCCATTCACTTCAATATTGGGAAATGTCCACATTATCCTGCTATATCAGTTACATGATAAAAGGTTGCATGCAAGTCATTCCCAAGAAAAGATATCCACCAAGACAACTGGAAATGAAATATTTTTTAGCAATTTTCTTTCTCTGCCCAACCACTCCCCAAATGCGTTCTAGAGCAGCCATTCTCAACAGGGCCATATGGCCACTTGGGGCCCCCCTGGAACATTTGAAAGGGTCAGAGACTGAAAAATGTGAGGTGTTTCTGCAAGATATCTGTTCATACTGCATCCTTGTTTGACAGGAGGCCCTGCCACCTGAGAAGAGCTCCTAAAGGGGGCATCACCAAAAGAAAAGGTGAGAATGGCTACTCAGTCTAGGCCAATAGTTCCCAACATTGGGTAACCCAGGTGTTCTTGGACTGACAGTCTCAGAAAGCTCGGCTAGCTCAGCTGGCCGTGAAGGCTTCTGAGATTTGCACACCAAGAATACCTGGATTGCCCAAGGATGGAAGCCACTGCTCTAGAGGATCGCTTTGGAAGGAAGGAGAGAGTAGGCTGAGATGAAAGAGAAATGGAGAAGAAGGGGGCTCCCTCCTCATTCTACTGGCAGATGCTTTCTGCCAGCGAAATAATCCCAGCCGGATATAACATGTAGCATAATATTTATATAAATACTGGAAGAGTTTCACTACCAACACGTGTAATTCTAGGACATTTCCTCCTACTTTTATTTTATCGTGTTCTTCTTTACTCAAGGCCAACTTTCACTGGTTGTGATACTTAGGGGAAATAAAAGGTTGTATGAAAGATTATTACTGTACCCTGTTTTACTAAGCATCACTCCAACTCATAGACATTTTATAAAACAATATCTGGTATCAGCCATACGTATAGCGGATATATTTCTGCTATCAGCTATTACATAAGCATCCATGTCGGCTGCTTGGCCTCAGCTCAAACAAGGAAAAGGGTTTTGTTTTATAATCTGTTAAAAGGTTTTCCGTCTCTTTGTGTTTTTATATTTGTTTTAAAAGGTTTCCAGCTTTAGAGCCAGTGATGGCCACGTTAGCTGAAGTTTCAGGTTTCAACAAAAGGTTTTAATACAGATATTTCTCATACAGGGTGACTACATGGGAGTTGAGCCCACTGCTTGTTTCGCTGCAGGGAGAGCTGGTAGCCATGAGACAATGTATTTGCTAAAGCAAAGCAGTCTGCCCCAGAGAGCTTCTATCACACCATTCTGAGCCTCTTTGTGTACCTTTGTGTACCGACAGAAGCATAGTGTCCAGATCAAGACAAGTAACGGCATCACTCCATTCTGCTTTGGTCAGACCACACTGACAGGACTGTGTCCAATTCTGGGCATTGCAGTGTAAGAGGACATTGAGAAGCTGGAATTTGTCCAGAGGGCAACCAAAATGGTAAGAGGTTTGGAAACCAAGCCTTACAAGGAAAAGTTGAAGGAGCTTTGGCACATTTAGCCTGGAATTAGAGAAGGATGAGATACCTCATATGATAGCCATCTTCAAATATCTGAGGGAATGTCACATGGAATATGTTATGGGCTTGCTTTTTGCAGCTCAACGGAATGAGAGCCATTTGACAATGGGATCAGTGTCTTTTAGAGCACTGGTCCCCAACCTTGGGCCTCCAGATGTTCTTGGACTTCAACTCCCAGAAATCCTGGCCAGCAGAGGAGTTGGTGAAGGCTTCTGGGAGTTGTAGTCCAAGAACATCTGGGGGCCCAAGGTTGGGGACCACTGTTTTAGAGGATGGTAAGCTCTCTTTCACTGGACAGATTAAAGCAGAGATTGGATGAACACCTATTAGAAATGCCTTAGCAGGGGTCTGGATCTGATGACCCTTGGGGTTCTTTCTACCTCAAAATTTCTAAGATTTTACAATTCTAAGGTTTGTTGTACCGATTCACATGGAACAAAAATGGCCATCCATACAGCTTCAGAAATATTAAGTAGTGGTTCAATATGTTTTAATAGTAAAAAAGAATATTGAAGACCGTAAGAGAAGAATCTTCCATCTACTCTAGAAATTATATTTTAATTTGCACAATTGCTGGCCAGACAGTTCAGTGAGATGGAGCAGGAGGGGCCAGGAGTTCAGTTTCCCACTCTGCCTTATAGAAGAGCCAGCTTTTGTGGCTTTGGACAATCTACACAACTCCAAAGTGTCCCCCCATAAGTAGGAAACCATAAACTACATCCAAGTATTCTATACCTAGAAAATCCTGGAAGGGATTGCCATAAGTCAGAATTAACTCAACAGGAGATAATTATTAATTATCAAGAACATCAGCATGATACTTTCAGAGTACATAATTACAGCACTTGCTATAGTTGTTGAAATCTGTCACAGTAATAACTCAGTTTAGCTGAATTGTTCTGACA
The DNA here is from genome assembly GCF_051106095.1 of Pogona vitticeps. Taxonomy (NCBI): domain Eukaryota; kingdom Metazoa; phylum Chordata; class Lepidosauria; order Squamata; family Agamidae; genus Pogona; species Pogona vitticeps. Next base: position 52,947,796 of record NC_135784.1, on the reverse strand, counting down.
GTATCACAGCAAGCTCAACAAAACTACAATACCCTTGGTTTTTGTGCACACTAAAATGCTGTGACTATTTTCAGGTGTTCTTGAAGCTGTGCAGATGCTGTTCACAGAACGAAACAGCTTCTACAGCAGATGGGGAAATGTTTAAAGGGCACCTGACAGATACTTGCTTTTTGAGAGTTAGCACTTTTTTTCAGTCAGAGAAAACTGGACAGTGAAAATTTAAAAAAGAATAGACCGAGGGTGGAGAATTAAAAATGTTGATTAGTGATTTTATATTTCACAAGTATTCTTGTTCACTTGCTTATGTCTCCCAGAGAATCCAGTTATTAGGGGGGGGACAGAGAAAGATAGACCTCTTATTCAGTCATCCCTTTAGGTTCCTAGTATGATAATTAAACTGTTGTCTTATCACTAGGTGCTGAGCAAAATCATCTGCAACAGCAGCACCACCACCACAATCAAAACAAATACTGAAGAGATACTATTTAGGATTGCAGTTTATAAACACTTGCCTGGAAGTAACCTCTAGATATGTGGCTTTCTTTTATTTTTCACAAATCACAGAACCCATTCTGGGAGTCTCACCAGATAGACAGGGACCTACATATGACTCACCTAAGAGAAAAGCCTATGCTGGAAGATTTTGCAGGCTAGGATAGACCTAGATTCCTGTTAAAAAAAAAGAGAAACTCCCAGCAAGCCCCAGGGGAATTTTCTTTTGAATCAGAAATCTAAGCAGAGCTGGATCTGTTGCCTTTCTCTCAAGTTTCTGCCAGATGGGACTCTTTGAATGAAGAATTATGGAATTTGTAATCAAGAAAAGAAAAGAAAAATAAAGAGAATGAACATCCTTAGTAAGCTCTACCAGGCCCTACTTGTAAGTGAACTCACAAAGGCTTACACACTGAAAATATCATATATGACAAGCTGGATGATTAATGATGTTATGCTAGCTTTTGAAATAGGCAATAAAACTGAAGTTGGACAAATGGATTTTTTAAGTCTAAAAAGGCACAAACCTGCATAGCTCAAAGCAGACATTGTCTTTCTCAAACAGATTGTCCTTCCCTTCACATTCCTACAGAAGACTTCTTTTTTATTTTTATTAGACGTGCCTTATCCAGCAGATCAGGTTATTCCAGTCTTCTGTTTTTGAACATGTTGGCTGAGCTTGACAACTCCTGTGCCTAGTGGCTGCTTACCTCTGACTGGCAGAGAGGAACACACTCTGCACATGTTCAATACATCTCTCTTTTAAGTCTATCAGACCTTACGCAACATAAATTCCTTGAAAACTTAAAACAATTTTATCACGTTTATATAAAATTAATAAAGAGTATATACATAAGCTTCCTACATCATAAACAAATTCATCTGAAAATCAAGTCTACATTTATTATTTAGGCTACGGTGCTCCCAGGAGAGATGTCCTGGATATTACCACATGTAACCTCCTTGCGTCCCCCAGAATGCATTTTTTAATCTCCTAAGAGCTGCACACTCAGGGCACCTGCGTTGTTTTCATATATGCAACACAGTTTTGAGACTGAGAGTTGAGAGAGTTTTGGAATTTGGGCAGGAGAATGGTGGATGAAGGAGGATGTTTGTTAAGAGTTAACAACATTGCTTGAAATATCGTCTATAACACTGGTTCTTAACCTTGGATTACTCAGGAGTTTTGGACTGCAACTCCCAGAAGCTTTCACCACCAGCTGTCCTGACTGGGGTTTCTGGGAGTTGCAGTTCAAAAGCATCTGAGTAACAAAGGTTAAGAACCACTGGTCTATAACAATAAACTATTTCTATTTGGTTCTTTTAAAAATGACACCTTGCATGGACCTCTATTATTAATATTAAAGAATGTTGATGTAATCAACTGGTGACAGCTGAAAGACACGGAGCATGAGCTCTTAGTTTGGTGAAACAAGCAGGGGCCACGTGAGGATCGTGACAGTGTGTGATCACGGAACTCAGACCTGGATTCCTTGCTGAAACTTTACAGAAAAGTGAATTTGCATTTGCTTTGCTGTGTACCCTTAGGTGACTTTCAAAATGAGAACAATATAATCTCAGGGAGACATAAACTGAAGAATGCACCTGGAGCTGTTTCCATACCCTTTGGCTGAGACTAGACAGGGTGACTGTTGCAGGTTGATTTAAGTCAATTCAACATTTCCTATGGCAGTTAAATTGCTGTTGTCATTCACATGGGATGATTACGTAATTATCCCAGGCAATTTGGGGGGCAAAAATCTATATTGCACCTCAAATCACCACACTTCTCACCAGGATCAGGGATCACCCACCCTCCTCTGTCATTAACACTGACCTCTTCCCTGCCTCCTCCTCCTCCTCCTTCTTGGCAAGTGACAACTGCAGAGAACTGATAGAACAACTTGTGAAATGGCAGTGATTATCTGGCATACTGCATAAGCACCATTTTAAAAAAATCTTCATAGGAGAGAAAAGAGGTGTTCACCTGAGCAGGATGTCCCTGCTGTACTGGCAATACCCTTCACCCTCCAGGCTTTAACTGTCCATCACTTGCCTGGTGATTCAGCTTATTGTGCAATGAAGATGTCTCCTAGCACCTTGTCAGCTAGCTGCAAAAGTCCGGGCACATTACGCAGACCTTAACACAAACATCAACAGGAACTGGGCCAATAATACCCTACAGAATGGAGATCAGAATAGGCACCAAACAAATTGTTTTGAAAGAGACAGTGTGCAAACCCTCTGTCCATGACTGTGAGGAAGGCATGCTGGAACTGGGTCCTCAACACAGGATCCATGGTTGACCTCAATTTTTCTAACTGTTCACACAAGGCTTCTATTTCCAATCCTTTCTGAAGTTGGGTTTGTTTGTACGTTCACGATTTTTTTTTTTAAAAAAAAGCACTATATTCTCCTTTGACTCTGGCACTGAGCAGCTGTGGGGTGGAGGACAAATGTAGGAAATCTATTTCCTGCTGCTGTTCAAATGCAAGGCAATAAAAGCTTTTGAAGATACACGGATAAACTACAACTCTCTTTCATTTTGTTTCTTAGCTCCAGTGTGGTGTTTTTTTTAAAAAGTGTCAATTTAAAATGACCATTACCAAATCTTCCTTGCAGGGTGTTCCTCCTTGATCCCTCTTGCGACCCATTGTAAAAAGCCTCTTCAAAAATACTAGACCAATCCAACACACCCCATCAGTAATAGTAACACAGTCACCTCCACTTGCACTGGACAGATATGGATCTAACATGTCTTCCAGAAACGTATTTGTCCAAGTGCCCCTGACTTCCTTAGTCATTGATTTCTTTAAAAGAAGGCAATGCCTTCCCATCATCGCTCCCCCTATATGTGCTGGACCAGCTAGATGTCATTCATTACTCCACTCACATCTAAGCATGGTCTTGCACTGGTCTTCAGCTGGCAGGTTGTGACCCAGGAGTGGGGCAAACTGTAGCCTGAAGAAAGATCACATATCCTTGCCTTTGTATTTATTTGTTGTTGTTGTTGGTGATTTGGGAAGAAGAGTTATGTACGAAAGAGAGATCTGCTGAATCATTTATTGTTATTTACTAAGATTTAGCAGATGGATCTTCTTGCCCCTGTCAATGTTCCATCTTTTTTTTAAAAAAAGTCCTGGGCATCTCTTAAAAGCAAAGACTCTTTTTCTCCACTGCACAAAAGCAGAAAACTAAATTATTGTACTTAAAAAAAAATCCCATCCTGTATTTTATAGCTAAATGTATGTCCTAGCTTTCAAAGTAATTGAAAACTGTTTGTTCTGTAGGCAGACTGAGTGGGGTGGGAGGGGGAGAAGCCTTACACCTGTCACGGGAAGAGCTGTGAGTTCCCTTCACTTTCCTTCCGTTCACGAGGCAGGTAAAAAAAAAAAAAGCCAATCAAATGAAGAAGAGGACAAGGAAATGCAGGCAAGGCTGTCCTTATTAGAGAGCTGCCCTCCACCCAACAGCAGGCATATTAAAGACCTCAGTGACATAGACCCAGGTCTTTTACGGTAGCATAACATTCCTGGAATCGGGTGGGTTATAAGATTGTGTGTGCGTGTGTGCAAACACCGCTCAGTTTTACAGCACTGTTATAGCTATGGGCACAGTTCTCTGTAAACGTCCTCAGAGTTATATTAGCATTTTATTTCAACAGGATTTTAGCAGATAACCGCACAAGACGCGGTACCTGCCAGTATAGTCTGGGACACTGACAGCCAGAGTCTGGACTGAACTAACAGTAAACAGCTCCACCACATTTTATTGGCAATTACTGCTGAAGGTCACACATCAGCAGCGAGCCTAAATTCCAGGGGGAAAAAAAAGCTGCCTCTTATGTAACTGCTGCTTGAACGTTGGCAGCTGTCCAATGGAGCAGTTTACTGCAACGTAGGAGGGAGCGGAGAGGAGAGGAGAGGAGGAAGGGAAGGGGGGGAAAGGTAAGTAGGACATCTCAGTTCTATTAAGCATCACCCGGACGCCCCCTTCAGGCAAAGTTGAATGGTACAAGTCTTGAAGAGTCTTCTGTCTGAATGCTCTCTACTCTTACAGTATTCTTTGTCATTTTTGTATTTAGTAACTGTATCCAAGCCATTATCTTTTTTTTTAAAGGAGATTGGGCTGTTTCATCTCTAATTCTCATAGAAGGCACAGTGTGGGTGAGGCAACGAATCATTCTAAAAAATTAGGAGAAATGAAGCCCAGACATTCAAGCTCTCAGGACACAAAACAGAAATGTGTGCAGGAGGAAGTGAAAAGGAGTGACTTTATGTTCTTTCACCTTATCGTCTCCGTTTGGGTTAACACAGTTAAGGATGTACTTGAGATGGCATGCTTCCGTCTCCAAATCTAGCAAGAACTGTCTATTTGTATTTTTCTTCTTCTTAATGAAACATTTTCCATTTTAATTATATTCCCCAGTAGAGGTGCAGAAAGAGCTACCAGCAGTTGTTCTAGCTGTGTCTTAATGTACCAGTTTCACAGTCACAAAAAGTTGAAAGTTTTTTATATCAGGGGCAAAATGGAAACCATTAGCACGATTACCATTCACTGCATTTAAAATTCTGCATTTCTTCTGCATTAATTTTGATGTAAATGGCATAAGTGACCAGACTTTCCTAAAAGGGGTTTATTTGTTCTTAAGATTTGATCCATAACTAAGCAGTTCATATAAATGGGAGTACATAAACAATTTTATGTCCCAAAATTAATGGAACTAATTAATTTTTTTTAAGTGGAATATTTTAGTTGAGATACCCAGTGTGGATTAGGGGTAGAGGTAGTGGACAGGGTGATGGACTAGCACTCGGGAGGTCTGGATTTATATCCCCCTTTAGCCATGCAAATTCACTGGAGGTGTGGCAAAGCCATGCCTTAAATACCTTGCTTACCTTGGTAGCTCTATTAGGGTTGCTAGGTTGCTACAAGTCAGTTCCAACTTGATAGCAGATAACACCAATATTATTTAGTTTGGATTATTAGTATTGCCATGACTAGTCCATACTTGTTCCTTGCTTTCATAACTGTTGGCAGTTTGGGGCCAGTTAATTTTGAAAAATGGATGTGCATAAATCATATAGCATATAGATGAGCAAATAACTGGATGTCCAGGAGAAAGCAGAAACACATTTGAACCATTTTAACAAGGGATGGATGGATCTATCCTGTTCCATTTTCAATATAATTTCATGCTGGTTCTGTTCTGTGCAGACTTTTTCTAACTTTGTTTGGGGCGTATATTAAAAATACACATATTTTTGTGCGAATCTTTTCAAATTTCACACACTGCTAATACGCATCACTGATTAAAGAAGAATTTTAGAACCATACTTTTACAATGTGTTTGTTTCATCTGACAAGGACTTCCTGTTCTGCTGAATGCAGTGCAAGTCCTGAAATGTTTGGTTTTCTGAACACAAGATACATTCAGTCCACATCCATTTACTTCTGGATCAATTCATTCCCCTGAGCTGTGGATTGGGAAGATGAAGTAGATTTTGTTTGTTTCTTTGTTTAAAACATTTTTACCCTGCCTTTCTCCTTAAAAGGACCCAGGGAGGCTTAGATTCATCACACATTCCTAACCCCAAAAGAATGAAAACTAAACAAAGAATGTTGTTCCTTTTATTCTGCTCTCCTGCAGGAAAGTGTGCAAAGGAGAGGGGGGAAAAGGGTGGCTTCCTTGGAGACTTGTCAGAGAATCCTACACACTGTGAGAAGAAAATTTTAATAAACAGATTGCACTTGTTTCCTCTATTTATAAACACACCTGCTCCAACCATGGAAGTAGCCCATGCAAGCCAGCCAACAAAGTTCTGTAATCGTGTAACCAAGAGCACAAGTTCTAAATTGAGCTAGACCAGTCTACATGATTTATTGCACAACACAGCTGGTTCCAACAGTTAGAAGTTTAGATAGGAAAAAGGGAAGAGTGTACTGCACGTTGAAGTAAAAAATAAACAGCCCTCATTGCCGTGAAATCACAAGTGATTTTTTTTGTACAGGAAGCCTCTCCAGCTGCAGAAAACATACAACTCCAGGATAAGTCAGAAGAATTACTCTTTAGCACCTGGAGCACGTTTCCATTGGTGCATTTGAGGTAGAGAGGGTTTCAATTGTATTTAAATTTTCACACATCAATACAAAAGGTTATATCTGCTCATCTAAGAGCAACTGTGCCATTTAATTTATGTTCTTCCTCATTATCTTGGAAACATCTAGGGCCTCGACTTCTTAACAGAAACACTGGGCTGGTGGAGGCAAGTACCGGATGACATTCAAATAGTAGTTATGAACTTTGAATGCCATGAACTTTTAGCAGCCGAGCAGAAGACCAACATTACCTCAGCTGCAAGAAGACCAGCCTATGTGAGTGCTGAGTATCACCTTAAGATAAGGCAGACATAATTCTTCTAAATGAACAATTATCCCCTTAGAATTATTTGATGGTCTAATGAAATACTGCATCAATTGAACTGTTAGACAATCTTAGGAATAAGAGATGCTTCCTTCAAAAGAGGTGTTTCCACATATATCAAGAAATGATATTAAATATTAAGGATTTACATTTCTCAGTATCTCATGTGTTCGCTTGTATCTATTCAGAGTAAGACTCAGAGTCCCAAGCAAATGTGTAAAGGACTTGGGTTTTAACTTTTCAGAAGGCATTTTAAAAAATCAAATAAAATAAGATCTTCAATAAAAAATACAACACTTAGTTTTCTTCTCTGTCACCTAAGTCTTTACTTCAAAGTTGGCATGAACTAGTACCTTTCATTTTACAATATGAATCTCCATGGTATTAAAGCCATATTTTCTAATAACTCACTGAATTAGGAAAATCCTGGGCTTCAATTAGAAGAAAAAAAGGTGTGCCAGTTTTACTCTCTTGAACCATGTAACAATTAATTGTTTGAAAGATACACTCTGCTTAGAGACACTGCACTAGGAAAATGAAGCAACAATGAATCCTGCAATGTTGTAGGTATAGCCTCCCTGATAAGAGGGATAGTTATTGTTGGTACTCAAGGATCAATGCAACCAGTGACAACTGAGGTCTCAACAAACATGGCCTGCTCCTAGGCAAACACACAGCAACTTCCTGACATGTTGTCTTTCTGCTGGTGTTTTGCATCTAACAGTTTTCCATATCATACTAAAAACAACCCCTGAAGGGGATTTAAAAGGCAGATTGAAATATGATAGCACTGCCACAAATCCCACGACGTTTTTAGCCATGCCTACTGTAGCTCTTTGGATCCCAGCACTTAGCTGCCATTTTTCCCCCCAACAACATGAGGTGGCAAGCATGAAATGAAAAGGTTGATTGACCTCAATCCTCTAGTTGCATACAATATTTATAAACACATAGACACAGTTAGGTAAAAATCTGTAAAACTGTTGAATATCCATTTGGTTAGTCTCCACATTATTAAAAAATGCAGAAGAAAGCCAACTTTTCAGAATTCTCTTGCCACCTTCAAGAGTAACAAAGAATGGCGTTGGGGGGGTTGGGTGTTTTTTTTGCATAAGTTTTCATGGACTGCAAATTCAAAGACAGATCAGAGGGAAAACTGTTAATCGTTAAGGTACCAGTAGACCCTCTGCTGTTTCTACTGTAAGAAATCAACTTAGCTCCCCACCATCATCATCCTAAGCAAAAGTTTATTTAAAAAAAAACTTCTTCAGGACAATTTATTTAAATTATTAACGTATGATTGAAGACACACAACACATACTACACCAGCACAAGCCTAATACTGCACCAGAACAAGTACATGAACCACAACGCTTAAACATTAGCAAGACAGCACCACAGACTACATTCACAAGAGAAACACCATGGAAGAAAGGGAAAAAGTAATGCAAGACCTCAGCATTATCCAATTCACCAAGTGCAACCATCTGGAGGAGGGAAGAAAAGAGGGAAGAAAAGAGAAGTTGGAAATAAGTATTAATGTAAGAAAAATGGCAAGCAACCAGCTGATAATAGCAGTGTGATGCATAAATTCTGAACCCCACTCTAATCTTGCATTTGTGGGAGATTTGCTTCGACAAAATTGTGCCACATATGCTCTCCTTAATGCAATACCAAATTAACATTTGCCATTGTGCTACAGTTTATATGGTCCAAATTATCCACAATATCTATCTGTTTTTGGTGTGTCAGATGAGGTAGTGAATGGATGAATATCTTTATAACTAGTGTATACACTTCTGCTAATTGGATGACTATCCCTTGAGATTAAGGGGTCATGCTACTGAAATGTCTACTATATATAATCTGTTTTTTCACTTCTAGATGAAGCAATGTTGTGCCCTGTCCTTCCATGTGAATCTTGTACAGCAGGCACACAGGAATGCCTCTGCTTCTCTATCAGGAATGAATTCATTTGACTAGTGACTATACAATCACCTTGTTAAATAATGGTGCACTTAGGTACACCTAAACTGCATATAGAAAATCCAATTTCCAACATCTGCAGTGCAACAATGTTATGCTTAATCTTCATCCATGCGGACTGTTGTTGTTGTTGTTGTTGTTGTTGTTGTTGTTGTTGTTAATAATACTCCAGCTCTAAGTGGGTTATCAGGTATCTTTTGACCCCATGGAAATTCCAAGATATTGAAGATTTGTAGCAGGATGAGGGCTATGTTTAGGATACATGTACATGGCTTGTATTTCCCCAAACCCACTGAGAACTCCAATGGCCCCCCTCAATCAGACCAAACTACTGACAATCAAAGTGGATACCTTCTACTTCCCAACTTCATGGTTCATCAAAAACCGCGATGGAGGGGGTATGGTATGTTTCCCCCCCTTCTTTTAAATGCATGTTTATATAGGCTGGGGTGAAACTTACGTCAATTGCAAAAACCAATACATTTTTGTTCTAGCTTTCTTTGTGTTAAAAAACACAACTATACATGGCAAGCAGCTAAACCTCAGGGACATTATTTACACAACGTCAGCTGGCAATGTCACGGAAAGCTGACTTTCCTGCTCTAAGTGTGTGAATTATATAACCAAACGTGACCCTGAGGACTAGAGCATCCAATCCATGAGTTTATAAAACAAAAACACCCTCAAGATCCCTGTATTGCCTAAGTTGCTTGATGTAGATGTCATTTCTAAAAAAACCTCATGATCTCCCTTGCCCTAATTCCGTCGAGATCTCATGCCACAGAACTCCTGCTTTTCCTTCCAGTCGAGATTGGGATGATTCACTGTAATGTAGATCCTAATTTTGTAATGCAGATGAACATTAGTCACCATCCTACTTCATTTGCCAGTGTTGGGTTTTCCCAAGGAATCTGAGAGAATTCTTACACAATATACTGTTCTATGCGAAAGGACACAGAAGGCTTCTAACAGCAGATCTTTATCAAATAACCCATAAAATGCACAAATACCAGTTTACATGGAGAATATTTTTGAGGGGAAGACATAAATCAGGTACTAGGAGTACTTTTCTTCTAACACACTTGCAATTCGGCTACATATAATGAATACCAAATACCATCTAATGTTTAAAGGGGGGGGAGTAGTGAATCTGTGGTGATTTTGCATTCTTTTTCCCCTTCATTTTGTTATGTTAACCCCACACAGACATTGGTCAAAGAATATTACAATACTTGTCCTCATAGAAACTTAAATAATCATTCAATATTAATATGGTTATGCTATATAGAGAGACTTGAAGTGGATAAATGAAGTAGGACATTGCCTACTAATAGTTAGGGGAAAGATACATGTCTTTAGAGGAACAAATCTCTGCTAACACCACAGATCCATCTGCCAAACCTCCCTTTTATTTGGTAATATTCACAATATTCACAATTTATTTTACTCCCTCAGACTTTTCTTAGCTGAAAACATTTAAAACAAGATTTCAGTACAGTAAATGGACATAATAAGGAACATTAAGCTTCAGATTTCAAAGAAGTAACTGTGTCAGTCTGTGTCAGTATACTTGGCAAATTTGTAGGTGGGGAGGGGAAAGAAGCCACTGGCAATGGTGCGGCTAAAAAATATTGTAAATAAATAAATAAATAAATAAATAAATAAATAAATAAATAAATAAATAAATAAATAAATAAGAATAAAAAAGAAAGAAAGAAGGAAAAAGGGAGAAAGCCAAGGATAAAATACTGGAGCACTTTAAAGACTTAGAAGAAGTGGGTTTTGATTCACAATAGTTCCTGCTAAAACAAATTTGCTAGTCTTCAAAGTGTTCCAATATTTTGCCCTCTCTCTTTTCCTTCTTTACTCTTAAATTTTGCAACTATTCTTCAGAATTACTTAAAGTTACAAACTTGTTCAAAATAAAGGTCCATAGCTCACCAGCTACATCTGGATGCTTAATGGAGCAGTTACTTTCATGCCGTATTACATGCTGAACATAGAAGAAGTACCAGGAACAAGTATCAGAGACAAAAGGAATGGCACCCAGATGCAAAATACCAACATGTGGTGAGATCAACACCACATGTTGATCTTATGTGACTTTGGTGGCTAATCAGAACTGGGCCTGGATAGTACCTGGATGGGAGATCACCACAGAATCAATGGTGCAGCAAATTGTGAGTTCACTTCTGAGATGCGACTGAGCAAAGGCAGTTGTGCAGTAATAATTCTCCTCAAAATGCTGAAGAGCTGCTGCTGTTTGGAGTAGGCAATACAGGCCCACATGGACCAAAGATGTCCACCAAGACAAGGCGAATTCTGATATTCCATTATTTATGTTGACTATAATTTTTGTGTTTTTTTTTGAAGAACAACCAGGATCACATATTTCAAAAGAAATTCTTATGATTCCTGTCATCGGTTTTAGCTCCACAGAGTGGTTTTTCTATGCACTGGAATATTATTGAAAAAATATGCATACAACTTTGAGACATTTCCAAAGGAAGGGATGCTTACTGGGAGGATTGTATAACTAATCAGTCTTTTTCTTTTTAACAGATCTTTCATAATAAGAAAACAAAAAGTTAGGAGAAAAGGAGATTTCTACCGAGGTAGGATATACTGCAGATAAGAAAAATGGCAAATAGAAATAATAATCAATAACCATTTTTAAATAAACTCAAGGAAGCAAAAACTTGTCCAGAAGTTGCAATAGGGCTCACCCTACGATAAACTAAAATCAGGTGGAAGATTACATAAAGTGTAGCCACCTTAGTTCCTTTTAAGGAGAAAGGCAAGGTAAAATATTTCAAGCAAATTAAATCAAGTGTTAACTGCAAGTATATAATTGAAATAACCAGACAATTAGACACTGCCCTCATCTTTTTGGAAATGGGCCTATTTAGCCTTCACTGCCATGGGGACTGAGTATTCATTGTCATGTGAGGCGAATATGGATGCAGCCTTTCCCCATCTCACACCTGTTGCCTTGAATGGCCTCAGAAACAAAAGTAACAGCAGAAAAGAAAAAAAGGGGGGGGGAACCTCAAAACGAATGGGAAAGGAGTCATGTCTTCCTTTTAAAGCCACAAATGAGTTACAGGGTGAGATTTGTCAACATGGCCAAGGCTACAGATGCATGATACCAAGAATAGTCAAAGTTTAGCCCCTTCCAGACACTGCTTGACCACAATTCCCAACACTGCTCACATTGGTTTTGCTAACTAGGACTGGTGGGAACAACATCTGGATAAGCTCACACTGGGTCACAGGAAGTCTGGGAAACTTGGTGAGGAGCTAGGGAATTTCCATGGCATTGTGTTGCTTGCAGCACTGTGTGTGGCGGATATGGATGGGAGGCTGAGAAACAGAAAGGTCGGGTTTGCTCCACTTCTGGGAACCAAGATATGAATAGGAGGTGGAGGAACTGCATGATGGTTAACTCCTCTCTCTCTCCCAAAGGGAAGAAAACCTATGGGTCTTAAAGGGGAAGCTAAGACAGACCATGTTTAACCCTGACTGCCATAGTACTATGACTGCTTTCGTGTTCGTGTGTGTAAGTGAATAGTTACAAAGTTCTTTACTATTTTGCATCTTTGATATTTGCTTCTGCAGTATGTATTGTAGTGCTGGACCTAACCTTTTAAATGCCTATTAAGTACTGTACTTCCAAAGTTTAATATGTAATAGTCCCATGTACATGATTTAAAGACAGCCAAGAGATGTCATTTCTCTCAATTCAATATACCACTGAATGTAAATGTAAACCAAGAACAGATCAAGATTAAGCTTCCTGAGTGTGATTCTCTACTATTTCCTCTTGCTCTCTCCCTTTCTTTTCTAGACTTGTATTCTATATATGGAACATTAACATTTACTTGGTACTAGGTTATACCACTGAAACACTATACTCTGTTTTTTTTCCCTCACTTTAGGAGAGATATCACATTTGATCCATGGTTTGCCTGTTCAAATACAGTACTCTGATCAAAACCAGAAGAACACAGATAATCTTATCAAATAAAAAATGCCCCAACCTACTCCCACCAGGAATGTTCCTTAACCCAGTGGTTCTTAACCTTGGGTTACTCAGCTGTTTTTGGACTGCAACTCCCAGAAGCCTTCACCACCAGCTGTGCTGGCTGGGGTTTCTGGGAGTTGCAGTTCAAAAACACCTGAGTAACCCAAGGTTAAGAACCACTGCCTTAACCTTTCCCCCATTCTCTATCCTTTTGCCTGTTAAGCAACAGTAGAAGCAGCAGTGGCGGCCCACAGATTCTCTCTTCCGTCCTCCTTCTCCATCACTGTGGTTGGCAATGCAATGGGGTTCCAGCAGTCTGGAATCATGGGAAAGGTAGTTCTCCCAAGGTTAATGTAAATGCAGCAGTCTTATAGAACTGCCCAATGATTCCTTGGATTTGAACCCTGTCTGCTGTGATAAGAAGAAGAGGGATGGAAATCAAAAACTTCTATCATGTTCTCTCCTCAACATTCATCTGCTGTTTAATGGGTAGGTCCATGGAAGGGAGCACTGGGGCTGGCATGGCAGGCTTTATCGTTGCAGAAGGATAGAAGCAGAAATACAGGAATTCTTTTCCAACTCCCACTGGGATCTGAGGCACAGAAGAATGTTTGCTATTATTTTTTTTGAATCTATGTCTAGACTGAAAGACCTTCACTGACATCTGTAAACATGCCTGTCTTCAAGATCCAGATGCAAAACCATTTTCATAAGTAAATCAGATTTTAAATCGGTAAGGCTTCCAAGAGGCAGCAAAAAGTTATGCAATCATGCCTAACTTGAACTTTCAGCTATCCTAGAATGATAGCCCTACCAATTTCTCCAACAATTGTATAGGAGAAAATTGAACTGAAAGACACTAACATCCTTAGAAGAGAATCTCTAAAGAATCTTTTTTGTTTGACTTTCTATTTTCTGAGTAACAAAAGCCCAGGTAAACAGTATTTCCTGAGAGCCAGTGTAGTACATAGTGTTTTGGAAATGAACACAAGTGAACCAGATTCATACCTCTGCTCAGCCATGAAAACCCATTGAGGGCGTGGCACTGAAAAACACCACTTTAAATATCTCACATAACTTCAAAACTTTTATCAGGGTCACCGTGGTTGGAATCAACTTGACAGCACATCACATATTGTCTATCATAACAGCTCTTTACATTAAAAGGAAAGGGAACGGGCTAAGGACCTGGGCCATGTAAAAGATCTGAAATAATAGCAGCAATTCAGTGGCATAGACCAATGCCCACATTTTGAAAAATGCAAAGAAATATGGAGAAAACATAGGAAGTACAATCAATACAAGAACCCTGTTGCTCCTTTTACTATTTTGGAAAAAAAAAAAACATAGACAGAAACAAGACAAAAAACAGACTGCAAATTGAAGTACCTTCTCTCCATAGCCTCTATCTTTGGTCATCATTTCCCTGAGTGTCTGTAATACTTTAATACAAAGTTTCTCTTCATTCTCTTCCAGCAGCTGTTTAGTATGTTTTATTAACCTGAAAACAATCAATTGATCACAGTTTGTTTCAGTAATGAAATTTCCAATCAGTTATAGAGGTATTTCTGGCTAGTTATAGCAAGGGGCACCGGGGGGGGGGGCGGATCTCCAAAAAGATAGCATATGTTATATTCTTCTGTAGCTGAAATTAGTAGTGTGACATGGGATAGATGTGAAAAACTAACAGAACTTCATTCCATAGTTCCCCTACAGGAGTGGGACTGCATCAATAAAGAAACAGACGTTATGAAGCCTTCTTATGAAGCTGTTGTGTTGCAAGGCATTCCATACGACACAGCTCCTTATTTATAGCCTAAGGCAGTGTGGTTCCCAATCTTGGGTCACCAGATGTCATTGAACTGAAACTACCTTCTGTGCAGTCCAAGAATTGTGGGAGTTGTAGTACAAGAACATTTGAGGACCCAAGATTGGAACCACTGGCCTAAGGGCAAGCTAATGGCAGTCTGAAAGTCATGGGATCAATTTCAGTTTACTGCCTACAGATATTTGTGAGGAATTATCAAATTATTTCATAGTGAACTAGTCCAAAATGAAGACAAGGCAATATTGAAATAATGTAATTGAACAAAGTAACAAAAAATAACAGTGATGGCTTGGCTTAGAAACTTCACATTTAGGGCTGTTACAGAGGTGTGTATCCATGACCATTTTCTGCCCCTGGGTCATCACAGAAGGGCTAGCAAATAAAAATGACATGTCACCATCAGACTTAAAATGTGTATGTTTTATGACCCAGGTGAAATCTCAATGCATAATAATGCCATTGGCACATCATTTCTGATTATAAAGCGTTTATCTAGGCCTCATGTTTTCAACAGTATCTACATATCTCTAGGTAAAGGTAAAGGTTCCCCTTGACATTTTTAGTCCAGTCGTGTCCGACTCTAGGGCGCGGTGCTCATCCCCGTTTCCAAGCCATAGAGCCAGCGTTTGTCCATAGAAAGTTTCCGGGATCATGTGGCCAGCACAACTAGACACAGAATGCTGTTACCTTCCCACCAAGGTGGTCCCTATTTATCTACTCACATTTACATGCTTTCGAACTGCTAGGTTGGCAGGAGCTGGGACAAGCAACGGGAGCTCACTTGGATTCGATCTTACGACTGCAGGTCTTCTGACCTTACAGCACAGAGGCTTCTGCGGTTTAACCTGCAGTGCCACCATGTTCCTGTATCTCTAGTTCTGCCCTAATCAATATCCTGAGAGTTGGTAGATCATATGGAAATGTCCTCAGAGAACATTAGGAAAATTGGGTTGTTTTATTGGTCCCTGGAACCATATGGTGGAAATTAAAGAGAGCAAACATTCTTATACACAGGATTCTTACCACTTACTGAGCAAGCAGAGTGGACACTGTGTGACTTCAGTTACAGAAAACACAGAATAGAATTGTGTCCTCTAGCCATAAAATTGTTGCCTCTAACCTACAAAGACTGCCTGTTTCATTTGGAAAGATGCTAATATTACGCTAAATGATAGTAATGTGATAACACATTTAGTTTACTATACTGTATTATGAAACATCCTAAGATAACAATTTAGAGGACAGTGTCTAAAACTTCATAGTAAGTCACAACAAGAGCAGGCCCATTTCATCAAGAGAGCTTACGAAGGAGCTGACTCACCAAATACCCACTGATTCAATGGGAGTTCTCTAGTTACATTTTACTATTGGATTTTAGCTTTTATATATATATATATATATATATATATATATATATATATATATATATATATATATATATGTGTGTGTGTGTGTGTGTGTGTGTGTGTGTGTGTGTGTGTGTGTGTGTGTGTGTGTGTGTGTGTGTGTGTGTGTGTGTGAATGGGAACAGATTAAGTATGCCCAGTTCCACTACTTACTTGCAAATGAAACCTCCACTTTCACATTTCCTTCTTGCATCTGTATTCTCTGGGAACAATAGCTCTGGTCTGTGAAGGACATCCACCAATACCGATAACTCAGCTTGGACAAGCGGACGTAAGCGATCTTCCAAAGCTGACACTATATCCTGAATTGCCAACATACAAATTTTAAAAATGTAATAATCATTCTTAAAATAATTAGAAACCTTCATTGACAATCAAAAAGAAAGAAAAGAAAATTACTGCTTATTCCATTAGTGTTGCTACATAATTATTTCTTTGTCAGTTAACAAAAGAGAATTCTAGTGGGAATAACGTTTATTTCCACCATTATGCTGCTAACTTGCAGAAACACTTGACTTCATACTTCGCAGACATTCTCTGTGTCATTGTTAATAGAAGTTGTTAAAAAGAGGTTATAAAATACTCAGTATTTATAACACATAATACTTGGATTCCCAGGGAGGTCCAGTGGATAGAGTGACCAACTAGGACTCTGGAGAACAGGGTTCAAATCCCTGCTTGGCCATGGAAACTTACTGGGGAAGTGGAACTGGCAAAACCACTCCTTAAAATATCTCACTTATTTTAGGGTTACTATAAGTCAATTCCAACTTGATGGCAAAGAATGCATAAACACACACTTACAAAACATAAAATTATGAGAGCTTCCCTTATCATATTTACATTTTGATATTAAATTCCTATAAAATGGTGTAATAAAATGCTTAGAAGTCAATTGCAAGAACATCATACAGTCGAGTAGATCCAACAATGATAACAGTAATCATAAATGACATACTGATTTTAATAACAGTGAACACCAGATTTTTCTGTAGTCAGAACAGCTGACTATCTATAAACAAGAGGGAAGTATCAGCAAGCTTAGGGAATCCAAAATTTTGCAGGAATATAAGAATATCATTTGGGTGGAAGTCTTTAGAAAACATGGGGAGAGAACCACAAACGGACAGTGACGACTGAGCACAAACACTGTCTTTGTGACTGAGAAGGCAGGGACACCCAAAATGGGAAGAAAATGAAGCAGATCCCTCAAAGCAGGTATGATTGGCTACAATTCTAAACAAGTGGACTTCCCAATGAATATTTTACTGAACAGAGTCTCAGCTGTATTAATTACTAGTGGGATTAGAAGAAAACAGACAAATGTGAATTGTCCTAATGCCACTTGTTCATATACCTTCCTCCTAAATGTATTTTTAAAAAAGATACTGCAATATGTTCTCACCTGTAATCTCTCAATGATATTACGGTAATCCCTTGAAGCAGCCATTACAGAGTCTCTTCGAGCAGCATTCCTTGCTGTCATTCTCCAGTTCATGGCTGTTTTTTGTACTATGCTGTGAGATTTCAGGAAGAGGTTGTTGACTTGGCTATCCAGATCAACAGGGATAGCAATTGCTCTGCTTTTTGCTGAAACAAATGAATGGCATTACCTTCTTTATATGACAACACCTCGTGCAATGTACATTTTAGAAAGTCTACTGCCACTACGACCACTGCACAAAGTCTGCTTCTGTTCCCCATGATCAGACAGGAATGTTGATATACGAGTGAAGCTCTAATATGGAGCCCTGCTCTTCGCTGTCTCTTTTGTTAATCAAAAGCCCTGCTGTGTGCAGAACAATGACATTCAAAACGTGACCCTCCACATACAGCTTTTTCATATATATCAGCACAGTATGCCACAAAGTACTCACACAAGTTAGATTCCAATGCTGAACGACTGGAAGGATTCTGGCATAACGGGAGTTTTTCTCCGACTGACCTCTGACACCTTCTGAATAGCATCTCCAGGGGCTCTGGGACCTTCCTGAATAGCATGGGCTTTAACACCATGACTGAAATTCAGTTGTTTGATGTAGTAAGTTGCAGTATAGTAGGCCTACTGAACCAGTGGGGATTTGTTGAGTCAGCTCCTCCATTGGTTTCATTTATCTGAATGGGCCTACTCTGGATACAATGTACTTCAGAAGAAATAACAGGAACTCCATTCACACAAAGAGTCTCATCCCAATTTCTAGCAACTCCCTCCTTCCAGCTGAGCAAAAGTTAAGATCCAATTGGTATTTTCACCTTCATATGTCTCCTTAGAAGCTGAACTGACCAACAGTGAGCAGCAACATAAGATAGATCAGGGAGGATTTAGCCTATGCACAATCACACAGTTCATGTCAAAAGAGGTAACAAAACCTCAGAGAGATCACTGTGAGGAAGACTGTTCACCAGAACAGATCAGGTGATATAGTGCCTCGGAATATGAGATAAATATTTATAAGTTTGCCAGCTACGAAAGGCTCACTTTTATTTCACACCCTCACTCTCAGCTTAACAGGAGCCAGGTCTTTATTAATCAATTCTAGTTGCCAAAGAAAAACACTTCCCCTATATGACACATCTAAATATTGATATGAAATATGATTTCTAGTTCGCTGGACTGCTTGCAATAACATGTATTATAGCTGCACATTGTGCAGCAGAGCAAATCAACATTCTATACGGCAATTCTAAAAATGGGGGCAGCCCAAAACATAAAATTACAACTTTGAAACTGGCCATCAAATTTTACACAGGTGTAGCGGATAGTCTGCTCTTGCAGGAGGCAGGGGATGAAATATTATCCTCAAAAGAGGCCTTTCAAATGGGAAACAGTGACTTTGTTATAAACTGAGCATGTGTGATACAGGTTTGTCAGGCAGATGGTGAAATGTATTTTATGGTGGTAGGAAGATTACAGGTCAACAAAAGTTCACAGATATTATGGAAGGAGCAAAATAATTGGTGTTGCTTTAAAGAAAGTAATAGAGTGACAGTCCTCAAGAAAGGCGGATATTTTGCCATATATCTTCAGGGAATTTTGTAAGGCATATTCAAAGTATTTCTGCATTGTGAAAGCCCAGAGAAATTGTGCTTCTCCCAGACCTGAATGTTTTCACTGAACATTCTCTCAGGATTTCTGAGACCAAGCTCCTGACAAACGTTTTCAAAGGGGAAATCTGCTCCAAGTCCAGGGCAATATGAACTACTGAATGTGTTGAGGACTCAATTGAATTTTTAACTCCTTCCTGACCAAACAGGAATTTGTGCTTTCAAAGATATTCTGTGTTTGGTTGTAAAAATATTTCAACAGTTACTTTAAAAAATAACAGAGAACAAATATTTATAAGCTCATTTGTTTAAACTGTGAAAATACTGCATTTTGCTTTGTAGCTGGGGATGGTCTTGCC
The DNA here is from genome assembly GCF_051106095.1 of Pogona vitticeps. Classification (NCBI taxonomy): domain Eukaryota; kingdom Metazoa; phylum Chordata; class Lepidosauria; order Squamata; family Agamidae; genus Pogona; species Pogona vitticeps. The sequence continues at coordinate 52,928,232 of NC_135784.1, read as the reverse complement.
TGATGTTAGCAGAGATTTGCTGCCTATATCTTGTCACAGTCTGAACCATTCCACCCTTCTTGTCATGATACGACTGTTTGGTAATTAAGGGGGAAAAAACCCCAAAGATGTTATGTACCATTGAGCCACTTATAAGGAGTGGTGACTATGACTGGATTATTCCCATCCTCCCGCTACCATTCACACTTGTTGAAAAAGCCTTGACAGTTGCTTTGTGTTTCAGAGAGAAGCTTCTTGGATTTTCCTTTGCTTGGTGTCACTTTTGAATAGTAATGTGTACAAGAGGATATCCTGTAGACCATATTAACTGTTGCCATTGGTCTTCTCAACATTCAGGCTGCCCTTTGCTATGTAAAGCTTGGCATCCCTTTTCCTGCTTGCAATGCAAATACAATATTGTGCAGCAATACTGCACCATTTTCTCACATTTTGAATTATGGCTACAGAAACGCAATATCCTATATTCATAAACTGGAGAGTTGGGGTTTTTTTTTCAAGAATTTAATGTTATTGGACTTTCTTGTACTGTTACAGGGAGTAAAGTTTCAGATTGCAAAGATTGGTCTATGGCAGGGGGAATGTTCTAATCATCAGTTTTCTTAACAAAATCTATTATCTGAATCTCCAATGGAGAAAGGAGAGAATATAGAAATGTCAACAGATAAAATGAACACAACAGCTGCAGTACTCATAAGAAAACCTAACTGATTATCTTTTAACAAACAGATCATAAACGTCAGGTGAACAAGATAACACCTTAATGGTAATCTCCAAACTTGGATGAGAATCATGTGGTTTAGAAGCTGCTGATCCTCCCTGCATTTAAGTGTTCCTGGGCTCCTCCCTGACCCCTGTACAGCTTCCCTGATTTTAACTGTGGAGGAAGAAAATCATATTTCCAGAAGTCAACATTGTGGTGCAATCCCCCCCCCCCACAAAACCAACTCCTGCCGTACATCTTGTTTTGAACAAACTCCTGCTTTCTTAAATAGTTGGATATGATCTTTCAATCACTTCCAGTTTTGTGGAGAAGGCAAACGCAGTGTGATTGGGGATGGTGCCAAACAGACCCGGCCTAGACTCTCCTTAGTTTCATATCCTTGCTATAAACTTTCACCATTGATTAGCAGAGAAGATTGACCAAGGAGCCCTGGAAACCATCATCTGGCCTGCAGCATGCAAAGAACATACACAGACTTGTACAAAGAACAGACATATTGATGTGAATTCAACAGCTGAATGTGTTGAGGCACCCCAGCAAGTTCCATTACCACTCAGATATACTAAGGAGCACTGATGCTCACACACACACACCCAAAAACGTTTCTTATGCACAGTGTGTTTAAATTAATACATACAGTTTTCTTACCTACATCTGACAGTACTCTTATACAGCTTTCAACAGATGCTTTCTGGCTAGGCATGAGCCAGTTGCAGTGGTATACTCTGAACACACCTTGCAAAAGTTGCACAAATACAGGCTGGCGAGTCTAAAAAAAAAATTGAAAATATAAGTCCAAAAAGCCAAGAGAGGATCAGAAAATTGATTCCTATATTTGGGAGAGCTAAGAAGATTTTATACTGTCCTAAGCAAACTGTAAATCCCAAGCTCAGAGAGTTGGTTATCTGACTGTGCAGCCACAGGCCAGGAATTTGGTTTTTCATTGTGCCTCTTATTTTGCTTTGAGCAGGCATCACAGTCCAGAGTACCTGCAGAAGAAGGGAATGTTACAATACTTCTAAGTACACTATTCCTTAAAAATCTTGGAAAAGGCTGCAATAAGTTGTCTCCTATCTGACAGCATGCTATCATTATGATCCTTATTCTTAAGATAACTAATATAGTCTTTCAAGAACCCAAAGACATTTTACAGGCAAAACTCTCTTGAGATTCCAAACTATACACTCAGACTGTAAACTAGTAAAAAGACTGGTATTAACTCAGGAGATCAAATTTAATCAGAATAAATTACATTTGTAAAAGACTGGTAGAAGACATTTGTCTACATTTATTTTTAAGCGTCGTCTGATAGGAAAGCAACGAAATTTACAACTGACCAGTAGGAGGCTCTGTAATACTACTAAAATTGAAAACGTGATGAAAAGGAAATGCTGGAAGAAAATCAATGACATATAACAACAATTTTTCAAAACTTAATATACTCCATATTTTTATTCAGATACTCTGGAACTCTCTTTATACACTGTGGATGGTGTTGTATATTTCTACATATCTAAGCTTCATGTCTGAAAACAATGCCACCCACCAAAAAGCCAACAAGAAACTGGCATTATTCTCAATGCCGCGTTTCTCCAAGATGTTTTCCACTATACACATGCCAATAACATAACACAAGGCGTTCCGTCGTGTTGAATCCGGTGCCTGTGAACACTTTCTTAAATAATATATTTTTTTTCCCAAATGTACCTAAGAAATTCCATGTGTTGTATAACAACACATTTTTTTTAAAAAAAAATACAAGCAAATCTGCCAATAGCGGAATACATCGGCTTCGTATATAATAAGCATTCTATCTATCTAGCAAAACTAGTGCCAACACAAAAAACCAGTATATTAAATATCCACTTAAAATACCTCTTTAAATTTGATAAAAACTGAAATCTGTGTACATGGAGATGGGGAAAAGAGTTAGAGAAAATAAAATATATTTTAGAAGATCATGCTCAGTATAATTAATCAAAGTTGAAAAGACACACAGAAAGAAAAACTACCCACACTGTCAGTTAGATAAAGAAGTAAATGTAGACTAATACTAAATGATGTTTACAGATACAATTCTAAAGTAGATGGATGATTTCAATCCAATTTCATGTCTAAAATGGAAGATGTCATACAACTGACTTTGAAAGTCTGTTCAGGAGTTTCATATAGCAGTCATGGAACTGGCAATAATTACTGGAAATTCCCTTTCCAGAACTGCTGAGAGTAACTGAAAATGTAAATTAAATTAGGCCAACACACTTTCATATCAGAATCCTACTCCGAATCAGATCCATTACCATGAAATTAACAGGGGGTTCTGGAAATCCACATATGGTCATGGGCTTAGCTAACATCTATTTATGTAGACTCAATTTAATTATTTTAGCTCTTCATTTCATAAATAACATACAGCATTACCTAGGCGGAGGTAATCTCTATGGAGGGGGAGAATGTGTATACTGCCCTGTTTCCCCAAAAATAAGACAGGGTCTTATATTAATTTTTGCTCCAAAAACACATTAGGACTTATTTTCAGGGGATATTTTATTTTTGTCATGTACAACCATCTACATTTATTCAAATACAGTCATATCATCTTCTGGTTGTTGCACAGTGGTGAAGGGCGGGATTTCACTTAACTAGGGCTTATTTTTGGAGTAGGACGTTGTGACAAACCCAGACCTACTGGGATATGTCACACAGTTACACTAAGCTGCCACCAACCATTCCCTTTAAGAAGTCACACAGACCAGGGATGGATTTTTAAACAATAAAAAGAATAAGGTTTATTTTAAATACACACAGGGAAAAATAAACAATCAGGTGAATAACATAAAGTAACGTGGCTTATTCTCACTCATACAAGCATACAGTTTGGTTCACCCAGAACCCTTAACTTGAAGCACAGACCCTGAACCTATCAGTTCTGGCTAACCAACAGACACCTGAACCTATCAGGTTGGTACTCTGACACACAGTAGTACCCTGTCTGACACACAGACTCCCACAACAGCTTCTTCTTCCCAGCTGCTGCTTCGTCACACCCCAGTGTCTCCCAGCATCTCCCCTCTCACCACACAGGCATCACATATTTATACAGTACAGCCCCTCCTCCTGATGTCCCGCCTTCCACTCCCCATAGGATGGAACTTTCCCTCCAAACCCATGACAGACAGGTAACATCAGTGCTGTTATGTAACACCTCCCCTCTTTAAAAGTTGTTTTGTAGGGGGAAAGCTAAAAGTGCTTTTCACCAAAAAAACAACCTGCATAAAATACACAACAACAGTTATACATACCATATTATACTTACTCATACTTACATTCTAAGTTAATCATAGCAAATAGGCATTTAAACATTTACCAAATACAATACATCCATTTACCTTTATTCATACAAACCAATTCAAAAACAGGTACATTTTACTTTTTGTCATCATTATATACACATAGTCCATGTTCATTCGCCGTCTTCATTCTTCAGGTCTTCTTGATAAGGCGTCAGCAACACAGTTCACTGACCCTCTGACCACCTTCACTTCAAAGTCATAGTCCTGTAGGTTTAAAGCCCACCTCATAAGTTTGCTATTGTTGGTTTTCATTGTCTTTAACCATTGCAGTGGTGAATGGTCAGTGCACAGAATAAAATGTCTTCCCCAGATGTAAGGCTTGGCCTTCTGGATCGCGTAGACTATGGCCAAACACTCCTTCTCCACGGTTGCCAAATGTCTCTCACCTTTTTGAAGTTTCCTACTCAAGTAGGACACTGGATGCTGGTCACCATTCTCATCCTCCTGGCACAGAACTGCTCCTACCCCGCTGTTAGACGCATCGGTGTAGATGACGAACTCCCGGTCGAAGTCTGGAGCACGCAGGACAGGATAGTTGATTAACGCCTCCTTCAACCTCTGGAACGCCGCCTCACAGTCGCTGGTCCACGGGATGCGGTCATCAGCCTTCTTCCTCGTCAGATCGGTCAGCGGAGCCGCAATCTCGCTAAACCTCAGGATGAACTTTCTGTAGTAGCCCACCAACCCAAGAAATGATTTGACTTTTTTCTTGGTGTTGGGTCTAGGCCAATCACGAACAGCTTCTATTTTGGCCTCCAGGGGTTTTATCACTCCTCCCCCTACCATGTGACCCAAGTATTTTATTTCTGGGCTACCCAGCTGACACTTGCTGGCCTTTACTGTTAGCCCTGCTGCACTTAACCTCTGCAGCACTAACTCCAGGTGTAACAGGTGATCTTCCCAGGTATTACTGAAGATCCCTATGTCGTCAATGTAGGCCACTGTAAAGTCACTGAGCCCTGCCAAGGTCTGGTCCATCAGCCTTTGGAATGTGGCTGGTGCATTTCTGAGACCAAAGCTCAGGACTCGAAACTCATAGAGACCAAAAGGGCTGCAAAAGGCAGTCTTTTCTTGATCCCTGGGATCAATTCTTAATTGCCAATATCCCTTTACCAGGTCCAATGATGAGATGAACCGACAACCCCCTATGGTTTCAATCAGGTTGTCTAGCCTGGGCATTGGGTAGGCATCAGGAGTGGTTACACGGTTTAATTTCCTGTAATCAACACAAAACCTAATGCTCCCATCAGGCTTGTCCACAAGGACTATCGGAGAGGACCAAGGACTAGAAGAGGGGACGATTATGTTCTCCCTAAGCATCTCGTCCAGCTCCTTCCGCACCTTGTCCCTATAGGGTCCCGTTACTCGGTATGGGGATACTGCCTGCGGGGGTGCATCCCCTGTGTGGATCCGATGCATCACTCCCTTCACTATCCCCGGCTTGTTGGAAAACACCTGTTGATATTTACTAAGCAGCATTTTTAGTTCTTGCTGCTGGTCTTGGGTGAGTGCAGGACTGATCTTTACCTCCTCTGGGTTGTATTTTACTTCCCCTCTACCCTCCCAGAAGGGTAATTCCGCTTCCTCACTCTCAGCTGCTTTTATCGCGAATAAAACCCTCTGTTCCCCTCTGTAGTAGGGTTTTAGGGCATTCACATGAACCACCCTCCTTGCTTGGTTCTCCTCCTGCTCTATTAGGTAGTTCAGGTCTGACATCTTGGAGATGACCCTATATGGTCCTGCCCATTTGAGCTGCAGTTTATTCTCTCTGCAGGGCCTAAGCCAAAGCACTTCCTCCCCTGGGTCAAAGTGCCTCTCTCTAGCTTTGTGGTCATACCATGTTTTCTGTCTGACCTTCTGAGCTTGCAGGTTTTCTGCTGCCAGCTCTAGATTTCTCCTTAGGTCATTCATCAAGGTGTCTATGTATGTCACAACGTCTTGTGGGTCATCCTGGGTGACCTGCTCCCAAATTTGTTTGATCAAATCAAGGGGCCCTTTCACCCCTAAGTGTGCAGCAGACATGTCAGAGTGACCCCTTTGTAAGATCATGGGGCGATACTTTTCAGGTACCACCAGCTGACTTCTGATCCCATCTCCCCCTTTTGAGATATTCCTCAGGGTCTCTCTATATAGAATCCCCTTTTTCTCCAGAAATCTCACTGGGGTTTCAGGTGTTAGCTGGGCGTCAGTCACCTGTTCAAAACACTTTTGGAGAGTGGCGTCTGCCTTTTGCTCCTGTCCAAATCTGCTGTCTGTGGTTAAGGTTTCCACCACAGCTTCTGAACTCCCCTCTGCTTCCGTCTCTGGCTCATCATTACCCCCCTGAACTGTCCCTGTGGTGGCTTGTGAGCGTGTAATCACTAGCACCCGCTTCACATGTTCAGCCAGGTCATTTCCCACGAGCACGGCTGCTGGCAGAGTCGATGATATCGCTAGCCGCCAATCTCCCCTCCAGCCTTGAAAGTTGACAGGTACCTCTGCTACTGGCAGAGAGATTACCTGCCCCTCAATCCCTGCCACCTTCATGCTCTCATTTGGGATTATAAACTCCCTAGGAATAATATCTGGATGGCACAGGGTTACCTGGGAACAAGTGTCCCGCAGCCCCCTATACTGACGGTCAAGTATTCCTACGTCCACCCCTGCTGTCTCAAACAACTGAGAATCTGTTTTTATCAGCAAGCAGCGCTTTACCTCCATAAGAGGACCATTTTCCTCAGCCTGATCAGCAGAGGTAGCTGTTCCAGACTGAGTAGTCATGGCAACCGGCTCCCTCAGTGACACTGAGCCTTGCTCTTTCTGGACACAGAACACAGCTTTTGGCTTGGTTCCACTAGACTCCTGAGGCACCATTCCTTTTAGCTGCTTTAATTTCTCACACTCTGAGATTAGATGACCCTTTCCCTGACAGAAATAACATTTTCTGGTGTATTTTGATTCTCTCTCATCTTGTTTTGGTTTTCCCTCCAAAATCTGAGGTCTTAGTTTCATGTCTGAGGGCTTCCCTTCACCATGGGCCCCTCCCCCTTGCTGGCTTTTCCCTTTTATTCTCAAATCCAGCTCCTTTTGCTTGGCCTCAAACTCAGCCCTGATCTGTAAAATTTCTTCCTCAGCCCTAGCTTTTATCTCTTTTACTTTTTCTTCAGTCTTATCTCTGATTTCTTTTAATTTAATGTCTTTTTGCTGAGTATATTTTTCAAGATCTTGCTCACTTTGTCTGACCTGAGCCTCATACTTTTCCTTCTTTGACATTTCTTCCCCTGATAAATTGTTAATAAACTTATTTAGGAACTTCAATTCCAATTGTACCAGTCTAATTTGGTGTTTCAGTTCCATCTCTTTTATCCTCATGGCCATTCCCCTTTTCTTGGCATCTGCCTCTGCCTGACAGATTTCAGCTCTTTCTTTTCTTCTGATTTCCATTTCCCTCACCCTCAGTTCATGCTGTTGGGCCATGAGCAATTTTCTAAGTTCTGGGTTCTGCTCTCCCGTGCTGTCACCCTGCACTGAGCCAAATTCATCCTCAGAACCTTGGTCAATCTGGGGGTCTTTCACATCACTCATTTCTGCCATCTGGCTTCGAGTCAAGGGCATAATCCCCCCTCAGAACAGGCTGCTTTAAAAGTCAAGCCTCAAAATAAAACGACCACTTTTTTTTCTTCTTGCCTCAGAACCAGCTCTCCCTAGAGATTGCTGCTGTTCTTCAGCACTAACTTGCAACAGTATCGAGTCAGAGCCTACCCCCCTCTGCTGGGCCTCTCAGCTGGCAAGCTAGCTCGCTGTTGCTACGCAGTTTTGCCTCAGCGTTTTCCCGCCAAAACTAGGCTGCCTCAGAGCACCTTAATCTAAGTCTCCCCAGTTGGCACGTTCTTCTACTAGCGCACCTCCCCGTGAGGTACACCTAGAAGATTACCTACGCGCCTCAGACTGTCCCTGACTAGACCCCCCTTGCTCTGGGCACACTTGCCAAGGCTTTGCTGGACCACTGGACAACTGGACCAGTCGTATCCCACACGCTGGACACCAATCAATGTGACAAACCCAGACCTACTGGGATATGTCACACAGTTACACTAAGCTGCCACCAACCATTCCCTTTAAGAAGTCACACAGACCAGGGATGGATTTTTAAACAATAAAAAGAATAAGGTTTATTTTAAATACACACAGGGAAAAATAAACAATCAGGTGAATAACATAAAGTAACGTGGCTTATTCTCACTCATACAAGCATACAGTTTGGTTCACCCAGAACCCTTAACTTGAAGCACAGACCCTGAACCTATCAGTTCTGGCTAACCAACAGACACCTGAACCTATCAGGTTGGTACTCTGACACACAGTAGTACCCTGTCTGACACACAGACTCCCACAACAGCTTCTTCTTCCCAGCTGCTGCTTCGTCACACCCCAGTGTCTCCCAGCATCTCCCCTCTCACCACACAGGCATCACATATTTATACAGTACAGCCCCTCCTCCTGATGTCCCGCCTTCCACTCCCCATAGGATGGAACTTTCCCTCCAAACCCATGACAGACAGGTAACATCAGTGCTGTTATGTAACAGACGTCTATTACGAGCATCCTGAAAAATCATACTAGGGCTTATTTTCAGGTTAGGTCTTATTTTAGGGGAAGCAGGGTATCATGTGCTTAATCAGAATGCGTATACTATCATGTGTTTAATTTATTTCACCTTAAATATACCTTCTTCATGGTTCTGACACATGCAGTCACATTTCTGACTGGAATCCGATTGGAAATGCCCAGTGGCATAAGGGAAGCTGCGTAAGACACAGCAGCAAATTGCTGCTAATTAATGAGTAAAGCTGCATGACTGGCACAAAACCAGGAATGTACGGTAAGTGGAAACTCATTAATTAGTGGCAATTCACTACTGAGGTTTACAGTAGTAAACTTACAGTAGCATACATTTCTAACAGGCAATTGTTAGCAAAAAGAAGGATGTGTTATTCACCAATGTATAAGTAGGTCTGTGTATCAATATGCACCCAGTCCACAACCATTCCAAACATCTGATCTAATATCAATGGAATTTTTCTGCTGAACCGCCAACTTTGCTCAAAGCTCCAGCATGCTGTTGAAATCTCAACATCTCTATAGTTGTTTTTCTCAGGCTCAGTTAGCTTTGCTTTTGATAACCTCAGCAAAACGGGAGAATCAAAGTGGCTGCTGGCAGACAGAGGACGGCTAACCTCCCACAAGAAGGTGAAAAATTCTTTGGAGTACTAATGTGGAAAACTATTTGGAGTCCTAATAGCTGTTGCTTTGAAAAATTCCACAGCTATTACACTGTCACTGAATCTAATCATCTGCTCTTAGTGCGACAGAAGATGACAAGTGGCTATCAAAGGCTGCCACTCAGCTCCCAGAAAGGAAGGGAGAAAACCATGAAGTCTATGAAGCATGTATTGGTTCAAAGGGGGAAAGATTTTTTAAAAAGAGGGCTTCTAATACTTCTTAGGGATTATCTACAGACAACATTCATCAGGGCAAGATGTCAATGCCCATCTACATACCCATAACTTTACCCATGTTCAACTTATGCTGTCCCCAAGCTATTTAAGTTCCACAAGCAGTGGTCACAGTATGTTGCAGCCTTTGGTGCACAGAGGCCCACCAGACTTGGCAATAAAGACCATAAAGTCAAACCTCAAAGCTGATGATAGAACAGCATTCCCCTCACTGCTGGTGAGGGCAGGAAGCAAACATAAGAACACACAGCTCTGTTTGTTAACACCCCATTGCCTTTCTAATTGCCTTATAGCTTTGAAATATAGAGTGCAATGGAGAGGAGGTTCATGTCAGGGAACCTTCCCCGTGGTTCTGCCTATGACATCTTGGGAGAAAGCAACAAGATTAGACAACCAACCAGCCCAGATCAACAGCAAGGATACATAGGATGGTGCACAGTTAAACATTATGATCCTCACTGGGGATAAAAGTGAGTAAAGTTTACTAATTCTATATTCTGCCTCTAACCTACCTATTTCTGTAGGAATCTGGACAGCCACCCTACCACAGAGCATGCTGGGCAAGACAGGCCCTTTCATCTGCAGGCATTTCCCCCTGTGCACACCACCACCGCCCCTTCCAAGAGAAAGGGTCCTAAAAAGGGTCTTCTAGCATCAGTTCCACAGCAGAACAGGGATGCCCTTGAACAGTTTTTATTACTTTGACCAGTGCGCCGGACCCAGTAAACTGAGGAGCCAAAGTTGTCCCAAACCCAAAGTCACTCTCCACCCCAGGAAGTGGTTCCCCACACCACTGCCGAGTGGGAGTGGGTCCAGGTGGGTGAGTGTCCGTGGGTTGTCAAGGTCAGTGATCTGATGTTCCAGTGAAGCAAAGATGGGTACACCAGCCCCATGCATGCATCCCTGAGCCAAGCTCACACACTTGCCAGTCCACGGATCCCAAGGATGCCCGCTTGCATGTCTACCAAAGCACAGAAAGCCAGTGGCAACTCTTCTCAAGCTTCCTTCCACACTCCCCCTCCTCCGATTCCCCCCCCTCTTATTCCCGACACCACTTTTCCATTCCACCTATGCACTCCTCTTGCTCCAGGTGTTCCTGACCCTTACTCGTGCTTAGATACTATGTTTTCCTGCCATCCTCTCCTGCCAGCTCTTTTGCTGGGACCAGCATGCACTCCTCCTGGAAATACGAAGCGAGGAGAGACAGCCCACCAACAGGACAACAGAAACATCCCCGGCACACCCCCAGATATTAACTTCCCCTTTCGTTCCTTACCTGTAAAGTTGTGCTCTGATCTGAAAATGGGGAACTGAAGAAAGTGGTAACTATACTCATCACTATTTCCGTCACATACTTTTCCAGTATAAAATCTGCATGTTTCCTATCACTGGTGTTATTGCAAGTCTGTAAAACATACCATTTAAAAAAGGAAAGAAATAAAAAATGATGCAAGACAAATGCTAACTGGCATAACACTGTTACATCACACACCAGATAGAAAACCAAATTGTATACCCCTCACAACAGCAAATTCAGGAGTTGCTTTCAGTTTTTTATCTTTTTAAAACTACACCAGGGTTGTGGATCAAGAGAAAGGTATAAAAGCCTCCAAGATCTGAAGAAACACAAAACCCCTCAGGAAAACAGCTAAATCAGGAAGACCCCACCCCAAAAACAACATGTGGTGAGGAAAGTGAGTAGCAACTCATTAATTAGCAGCAATTACATGCCATGATTTATGCCACAACCCAGACACTACCACAAATACCGAATAGGATTCTAGCCATGGAAGAAGATGGCAGCAGAGCTTAGAAACATACTGAAAAGAATTAAACTGTTAAGTGTTCATCATTACTTAAAAAAATTTAAACCACATTAATGTAAGTGCTTTGAGAGTGTTCTGGTTTTTTAAAAAAACTGAAAATAGCCTCAAATGATTGCAACTTTCCAAAATAACAGTAAAAATAAATACTGTACTATGTGTAAACACGTACTATGTGTTTATAAGCTACTTGTACTGACACCCTAAGAGTGTTATTTTCTTATCACAGGAGCAAACAAAGGGCAGGTCAGACCAGAAGAGGTGTCAAACTGCTGCAAACCTTGCCTGTACTGGAATCTTCATACACAGATAAAAACTCTGCATATACTCTTTATGCCATTAAAAACAATCCAAGTGAAACCGAATCAGCATGCACAATCTTTCCACCTCTTCTTAATGAAACATCCCGCACATCATAATAGTCAGCGCTGGATGGACAGTGGGTGATACAGTTTTTCAGTGTTTCCAGCTGCCAAAAGCACTTACCCTACAGATGTCAACAAGGAAATTCTCAAAGAGCTTCCACATGTGATTGCTTGTATAGATTTCCTTCATTTCAACTTCTGTGTCTACGTAGCAATGATTTAGAAAGTTTATATAGGCAATTTTAACCTGCAGGTAGGAAAATGAACAATGAACACAACTTTCTCACTTTTTTTAAAGATGTAACATAAATCTTAGCAAAGTCTTATGACTTAATAGCAATGTTAATGCAGGTTACGTGTTCTTCTCATCATATTAATCCGTAGAGTGGTTTTAAAGAAGCAGATCTCTTGATGTTGATAAGCTACCATAAGCGATTTTCACCCTTCCCCACTGACCAAGCAGCTTGGGGCAAATGGGAACTAGAGTCCTTTTGTTTATTTCTACATTTATGTTCCTATCTAAGGAACTCAAAGTGGTTTACAACATTTAAGGCAGGCATATAAAACATAATAAACAAATTTTAAACAAGACCAATTAAACAAAGAGGAATTTAAACCTATTTCAACATATACAAATACTAAAATACTGTAACTATCGCCCACAATCTTGTAAAGTACCTACATTTCAATACCAAACACCTGCTTCAAAAGTTTGTTTTTGCCTGATGATGGAAAGATAGGGAGGAGTGGGCCAAGTGAACCACCTGAGGAAGGGAATCCCACAGCCTGAGAGCAGCCATTGAAATTATGGTCATGCTTCAGTGCAATAAAAGTTATTTTTAATGGAAAAAGCACATTCCAGATTTTAACAAGAGTATGACAACGAAGGGACAATACTAAATATACATACCAAGACATTAAATGTGTAAGTTAAACTATTTGGTCTGGATACATTGCAGAAGTAAAATATGCCAAATAAAACACAAGTTGATCACTTTCACTGCAATGGCTTTTCCTGGATTACGGTTGTGTTAGGCAATACAGGCACAGTATAACAGCCTGATATCAAACTTCTTTAGCTGAAGGTTTTCTTCTTTTAGGTCTACTATTATGCTTTACAAGAATGACAAAATTTGCTGGAATCTTAGTACATTTAAAACAGACAGCTGCTGCAGACTCTAGTTTCCTATAATTTGGTTATTTGGGATCTAGCCTCATAAATGTGTACTTATTACTCCAAATGATGTTCTATCTTCCCAGCACACATTTCTTAGGTTGCCATCACTGATAGAACTCTTACTTATGACTACCTAGATTTTCCATAACTCACAAGAGAAAATCCACTTTAAACCATAGTTTTATATCCAGAATAAGACAGTCATGGATTCAGTCTTCCTTCCTATTCTCCCTTTCAACAACACCTCAGAGCAAAGGGCATATCACAGCTATAGGAAATGCAGGAAGAAACTCTTTTTATAAGCTACTGATTGGTCACTAAAGTGAGACTAGAAAGGAAAAAAAACACTGAAACTTTTTAAAAAAGGAATTAAAACCTCCACTTTGTTCTTTAGCTTTGTCCTTATTAATGGTTGAGTTCCGTCACTTCATTCAAGCTCAAAAGCACCATCAAACAAAATGGAGTCTTACCTCAGGTATGCAATCTTCATGGGTTACAACCCGAACAATGTCATCCAAAGGGAGTAGAGAGTTACACTTTATTTCCGTGTAGACATTTTTGCCCTCAGTGCACACAGCGAGCAGTTCTACTAAATGAATGTGATACATCAAAGCACTGTTTTCGTCCATCCTGTCACGCTCAGATCTCATCATCTGCACTAGTGTCTGAAAAGAGGCTCTGTCGTTGTAGAACACAAGGACGTCTTCCCCTGCATTGACCAGCTACCAAAAGAAAAGCATTATGATTTTATCAGGCACAAGAGAAAACTCAAAATCACTAGCATCTCAACAGTCTGCTACATCTTCATATGGACCAACAGGCAAAATCCTTCTGGTGTCATTTTTTGTGTGTGTGTGTGTAATACAGATCAGGCGCCGGACATGTGCACAATTATGCTGGTGTAGATCACCACCAGGATTTAGGCCAGTGAGTGTGTCTGAGATCTGCATCCACAGATCTTTAATCACAGATCTGGTGAACACACATTGGGCAAAAACTGCCAGCATAGCCTGGATTAGGCACCACAAGCATTTAATTTTAGGTAATTAAAAAGATTCCTATTCCCCTTCTCTTAGGTTCCATGGCTCCCTAGAGCCCCAATTTTGCCCTGGGAATCCTTGCGATGGGGGTGGCTATGGAGCCATTAATAGTTTTAAAAACATCACTGTATTGCCACCAGCAGTTTCAATCCTGCCACCAGTAATCCAATGTTGATGCATTTTCCTTCAGTTGCTCTTTTCCTGATACTCTGCCCCTGAGGTGCCTCCTTTACATGAATTTTATATGGCAGACTTGCAAATACATCATTCTTTCTCTCACTATCTGCCTTAAATACTGCCACATGTTTTGAAAAAAAGCATTCTGGTGGAAGCATTGTTCCCTGATATCATTTTGATGACATCTATGATCTTATGCATATATACATTTGACACAACAGGGATCATGGTTTAGGAACCTAAGGCTGTTCATTCACAGAAAAACTCGACCATACAGTGTTACATAGCTGACTCCTAAAATGCATTCACTATAATTTAGTTATGCCAGTTTCTCTCTTTCTCTCTCTTTTTTAAATGAAGCTTGGCAGCAGCACCTACCAACCAGGTGTTTTCTCTTTGCATGAGTTTTCCTAAGACACATCATATCCCCACAAACAAGTATAGTCTGTATGAGACCTTCTCACCTCAGCCATGACCATATCCTGACACTTTTTAATAAACTTTCCTTCAGCCTTCACAATTGTCTGAAGAAACTTGATGTACTGGACATTCCTTCCATGCGTTTCAATGCAGTGCACAAAGTGCTGAACCACCCGCTCGTTAATCTCACTGCAAAGCTGGAAATTATTCATGAAGATATGTTGCATTGTCACAGCCTCCAGGATCTGTTGAAAAGGGCAACAGAAACAAAGGCATTAAAGGTGATAATATCACCAACAAAACAGGACCATGAATTTTTTAAAGGAAATACATATTACAGCACCGTAGACTCAGAGCTAAGGAACAAAGTGTTTAAAAATTAACTGACTTATGGTGGATTTTGTTATAGAAGGATCTGGTATGTATGTATGTATGTATGTATGTATGTATGTATGTATGTATGTATGTATGTATGTATGTATGTATGTATGTATGTATGTATTTATTTATTTATTTATTTATTTATTTATTTATTTATTTATTTATTTATTTGTATTCACGAAGGCTTTCACGGCCGGGATCTAATGGTTGTTGTGGGTTTTTCGGGCTTCTTGGCCGTGTTCTGAAAGTGGTTCTTCCTAACGATTCGCCAGTCTCTGTGGCTGGCATCTTCAGAGGATTATTTATTTATTTATTTATTTATTTATTTATTTATTTATTTATTTATTTATTTATTTATTTATTTATTTATTTATTTATTTATTTATTTAATTTGTACCCCACCTATCTGGTCAATATGACCACTCTAGGTGGCATATACTGACAGCAAGTCCTTCAAGCACACCTCTAAACCCTACAACTCATTGGACCCTCTCCTAGCACTGGACCCCCTCCTTTCTTTTCCCACAGCAAATAAACCATTCAGCAATCCATTAGCAACCCTCCCCTGAAAAAAGGCTTTACAAGTTCTATTATTTTTAGTTCCCTCAAATCCACAAAATAGCAATTTAGCAGCCACATCTCTCCAGTACATATATGGCCGGTAGGGCACATTTTGGAGGAACATTAGTTATACACTGTGCTCCATTTGTTCCCACTTAATAGAGATTTCCCAAGAAGAACAAAGGGATCTACACAAATTCCCATTTCCTCCTCACTAACGATGCTCTTAAAATCCCTCTTTTCAAGTGTGGCAATGTCAAAAAGGTATGTCTGGGATGTGCTGCAAAAGAAAAAGTTAAAAGTGGGGATGGGTTTCAACCCTAAAACAGGAAAATCCACATGCTGCTCAAGTAGGAGGAGATTGATGGGAGGCTTTGGGGAGGAGGCATGAGTTGCTGTAGAAAAGAGGGGCAAGAAAGCCCCATTTCATAAGGAGATTACTATCCATGTAACCTAAAGTATTGAATAAGAAAAGGTCTGGGGGACGAAATGTCGTCAGGCAGCCAATTTTTATCCTCACTTCCTAAAAAACAAACAAGTACAGTATTCAGTCAAGTGGCTTCTTACCCCAGGGTTGAGAAACAGATTTATATGTTTGTGCAGCAAAGCTTGATTCTGTTGATTGCCGGCGCAGAAGTTCTGTAGAAACTCATGGGCAAGTTTCATAATCTCCTGCATCCTTATGTCTTCAGCCTGTAATGAAAGCACACACAAAACTCCCAGAGGGTTAAGAATACAAAAAAGAGGTTTGCAAGGATTTTAACCAAACGTCTATTTGCATAGGACAATCCTATAGCAATTTTCCTGGTATTTTTATTATATAATCCCCAGAATGGAATTAATAGAAAGCAGTGCTCCTACACTGGACCCTGGAGCACTGGCCACTTTTGTGACTTCAGAGAGAATGATTGCCAGTATATGAGCATACAGTATAGTTTTGTCTTTGTCTTCACAAGGTTGGAAACAGCTAAAAAGGTTTAGAAGGTTGCTAAAATAAAAAGCACTGCTCTAAACAGCTTGTCAACAACCAAGAATCCAAAAGGCACAAATCTGTAATCCTTGAGTTTAAGATTTTGTTTCGATCATCCTTACAATGAAGTAAGCTTTAGCTAGCAATTAGCATACAAAGCTACTTCACTAAATATCTAACAAATATTCTTTGAAGACACAAATAATTAAGAGTAGCTCCTTTGATGCACAATACACGAATCATTAAGAGTAACTTCTTTGATGCACAATACAACTTAAGGAGATAGGTTTTAGGAAGAGCAAAAGATACTGCAAAGTAACAGATGCATGCAAACCTCACTTTCTCATATGGGATCTGCAGGAGCTCCAGCACCACCGTGTGAGCACCCATATTTCGGAGTAACCTCTGCTGCTGCTTCCGGCTCTTCCTGACCAAGACACTCTCCTGAACACAAAGCCTGCTAAGGCGAAGCAAAATCTGCAAAGAGACATTCATTTCAGAATCTAGCGATATGCTGATGGTTTCCTGGAGAAAAGGGAAGACAACCACTTGTCCCCAATAGATCACAGAGTGACACCGATCAAACAGACTTACAGAGAAGACCACAGAACAAGCACACACATGGTCACAACAGACACAGCAATTATGCCACAGGTGTGTACATTGCACCATGCAAGGAACAGGAACTGAGTACAGTATATCAGCTTCGTTTTCAAGAAATTTGAGTTTCTGCCTCTTAAGGCTGTAGTTTATATCCAGGTAGATAATATGCACAGAAACGTCATGCTGTCTACCCAGTCAAGACTGCAGCCTTAGGAAGAAGAATCCCTCAAAAGTGAAGTGCTGACACATGGGAGCAACTGGCTTATGCACTGGACCTGCTCTGCTTTGTCCAACTCCTTGTCTCCCTTCCTTACAACCAACAAAAGCAAAATATAAAAGACACAGCTGCTTAGCCTGTCCACTCAGAAAAAAAACTCCATGCTGTACAGTTTTATTTTGGGAAACAGCAAGGTACATAACATGCTGTGGAAAAGCCACTTTTCATGGACTCCAATTCCCAGTCAATGTGGCCAAAGGGAATGCTGGCCAGGGGATTATGGAGTTCTTAGCAACTCTGCCAAGCACTGCCGTGCACAGCTGCAACTATAAAGCTACAACTGTAACTTTGCTACTTATTTTGCCTGGAAAAAAAATACATGTCAGTCTCTCACACAGTTTTGGTTTTCCTTCTAAAAATGAATGGAAAGGGCTTTTAAATTATTGCTCAAAAGCTTCAAGACATTTCGAGGGCACATTAATATATATCTTTAAATGCACCAGTTTTATCATCAGCCCTGTATTTATTGAAATGATTTCTTTCAAAATTAAGCAACTCAAAGCAATTACCTTTCCTTGCTGCTTAAAAAGTACCTTTCACCTACTCAACAAGTGGAGCTACCCAGCGGTCATGATCCAGCAACTCTTCTGGGTCAGCAAAAGCTCCACAGAGCTCTGCGCACTCAGCAAGGGCCTCATTATTTTCTATCAGGTAGGGAATGTTCCATTTCCTACTGGGAACATTCCTCAACTTGAAGAAAAAGAGAAAGAGAAAATGAGGGCAAGGGGAACGGGCAGTCTGGAAAAGAAGAGTCTTACCTCCTTTACCACCCTGTAATTATAGCTACTAGTGCTTTCAGTTTTCCGGGATTTGCTGTGGCCTTCCTAGGGGGGCAAGCAAGATGGATTAATTAGTTACACTTCTCTCCTAAAATTCAGGAGGCCATTCATACATTCAGCAATATTTCTCACTCACACTCTGAACCGTCTTCCAAGTTCTGAAATTTTATTTCCTTCACAAGTTTTTATAATGAATGAAATTCTAAATAAAAAATTCACAATGGTATTTCACAGTAACTCCTCTCTTTCGGGATATGCCATCACTATTTATTTTTCACATACATTCAGGTTTTTAAAAATCTCCTCACTATGTGTTGCTGCAACACAATAACTCTATAGCATTAAAAAAAAATAGTTCCATTAAAGTCCTAGTTTGATTAGAGCTGCTGCTTACAAATAAACAGCAAGGCCTTGTGATTTACACACAAGGAGACATGCTATTATAGCCACATCTTGTTACCAGGCTTTTATCCTAGACATAGGAATGAGACAATGAATGGAACCAAAATGTAGTTTTGGATTAAGAACGAACCCAGCAATGGACCGAAAAACCGTCTTAAGGAGCTCCAATCCTAAATAGCGAAAGAGGTAACCAATAAAAGAAAGGAAGGAAAAGGAAGGATTGGGTAAGGGAAAGGAAACAAAGAAAACCAAAATTAAAAGGACTAATACTCTGAATTACACTTCAGGAAATTCAGTGCAACAGAGAAGGATTAAGTTATTACTTTTAAAGATACGGCTAATTCCTGCTCTCTCCATTCTTGTTTTCTACACATGGAATGTAACACGTTGGCAGCAGAGATGTTCCTACTTGCACGTAGACTCGACACAGGAACAAAAATCCTGGAACATCAGGAATCTTGCTAGCATCTGTTGCAGGTATATCAATTTCTATGCACAGTAATATAATGTATTCCCAATTACTATGTACACATATCTCACAGAAACCTAGCTGGAGGATTAATTGCTCTCAGTTCTGCCCATCTGGGTTCTCTGTGTAGCAGCAGAGGAAATCGGGAGGGAAAGGCAGGGAAGAGGAATTGCATTAGTGTATAATTATTGCTTTCCCCCTAACCAAGGGCCACATCACTAAGTTTGCTGTCTTCCGCTAATCAATCTGTTCTAGGGGGTGTCATTGGAATCTCCTTGACTTGTTTTGCTGTTTCACTTCAACATCCCTGCTGAGACAGACTTGTTAGGAGCGGCTCATAGAAGAACAAGCCTTGCTGAGGGAAAATCAGCATGGCTTCTGTAAGGGTAAGTCTTGTCTCAGAAACCTTTTAGAATACTTTGAAACATCAACAGGCATGTGGATATGGGCAAACCAGTGGATATTGTCTATTTGGGTTTTTCAGAAGGCGTTTGACACTGTCCCTCATCAAAGGCTGCTGAGAAAACTCCATAGTCAGGGGGTAAGAGGGCAGGTCCTCTTATGGATTGAGAATTGGTTGAAAACTAGGAAACAGAGAGTAGGTGTCAATGGGCAATTTTCAAATGGAGAGAAGTGGTGTGCCCCAGGGATCTGTCCTGGGACTGGTGCTTTTCAACCTCTTCATAAATAGCCAGGAGACAGGGATAAGCAGTGACACAAAATTTTTCCGGGTGGTGAAGACCAGAAGGAATTGTGAAGAGCTCCAGAAGAAACTCTCCAAACTGGGAGAATGGGTGGCAAAGTGGCAAATGTGTTTCGATATAAGAAAATGTAAATTAATGCACATTAGGGCAAAAAATCAAAACTTTATTTATCAGCTAATAGGTTCTGAGCTGTCTGTGACAGATCAGGAAAGAGATCTTGGTCTGCTGGTGAACAGCTCGATGAAAATATCAACCCAGTGTGTGGCAGCAGTGAAGGAGGCCAATTTCATGCTAGGTATTGTTAAAAAGAGGATTAAAAATAAAACAGCCAACATTATAATGCTGCTGTACAAAACGCTGGTAAGGCCACACCTGGAGTATCGCACACAGTTCTGGTCACCGCACCTCAAAAAAGACATTGTGGAACTGGGAAAGGTGCAGAAGAGAGTGACTAAAATGATGACTGGGCTGGGGCACCTCCCTTATGAGGAAAGGCTATAGCATTTCAGGGTTTTTAGTCTGAGGAAAAGGTGCCTGAGGGAGGACATGAGACCTATAAAATTATGCAGGGGATGGATAAAGTGGATAGGGGGAACCTCTTTTCCCTCTCACACAATACTAGAACCAGGGGACATCCACTCAAATTGAGTGCTGGGAGAGTGAGAACAGACAAAAGAAAATATTTCTTTACCCAGCGTGGTGTTAGTTTGTGGAACTCCTTGCCATAGGATGTGGTGATGGCATCTGGCCTAGACGCCTTTAAAGGGGGATTGGACAGATTCCTGGAGGAAAAGTCCATTGTAGGTTACAAGCCATGTTGGGGATGCATAATCTCCAGGCTTAAAAGGAAGGTCCTTCAAAATGCCAGATGCAGGGGAGGGGTATCAGGAGACGGGTATCTAGTTGTCTCCTGTGTTCCCAGAGGCATCTGGTGGGGCCACTGTGCGATACAGAAAGCTGGATTAGATGGGCCCTTGGCCTGATCCAGAATGGCTCTTCTTATGTTCTCTGGACTTCATGTCCAGCAGGATAATCATGAGTCTGTCCTAGCCTGTCTAAAAGAGACAATCATACAACCTTTATTGAATAAGCTCTCCCTGAACCCCATTGTATTGGCCAGTATCCAACGTTACATTCTTGAGCAAGGTTCTGGAGTATGTGGTGACTTGTCAACTCCTGGGATTTCTGGATGAAACAAACTATCTAGAAAATTTCATTCTTTCTTCAGATCTGGCTATATAGGATAAGACCACTTTAGTCACCTTGGTGAACAATCTATAGAAACTGGATGGTGTGTGTGTGTTTCTGATGGTTCTTGACCTCTTGGAAGCTTTCAGTCCCATCTTTCTGGGTCATTTCTCTGGAATGGGACTTGCAGGCACTGTTCTGCAGTGTTTCTGGTTTTTCCTACAAAAGGTGGTATTGAGAAACTTCTGCTCATTGCCCTGGCCATTGGCACTCAGGGTCCTTCAAGGCTCCATTCTATCCACCATGTTGTTTAAAACCTCCATAAAACTACTGGGAGGGGGTTCCCATTGTCTGGGGGTTTGGTGCTACTAGTATGTGGATGACATCTAACACTATTTCTCCTTTACACCCAATTCCTAAAAAAATCTTCATTTCTTAACCAATGTCTGGCACCTGTAATGGACAGGATGAGAATGAACAAACTGATGTATAATCTAGACAAGACAGAAGTGTTCCTGGTCAGTGGAAAAGCAAGCAAGGCACAGGGCCCCAGCAATAAGCAGCAGAGAGGAGAGGAAAAGTTTCTTCAACACTGTGCTATGTGCTAAGCAGAAGCAGCCTCAGAGAAATGCCATTTAGTCACGGTTTACTACCATATGCATCTTCCCCCTGGGGTGACCAGATCTGGTGCCATTGGCAAAACCATTCAAGATATTCAGCAGCATTTATGGAGCTTTCCTTCCTTGTTGCTGTGAGTACTGAAACAGCCTTTCCACCTAGCTTTAAGTGTTTCATAGAGAATGAGGTGGAGTTTTAAGGATTATGGATAGAAGGAGATGGAATTTGGGACATTTCAAGCTACGAGATTGGCTTGAGAATCTAAGCAGGACTGGATGTATATCCATTTACTATGGGTGTGTGTGTGTGTGTCATAAATGGCTCACAATATGCAGAAGTACCGTATTTGACTCAAGTCTTTGTGTGCTCCACCCACCAATAAGTTCCTACAACTGTCAAGTTAGCCTATTCACATCTTCTACCAAAAATATAAACAAACAGACGAACCAAAAAAGAAAAGGAAGAAAAAAGTGAACAGGGCACACATCATACCAAGGGAGTAGTAACTCCAACATATAAAGACTCAAAGTATCATACTGAACAGGGTGTGAAACTACATATGAATCACCCAGACAATGAGAAGCTCAAACATGACATTGCCACAGTGGCCATTTCTATATCACACATATTCAGCTGACCACGTGCTTCAACATTCATTATTACAATAATCTCCAGACAATAGAAAGTGGCTTCCTGTTACCACCACTATCACATCAGCAATACAATAAGGCCAAAGGCCCTTCTTACCTCCTTTTTCTTATGCTCATTCTCTCCTGTTGTTACATCCATTGTTTCATCAGGTCCCTGGCCTTTGTACACCCAGAGCTCAGATTTTTCCACAATGGATCTTAGCTGATCCAGATCTTGTTTTATCTGCTTGTAGTTGTCAACATCTTGGCTGGTGACAAGCAGTTGAACCTTATATGGATTGCAATCCATGAGTCACATAAATATACTCGCACGGTGTGCATTTCAAGTGAAAATGAAGAAAACGGAACGTTGCTATGGAGCTATTTACCTGTTTGAAGGCTTGAAGAACTTCTTGCCTCTGACTAAAGTGTCTGAAGAGTAGCTGAAGCGCCCCAGATACCAGGGGAGGGTAATCATGCATTGTTAAATGGAGCAACACTCTAAGAAAAGTTCTGCCACCATGATCATCCAAATCTAGTGGTGTATTCTCCTCACTGAAAACAAATATAATGTACAATTCAAACCCCTCAAAATTTTTAGATACCCAAAAGCTTCCAAATACCCAGGCAACTTTCTCAGCTTTGTAATTCAGCAGGAGTTGGGGAGGAAACGAGAGATCATTACAAATTAAAATAAAATATATTATGAAGTCAGTCACTACCAAGGAAGAGGAGAAAGATAACCTTTGTGTCGTGGCTGCATCAGCTTCTCCCCTACATCATACTTTCTTAATAATACTGCAAACAGCTAAAGCCATACACACTTTATCACAATGCCACTATCCAATTTTTACACTTCACTTGCAATTCAGCATCCCATATAAGATTTATTTAACATTTTGCAGATTACTCTAGACAAAGCTTCTTGTCAGATCTACTGATCCTTTGCTTTTCCTGAAAACATATTTCCCACAGGTGTTATATTGAGTGTGTAAAAGTCACCTCTCTCTCTTGTGAGAACACTGAGGTTCGTATCATTACATTTTATGTAACTCAAGAAAAGTATTCTCAAAGCTGTTCAAATATGCATACACATTAGCAAATGCTAATCAAGTGCTACAACACCATTTTAAAATTCTGTGATTTCTGACACTTCCCCACATCTGGCCAATTTTTTTTAAAAAATGGTGTTTTACTCCTCTTAAATACTAAAGTACACATCTATCCAACATTCTTTCTAAGGTGTGGTGCCACGCAGTACTGCATCAGTGCCACGCATCTGCAGCCAATATTGCTGCCCTTTTGGTTCCAGTTGTGGCTGGAATCCTGTGCCCGTGGGGCGGGGACCCCACCCAACAATGGCAGAAAATCCGAGGGAATGTTGCATCTAACTTTTCATAGGATATGGAGAGCTGTTCCTCTACTGCATTGTCACTAATAAGCCACACCTCTCTCCCATCTACTACACGTGGAGCATAAGATAATGCTTCTTAAGCACAAAGCCATCATCTCCTTGCCTCATCTGTAAAGCCACTTAACAGATTTAAGAAAACTACTTTAACGCTTCCATGTTACTCAGATTAGCAAACACATGCAAGTATGTGAAACTGCTTACAACAATTGACCTGATCCCATGAAGAACTGACCAGAATTTATTTTAGGTATAGTTCAGAATGATGGCTGGCTAACTCAGTGAATTGGGTATCTGGCTGCGGAGCAAGAGGTTGGGAGTTCAGTTCTCCACTGTGCATCCCAGAATAGCCATCAAGCATGAGCTTGGGCAAGCTGCAGAGTCCCAGGATGCCCTCAGAAGAAGAGAATGGCAAACTACTACTGATTACTCTCTGCCTAATTTCCATAAATCAGAACTGATGTGACAGCACACAATTATTATTGTCATAGTTCAGAAGGGATGAATACAAATTGTTATAGTTTACTTTCCTGCCTCCAAAGATCCCCTCAGCTTGTTCTTCAATATGTTCGAAGTCAAGGGCTCCTGTAAGGGAAAATAAATATTGTGATCTGTACGAAGTGGTAGAAGTACCTGAATCAACGAGTAATAAAAGGTAAACTCTATAATGTCTTCCTTTGTGGAGACTCAAATAAGCGCATTATACAAATTGGCAACTGATGGGCAAAGCATTTCTTTGTAAGAAATTTCCTCCCAGAAAAGAACTCATTTTATAATGTTTCAAGTGTACTGGCAATTGTTCAATATAAGAATTTAATCTCAATGGGGGAGAGGGTGGGCAATGATACTATCACTATTGCATTATGTGCTAAAAAAGAAAGACCTATTAGTGGTAGTTTTAGCTTTTTCTAAAATAGCAGAGGTTGTGTGAGTATCTTCTATACTTTCCATTTAATGTCCAAAGGAAATTTACTTCACCTATTCGAAAGCAAGATCCCACATATTCCAGATATATGTGGATTTTCAACTTCATATTAGTTCCTCACAAAACACGCAAACAGAACATACTTAGATACCCTCTCTAAAAAAATAAAATAAAACCAAACAGGCTCTGAAGAGTAGGCTGGAATACATCTGAAAGAATGTATTCTTCCACATAACCCTGTCTGCTTTATTATTTGTAGATGTTTTTAAATTATGTTATGAGCCTTCTTAGATCATAGTTCAGGAGGAAGCATTGACTATCAAGCCAGCACCCAAACAAAGAAACATGCAATTCCAACCTGTTTCTCTCTCTCAAAAACTTGCCCTGATGAACAGCACATTAATTCGAATTATCACCCTAGTGCTAATACAGCAGGTATTAATGTAGTGTAGCAGGTTGATTACTGGATTAATGGAGCCAGATGAGGAAAAGTGCTCAAAGCACTGAAATCTGAATTGAAGGCATGCTTCATTCATGTGTTCATTCGTTCATTACACTGGCAACTGGTAACTCCACTGGATTTCATAAATATCCGGGAGTAGAACAATTCAATGACCTGACTATTTCTGTAGAGGGGGAAAACCAATCTTAATACAGATTTCAAAAGGAAATAGCATGACTATACTCATGGAGTTATGCAGCTGCTGCTTCTCCCATAATTTAAGAGCTCTAACCTCTGGCATCATTAAAAACAACAGTATGTCCTGCAAGATATGTATGTTGGGCCAGTGACAGACGTAGACAGTAACAACAGCAATTATATCCCAGTAAGATTTTTGAAAAGTTAGCCTGACATGAATATTTCTGTCAGGACAATCTAATCTCTCTCTTCAGCTCAGCACTGGATATGAACACTCAAAACTGGCAGACAGCCAAACTAGTGGCCCAAAGTTAATATTAACTCAAGCCATTTTCAAGTACCTGTTTGTTGCTATCCTTAAAATAATGTTCATGTCACAAATAAATAGATATTCATGTGAATATTAACTTAGGAAACTATGACAACTTCATCTTTTGTTTCAAGTAGACACCGTAACGGATGCTATCTTGATTTTATTCTCAAATTAACCAATAAAAAATTGTAAATGTAGGTAACATATGATCTCTCAAAGCACATTAGATGAACATTTAATAACTCACCTGGTACATTTGGTATTTCTTGATTATTACTTCCTGTGGGTGAATCAGGTGTTTGTGCATTACTTTCATCAAACTCTCGTTTGAATATACATAGGAGGCATGAGATCCTGTAATCCAACCTCACATTCAAAATAAACTGATGATTCCAGAGTTTTGTGAAAAGAGGAAAAACAAATTACTTTAGTAGCTCATCTCCTACAACTTGTCCAGTTTTCTTAAAAACACAGTGGCCATATATTTCATGTGCTTATTAAGCACGTGTCCAAAACATATTAAATATTTTCAAGATAAAAAGCACTAGAGAAAAATCCTACATAATGGCTAGATTTCATGAAGCATCTACCAAGCAAATTAATTAATGTACAATACAACACATGAAACAAAACAAAACAAAACAAAAAACTATTTGTGGAACCCAAAGTTGGGTTGACATATAAAGATGAATTCTGTATGTGTGGGGGGGGGGGGGAGAGCATATATCTTCCCATTCTCTTCCCCGTATGTATCCCTTATAGACCAGGAAAATGCCTAGAAAGGACTTTTGATGGGATGGAAGGAGACTCCACACTGAATAGCATGCATACAGCTTTTGAAAGCAGTTTCCAAAGCAGACCTCCAAAGTCCTGTCATGGGGATGTTTAAGTATCTCGGCAGCAATGCTACTAATTGTACAAAAACAATTGTAATTTTAAGCTGACAATTTAGTATTTTATAGGAGCAAGTGCCACTAGAAATTAACTCGTGTCACTTTAAAGACTAGCAAATTTTAGCTGGCTTAAGCATTGTGGAGGACAGCCTACTTATTGCCGTTAACTTATGCTAAATAAAACTTCTAAATCTTTAAAGTGCCACAGGATTTGTTACTATTTTTGCTACTCCCCACCCCACCCCCAGAAATGATCCCATAATGTATATAATCAATGAAAATTGTGCATATCTCTGCCACACACACACACACACACACACACACACACACACACAAGAACAATCATAGGGAATGAGGAAAGAAATCCATTCATGAACAGGGCAATACCGGTGTCAATATAGTTTCTGAGGCCCTGTCCTTTAAAGTATACCTGAAGTATTTCAATGATTTTCAGCTTGGTGTCCATTACCAGGATGTCCTCTTTCTCAGGTTCAACCTGCTTCACATTGCCTTCTGGGGCAGCAGCAAGCGGTGACATAGGCAGGAATCCACCACCCCTGAGTACCACTTGAGTCATCAGCTCTCCAACTCCATGGATAGATCTCATCACATTGCTCCCTTCAGAAAAAAGAGAAATAGTGAGGTTTACAGCATCTCAGCCTTCAAGAGGCACAAATTATTTCTGAAGCAGATGTTGATATGGATTTGCTTCTCCTTTGTAATCACGATGGGGAACAAGCAGACCTTCAAATTCCACCAGTACTGTCCAATCAACCTTTATTAGCATAGCTAATGGTAAAGACTGAGAGTCAATGTGACTTAATGAGAACAGAGGAGGACTTCATTTTCAGAAATCCATCTTCTAGTTACCATTGAGTTGTGAAACTCAATGACCTTGAGCCAATCACCATGTGCTATCTTGATGAATCTTTCAGGATTATTGAGATGGATATTCCTGACCTTTAAGATATGACATTACTCCATGTCATCTTATTGCCATGCATAAATTGCATTAAAACACTGAACGTGTCTGGTTCCCTTGCATATTGCATCAGATTCAATGGATCTCAGAAAAGAAACAAGGATTCTTAAATCATTTTTACTCTAGTCTGTCATATAATCCTGTTCACCTAACATACCTAGGGCAGATTCACTACAAGCCTACCACCCAAAAGTCCATCATGGTATTCAGTTGTATTCTCCTCCCTAAGATTTATATAATTTACACACAACTTCTTGATACTATTTCATTATACACTGCACCGTTCCTCAAAGTGAACAATAAGGAACAATGAAATGGACATGCACATTGAGATGTCAGACACAGACTGAAGGAAGAAGGCAAGAGGATTCACTGCTTCTAGTATCATGACCATCTCCTGAATGAATTTTCTGGAAAATTTAGACTTAGAGTTTGTCCAATTTGGAGACATCCCACTTCAGTTTGGATTATCCCCCAGATCTCTTTGAATCAGCCTGATTGCTGCAGGATTCAGCATCCATCCTTATTTTAAACCTATTCTTATTTTGCTGATATAAAAGGGAGTGACACCAAGGCAGAAGATCCATTCCTCAAAAGCACATTTTCCTGCTGCTTTATGCATTTCTTCCCATTTTCTTTGCCAGTCTTACCTTTACTTTCTTCTCCTTTTGTTGATTTGGTGATGGGAAAAATAGTAGCAACATGTACACAGTCCAAAATAGCTAGGAGGATTTTTGTCAGTCTTAGGAGGTCACAAAAATTGTAGAAGCCAAAATAGATCAGGTTTCGGGCCAGGTTTACCACCTGTATTTTTAAAAAGGAAAATAAAACAACCTGTATTTTTAAAAAGGAAAAGAAAGGAATGGGGCTGAATGATTTGTACAATATCCATCTTGTCCATCAGATTCATAAACATTTCAGAGTATATGAAAGTAAAAATATCTAAAAATACATGTAGCTTAGAGAAACATTTCTCCTTCATACTACTTCCACCTAGAGTGGTCGAAATGACCAGATAGGCGGGGTATAAATAGAATAAATAAATACTGACTTTCTAGCACACATTATTCTAATATGTGAACCGCCCAGAACAGCACTATGCACCAATGAGGCAGTATATAACTGAAGGAGATAAATAATAATGAAGATATTCATAGATGCACTGTGGTGTGGTGACAATAGTATTTGACATAGGTGTGGTACAACAGATGTATAAGTCTCAACTTCTGAACCACTCCTAAATCTCTTCAGAAAAACAGAACACAGGCTAGTCACTAATTTTCAGCCTGATTAAATTTCCCAAATTGGTAGAAAGATGGGCGGTGGGCGTGGTTTCCAACATGAGTACTATCTAAAGATGTCTAGAGGAAGAGCAGGATGAAAATGCCCTTTTCTTATTTTTGCTATCTGATCAATGCCATAGTAACTGAGAGTTCTAATAACATTTTCCACTTTACTTTTCATTATGAGACACTAATCTAATGCTAATAGTGGCTGAAGTCCTACTGGGCAGGTTCTATGTGCACAATGAGAACAATTTGCTGATTGAAATCCTGTTGCTTCACATAGCACATCACAACTAAAACAGGCCCACTAAATGAATGAAACTTACAAAGGAGTTGACTCACCAAATCCCCACTGATTCAGTCAGCTTACTCTAGTTGCAAATTTCAAAATGAAGCAACAGGATTTCAGCCACCATTAAGTGCAAATCACTTAACTGTTGACAACAAGCTGCTACAAATTTAAAAATTACCATAAACATTATCAGTTGCAGGAGGAATCACACAACACCGCAGGCAACAGATAATATGTACAGTCCTTTCTTAAGGCAATTGACCTTGAAGCATTACACTGTTTTTGTTAGGCCAGCATATCTAGCGAAGAGCATTTGGGCCTATGTTTCCAAATACAGTGATGCCTCGCATTACGATGTTAATTCGTTCCAGTGAAATCGCTGTAGAACGAAAATGTCATAATGCGGGGAAAAAAGCCCATTGAAACGCATTAAAAATCGTTTAATGCACTCCAAAGGGCTGGAAACTCACAGTCCAACGAAGATCCTCCATAGGGTGGCCATTTTCACTGCCTGTGCAGCAAGGAATCTGTCCCAGAAAACAGCAGGGAGCGATTTTGTTTAACTGGCGGTCATTTTATCAGCTGTTTTAAAAATCGTCGTTTTGCAAAGAATTGGTTCCCGAAGCAGGGAACCGATCATTGCAAAGCAAAAAAACCCCATTCAGACCATCATTTTGCAATCGCAATTGCAATCGCAAAAAGATTGTCCTAATGCAGTTTCGACGTAAAGCGAGTCGATTGTAAAGCAAGGCACCACCGTAGTTCAATATCAACATAAACTACAAAGTGTTTTAAAGTGGAGACACCTGGTTCCTGCGACTTTCTGCACACAAAACAGACATTCTACTTCTGAGGCAGAGATGGACCAGTTGTCTGATTTGCTACGAGGAATTTCTGTATGTTCATACAGATGGCCTGACACCATTAGACACCTACAATTAGCTGATGAAAGTTAGCGCCTACTGGGTGTCTTGCAACTCAGCATCATGCACAGAAAGATACTTTCCTCAAATGTGAGCTTATTTTTTTCTTTATCAGAAAAAGGGAATCTTTGGCAGACAACATCTCTTAAATATTCCTCCACAAAATCCATGGTTTGTGCAAACCTCTCCTTGATTTCATCTTTGGAAGTTCCACTGCTGTCATAGCTGAAAGGGAATAAAAATAAAGCTACAGCTGAGAAAGGTTCTCATAGAAAGGTTCCTTCCCCTTTTTGCACTCTCTTGAAGACAAATAACTGGTCCTATATGATCAATCATTATTGACTTCAGTGTACAATAGCCATATGTTGCAGAACAGTGAAAGAGTTTATTAGATGGCAGTCCACATCTTGGAAACAAGAACATGAATCTCTTTTATAGGGGGTCGCTGTTCATCCTGCCCCCCAAATCTATGTCACTCTTTCCTTCCTTTAAAACAGCAGTGTCAAACTAAAGACTAAGGAAACATCAAAAGGCTACACACATTACTGTCTACTAAAAAAGTGAATCTGAACTGTTTACCAAAGCTCAATTAGAAAACTGAAATTAGAAAAAATCAGATCTCTCCACCCTTCTGACAACCTACTTTTCTTCAAACATTTATTGCACTCATGTGATGTTTAAAAGGACTAGAATCAGCTCCCTTCCCCAAAGTCACCTGTCATGTCTCAGAGCTGTCATGCCTGGATATGCTTCCACAATAATGCAGATTTTGATAAGAGTAGCTCAGGATGCATAGCAAACTCCAGACCTTGAATTTGACATAACTCATTTTGAGAGCCATTTCATTACAAAGTACTCACTCATCAATTGCAATTTCAGAAGGGATTTCTGACCACAATCTTGCATATTTCACTGGTGTAACTTGTTCCTGGGGATCACGGTCAACATGCATATGTAACATCAGCCGACAGAATGAAGCCCTCAAGTCATAAGGCAAATTTTCATCAGACATACAGCGAAGGATGAGGTCTACATCAAGCTGCCCTGAAATTTCATTTATAGCCAAGTACTGCCGATCAAGGCACATCCGAGCAAACAAATTCAGCTGGTACCTTTGGAAGGCAGAGGAGGAGAGGAAAATAATAAGTTTATCTGCACAAAACAACAATTTTGAAATTATCTAGGGCAATAAGACACATACAAAAATGTAACAGTACACAAATATTTCAACTAGAATATAATTTCTTTCTTTTAAAAAATTACTACAGTAAAATACATGGCCTGCTAAGCCAAAATTCAAGAGAGGAAAACGGTACATGTAAGAGCAATCACACAATAGTTTTTCTCTTCTGGGTGGGTTATTCTTTGTGGAATTTGTCAAGTAACTAGTCACACACTACTTTTTTCTTTTTAACAGCCCATGTGTGACCAGTCGTATGAAGGACTGCCCTGCTAGAGAAGGTGAAATGATTGAACAATTACTCTCATGTGATTCTGGTTCTGGTATTTAATCCTCAAATCCTACACTGTGAAAGAATAGAGGAGAGAATCCTAGAAATTCTAACCTCAGTTCCAATTTTCACCACAGCACCCAACAGTCCAAACACGTTTCACATGTTTATACAGTTATAGTGGTTCCCAACCTTGGCTTCCCCAGATGTTCTTAGACAAAAACTCCCAGAACCATTCAACACTAGCTGTGCTGACCAGGATTTCTGGGAGTTGTAGTCCAAGAATGTTTGGGAACCACTGATATAGAAAAAGGTCTATAAAACCACACTTGCTACCTGATCACTGCACCACATGGCTTACTTGTATGAAACTTCTGAAATGAAAACCTCTTTCCTGTCACTAAACCATTACCCATGGAAACAAAAGCAATTAAGACAAACTTTGTGTTATCTTTCAGACTGACAAATTTATTCCACTGTTAGTTTTTACTGATTACCATCTTCTTCCTAAGACACCAGATGCTCAGCTTGAGCCTTTTAGCTCAAGATAAAATTACGTAGTTTTAAAAGTAACACGATATTTCAGTTGTTTTTCCCCTAAAGCAGAACCAATGCAGCCAACTCTCTGAAAACTCTCATCTACGTAAGGCATCTTTTTGAAAAGACATTATAAAACATTAATCTTCAAGAACTTCTGGTCAGAAATTGGGAAGCGACTCTCCAGGTGCTGCTGGACTGCAAGCCTCAATAGCCCTAGTTAGCACAGCCACTGAGGATGGAAGGAGATGCAATCCAAAAACATCTGGAGGGGCCACTCATTCTCCTCATCTCGAAGCCACTGAAGAGCGCTGCAAATAGCTAGAGACAGATTGGTACACACTTCAGGTTACACTGCCATAGCCAAATATTGCTTGCGGTGTTAACCTGTAGTAGCTGAGTACATCCCGGTCTTCCTTCTGCCCTTCTTTAGCATCCTGAGCCAGCTCTCTGATACTCTTACTGCGGACCTCTTTGTTGCTGTCTCTCCAGAATAACCAGACTTCTTCCTCATCCTCACCAACCTCCAGTGAGTTCTCTCCAGATGATAACTCTTCAAATTCAAACCGAGACAGAACCAGTCTGAAGAATAATGCAAAAATTGGAAAACAGTGACTTAGATTCCAGTCTCCACTCATCTCTGCATGTTTTCGATTAACTAGCACTACCTTGG
Organism: Pogona vitticeps; assembly: GCF_051106095.1. NCBI lineage: Eukaryota > Metazoa > Chordata > Lepidosauria > Squamata > Agamidae > Pogona > Pogona vitticeps. Next base: position 52,895,754 of record NC_135784.1, on the reverse strand, counting down.
CTTGCAATGTACAGAATATTGTGTGCGCCTTTTTTCAGGCAGGGAACAACTTTTCTTAATTTTAAATAGTTCATACACACATTTTGCTTCGCACAGCAGAAGATCCTTAGTTCCAGGATTATAAATCGGAGGTTTCAACAATGAAACAGAAAAAGTCAAGATAAAAATAACCCTGTTTCCCTGAAAATAAGACCTAACCTGAAAATAAGCCCTAGTATGATTTTTCAGGATGCTTGTAATATAAGTCCTAGCCCAAAAATAAGCCCCAGTTAAGTGAAACCCCGCCCTCCACCCTTGTGCAGCAAACTGAAGAAGATGACATGACTGTAAAATAAATCCCCTGAAAATAAACCCTAATGGGTTTTTTTTTGAGCAAAAATATAAGACCCTGTCTTATTTTTGGGGAAACACACTACATTGTAACTGTTAACAGATAGAACTTTGGGACAATGGGATGGATTGAAATGGACTGACTCATTACAGGAAATGACGGTCTTTTAGTTTGCAAGACCTAAGTAGAGCTGTTAACAACAGGACCTTTTGGAGGTACTTAATGTGAGTTGGGATGACAACTTGATAGCAACCACTAATAGTAATCCCTTTGCATTTCTCCCAGTCTGGAGATAACAGATGTCATCTTAACTCTGGCTCAGAGACTTCACAATTTTCTTCTTTTTGACAGAAATAAAGGTCTTTTTGAAAAAAAAATCTCAACTTACTTAGTTTCAATGAGTATGTCTGCATTTGCAGGGTTTAACACAGCTTTGCATATCAACTCTTGAGTCACTGGAATAGATTTGTTCATGGACACACAAAGATCTGAGAGGTAATCCAAGAACCTATTGGGGAAGAAAGCCAAACCATGTTAAACTGAACACCGTGCTTCAGATGCTGTTTAGAAGATGATAACTATTTAGGTGAGTGGGACAGATGTATTTTAGGCCTAGGTTAAGTAACAGATAAGGCTGGGATAAGTAGGAGGTCTATTTCTTATTTCTGATCACTTGATACTCCGCTTATGCTCAAAAATAATTTCCAATAAGAACATGAAAAGTCATTGTCAGTCCCATCCAATTGATGTTTATTTACCCTCTCAAAGCAGATTTCATTATGTTAACATGCAACAATATTAGTCGTGTTAGGGAATTTCATCAGGTCCATATAATTCATACTTGTTGGACTAGTACGTACATCAGAAATGTACTGGCTGAAATCCAGTAGTAAGTTGCTACTAAAATCAGTGGGGATTTGATGAGTTAACCCCTGCACAAGTGCCACTGATTTAATGGGCTTAATCTAGGTAAAGGTAAAGGTTCCCCTTGACATTTAGTGCAGTCATGTCCGACTCTAGGGTGCGGTGTTCATCCCCATTTCCAAGCTATAAAGCCAGTGTTTGTCCATAGACAGTTTCCGTGGTCACGTGGCCAGCGTGACTAGACAGGGAACGCCATTACCTTCCCACCGTGGTGGTACCTATTTATCTAATCGCATTTTTACATGCTTTTGAACTGCTAGGTTGGCAGGAGCTGGGACAAGTGATGGGAGCTCACTCCGGCACGTGGATTCGATCTTACGACTGCTGGTCTTCTGACCTTGCAGCACAGAGGCTTCTGCAGTTTAACCCGCAGCGCCACCATGTCCCACAAGGGCTTAATCTAGTTTCAACCTATTAGTGGATTTCACTCACTGAACCTAAATTGATTCTTACATTTCTAGTATTCAGCATATTAAACTAATATTAGAGAAGGAACCCCCCCAAAAAATCCTCATCAGATTTCTCTTTATGAGAGCAAAACAGAAGAGAACGGTCCTTTAGATAACTGTGACTGCCACTGCTCCCACTCAGAGTGGGGGCAACAGGAGACCCTTCCTTGGCCGTGGCTTCCATATACCCGAGATTCCCAGATCTGCTGGAACTGGATTTTATTAAAGTAGGAGAATGGGGCACAAGAAAAGGTGAAGCATCAGCTGCACCCCATTTTGCCAGTTACTGAGGAATGTCTAAGTTGCCTTCACTAGCTCCCTGTCAAGTCCAGTCTTTGCCTAAAGCTGGCAGTCCACAGTTGCTGCTGGGTCCTCTGGCAACTCCCTAGCCAACTAACCCTCTTCAAGAAGGGCTTGTATTGCCAGATGCTCACAGGTTCCCAGACCTCCCATGTTCTTCCTGCCAATGTCGCAGGCACTCCTTCCTCCTCTGCTACCTTCACTGTGCAGGGGTAGGGCCCGGCTGCCCCACTAGTCTTCGTGGTCTCCATGAGGTTGGTGAGGGGGCTGGAATGGCTGGCAGGTTAAAGACTAGTGTGTTCCCTCCATGCCCTCATCCTTCAGTCACCTTGAGCTGGACCATGAGCCCTGCCCAATAGTTCTGGATGGTCCACACATCTTCCATGCTCAGGGTGCAAAATGCTTCTCTCACCACTCCTCTACCTCTGATCCTGTAGAGGGAGAAGAGCCTTGTCCATCTTCCTCCTCCTCTTCCCTTGAATTGAATTCCCTGGACTCTCCATTTCCCTCTCCGCACATTCCTGGCATTCAGCTTCTGGACTCTCCACCAGGCCTGCCAAGGGTCACAGAGTAAAGGCAGACAGCCTGCTGGGGATGCCCAGAGTGTCTCCTTTGGAGTAATTCTTGTTGAACTCCGTAAGCACCACTAGAACTTGCACAGCATGCCATCATGATGTAAGCTCATGAATGCAATAAGCACAGCAATAAGGCAAATGAGTTAATATCAATGAGGAAAACACAAGTGGGAAGGGAAACAGACCATTGGCCAATGCATAACATCATTTCAAATGTACCTGCAACACTTTCTACGCATGCTTTATTTTTAAGCCTTACCTGGGCTCTCTGTTTTTCCTTACAAGGCTAACAAATGTGTCGATCTCAGCAGCTGTGATGTGCTTCTCCAACAGTTTTCGATTGTTGTGAAGCAATGCAGTTATGGTGTCTTCTGCTAAGACATCGTAGCCAATCTGTTTCTGCATAAAGCCAAACTGTTTGGCTATGTATTCCTTACAAAGTGAAAACGAGAGAGAGAGAGAAAAATCAGACAATAATTTAATTATATTCTAAAATTTAAGAGTGAAAAGAAATAAAGGAAAAGCCTATCTACTGTATGTTGATTTCTTAAAATAACTTATTGTTCTTAAGGAAGGGTCACACTGAATAAACCCAGAGTGTGTGACTTTACTTTGACGACAAGAACCGGGGAGTGTGAACTATATCTTGCTATTCTGCTTATAAATTGTCTGCAGAGTTAATATTCTAACACTAAACAAAGGTTTTCACTAAACCAAAAGTAAAAGGAGAATCAGAGTATGCTAGGAAAAAAGGAATACAGTATAGCAGTAAAGGTCTCGTTCACTTAAGACCAAACTAGGTTATAGAAAAGCATCTGGATGTGATTATCCAGTAAATCTACAGCCTTTTTGGCAACATCTTTTACCGAAACAGCATTATTACATTTAGTAAACAACTCATGGCATCTAGTAGCCAGACAAATCAGACAAACAAACCTTTATAGGCATAAAGAAAATAAAACATAACCAAACTGGTTCATTAAGTGCCCCACACATACAAAATCCAGGAGGTAGGAAAGCAGAAGACCAAAAAACCCTTCAAAGACATTTAATTAACAGTGAGGCTTCACTTTCTCACAGTTGTGCTGATGAAATCTGCAATTCTTTCCAGAATGTCAAGCACTCCACAGATAACATAAAACAGATTTTGTTCAGATCAGATTTTCCCTCCAATTTTAACAAGACTGGAGCCACAAATTTGGAACAATCACTCTGGTGGAGTGGACAGTGCAGAAACATGTGGGCAAGAGTTTCCAATGCACCCTGCTTGCATGAGCAATGTATTTCGAGGTACAGGATTCCTTTGAACCTACCATATAGTAAGGCTGCAAGCATGACATTGCATCTGGCTAGGGAGAGTGCCCTGCATTTTTGTGGACACTTGAGCAGACAAAGGAAGGAAGCTGGTTTTCCAATCTTAAAGGGAATGTAGGAAAACAGTGGTGAGCAGGTCTTATTAGCTGCATTCCATAGTTCCTGGAATTCAATGTCCAAATTCTTCTTTTGATCATTTGGAAGGCTTGCCCTTGATTTAGTCAGCCCAGGTAGTCACTATCTAAGCCAATTTGTTTCATTTTTTTTTTAAGGGGCAGTAGACCCAAAGGGATGTTTACAGTCCAGTAGTAGTTGATATAATAAACTATCTGGGTCAGAGTTGTAGAAAAGTCTTAGCCAGAATTGAAATGACCTTAGCCAAGCCATCGTTTCCAAAGAGGAAAATCCGGTCTCTAGACAAAGCACCGAGTAGGGAACACAACTTGGTAGCCCTAGCATTTTACGTAAGAATCGAGATTGTATCCATTCAATTGACTTATCCATGGCATTTAACCAGACTGGTATGCCATACAAAATTTGTGGGATAATTTTGGATTAAAAAACTTGTAAAGCTGCTGGAACATAACAATGACCAGAATTATAATAGAAACGAAGTATTGCTAAACCAGTGAACCTAGCTACATTTATAACCATTTTGCGATGGGGAGACCAGGAATGTTTATAATGACAAAGATATAGCTGTTAGATCTTCTACACTCTTTGCTCTTTCTGATCTTCCTGTTTGGCCACCAGCAATCATAGAAAAGACCAAAGATCTAACTACTCAATTAAAAGCTGGAAAAACAGCCGGCCCCAATGCCATCAATATCTGGCAGACCGTCTTCTCCCACCCAGATCTACCCGAATCACCCGACATAGCCAGCAGGGACGGCTGAGGGGTCTGTCGCCGAGGGAGGCCCAGAAGGAAAAAACGAGAAACCAGGCCTTCTCGGCGGTGGCCCCTCGGCTGTGGAACACCCTCCCTACTGAAATTTGGGTGGCACCCTCGCTGGGCGTTTTTAAAAGCCAGCTGAAAACTTGGCTATTCAAGCAGGCCTTCCCTTCAGTCAATTAAGTGATGCTTATTTCTTATTTCTTTCCTTTTAACTTGTGCCATCTTGGGACTCTTTACTTTTAAATTAATTGTTAAAATTGTAAGTTCTTTGATTTTATATTTCTCTGTTTTATCTATGTAAATTGTGTATATTTTAAATTGTTTCTATTTGTATGTTGTGAGCAACCCAGAGGAGACCATGTCTAGATGGGCAGCATATAAATGCAATAAATAAAATAAATAAATAAATAAATAAATCCCACCAGACTTACTGACATGTGATCTGAACTGGTGGGCTTCCCTTTTCACAGCTATAGATAATACTGGGATATTGCCAAAATTCTGGCATCTAGTAGCTTTTTCATTAGTGGTTCACTTTTGATTCAGAAATACATAATTAATTACACACCTTTTCCAGTTATTCATCACATGTCATAGAGAGTTTTAAGCAAAAGTTTGGGTTTTTTTTTCCTTTAAAAAAAACACCATACAAAGCAGCAGCCCTTTATGTTAAGTAAAAGATGACCACAGCAGAGTCTGCAAAACGTCTCCTAACCTGGTTCTTCCTGTAATCTTGCTGGGAATGTCTCAACACTCTATAACAGAGCCGGCAGATATGTCTAAAAGGAGCGTGACGTTGGTCTCCAAGTTCCTCCAGCCTCAACATTGGTCCATCTCCACAGTCAGTGAATGGTGCTTGTAACAACTTGAAAATCTGTCACATTATTTGATGCAATAAGAAAGAAATAAGCATTCCTAATGAGATGATAAGTTTAAAAAAATACACAGATCACTGCATGCATTGCGCACTGGCTGAAATCTAGCAGTACATCGCAACTAGAGTAGGTTCACTGCATCAAATGGAATTTGTAGAGGAAGTTCACGCACCAAATCCCACCTGATTCAGTGGGTCTGCTGTAGGTGCCACTTGCAATTGGATCTCAGCCCTTGGTTTGTGTTAGGTTGATTTGACCCCCTGATACCCTGAAGATGTTAAGGGACCAGGAAGAGTACACATTAATAGTTTCATGAAGTTACATACATATGACAGGTTTCTTGCCCACAGCAACCCCTCAAAAGAAGAGTCTTATGTTAACAATCTGCTGAAAATTCACCTACATGCAATTTATGATTATATAAATATATTATTATTTATTTATTTAATTTATATCCCGCCTATCTAGTCGCGGTGGACTACTCTACTTCTCAGAATGACAGATTGCTCCAGGCAAATGCCAAACCATAAAGAAGACACACACAGGGTGCTATGTCCAATTTGTGTATTGTTACCTGCACATCACTTATCCAAGATAACAGATCAGTACTTCTCAAGACATAAACCTCTGGCCAGAAATGCAGATTAATATGCTCATTATTTATCATAAAAACATCTAAGGGCTTGAACTTAAAAGCCAATTTTAAAAAAAATAACACCTGGACAATATTTATTTTTCACATTCGAACTTCCAGCTATATCAACCTCCTTGACACAAGGTGTAATTATAGGCATAGACTTAGATGGCTTTAGAGGCAAGGAGGCAAATGCATGAAAACAACGAGTTTATCAGCGGTTACTGGTCTTGATCGTTTTAATGAACCTTTGGATTTGATTGTACCGGGCAGCTTTGTTGTACTATTATGAGAAAGGGAAAGCAGCTCTCTTCACCCACCTTCTCCACACCATGCATCATTTTATAAACTCCTATTGTACCTCCATTAACTGCCTTTTTTTTCTAAACTAAGAAACAAAACAAACATGCAATCTGAATGAGGCAAACTTTCCTTCTAGAAAAGATGTTAGCCCCTAGTCATTTTGGTTGTCCCTCCCAACAGGTTTTCCATCTTTAAAACATCTTTACATTTAACTGTGCACAATATATTCCAGATGTGGTGACACCAAAGATTCATACACATCTACTGTAACAATCCGCAGTTTAATTCTTACCCCTGGTTAATTTTGGACACCTTGTATCAAATCTGCCTTTTGCACAGCTGCCTGAACATGCAGTCAATTATTTCACATCCACCCTGCAACCCCCACCTCCATCACTTCCAGTGCAAAACACAATAGTATATATACAAAATTATGTGGGCTTTGCTGTAGTGTTCACCACTAGAAACATATTAAATGTGCAGTTATTGCCCCTTGATGTATAATAGAGCAATGTCTAGCCTCAAGTCCCTAATCCTGAGAGGTCTGACTCGTTAGGCATTTCATTTGCATTGATCCCTCTCATTCGGGTCTCTTTCATTAAATATAATTCACTGTACCTGTTTCAGAATATTTTGTTCTCTCATCAACTTCTGTCTTTCTCGGTTTGGCTTCGAGAACATCACTTCAAGGACATCTTGACCTGAGTTTGTTCCACCAGTAACAAAATATACCAGATCCTCAAGCAACTTTGTAACAGACCTACAACATTTATTTTTGAAAGTTAGCTTTTAATATTATCATATGAATATGCCCCACTATGGCATATTCAGCAACTGAATAACTGTGAAGGAAAAAAGCGAAAGCAATTTTTAGATTCAAAGTATAGCAAAGTACCTCAAAATCCTGCACTTGTGAAATACATTTTAAAGTCAAAGTTGTATTTTTTGAACAGTCACCAAAGGAGACAATAACATCAGCTAAAATTCCCCCGCACAACTCCACTGTTGTAAGTGCTGATGACATTATCGAAATCAGACCTTTGTCTTCAATTTGAAGTTTCTTATTTCTCCTCCCACAGTCAGATTTCCACTCTTACTAGGAGTCCTTTTTTACCTAGAGCTTTGGGAAGCATCAGGATGAGGGAGGGGAAAGTGAGCATTTAATATCCAGAATAGGGGTTGCGAGGAGTGGTTTTCAGACATTAAAGCCTTGGAAAAGATCTGTAGGGAGACTTAGAACCTGATAAAGCTGGGTTGGGATAGGAAACTTTAAATTAAAGATTACCGTATTTTTCGCACCATAAGACGTACTTTTCCCCCGCAAAACAGGGGGCTGGAAAGTCTGTGCATCTTATGGAGTGAAGAAAACAGATTATATTTTCCTGTTTTCTTCTCCTTAAAAATTGGTGCGTCTTATGGAAAGGTGCGTCTTATGGAGCGAAAAACACGGTAATATCCACAACTGATGACATCATCAACATTTATACCCATCAAGACTTTAGCCCTCATTTTGATGAACTAGAGATAAAGGTTGTCTGTTCTGATTCCCTATGTTTTCGTGGATTTAGAAGTTTTACTTCTCTACAATGTTTGCATGAAGGTCTTACCGCCTCTCATTCTGTGTTATTGTTCCCTTTTCCAGCTTGCCAGCAATGGAACCCAAGACTTTGCTTGCATCGTTGGCAAAGTCCAGATCTCGAACTTCTGCAGGAGAAACTGGTACGATAGCAAAAGCTTCTTTGTCCTCTTTTACTGGAGAGGTGCCAATCTTAAAGTCAAAGCAATTTTGGTCATTTAGTCAAAATAGCAGAAAGGAACACAGCAAACAACACTCAAAATTTAGAAACACTTGTTGGAGAATTATATGGGAAATGCAGAATACTGAACAGAGTAACTGGCAAAGTAATATTCTTTATTTCTCGCAGCACAAGCGAAACAAATAGCCTTAAATTCTGAAAATGCTGATTCGCAATAATTGTGTTCTCCGTCAGCATATACTGAAACTGTGAATGTGTTCCCCAGCTATAGGGCTAGGCAGGAAATAGGAGAAAAGGAAATGGTTCTAACAATCATAAAATATTAGTGCTGTGAGAGCAGAAGGAAGCTGAGACACCCGAGCTGAATCTACAGGTAGCTATGCAGACTAGCAGTTAGCACAGGAATCAGTATCCCCCATGTATCTTGCCTTAAAGCTGCTACACAAATATAATAATTGTAGAACCGCAGAGCTGGGGGGGACACCATGGATCCAGCTCCTACTAGAGAGGCACAGTGGGGAATCGAACTTCCAACCTCTGGTTATGCAGCCAGAGGGCTAAACCACTGAGCTGTCTAGTAAGATTGGCAGAATGTGCTCCTGTTTCTCAAGCCTTCCAAAAGATGTTTTGTTTCTGTTAGTCAAAGATAGGCAAATAGGATGCAGGCTTTACTGAGCCACACTTTTGACCCAAACAGCCTACTACTGTGAACTCTGACTGACAGAGGCTCACCTGGGTTTTCAAGCAGGATGTTTCCCTTGTCCTATCTGGAGATCCTTTGTGGATCTTTTAACCAGGACTGACCCTACTTAGCTTCTTATATATTATACTCTATAAGTGAGTTTAGGGTGTTAGGGTTACATGTAATCTTGTGCTAAGGATGCTGGGCTATATGTTCTCTTGCAACCAATAAAGCTATTTAGGAGAAGAAGGGTGACATAGCCTGAATCCTTGACCACTGCATGCATCATGAGTCAAACAGACTGGTACAAGAGTATGATTGCATGTAACCGTAGCACGTAATTGTAACTTTCAGTCTGTTCCTCCTCAATAAACAAACCATTCCTGCCATGATTCTCAAGATGCAGGTGTGCACACACAACACTTTGCTTTCCAGGTAGGAATGGACCAAAAGTTACAATTTCTACCAACATGAATTTGACCCAGGAAGTGGAAGACAGGAGGGCCTGGCGTGCTCTGGTCCATGAGGTCACGAAGAGTGAGACGCAACTTAACGATTAAATAACAATAAAGCAACAGGAGTTTGGCCACAGGATACATTTATAGTACTTACTTTAAGCATCACAGGTTTTTCTTCTTCTTTATCAATGGGGATATTGGTGCTGTGAACCCAGGTATTTGTGCACAGATGTCTAAGTCTGACATAGGAGTTCCTAAAGAGACCAAAAATATTTATATTTAAATGGTACTTGCTGTACAGTTTCCTCTTAATTCCAATATTTTTCAAACAAGACAGACAACCTGCTACAACAAATAATCTACCTCCGTTTTTACTATTGTTGCCATGTTTACATTCTGCTTTTCTCCTTCTTCCAAGGAGCCTAAAGGGGTGTGCATGACTCTCTTCACCACATTACCCTTACCACACCCATATGAGATCGTTCAGGCTGCAAAAGAGAGTTATCAGCACAAGGTCAACCAGTGAGTTTCTCACATTAATAAAGATTTGAACATGAACCTCATTCCAGCAATATAACAACTACTCGGTGACAGCTTTCCCTTTTAAAATTCTGCAGGGATTTATGCCACCAACAATCTGAAATGCAGGTTGTCTTAAATTCACAAATATTGTATTTGTGAAGACCTTTTTCGCTTAATACTAATTAATTAATTTATTAATTATTAATAAATAATAATTAATTATTATTTAAAGTCTCTGTCTATCAACCACATTTTACTGCAATGTCGATCTCTAAAAATTGATGAGTTATTGGTTGTTTCTAAGGATTTTATTGTAATTTAAACCTGGCCTAACTGTACTGCTTTTTTAAAAAAATGACCTTAATACTTGTCATAAAATTAATTCATAGAAAGGCAACAATTGCTTCTTTCTATTGCTCGGGTTTCAATTGAAGATTATGGGATCCTCTTTTTAACAGACATATCTAATTACACTTAACACCACAAAATAAAGAGCACTAAAGTACTTAATGTGAAAACTAGTGGACTCTGAAATATAGATCAAATTTCAACAAAAATTTGAGTTTTTCAAAGTGTGATCAAAAATATATCAAATTTTAAAAGGCCAGAGTCCTATTAGTTACTAGACACAACTAGTGTAGATCCAATGACTAAATAGGATTTTTTTTAAGTGGGTGGGGAGTGTTTGGGGAATTTTATGTGTGTGCATGTGTCTGGTCTCTGGATGTCTGTGAATTTCATTGTATGGGTATACAGTAATGTGCATATACTCACAATGACAATAAATAAATAACATAAATAAAATAAAAAATAAATAATATTTGATCCACTTTTAACTGGAACTAGAAACAGGATACTGATTATAGTCTCTAAAATCAAATAAAATTAAAGTCAAAATAAAGTGTTCAAAACAGATAAAATACATTATCTGTATTTGGAACAATGTAGATTACATAGTTCCAAATTTCCTGATCACAGAAACTCTATGGGAGTTGGTGTGGCTGAAACTTCTAGATCATTCTATGCAGAGTCTAGGTATAGCATTTCCTTTCATTAAGAAGACAGTGACATAGTTTCATAGGAAATCAACTCTCTTCCATCACAGGGCTTGCCATGCTTCAAGCATAAGCTAAGAATCCTGCACCTGAATCGTAACAGACATTGTTTTACATGCTATCTCTTATTCTTTTCACTGCTGATAATTTATTAGGTTGTGATGATTTTGCTTTGTTTTTCTCATGATGATAGCGGCCTTGAAACATTTTAAATGAAAGACAGGGAATAATTTTCCATACCAAACAGATCAACAAATGCTGGCTGATCCCCACTGGAAAAAGCTGGCAGGGAGGAAGGGGAAAACTACTCTTTAGTCTTCAAGTCACTGCTGACTCATGCAACATGTAGAAATTCATCTGGGCAAGCTATGTCCCGTGATCAGCTTCTAAGCCATTAAGAGTTCTTCTCTGTTCCTTTCTTGCTATGCTGAGTGAATGGCTTTCCTGTTGTTGAAACACAAACAGGGACTCGGCCTCTTGTTTGTTTGTTTGTTTTTGTTTAAAGTACCTTTAACCTTCCTATCTCCTTAAAAAGGACTCACAGCAACATGCATCATTAAAAGACAGTATTAAAGCCAACAAGCATCATTAAAGCTAAAAAGCATCAAACACAATACTAAAAAAACACACAAGCAATACAAAAATACATTCAAAGCAGGGAGAGAGTTCTAAAGTCTGGGAGTAGCAATAGGGAAGACCTGATCTTGTGTACCCACCAAATGCACCAGTGAAGGTGGTCAGACCAAGAGAAAGGCCTCCCGTGAGGCATTTATTCATTAATAAATGCACAAGCCATTTTCTAGGCCTTAAAAGGCCATCAACACAACTTAAAAATAATTTTTAAAAAAGAATTTGAAAGCCTTGACAACACAAGGACTAAAATCTAGAGGAAAGAAATTTGTTACACAGCATGGTTAGAACCCAATAAAAATACTGAGAAGCTAGATAGAACACAATAGATTTTAACATCCAAAACAAAAAGGTAAAGCAACATGTGCTGCTTATATACTGCCCCATAGCATTCATTCAGCCCTGGAAGGCAGCCTATCTAGGAGAAGGAAAACTCCAATTTCAACCCCCCACTGAGGCGCCGCCATTGCCATCCATGCCATGAGGGAACAGGCCGGGTAGGTGGGACTTGTCAGTCCTGGAAGGCAGCCCATCTAGCAGAAGGAAAACTCTGACTTCTAACCTACACTGCCTTGTGGCTATATCCACCGATGGAAAAGGCTTCAGGAGTTAACCTCAAGGCAAAATCTGGAGCCGGAGTCCCAGAGGCAGTTTGTGTCTTTCTGGCAACACCTGTGACATCGCCAGAATCAGTTGTATTGGCTCTTGCCTTTCCATTGGACTATTTCAGTGACGTGGAGAGAGGGGATTAGCTGGTTGGGTAACAGACTATCCTCCATATTATTTTACCCAGGCTTCATGCCTTGGAGAGGACACTCCAGCTTCGCGTACAGCGTCAAAACACTAGACGCTGTTCCAAGTCCTCCATACAGAGCACATTACCATAGTCTCTCAAGACTGAAGGATGCCTATGACAGCACTTAATGCACTCTCTGGGTGGTTTACAATTCAATTATACAGGCTATATATTGCCCCCCCCCCCCCTTAGCTGGGTACTCAAGTTACCAACCTTGGAAGGATGGAAAGCTGAGTCAGCCTTGAGCCGGCTACCTGAACCCACCAAGATCAAACTCATTTTGTGAGCAGTCTTGAGGGCAGTACTGCAATTTAACCACTGCACCACAAAATCCCTATAGGAATCCCCCCCAGAACTCAATAATGAAGAACAGAGCCACTCTAACTTTCCTAGGCAAAAGTTCCACAGATGGAGCACTGCCACAGAAAAGGTTTACCCAATAAACCCAGTCTCTCTCTTGGTGGTGGTGGTGAACCAGAGAAAGGCCTCCCAACTGCAGAAAGGTTCATAGCCACAAACAGATAAAGAAAGTACTACTGAGAAACAAAATCTCTTAAATTTGCTTGTATGGTTTGTCCGTGTATTTTTCTGCAAACATCCTTTCCTCCGCCTTAGTTACCTATGACCGCCTTGCTGACATGCTGCCATTTTAAACTTAAAGTGAACGTAAAAAGTTGCAGACAAGTTTCCACTGTCATCATTTATGACACCATACCTTGGGACAAGGCTGTCTCCCCCTCGCAAAGTAGTGGGATCCAGTTCAAAAATGGAAGATATATCATTTCCTTCAGGCACGGAGACTAAAGAGTAAGCCATCTTTTCTGGAGTATTGTGCAATCCCCTTCTGGTTGCATCCTGGTCAGGATCCAGCTGTGGAAATAATTTCAAATTCAATCAGATTTGCATAGTTGCCTTGCCAGATGGGAATGTGGGGTTTTTTACACAGAAAACCAACCCTGAGCTTTCTGGCTGGACCACTTTGAATACAAGACGCAGACACTACAAGAGAACAAACATCACAAACTACTAGGATTAGGCAGATCTGTTAGAAGACTGTTAAAAATAAATGAAAACCACCAAGCCATCGCTCCATGATCTAGATTTTTCCAGAGTCTCTAAGCCCCAGTACAGAGGAGTGCTGGTAACAATTTTATGCAAAAGAAGCAGTTAAAATGAAAGCTGTCAAGTTACGTCAGCCAGAGTAAAACAGGTATTTAATATAATTTTTATCAGCTATTTGAAAAAGATTCAGGATGTTCTTTCCATACATTTGCACACATGATTTTGAATTATGAATAATTTTTAGAATCAAGTACTGGTAAGATGATTATTATGGATGCTGATTATAAAACATATATATACTGTATATAAATTAAATATCGATGGTGGGGCAAGGGGAAAAAAATCATTTTTTTTTTTGTAATCTGAATTGTTCTTGTGAGAAATTTAGATGGCAAGAAAACAATGCTAGATACAAAAATGTAACATTTTTGACACCCAGGATGGAGCAATATCTGTGGTTGCAAACACATGATGAGCAAGACTGCAAATGTCCCACCATCTAAGAGGTGATCCTGAATCCCCTGAAACTCTTTCACCCGGAGACCATCTATGGAAAATATGAAGAATGAGCAAATCTACATAATCAACTCAACACAATGTAACCAATGTTGGTTTTTGTTTTTTAATTCATAAATCACAGGAAAGGAATGGTTAGTATCACTCTGAGCCGAGAAAAAGTAAAATACTGTACAAACAAATGAGCAAACTCAATCAGGAAAAATCAGAAACATCTAGCAAGACATGAACATCTAACAAGAAATGAAGATCTGAGGGGAAAAATGGAAATTTAGACTCAACATCACACACCTTTCTTGCACAGTATGGATGAAACAGGGAAAAATAAACACTACACAGTTTGGATTATCTACACATATTTTGCCCACATGTCCTTGCACGAAAATACAATGAAGTATGGTAATGGATACGTTGTTGGTTGGCTCTCCAATATTTTATTTTACCATGGCCAGAATGCTGTTGGATCTGTAGAATATAAGTGGGCACCTGTCAATGTGGAGTAAACTATTTTCTGGACTATTTCACATAGCCAATTGTCCGAATGCACAATTGATCACAGGATGGCCAGCCCAGAAATTGCCTAAAAAACCCAAACCTTCTTCTATGGTTTTCTGTAGGTGCATTGTTCTGAGCAATGTGATGCTGGCCAAAGTGTTTATTATGATCCAAAATAATTACGCACATCCTCGTCATGTCTTATAATCAGGTATATTTTTGTATTCAGAAAGCTAATTTGCCTAACATTGGACTCGACTGTGGTTTAATTTCGCCATCTGGTGGCAAGAAGAAAGAAAACAGGGATAGAATAGCGCACATTGCACAATTTCTCATCATCAGTTTTCATGTCAAAGAGGCATATTTGTTTAATGATTTGTTGTACAATGCTTTATTCAGCGCCCCTAAGGTGGTTGGAATATCGTTGAGTTCTTTTCCTCCATGACCAAAGCAAAATTAGTTGTATATGTAACAACAAAGTTAGGGCTTGAGGCACTGGCTGTTTTCTCACATCACACTAAAATACAATTTAGCATGATGTAGACAGACCTGAGTGAGCCTTAGATCCAAACCTTGGTTCCTCTTTCTCCTGTTCAGCTGGAAGAGAACATGCTGTCAGTTTTTCTTGAACACCAGTTGCCTTTAGACCGGAATATAGTTTGTCACTACAGTTCCCTTGAAACTAAGCTAATCTCAAACGGTGGTTGATGAAGCTGATTTTCTGAAAGTGGCCAAAGTTACAAGTAAACCACAACCCACAACATAGGCACAACAAGAGGAAGAGTTCAAAAGAAACAAAAGTGGAACCTTTGAAATCTTCTGTTTGGTTACTGGGAGGAAAAGAGGAAGGGACAGAGTCTAACTGTCACTTCTGAAATTAAACTGGGCTGGGCAATAAAATGACAAACTGTGAGTAACCCCTGACTAAAGATCCAAAAGAGTATATACAGCACTGGCAAGGAAACCATGTTCTTCCAGCCACAGACAGCTCTGCATGAATTGTCATGCACAGTATCATCAGTGGGAGGCACCCTTCTTCACCAAATGCCTTGTGCATATTAAGCAGCCCCAGTCGTCCAACTTTAGTTATTGTGCCTCAATTCCAATTGTTTAGAGTTTGTAAGAACCTCTCCTCATAAAAAAGAATTTTGTTTTATTCCATTCCTCATTTGTACAGGATATGCTCTGCTTCAGAGCCTGGCACAAAAAATAATAATTAGTTAAATTAAGGTACTACGTTAGAAGCTGTGCCACTCAACACCTGGCAAGGTGATGTTCACTTCCTACTTTTCACCATTACATTCCTTTCAGTGTCACTCAGAGGATGCACTCCTTCATGTAGCCCACTATAGCTGTGATGGCAGAATTACGTAAGTCCTGTTGTCCTCCAGAAACCACAGCCTGAACCTTCGCCCAGACTAAACAGTGAAATGAAAAGCACTATTAACTGGATTATTGTGCTTGCATAAGAGGATGCCTGCTTACTGTTCTACAACCAATATATATATATATGGATATTGTTGTATGCAAGGGTAACAAAGTGCTTCCAATTTCACTCTATTGTTTTTCTTTAAAGAAATACTGGCTGAAAAAAAGGCAGCAAAGCACAACTTGAGTAGGTCCTTTAAAGCAGTGGAGATCATAGCATAGTTGATTTCTCTAAATCCACACTGATTTGTTAGCCCTATTCTAGCTGTGCTTTACTACTAGATTTCAGCCAGTGTTTAGAGAGAGACCTCCCCACTGCTGTCAAGAGACAGAATGATTTTGCAGCATGGGAGTGCAGGGTGATGGTTTTGCAGCATGGGAGTGCAGGATGATGGTGTCAGAGGATACAATTTACAGTGACCAGAAATGTGGGCACAATTCACACTATTCACTCATAACAGACAGGATTAGGAAGCACCACATTAAATCCTTCACCAACTAGGAGCCCTTTCATCAGTGATTAAGCCTTGATTTGTCTACATGCTTGCCAATCAAGATGATGCTAGGGCTTGTGTTGACCTTAGTGCTCAGATTACAGGGGAGGGACAGAGAGAGCTGAACCCTCTTACCATTTGTGCTGACGGCTGCACGCAGACAGTCTTTAAAAATGTTAGGAGTATATCGGTATCGTTTGGCAACATTCTGGAGACAGGGAAGGAGCCTGTGGTTTCTTTAAAAATTCCCCCATATTTTTGCCCAATAATTTGAGCACTTGTCAACAATCCCTTGAAAAGAGGCAGGAGAGTACTCTTGCCTATACTTACTGAGGACTGACATTCCTGGTAATCTTCCACATAGTCAGGATTTACCTGATGGAAGAGAATCACAAGCGGTCAAAATAAAAAGAAAAAACCTAGCCTTTTCACCCAGGCCAAAGACTAAACTACCAATCACAATTAATTTTATTCTGTTGCAGAAAGACCACACAGACATTTAAGATATTCTATCACAATTGTTCTTTGGCATCTACTCACAAAAATAAAATAAAAAATAAACCGTCTAAACCTGGAAATGAGAACCAAATATTTCAGTAAAATCAAGTTTTAAAACAGGTTAATACTTAACATTTTGTTTGAGATGTACGGATCTCTTAATCAATTTTTAGATAAGATTTAAAAAGATAATAAATCCTTATTAGGATTTTTAAGATTTCTAGTGTCATGATTTTCAACTCATAATTTCATTCCCATGAATGAAATCATGAGTTGGGAAGAGGGCAAGTGGATGGGAAGAGGGTAAGCAAAAAGTAGAAAAATTGTTCTCAACTGCTCTCCTTGCGGCACATACCTCTGCAGCTAAGTAGTGTCCAGTAGCAAGATGTTTGAACCGGAAAAGACTGTTCCAATATCCTGCACCACCCCGACAAGGGTCATGTTGTACTACCTGTAAAGTAATAAAAAGAGACACAAAGACCTCTCAGGGTCTACTCTTCTGGAAATTCTATTCACTCACTATAGACTGGATCATGAAGCACCACCACCAACTAGGAGCCCTTTCATCAATAATTAAGCCTTGATTTCTCTACATGCTTACCAATCAATATATAATCAAAATTACGGAACAATACAAATGGGTAATAGAAAGGGAAATTATTAACAAGAATATTATTTAAACAGCTATTGCAAAACCACAAAAGGATAAAACACTTTTCCCAGTCAAAATATAACAGGACACCTTCAACATGAAAGTAAAGCTATGTCTGCCTGTAATTAGATTTAATGTGTGAACACAGAACATTGTCCTAGATGGAAGTAAGAATGCTTTTTTAGCAATTTGGGCAATTTTTCAGATGTGCTAGCAGTTTGGAGGCTGGTCTCCCAAGAGAGTATGGTCAAAGTAGAAAGGGTAATGGCAAAAAAAGTCTAATAAACTAATTTCCTTCCGTGTCCCATTCCACCACCACCCCCCGATTTCAGTATTAGAATACTTCACTGGAATTTGAAAATACATAAAGTTTGCTAAAATATGTAGAAATTATGTGTAAAAACAAATGAATAAAAGGAAATATTATGCAACATATTCATATTATATAATGTACATGGAAGTGATATAAACACAATATATGTAGACCACATAAAAGGTTTCATTATAATTAAATTTTGAAATTTCTTTTCTCGTCATTAAGTATTATTCCTTGCATAAAATTAATTTTACAATGTACTTGAATTCCCAGCCTGAAACAGAGATACAAACCAGTTAAAACATGGTAAACATATATTTCAAATTTATTTCATAAAATATTGTTAATTCTTCCAAGGTCAAATGTAAATTCACTAAAAAATTAATTCCTCTGACAAGAGCCTTTTCATTTATAGCTGCCATTTCTTAACAATGTATTTGCAATTAGTTTAATGAGGCAGCAAGAATTGTGGCCCTGTAATTCTCTGATAATTAATGGTCAATCACTATTTTTCCCCAGATTTAAGCCACCAAAACTTTTAAATAACAAAACGCTTAATCCTCTGCAACAAACAAGATTTAATCAGGAGAAAGTTTGAGAAACTTCTAGGAAGAGGATGGGAACTGAAGATTTTCTTCTGAAATTAACAGAACAATTCCTTTCTGCTTTATTGAGGTCTTCTTAGCTCTAGCTAGGAGTTTATCACCTCCAACTATTTTAAACTAATTTTTCTGGGGAGCATAAGGTAATCCCTTATTTGTTCTCTCTTCCCAATAAAATAATTTTGGTTAACAATTTAGGTTCCCAAAACAGTATGTATTTAAAACTTATTCTGAAAAGACAGCACACAAATAAACTAATTGACTAAAACAAAAACAAATATTCTGTGATTTGGAACACCCTGCCATGATTTTACAGATCTACTTGGCGTTTCTAAGTGGGGAAAAAATCAGACAGAATAGCAGGAGAAATAGCTATTTCAGGGTAGTTGGCTCTTTAGAGACAGAACGGACTTTTCATCAGCGTTTTGAAGAAAGGCAGCAATGATTATAATCTCATTTGAAGAAACACCGTTAACCTCTTTACCTCAACTTCCCACAGAGCTTTTGAGCTTGTTGCAGAAGTAGCAGACTGCCTCCCAGTAGTTCTTAGAAAGACATGCTGCTTTTTTCTGTGCTCATCACACGTTAAGAATTTTTCCTGCTCTGCATGGAACAACCTTACTACATCACCCTGCAAAAATAACAAGAAAGGCAATCAGTAAGAAGCTCAACCATGATTTGTTAAATTAAGTAACAAGTGCCCAGAGTAGTGGCATGGCACTAGATAGAAGGAAGGAAGGAAGGAAGGAAGGAAGGAAGGAAGGAAGGAAGGAATAAATAAATAAATAAATAAATAAATAAATAAATAAATAAATAAATAAATAAATAAATAAATAAATAAATAAATAAGGTGCATTGTTCACTTTACCCCTTTTAGGATATCGTCTTTATTATCACTCCATTTCATGAAGAGAACTATTTTCCAGCTTGTATTGCAGTTCACTGAATTCACCTGGCAAAAAAGTGATCACAATTAAAAGAAGAACACAAAGAAACAATGAAATCTCATAAAGTGTTTTTATTCCATTGTTCATTTCTTTTTGAATCTATTTTATAGCTATTTTAAGCTTTGAAGGAGGAATGTGTATTGAACATATGGAAAACAGTGTTAGCCATGGTTAATGTTAACCATTGTTCTTTCCTCCACCAAAGTCTGCTAACACGGTTAAGGCTGGCAGAAGAAAGGAACATCTGATAAGAGCAAACAATGCCACATCTCATTCCCACCACAAAACTATGGTTTAAGAAGCCAAGAATACTCATCTGTACAGAGTCTTCTGTAGCAACCTCTCAAGAATGATGACGCAAAAATGGCTAATGGTTAGGGTGTTCTGGGACCCAGTCCAAAAAATAACTCTGATCTGGACCAAATGAATGCAAAGGGGATTCACAATTGTCCAGAAACTGGCAAGAGAGGAATTCATAGGTTTCAGGTGCCATGTAAAATTCAAGGTTGTTGGCATGTCAGAGGTAAGTGGAAAGGAAGGAGAAAGAACTGCTCGTTAATTAGAAGACAATTAGCAGATTGATCTTATCTGGTAGGAACAAAGTCATAAGTGCTTCTCCTCTTGGTACTTCAATTAAGTGAAACTGGCTTCAGTTGAATCAAACGGAAAGGGGAAAGAACAGCATGAGTGAAGCTACTTGAAATAAAAGTTACTCCCTTCTAGAAGGTTCAAGATAATTAAGAATCTGATTGTTGAACCACCTTTGAAATGTCTGAAAATATGGATGATGAGTATAAAAATGGCATAGAGAAATTGATTACTTTGGCTTAGCTTCTGTAAGGAAACAGTTATGCTGTATATACTCTTGAACTATGTTACATTTCTGCTATATTGTAAGCACAGGATAGTTAACTTTAATTTTTTCTCTGGGAACTATTCTTGAACTTTTCTTGAATTGCCACCCTTTAAATAAGTATTAGCTTCACATTTTTTTATTGCTTCTGAGCCTTCTGAATTGAGTTTTAAAACTGCTTTGAACTTTAGTTTTGTCTTGACTTTTTGCAACACCATCAATAAAATAATAAAATATTCACATTAGTAGTAGAGGATTTTGTTGGTACTAAAGCCATATCTTGCCTCAGGCAAATACTAGATCCTTTTGTGTTTACGGATTTTTTTTTTTGGGTTTTCCTACCTGGCAAGGTTGGTGTGCAAATTAATGTGTTTGTTGGTATTCCCTAGGGAGTCAGGGTGGCTTAGAGTGTCAGGAAAGGACCAGGCAGGTAGATTTTCCCCAGCCATCAGCACATACCCCATTCTCCCACCCGGGAATTATCCACACCAGGAAAGTTATAGTAGTGTGGCTGGCTAATTTGTGTTGAACCTTCTGTGCCAGCGATAATCTTGACAAACAATTTAATATATAAGGATGGAATTAGACCATGAGACTCAGATCAAAATCTTGTTGGGGCTGAATCCTAATACACTAACTTCTCCAGAAATGGGTCCAACTGAAAATGCTCTATGAAGAGATTATTGCTAGTGGTGGGTACTGTCACAGAATCATAGGGAACTGCTCTATGCTCATCCAGAGCATTGGTCAGTATTGCCAAATTTGACTGGCAACCAATCTCTGAAGTTTCAGGCAAGATTGCTTCCCACCTGGAGAGTGGTCCCTCGTCATTATCATCATCTGACCCTGCCCAGTTTTAAAATTACATGAGATCAGTGTGTTCAGAATGGTCTGGTGTCTTATGAAACAAGAGGTTAAACATTATTTTTGCTTCTCACATATAGTGCATAAATTATTCCTATAATTCTGAGAACCCCTCTGTAATATCAACATGTAAGTCAAATACTTTGTTTGGATTTTGTGACTTACTTCATTGCAACCCGGATTGTCTACAAGTTGATGACTGCTGGCATGTAGTGGCTGGCCGGCATTGACAGGATTCAAGACCACTTTGTCCCCTATGACCACCTGTAAAAAAAAACATTTAGATGCCCTGGTTGACATGAAACACAGAGAATAAATGCAAAGATGCTGCTCAGTAGTGCTCCCTCCATTGGTATTAGTGCTTTCAGGGTTATTAGAAGGTTACTGAAGTTATATTTTTTTCAGGCCATTAAAATTTTAAGATTGGATTGATATTGCATACGACACACACATAATGAAACAATGGCCAAAACCCTCTTGTATACACTACACAGAGGTTGTATTTCCCTTTTAAGATTCAAACTTGTAGTCCTGGCCATTCTTCATCATCATAGGCATCCTTCAGTCTCGAGAGACTATGGTATCGTGCTCTGCATGGAGGACTTAGAAGAGCGTCTAGTGTGGCTGAGAAGGCCAATTTGAGATTGACAATCCCTTCCACACTGAGGACAAATACAATCTGTGTCCCGTCTAGCTTCCTGATTTTGCTGTTTCGTGATTGCCTCTTTGCCTCAGCCTACTGGGCGAGGGTCTCTTCAAATTGGGAGAGGCCATGATGCACCGCATGCCTCCAGGCTGAGCGCTCAGATGTCAAGGTTTCCCATCTGTTGAGGTCCATTCCTAAAGCCTTCAGATCCCGCTTGCAGATATTCTTGTATCGCAGCTGTGGTCTCCCTCTGGGGTGATTTCCCTGCACTAATTCTCCATACAGGAGATCTTTTGGAATCCGACCATCAGCCATTCTTGCAACATGCCCGAGCCAACGTTGACGTTGCTGTTTCAGTAATGTATACATGCTAAAAATTCCAGCTTGATCTAGGACTACTCTATTTTGAACTTTGTCCTGCCAGGTGATACCAAAAATGCGTTGGAGGCAATGCATATGGAACGTGTTCAGCTTTCTCATCTCTTAAATAAGGTTTTATTGCTAAGACCTGGCTGCCTCTGAGGCAAAAAGTGGCTTTAGATAGTAAAGCAGCTGTAGCTTTTCCTTCACAGAAATAATCTGGTCCCAGTTATGCAACTCCAGTTCTTACCAATCCCAACTAAGTGGCCAATGATGAGGAGGTATAGGAGTTACAGTTCAGAATCACCTGAGCACCTATATGTTTCCCACCCCTGGCTAAGGAACCTGATAACGGAAGTGAAGTCGATTTTTTCCTCTCAGGTGTCCCTATCAGGATTTGTTCCTAACATGTAAACAAGGGGTTAAATTTAATATTGCAGAGGGAATGTAAGATGGATGACAAATGCAAAGTCATGCCTGTAAAAGCCAATGTAAAATGGTTGACTGATGACATGCAGCTGGAACAATCTTAGGTAGTGCTTGTTAACCACTTTCAGCTGCTTTGTCTATTATGATAGGTTGCTCCTACAGTGGCGTCTTGACTTGAGAACTTAATCCGTATTGGAAGGCGGTTCTCAAGTCAAAAAGTCTGTAGGTCAAGTCTCCATTGACCTACAGTGCATTGAAAACCGATTAATCCCGTAACAGGCCGTTTTTGTTCCATTTTGGTTTTTTTCTGGTCTGTAAGTCAATTCTCAGGCTGCAAGTCAAACCTAAATTTTGCGGCCAGAGAAGTCTGTAACTCAAAAAGTCTGTAAGTCAAACCGTCTGTAAGTCAAGGGTCCACTGTACTACATAAGCAGAAGAGTAGGAACCGCACACTGCCACACAGTAGTGAGTCTGGTGGTTTTTACTTCTTTGAATGTCTATGTTGCTATAAGTGATTTATGCACAAGCTATGTATATTATTTATTTATTTATTTATTTATTTATTTATTTATTTATTTATTTATTTATTTATTTATTTATTTATTTATTTAAACTTATATGCCACCCACACTACCCAAAGATCTCGGGGGGGGGCATATAAGTTAAATAAATAATATAATATAATACCATGTATATATTTCTGATCTGCGCTGATATATGAAGTCTGAATATATTATAAGTTCTTATCAAACTCTCTCTCTGTTTTTCCTAAACTCTCTGCATCTTTATTTTGCTTATTAAAAGGGAGGATTTGAAGCTGCCTGATAAGAGAATCTGTTTAACTTGTTATCTTGGGCTCCAAGGTTTCTTTTCACCAACAGAGTGCTCTTGTAGCTTCAATATCCAAACCCTGACTCTAAGCTTCTGCAAAGGCAAACGCCACGTACTTGTTGGGAGTTGGCACCCAGCCAGCAGTCCCCACCTTCCATGATAAGGCAGGTGGCAAGTAGAAAGTGCACAATCTCAGTGTCAGCACACTGTCTCTGAACAACCCTATGGATGACTGCCTGTAGGCAACACAAAGTAAAGGTAAAGATTCCCCTTGACATTTAGTCCAGTCATGTCCTACTCTAGGGAGTGGTGCTCATCCCCGTTTCCAAGCCATAGAGCCAGCATTTGTCCATAGATAGTTTCCGTGGTCACATGGCCAGTGCGACTAGACATGGAACACCGTTACCTTTCCACCAAGGTGGTACCTATTTATCAACTTGCATTTTCACATGCTTTCAAACTGCTAGTTTGGCAGGAGCTGGGACAAAGCGACAGGAGCTCACTCCATCGCTTGGATTCGATCTTACGACTGCTGGTCTTCTGACCTTGCAGCACAGAGGCTTCTGCGGTTTAACCACAGTTGGCAACACTATCCTCCTTTAATTAGCATAAATCCAACTGTCAATCCCAACTAGAGTGGATTCACTGAATCACCTGCTGGAATATGAATGACCGTAACCCATGTAAATCCCATTAATTCACTATTATAGTTGGGGCTAGCATTTGGATTCAGGGCAGTACCAGGCAAAATACATTTTATTCTTCCAGCTTTTAGAACTTATTTTAAATTTACCTGTATCACTTGAAATGCTCAGATAAAGCCTCCTAGTTTATCTTCTTTTTTTCTACACATTTATGGACAGTCTGATGAAGCATGGAATAGACATCTTTTAAATAAACTTTAAAAACAAAAAAGGACTACTCCCTTTAATGGAAAGGTCGCCCTATTAATTGGTTGCTAAAAAGCCATGAAGAAAGTCCCAAGGCACTTAATTAACTGTAGTGTGCCTTTTCATACTGCATTAAATATAAATGTAAATTTTCATTAGTTTCCCAGTTACTTTATGGTTTGGAGCCAAAACCCCTGTTGATTCAGTAAACCAAAAAAAAAAATCTTAATATAGTTATGTTTTGTTAAGTTAACAAAACAACTTTGTGTTTTGCTAGCATTTGAAAGTCAGTGAAGATTTAAATTGCTACTGTTCCAGTCTTTAAAACTGTTCTTTGTTTCCAAAACATTTGTTTCCATAGAAATTCACCTCCCACTCTCTTCAATCCGGCAAAAAAAGGGTAGAGAGAAAAGGAAACAAGTGCGTTATATAAGCTACTATGTATTTAATTAATCACAAGTAAGTAAGCTGGAGATGAATAACTTTTCAATATCGTACGCCATTATTTTTCTCTTGACAGTCCTGCAAACTTACACTATCTCCTATGGAACGCAACTTGTAGAATGGCTGTATATAAAACCAGGAGCCTTCATTGCCAGCCTCATCCAGGGTCACCCTCATAGCATTCTTCTCTAGAAGAGCTGGAAGCCGCTTATTTACCGTTAGGTATTTGTTGCTTTTTAAGTGCAAAAGCTGAAATATAGTGAAACAAAGAAAATGAGAAGGGTCACTAATGACAAGGCTTCATAAAACATTCTTCATTCTATTGTTGTTATGTGCCATATTCATCCAATTACCAATGTAATTCGTTCCTGCTTTAAAAATTCCTGTGCTGTTCACAGCTGGGTTGTAAACAAAGACCATTCCCTTGATAAGGATCAATGGATAACATCCTATAACAATTCTAATTAGTGGGGCTTACTGCACAGCTTGGCACCTTTCCCACATTTCTCCATGGCAGAAGGAATAAGGTCCATAGATAGAGAGAGCTGGATGTGGGGAACTGGAAAGTTCCAAGTGAAAGTCCCCACTGATCCGTGAAATTCACCAGATGACCTTCAGCTAGATATTGTATTCTCTTGAGCTGCCTGACAGAGTTGTTGTAAAAGAGGGCAGAGGGGAGCCATGTACACTACCTTGAACCTGTGAGAGGAAAGGTGAGGTATAACTGTAATGAATCAATGGAAAAATGTCTACATGTATAATACTCTTCCCCTTCAATAGTCCTCTGTTGACCCTCAGTTGTATCATCTACTTTTATTATTGCCACACAGCTTTATTGTTGCTATCCTTTGTTATTTTGTTATTGTATTTAAATCTTAATTTTACTGTTTGCTAGTTGGTAAGGTGGCCAGTTTTTTCACTTTGTTGTAAACTGCCCAGGGCAGTGGCTTTTCACCAAACGGGTGGTATAAAAATTGAATGAACGAATAAATGAATGAATGTAGCTAGCTTGGATAGCTCAATGGTTTAGGAAGCAGAGGTTGGGGGTTCGGTTTCCCACCGTTAATCCCAGAAGAGCCACCCGGTGTGGCCTTTGTGGGCAAGCTGCACAGTCCCAGGGTGTCCCCAGAAGAAGGGGTACTCTCTAACTAGAAAACCCCAAAAAAGATTGTTAGAAGTCAGAAGTGACTTGATGGCACATTATCATCATTATACGTAAATGTCTACAGAAGAGCAGTATCTGGAATTTACTACTTGAGGTGCTTTATAGCAGTGGCTCCCAACCTTGGATTCCCAGATATTCTTGAACTGCAACTCCCAGAAATCCTGGCCATCAGAGATAGTGGTGAACTTCTGGGAGTTACAGTTCAATAACATCTGGGGATCCAATAATGGGAACAATGCTTTAAACAATGTTATTTATCAGTGGAAAAGCATTGTACTAGTACTGCAGTTATCCTTCCTACAGCCCCAAAAATAATATGCTTAAATTTGGTGAGAAGCCAAGACCTCTCAGTACATTTCAGCGCTTGGCAGGGATTTTAGCCTACGTCTCTGAAGTTCAAATCCACACTTCTTGAGCACAGCCACAGCATACCTGAATAACATTGCCGTACTGGATAACTGTACCAAGTAGCTTCTTATTTTCTGTCTCATTCTGCTTCTTTTCCAAATCTGCAGCATGCTAAAGCAAGCATAGAAAAAAGAAATGGGAAAAATTATGTGCTGATAAGTAAAGATAGAAGAAAAAATGCAACAAATTGCTTGACTTTGTGAAAAGATTAATCTGTTCTGTTTTAAGGAATATCATATTGAGTGCAGGGAAGAGGAGACCAGGAATAGTGAGAAGCTGGAGAGATGGAAGAGAAAATATTTGATTTCATAACAGAAGTCAAGGGTACACCATGTAGGACTATGGCATATTTCTATTTACAGTGACAAGCACACTTTAATCCAAAATGTTCCAACCTAACACTGTCTTTTCCAACTTCCTTTTTCTGCTTTTCTAGAAATCTACATTAAAAACAGTAAAATAAAGGAAAACTTCAGAATGATCTTGGCTGTCATCTGGGTGAACAGCATCCACCATCTGCTACTCTCTCAGAAATCTGTATTATGCTAAAGGAGACATACTGTAGTCTTGACCAATCACTGAATCTTCAAAAATATTCAAATAACAATCCAACATCCTTAATTTCCCCAATTTTTATTTCCAACAACATACAGGTACATAAGCAAAGTTGTAAAGATTTCTTTGATTTATCAGATGCATGTACTGTAGCAGCAGCATAAATACCAGATGTGAATATTCTTTCTCATTCCAGTCTTCCCAAAACAGTATCTCTTGTGTACAAGAGGAGGTCTCAGCAGATGTGGGTTAATGTCAGCGTTTGCAGACGCCCAAAAAAGGTATAGAAAACAAATCATTTAAGACGGAAAAACCCTCCAAAACAGCCTTGTAAAAATGTAATTACACATAATACTAACTAACCACAAAGGGAGACCCTTTAGACATTTAGACGGGAGGAAAGGAAGAGATACATGGAATAATTTCTTTTTCTGGACTGAACATTTCCTGGTAAACACTGCAAAGACATTTTAAAATGGATGGAAGTGAAAGCTGTCGATGGATGGAAATGAGCACAGACATTGAGAAATGTTTGTAAAATGCAGTAGAGAAGCCCCCTCTCACAGAAAACTGGAGAAAAACTGGGGGAAAGTCCCAAAACAGGACACTGAGAACTGAACATTCAGCTGGCATGGAATACTGAGTGACTCTTTCCACTTCCATTTTTTAAACAAGTTCTACCTATCTCCAAATTTAGGGATACAGGATGACTTACCAAAAGAATGGAAGGCATAGAAACACACAAACAAAAAGCACACACTCATGAAAGAGATTTTAAAAAAGGAGGAGGAGGGAAACATATTTTAAAAGAATCTTTTCTCTTCAGTCTATTCAGTTGCCAGGGCCTATCTGATGTTTTGCCTGGCAGCAGAGAGATAAGGGGGAAGAACCAACCTAGTTTTCTGCAAAAGGAGGATTCACAGTCTGGGAGAAGCTACTCTCAAGGCCCTCTGTCACGTCCTCACAATGTTCCTGTGGGGATGGGAAAACATGGAGTCGCTCATATTGGGAAATGTGGCCTGGGCCTCAGTCATAATAACCATCACTTTCAAATGGCTCAGTAGCCATTGGAGCTGTTGTAAAGCAAGATGTATAAGCTCCCTGCAACCAGCCAGTCAACAATCTGCCTGCAGCATTTGGGGCCAGCTGAACCTTCCACACTTTCTTCAAAGAAACCCCATATAAAGCACTATAAGGGATGCAACTAAGTCCTGTGTCACTGGGAGCCAGATAAAAATTGAGCCTGAGTAAGAATGGGAAGAGCAGACACACTTGGCTTTTTCTGTGCAAAAGTCTTCTGAGCCTTTGCCAAAACATGATACATCTAGGATCAGGCCTGAATCCAGATATGCTCACAAGATGCAAATCTGAGATTTCAGGCAGAGTACTGTATAATCCCATCCACCACAGGCTGAATCCCTACTCCCTAACTAATCAGTGCTCTTTCTCTTTTTGTCTGGATTAGGCTCTGACTTGCTGTCCTCATCCAGTCCGTTACTGACACTGGGCATCAGTTTAGAATCAAAACAGCTCCCTTGGAGTTCGGAGTGAAGGTGGGAAAGACTGCTGCCTACTGTATATGGCCGGGAGCGGGAGGCAGTGGGCACTTGGAGCCCTGAAGAGAGGCACTACCCGCCCCAAGTTTTGTTGCCATTCCTCAGTTTTTTTTTCTTCCAATGGTTTCCTAGCCAGAACTGGACCTTTCTTCTCCTCCCCTCTGAACATTAAAACTATAAAATGGAACAGGTGTCTTAAATGGCAGGACTCCAGTGCTTTACATTACAGCAACAGAAAGCCTGAGGCTGATGAAGTGTTCTTTTTCCTCCCCCTTCTGAAACTCTTCCCTCTCAGCCTGTGAAATCCCTAAGGAGTACTATAATAAAAGATGTTAAGGATGCTGTTCACTTATCTGCTAATAGTGGGTGGGGGTTAAGGCAAAACCTTGCTGCACCCCTTCGTAGCAGTCATTGTTACTGACAAGATCAGGTGACCGAATGCCTATCAGTTTGGGAGGGAAGCATGGCGCTCACCAAATATGGCAATAGTTTCTACAGACTTAGGATTTCTCAGTATACAAATTTTAGTATCAGGATAATGACAAAGCTGTGGAGGAAACAGTCCAATAAACATTAAGATCGCTAGTATTCCAGGAACCACAAAAGGCTGGATGTCAACTGGCAAAGAAAACTAGCTGGGGAGTGGGGGGAGGAGGAAGACAGTTAGTGCCTTGTCCTGCTTAAGCCTGTAACATGTTACAATATCCTCCAGGAAGATATGGCTGGCCAAGTGAAACTAAGAAAAGAGATCCTCCGGAGTGTATTCCTATATTCCTGTTCACAATATCTCTTTCTGACTTTGTTTCTCTTTCTCCCCCTCTCTCTCAAACATGCACACACAAACACATGATCACAAGTACATCTGGAAACTTCATTCAACTATCACAATTACTGAGTAAGAGCTGTTTGTACAAGTCTCTCTGTCTATTTTATAGTCATCATTACATAGGGATGTAAACTGTGATATGGTTTGTCCTTGCATGATGAATGGGAAAACGTTTAAAAAAATTCCTTGCTGTAAGACAGAGAGATTCTTTGGGTCATTCGTAGAGAAAATGGCCTTATCTGCAAGACAGACTTTTGCTGATAACTCCAAATGTGCAAAATATTAAAAGACATTAACTTCTACCTTGATACATGGACTATAACAAAAGTAGAAGCATGGGATGAGATTATAGTGCTTTAGTGCACTTTCAGTGCAAACGGAGAGAAATGCTAGAAATATGTGCACAATGTATATTCCATGATACCTCTGCTCCTAAGTTTCCTGTTGTCTCACTCTTGCATTGAGGGCAATAATTCTAACAGCAGTCAAAGAATCCATTTCTAAACAGACTAACAAACTTCTTCACATCCCTACCTCCACGCAGATGGACATAACAGATTCTCAAAGTTAATTATACGCTTCAAGTAAAAAAGTGCTTCCTATTATCTATCTAGAATCAAAACTGGAACCAAAACTGATTTTGATTTATAATCTATCACTCTATTATCAGCTTATTCCTCACGAGGAATTTGGTCAATGCTGAACAGCAATAAACAAAATAAATAAGTCGATAAGAATTCCTGTTGTTCCTGTCCTTTAGACATTCTCTGAAGCAAATCTATTTCTAAACTATTTGTGAATAAATATAAAAAACATTAAAGATCTGATGTTTAACTAATTCTGCTTACATACTAGTTTATTTTAAAAGCAGATGTGCCCCCGAGATAAGTAGATGTACCGCTAAATACACCACCAATGTTGTCTTTTTTTATTTCTTTTTCTACTATATGGATAAGAGGTGAAAATAAGGGAAAGAGAATGGAAATGGAAATAGGCCTGCTAGGAAAAGGGGAATAAGGGAAGGCGGGCAGATGTACACACAATAGTTAGCTGCCTGTTCTGAGTCAAGTCCAACACTGTGTCAACAGATAACCACCGGCAGGACAGGATGTTCTTTCCCTCCCCTCCAGAAACCCTCCATGCCACCTAAAAGGTGGCTTCGGAAAGCTTTGCAGCCTTCAGGGGCAGTTTCTGAGTAGATACCAAAGACTGTCTAGAGAAGGCCAATGGTTCCTCCTAGCTTTCCTGAAAGAAACAGTGGTAACAGTAGAAGGACAGTGTCAGATCCCACCCACAACGGAAATCTGGCTGGAAACCAAACAGCTTTCTGGATGCATTCAAACGTTTGTTTGAAAACAGCAAGAACCTGAAACCAGGTATAGTTCCTCAGGAATGTTATTAAATCTGGTGGCTAGACAAGTATCTAAAAGCCGGGATGATGAACACAAGTGCTATGTATAGATCGACTGTGGGCTGGTACCAAGTCTTTGCAACCATTTTAGGAATCATTCCCACATACACAGACATTGGCTGAACTTTTGGGTTGAATATGAGCCCAAATGTTGGCCTAAAGTGCACTATGAAAGAATAAGGAGACTCAACTTTGGAAGAAAGACATCTTTCTCTGGTTACACAATGCATCCCAAGACAAACATTCCTTCTGGGGGTACTGCTGAACGAGCCAGCCAGCTTTCCATGAAAACACACTGAAAATGACTGTACATGAGAGAATGATTCAAGCAATGCCAGGAGGAATATTTGAAATACAAACAATCAAATAGAAATACGTCACTATTTTACTTTGCAACAATGTTTCGCCTGTTGAAGAGAAGACCGAGAATGATATGCTTGCCATCTTCAAAAATTTGAAAGACAGTCACTAGAAGATGGAGCAATCTTTCTGCATTACCCGCATCTCCAAAGCATTAGAACCTTAAGCAGTGGATTAAGGAACTATACGGATTTTCTGGATCCATTTCAATCGGGTTTCAGGCCGGGTTTTGGTACAGAGACTGCCTTGGTCGCCCTGTATGATGACCTTTGCCGGGAGAGAGACAGGGGGAGTGTGACCCTGTTGATACTCCTGGACCTCTCAGCGGCTTTCGACACCATCAACCATGGTGTCCTTCTGGATAGGCTGGCTGGGTTGGGAGTTGGGGGCACCGTTTTACGGTGGTTCCGCTCCTTCCTGGCTGACCGTGTCCAGAGGTTGGTGCTGGGGGACAGTTGCTCTGCCCCATGGCAGTTATGTCATGGGGTTCCTCAGGGCTCAATACTGTCCCCCATGCTGTTCAACATCTACATGAAACCGCTGGGAGAGGTCATCAGGAGGTTTGGGCTGAGGAGTCAGCAATATGCTGATGACACTCAGCTCTACCTCTCGTTTTCCACCAATCCAGGTGAGGCGGTTTCTGTGCTGAACTCGTGTCTGGACCTGATAATGGACTGGATGAGGGTTAATAAATTGAAACTCAATCCAGACAAGATGGAAGTGCTGTTAGTGGGTGCTTCGCCGGACAGGTTGGAGGGCCATTTCCCTGTCCTGAATGGGGTTACACTCCCCCTAAGGGACAGGGTCCGCAGCTTGGGGGTGCTCCTGGACCCCAGTCTAACCTTGGAAGCTCAGGTGGACTCGGTGGCCAGGGGCGCCTTCCTTCAGCTGCGGAAATTATACCAGCTACGGCCCTACCTGGACGAGCGGAGTCTCATGACAGTTACACACGCACTGGTAACATCTCGTATTGATTATTGCAATGCGCTCTACGTGGGGCTGCCTTTGAAGACGGTCCGGCGACTGCAACTGGTCCAGAATCGAGCTGCGCGGCTGGTGAGTGGTGGGGCCGCCAGAGAGCACATCAAGCCGATTCTGTACAATTTACACTGGTTACCAGTTGCTATCCGGGCCCAATTCAAAGTGCTTGTTTTGACATATAAAGCCCTAAGCGGATTGGGCCCTGGATACTTGAAGGACCGCCTCCTTCCATATGAGCCTACCCGGCTATTAAGATCTAGCCAGGGGGCCCTTTTGAAAGAGCCATCCCTCAAGGAGGTAAGAGGGATGGCTTGTAGACAAAGGGCCTTCTCGGCAGCTGCCCCCAGACTATGGAACGCCCTCCCAACTGAAATTCGCCTGGCGCCAACACTGATGATATTTCGGCGCCAGGTCAAAACCTTCCTGTTCCAGAAGGATTTTAATTGAAATAACATTAACTGTGGGTCTTGATGATGGCAATTTAAATTTTAATTGGTATTTTAATCGTATTTTAATCATTGTATATTTTATTGTGTTGAATTTTAATTGTTGTAAGCCGCCCAGAGACCTTTGGGTAGAGTGGGCGGCATATAAATTAATTAAATAAATTAAATAAATAAATAAATTACAAGAAGGATTTCAACAAAACTACTACTTCAGAAGCTGATAGATTCTCTTTGTAGCAATTTTTGATAGATAGGGGCCAGATTGTTCTCTGTCCACGATCTTCAATGCTGAGTTTCATACACTGTTCGAGTGTTAGGACTTATTGACCGTAGGAGCCCCTACCAACTCATTAATTCTATGATTTGCCATATGAGCTATTATGGTATATTTGTTTGTTTGTTTGCAATAATGATCATCCATACTATGGTATTCCTAACTGGGGGAAAAATTAGTTCATTTGAAATGTGATGTTGGAGGATAATTTTACAGATACCATGAACTTCCAGAAGGACAAAAAAGGGGGTCCTACTCTCTCTAGAAATAAAAATGACTAAACTAATGCTATCATTCTTTGCACGCATCACAGAAAGTAGAGAAGGTTCATTGGAAAAGACAATAATGGGGGAAAGTTGAAGGCAGCAGGAAAAGAGAAGATGAAATATGAGAGAGACTGGATCAATAAAGGAAGCCATGATCCTGAATTTGTAGGAATGGGGAGCAGGGCAACACATTTCAAAGCAGGGTGGATTAAAATCAATTATTAAAATAAAAACAAAAATAAAAACATCAATTTTTAAATTTTAAATCATTTTTATTTTAACAAAATGCTTTTGAAAGAAAAATCTATCTAACAATAGTTTTTTTATTTAAGATACATGAAAGTTCAAAGGTTATTCAGCATGAAATAGAGCATGAGGCTGTATATTCCTGCAATATTTACATATTTGGTAAATTAATTCAATTAATCCAAGTTATCCAAGACAACTTTTTCATAGTAAAAATGGTATAAAATAAACAAAGTTCAGGAAAAGACCTTAAACCCATTGCTCTTCTTAAAATCTATATACAAACAATGAACACATTACAGTAGGCCCATTGTATCCATGAGGAATCGGTTCTGAGCCTCCCTGCAGATGCTGAAAAATGCAGATGTAGCAAACGCAATACATTGCAGGTCTCTAGATCTACCTACTGGCACTTTCTGGTAAATACAGAGTGGGAATACATATAAATACTATTTGGGGGGGGGGGTTTAGCATTTTAAGACAGCGGATAAGTGAATCAGTGGATTCTGATCCTGCGGATAGAGGGTTCTTACTGTACCTTAAATGCTAGGTTTCAAGACAGTTTGGAAGGTGGTTTTTTAAAATGGTTTAATCACTTCACTTAATAAACATCGACATAAATATTTAAGCAGATGCAAGATTATGTATTCTATACAATGTTATTGTTTTAGTTAAATAAAGCAATTTAAGTACGTCTCCAAATATGAGTGATTAGCCTATTAAACTAAACTCAGTTCTGATATAGCTGTTTTACTAATCTGACAGGTTATTATTCTATATATGAAATTTTCATCTGATTGCAAATATTAAAGATTATAACTACCAGCAAGAACATGACTTTACATTTAAAAATCATGATTTAAATTGAGTCTTACTTTAAACTGACTTGATTTAAATAAAATCCACCTTGTTTCAAAGGTAACTAAATCATATGATCGCTATAAGATAGCTGGAAGCAACTTCTGGCCACATGAGAGAATGACATTTGCTGGAGAGTGTCAGCAAGCAGGCAGGCAAGTACCTGTGGACTTCACATAGACATCTGATTATCCACTGTGTTAACAGAATGCTGCAGTATTGTCTGATCCAGCATGGCTCTTCATACATTCTTACATTTAATTCCTTGTAAACAATCTGCCAAGTTTTAAAAACTTACCCAGCTGTTAAGCATCCAATATAAGCAAAGAAAATGGCATAATGATTTGCATGCAGAAAGCTTTTAAACAAGATAACTCTTTGCTGCTCAATAATTTCAGGTAATGACCACTAGGTGTCAGCTTTTCAAAAGGTGCATCGATTTTTGATGAGGATCAAAAACTGAAGCGTCCCAGATTCCTAAATCCCTTAAATGGTATTAGCTTAAAATAACCTGACCCTTAGCATCGTTTGATCTACAGCAGAAGATCTTGAATTTCATCAACGGAAACAAAAAGAGCTAAAATGCAAATGATTAAATACCAGATAAACCAGGTGGACACAAAAGTACTGTAATAAGACAGGAAACTGCCTTTAAATTATTCAAATTGTCAGCGGACAATCCACACTCAGCTCTTTATGGGAACGGAGCCACAGCTATGCCAATAAAAGTACGGAATACTTCTTTCTTCTCAGGAGCCATGATCGTGGTCCAAAGAAGTTGCAAGGTTATCAGTGCAGCAAAAACAACAAAAATGTCGCTACCCGTTATAGACGAAAACGTGTGCTACAATCTGTAATGCAGACACACATGCTTCAGTGGTGCACCAAAGGCAGTTTCCTTGAGATTTTCTTCTCTATTTATTTCATCTTCTTTCCAGAAATGACTTTTTTATACTCCTGTATGTTGCAGTTTGGGAGTTTAACAAAACAAATATAGAGAGATAAAAACTGAAATCTGTATCTATATAGGACAGAAGGAGATATGGTCAGACATGAAATAGAGTGTCACGGGGGCGGGGGGGGGGGGAGGGAGAAAAACAGGATGTTAATTGTTCCAAAACTGTTTCTCACGCTGGAAAGCCTGAGTGGCTTGGGTGACTGCTATCCTAATCCTGAAGGACATCTCTGTTCGGTGGTGTCACACTCCTCTTGAATACGTTTCAGTGCAGATTCAGTCTTGACTGTAGATGCTGTTTTGCGTATGTGTCAGGACTAGGAATGTACAGTATTTTTAGCATTAGAAACACTGTGTCAACTGCACCTATTATCAAAGATTTCTGATTTTGCTACATTGACACATGCCTCAGTCACATCCAAGTTGGATTATTACAATACACGTCATGTGATTCTGCCTTTGAGAAGTGTTTAGAAAATCAACCACAAAAGCTGCAGCTAGATTGTTGACCAGGGCTGTGTACAGGGTTGTCCTGTCGGCAGAGAAATACAGGCATGGCCAAAAATCCTGGCACCCTTGCAATTCTGTCAGAAAATGCAAGCTTTCTCTCAGAAAATTGTTGCAGTTGCAAATGTTTTGGTGCTCACATGTTCATTTCTTTGGTTTGTGTTGGAACAACACAAAAAAACAGAGAAGAAAAGTCAAATCTGATACAATTCCACACAGAAACCCAAAAATACACTGGCCAAAATTATTGGCACCCTTAACTTAATATGTGGTAGCACCCCCTTTGGAAAAAATAACTGGAATCAATCGCTTCCTGAAACCATGAATGAGTTTCTTACACTTCTCTACTGGAATTTTGGACCACTCTTCTTTTGCAAACTGTTCCAGGGCCTTCAGATTTGAAGGATGCCTTCTCCCAACTGCTGTTTGGAGATCTTTCCACAGGTATTCTATGGGATTCAGATCTGGACCCATTGCTGGCCATTTCAGAACTCTCCAGCGCTTTATTTGTAACTATTTCTGAGTGCTTTTTGAAGTGTGTTTCGGGTCATTGTTCTGCTGGAAGACCCATGACCTCTGGTGGAGATGTAGCTTTCTGACACTGGCCACTATGTTGCACCCCAAAATTCTTTGGTACTCATCAGATTACATGATACCGTTCACACAGTCAAGGCATCCAGTGCCAGAAGCAGCAAAGCAACCCCAAAACATCTTTGAACCTCCACCATGTTCGACTGTAGGGACTGTGTTCTCTTCTTTGAATGCCTCATTTCTTTTTCTGTAAACAGTATCATGATGTCCTTGACCAAAAAGCTCTACTTTTGTCTCATCTATCCACAGTACGTTCTCCCAGGACTGTGGTTTTGTCACATAAGTTTTGGCATACCCCAGTCTTGCTTTTTTATGCCTTTGTCAGCAGTGGTGTCCTCCTGGATCTCCTATAACAGCATCCACGGATAGTGACGGATAGTGAGAGCTGACACTGTTATACTCTGTGTCTGCAGATCAGCTTGAATTCGTTTGAAAGTTAATCTGGATTATGTATCCACTATTCAAACAATTGTAATTTTTTCAGGAATTTTGCTCTTCTGTCCACGTCCAAGGAGGTTAGCTACAATGCTATGGGCTGTAAACCTCCTGATGATATTGCACACAGTGCACACAGGAACATTAAGATCTCTGGAGATGGACTTGTAGCCGTGAGATTGTTGATGTTTTTCCACATTTTTTTCTCTCAAATCCACAGACAACTCTTTACACTTCATTCTTTTCTCCATGCTCAATGTCACACACAACACAAAGGTTGAGTCAACTTTTCTCCATCTGAACTGGTTGCAAGTGTGATTACTGTATTGCCCACACCTCTTACTTGGGACAAGTGTGTCTAAATACAAATTAAAGGAGCATCACATGGTTGAAAAGCAATGATTTCTTACAATTTAGACAAGGTGCCAATAATTTTGAGCAGTGCATTTTTGGGTTTCTGTGTGGGATTGTATCAGATTTGACTTTTCTTCTCTGTTTTTTTTTTGTATGTTGTTCCAATGCAAACCGAAGAAATGAACATGTGAGTACCAAAACATTTGCAACTGCAACAATTTTCAGAGAGAAGGGTTTCATTTTCTGACAGAATTGCAAGAGTGCCAATATTTTTGACCATGACCGTAGTTTTTATTCATGCAAGCCTTTATAGTATCATTTGCTGACGGGGGCTTTGATAAGTGGGAGGCAGTGCTTTCTTGTTATTGATGCATTCTAATTGTTATAAATCTATTGTATATCTAAATCTTTTTGCCATATCAGACCTAAACTTTCTAGTTAGATTTTACAATTGCTATCTTCCTTGAGTATCATTTGGTAGAAGAAATGCATAGTATAAATTAGATTAATTGATCTTTCCTTCCAACAAAACACAACTGGGTAAAAACGCTAGTATACATTGGCTATGCTTTTAGGTCTTTCTGGATGACAGCTTACGTCTAAAAAACATGTGCTTAAGGGGGGGGAATTGGACACTTGACTGCATTTTTAAATATGGGCCGAGATCCAAATACTTGCTCAGGCTTGCCCTGTTTTTTTCCTCTCCACTCTTGTTTTCTTTGAATAGCCCAGGCCATATCAAACTTTTTTTCCCCTTAATAATACCTCAGAACTGCAGAGTTGGAAGGAATCCTATGGATCATGAAGTCTAGCCCCTCTAAAGGAGTCACAGGGGGAAATCAAACTCCCAGCCTTTTGAGCTACTGTTCAGTTTCTAAAGTCATGAAATACGTATTGTAGTCTCCTTGAGTTTACTCTCTGAAAAGTATATTTCCTTCCTGTAATGCAGCTACAGTAATAGAGATCGAGAAGCATTAAGTGAAAGTGTTCTTTTTAACTTGGGTGGACAGACCGAACATATAACGTCAACCCACTGGTAATTATATCCAAAGAATAAAATTAAGAGACAATATATTTGGCCATTATATACTTTGCTGGTTCTTTGGATTAACACTGACACATTCTTTTTCTAGAGAAATTTAACATATAGTCCAGTGAACATTTACATATCCCAAAAATTTGAAACATAAATTGTGACTACACTACAACTGTTGTTGTTATGTGCTATCAAGTTGGAACTGACTTACAGAGATCCTAGTAGGGCTTTTAAAGGTAAGCGAGATATTTAAGGAGTGGCTTTACCAGTTCCACATCCAAAGTGACTCCATAGCTTAGGAGGGATTTGAACCCAGGCCTCCTAAATCCTAGTCCATCACTCTATCCATTACACCACACTGGGTATACCATAAGAGAACTACAGAGATTTATTTTTAACAGACAATATTGCATTACACACTAAATATTTTTTTTTAAAAAAATCCTAGCAATTGAACATCAACAAGTGCAGCAAGACAACTCAGATGTAAATCTCATTGATTTTCTTCCAGGCAAGTGATTACAGGACTGCAGATTCAGTTGTCGCACAACAAGAACAGAATTAAGACAAGGGGAAGCTCTAATTTTGTATGTATTTTTCCTGGAAAGGAATCACTTTTTCTAATGGAGCAAAAAACCCCAGCATTGTTTGTTAAAAAATATAATAGTCTCAGCTTGATGATTCCCCTCTGTGCAAAATAACAAGTGTTTTCTCTGATTTCTGTATCACATAAAAAAGCAAACGACATATTGTAATAATGGGAAAATTTAAAAAGAATGGTTTTAGGTGCGAGATTCTATTTTTAATGCAAAGTAGAAAGATCTATTCAAGTTTTTTTTTGACAACCAAAGTAACGTAGCTTCCTTTCAGAATTCTCAATATTTATTTATAATAGTATATTTTTGTAACAACAAATGCACTCAATGAACGAAGACAATATGACTTCTTAAAGAAGCTGATCCAGACACAGTCAACCTATTAAACAAGCTCCCGAAGTGTAGGGTCTTCATAAGGAAATATCTTTGAAAGTTACTCTTATTCCTTTAATGACTCAGGGGTGCTAGTCTCTTCCCACACACAATCTATTCAAGGCTCCTGCCTCTCCCATCCATGCTGTCAGTTTCTTGTACACTCCAATAAATTTAACTAGGTTGCTGTTACTGGGGGGGGTGGGGGTGGGGAATCTGTTTCAGTTTTCTCACCTTTGCACCGGGATACATTTGCCTGACAAACCCCGTAGGCATTAAAAATACAAGTGAGGGGATTGTAGACCACGTGACTTAGCTCTGTCCTCATCCCATTCTTGAGCAATTAATTCTGCTGTCATGAAAAGGGGAGTCACACCTCTTTCATGTGAGGAAGAGAACTATGCACACATTTCTTAAGAGTTGCTGATCACTTAAGCAGATTTTAGAACTACCACATACAGCCTAAAAGCTCCTGTCTATCTTAAGTGGTCTCCTTCTCTCTTTCTCCCTCTGTAACACCCACAAAAACACACCCACAGCTTCTTCTAGCTTCTTCTATTGCAGCTCCATCACCCTCCTTCTATTGCAATGTCCGAGTAATGTGCAGGCCGACTACCAAGCAGCAGAAAGTATTAGGCCACAGGAAAGGGAGCAAAATGAACCAACGACAGCTGTTGGTTCTTCATCTCCCCTTCCCAGAGAAACAGAAATTACCGTATTTTTCGCTCCATAAGACGCACCTTTCCATAAGACACACCAATTTTTTAGGAGAAGAAAACAGGAAAATATAATCTGTTTTCTTCACTCCATAAGACGCACAGACTTTCCACCCCCCTGTTTTGTGGGGAAAAAGTGCGTCTTATGGTGCGAAAAATACAGTAACACTATGTCACAACTCTGTATTGCTCTTTCTGCTTCTACTGCCGACACTTCTACAACAATGTTTTTTCAAAGTGCTTGACCATCTTTGCAGTGTTCAGATGCACTGTTATTTCCATTTTACAAAACGAGACCACCCAATACCATCCAAATAAACAAAATGAGTAAACACAAAGACAGTGGGAGTCCCAGAAAAATATATCATTCCTAAAACACCATACAAGAGAATGTTACCCTATCATTTAGAACAGAGTGCATAGATGTGTAAATGTACACACATGTTACGTGGCTAAAAATGAAGCAAGACTTGACATACACAACTATTAAGCTTAGCATTCATACTCACGTGTAACTTGTTGAGTAACACAGCATCGGTTGTACTGTTGGCTCCTGGTTTAGCCGCTTTCCAAAACTGCTTCTGTGCAGAGTAGCGATTCATGGGGCATAATTTAAAGAGGCAATCTGTAACAAGACATAAAAATGAGATCATTTTAGCTAGATTATTTATGGAAGAACTAAGAATAATTTCAAAAAGAACTGTGTTCACAATTTTGATATTTAAAAAAAAAACAGCAAAATTTAAAACAACATTAAATAAAGACAGGTTTTGTCCAACTGCTGACAATAAAAGATACACATTTTCCCTTAAGACAATTACATGGCATCATTATATTAGATTTGGTAGAAGCTTTGCTATTCTCAAGCTGGCTTTGGCATTTTTCTGACAGAAGTTAGTCTAACCACCATTAGTCTAATGGTGGTCTAACCACCATTGGACTAACTATCCAGTGTGATGTAGTGGACACAGTGGAAGGTTAGGGCTCAGGAGATCTAGGCCTGAATCCCTTGTTTAGCCATCAAAATTCACTGCGTATGTGACATCCTTAAAACCAATCTTTAAATATCTCACTTACCTTGAAAACCCTACTAGTGTTCATGTAAGTTGGTTCCAACTTGGCAAAACATAGCACACATACCAAGCTTACCAAGTAGTGGCATTTGACTGTAAATTTGCAAATATCAGATTTATTCATATATAATCAGGGTATAAAAATTAATTGCTATTCAGGCTTAATTATTCTTCTAATACAAGAAAAAAATGCTTAGATTTGGCATGGTAAAATACGTATTTGGGGGAGAAAACGATTTCTCAATTTTTTTTTTTTAAATATCTTATGTCCTTTAGTGTTGGGAGGGCTGGCAGCAGGCTTAGGCTTAGGCTCCAACAGCTTCCCCCTCAAAAGCAAATATTTAGAAAAATTGTTGGCTGCAGAAGGATGCAAAGGATATATTTTCTTTTCATTTTTTTTCTTTTCACTTTTTCTGGTAAGGAAAAACTCACTCTGGTAACCTTCACAATACATAACCACTACATTAAACTTTTTAAATTAGCTTCACGTTTTCTGGTAAGGAAAAACTCACTCTGGTAACCTTCACAATACATAACCACTACAGTACATTAAACTTTTTAAATTAGCTTCTTTGGCCACACCCCTTTATTTGGGAGTATAGCCTTTCATCTGATGGAAAATCTGAAAAATGGCTCTTGATTCCACTGATATTACCCATTCCTGTTTTAAAGACACTGAATCACAATTTTATGGTTCACACATTACCTCAGAGACACATTTTCTGCCGTGAGTTCTGTTTTTATTGGCTGGAATCGAGAAGTACTCAAATTCAACAAACAAATTGCAAGATAGTCTGCAAGTACAGTGGTGCCTCGCATAGCGAACGCTTCGCTATGCGATGAAACCGCACAACGAGGGGTCCCGGGCCATCGCTGGAGCGTTCGCTCAGCGATGGCCCCTATGGGCTTTTTTCGCTATGCGATGATCGCGCGGACGCGATCAAAACATAGCGAACAGCTGATCGGCGGTTCCAAAATGGCCGCATCTAAAACAAAATGGCGACCGCTGTTTTGCCTCGCTAACGAGGCATCCAAAATGGCCACCGCAATGGAGGAAACTCGCAGAACGGTGAGTTTTAAGTCCATAGGAACGTATTAAATCAGTTTTAATACGTTCCTATGGGCTTTTTTATTTCACTTAACGATGGATTCGCTGAGCGAGGGTTAATACGAAACGGATTAACCTCGCTAAGCGAGGCACCACTGTATATTTAAGAAGACTATTCAAGTTCATTCCAAGGAGCACTCTGTGTTTCATTTTCACTGAATTCTTCCTTCAATCTTTGATGAAACAGTATGCATTGATGACACTGAACTTGTGGGAAGCAAATATCTCAGGCAGTCATCTCGTCTCAAGAAAATACACCACCACACACATTAAGAATTTAAAAAAGAAAACCACATGTTTACAGCTCGAGAGATCTGATATGGTACCATGAATTAGATCTGCACATCTGTTGATCCAACTGCTGGCCAATAAGTCATGAGGCCTGGTTATTGGACAGTTAACCACAACTAACCAGTAGGTGGCCCCCTGCTGTCTGTGACAAAGGCAACCGAGGCTTAGAATCCTAGAATAGCGAATAGTGAAGTTGGAAGGGACCTGTAAGGCCATCAAGTCCAACCCCCTGCTCAATACAGGAATACAAACCAAAGGATATCTGTCAGGTGATTGTCTAAGTTTCTCTTGAATGCCTCCAGCATTGGAGCACTCACCTCCTCTCGAGATAATTGATTCTACTGCCATACTGCTCCAACAGTTAGGAAGTTTTTCCTGAACTTCCAGTTAGGAAGTTTTTCCAAAATCTGGCTTCCTGTAATTTGTTCCCATTGTTGCATGTCCTGCACTTTGGGAGGACTGAGAACAGATCCAGCCCCTCTTCTGTATGACAGCCTTTCAAGTATTTGAAAAGTGTTATCGTATCACCCCTGTTTTCTTTTCTCAGGGCTAAACATGCGCAGTTCTTTCAATCTTTCCTCATATGTAAAGGTAAAGGTAAAGGTTCCCCTTGACAATTTTTGTCCAGTCATGTTCGACTCTAGGGGGCGGAGCTCATCCCCGTTTCCAAGCCATAGAGCCAGTATTTGTCTGAAGACAATCTTCCGTGGTCACATGGCCAGTGCGACTTAGACACGGAACGCTGTTACCTTCCCACCGAGGTGGTCCCTATTTATCTACTTGCATTTGCATGCTTTCGAACCGCTAGGTTGGCAGGAGCTGGGACAAGCGACAGGAGCTCACTCCATCGCGTGGATTCAATGTTACAACTGCTTGGTCTTCTGACCCTGCAGCACAGGCTTCTGCGGTTTAGCCCACAGCGCCACCATGTCCCTCTTTCCTCATATGTAGTGCTTGGTAAATACTAGTATTTTAGATTTTCCATAATTAATTTTCAGTTTTTCTTGTGCTGCTAGTTAAAAGCTTTCAGCAGCCTCCTTAGCTCTTGTTGTGTTTGTGATAACAAAATAGTGCCATATAATTCTATGAGATACAAACTTAATAACAACAAAAGAAGCTGCCTTCCTTACAAGATGAACTGCTGTGTATGTATCAAAGTTGCTATTCATGCTTCTCTTCCATGATCACTTTGGATTTATTTACTGTTCAAGTAGCTCTCTTAGCTCTGACATGTTCTTCTTACAGCATATAGCCAGCACAAATAAAATCTGGCTGAGAGCATGAATCGCCATCTTCAAGCGCATAAATCATGGTGCATATACAATGTATTTCAAGGCACACAGATCAATAGATTTAACAACTAACTGGTGTCATGCTAAAAAAGAATCCTTAACAGGACTGCTGTGTGTGGTTCATGGAACTACATAAAGTGTTTGGTTCATGGAATTATGTGAAAGCTTTGCACTTCATTGTCAGCTT
This sequence comes from Pogona vitticeps, assembly GCF_051106095.1. Taxonomy (NCBI): domain Eukaryota; kingdom Metazoa; phylum Chordata; class Lepidosauria; order Squamata; family Agamidae; genus Pogona; species Pogona vitticeps. The sequence continues at coordinate 52,852,062 of NC_135784.1, read as the reverse complement.
TTATTATATAACATAGTGGCTGAAATCCTGTTGCTCAGTGTAATAAGTTGCAACTAAAATAGGCCCACTGAATCAGTGGGGATTTGGCGAATCAACTCCTCCATGAGTTCCATTAATTCAAATAGGCTTATTCTATGCGCAAATTAATTTAGCATAGTAAGTCACAGCTAGAGTAGGACCATTTGAATCAATGGGCAAGTCTCTGGACAAAAACAAAATGCCTGGATTTCCCTTGTTGCTTCGCTCTTGCTTTGCTTGTCACTTACAAGCAGAAGCGGCCTCGCTCAGGAGGACATTTAGTCCTTATATTCATGTGGCTTAGCAACACAAAAGAGAGGAGAGTACAGTTAAGTGGTGAAGCAGATGGTGACCTTCCATGGGCCGGTTATGGACCTTAGGTTGCCAGTCACTGATCCTCACCTGACACTGTCATTGTGGCATGAACTAAAGCTATTCATGTTCGGCAAGGTTCAGCTGAGATGATATTAAGTAAAATGTGTTTCATCAAGTTCAAAGTGCTCCTTACACCAACAACTTGGGAATCCACAGTTGGGGTTGATGGGGGTGGGGTGAGAAGAGGAAAAGACAGAACTCAGTGCACCTAATTTCCACCTCATTGGTTGCTAAGCAACTGATAATGCAAAAATTAAACCAAGCACTTTCAAAATTGAATGTTCCAAGCAACCATTAGAACTTCAAGCTGCCAGAAATGTGAAAAATGGAACAGCTGTTTCAAGTGCCTCTTTGTAATTATGCAGAAATAAAACCTCAGCCTGTTGTTATGTAATAATGATAGATAATGCAGTGTTATATACAGCGGCCTAATGTATTTACAGTCTGCCGTTATCATTGTACAGGAGTAAAGAAATGGGACGACATTAAGTTAACAAGAAAAACTCACTTCAAGACTTCTTAATGTAGCCAGTAGAGCTGAGAAAAGTTACCTTTTTTTTTTGGACCTTAAACTCCCAGAACTTTCAGGCAACGGGCAATTGGCCATGCTGGCTGACTGGGGGATTTTCTGGAATTTTATTCCCCCCAAAAGGGCCTTCTTTATGCTCTGATATCCAGGACAAGATCACTGGTGAAAACTAGTGGACCTGCTATCCCAGTTTCTTCAGGGGAAGATGCCTTGGTATCTAGCAGGCCTCACAGTCAAACGAGTCACCTTACTGCACCAAAAGACTGGCAATTATTTACGTTTGCACAAAGCCACCCAAGCCACACAGTTACTACTCTATACCCATGTCAGAAATGTAGTCTAATTGAGAAAAGGGACTCTTGGGAGCCTTTAACAACCCCACAGGCTAGAACTTGGTGCATAAAATGGTTAGTTTTGGACCTGAACAGACAATAGCTTGTGCCCTCTTTAGAGCATAAGCCTAAGCTTCTCCCTGCTCCAGCAGATCCCTGTGTTGTGAAACCAATTCTGCAATGGTCTGTGCAACAAATGTCACACCAGTGTGAGATTGGGCAAGCAATGGAGCGGGGAATGCTTGCAGTGTCACTCTTGTGCAGCTAAAATACCATCAGCCAAAAGCATAATATAGATGCATTGGTTCTAGTACAGAAATATTTGTGAGATGGTATTCAAAAACATAGGACACAGGAGTCAGGCATTCTCGGATCCAAGAAATCAGTATTTAGCCATGCTTAGCTTTAACTTGGACAAAGGCGGTAATGCGATATCGCAGTCTGTATTTATTAGTGCTGCAAAACAGACTCCAGCTAGGCATCTGTCAAAGTAAACATGGGCACAGAGCAATATATAATTTGTGGTACTTACTGACTGAAATTGTGTCAGTTATGTATACAAAGTACTGTACGTCTTTGAAGTCAGCAAAGTGCCAAGCTGCACTGCAATCCAACTACCACCACCACTTGACAGTAAACCCAGCAGATTCCTAGCCCTAGGAGACTGGGGTGAGAAGTAAGGACCGTGCAGGTAAACAACTTAACTATGCAATGGCAGCAGGTGAAGGCATGCCGTGCAATGAAAAGAGTCACACCAGCCCAGAGAAATGGATAGTGAAGGTGGTGCACTGTGAGGTTTGAGGGAAAGACACACACACACACACACACACACACACACACACACACACACACACACACACACCCTCCCCAGACACTTCACTGTCCACCCTCCTAGGGTAGTTCTATAAATCAAGACCAAAAAAAAAGAAAGATTAACAGAAGTGGGAAATGCAACAGGGTGAAAATTTCAAGGTTTTGGCTCTCCAAACACTAATGTTCTGCATTTACATCAAGACCATTTGCTGGGATGACTGACAGCCGTGACTAAGATCCTAGGCTACACTTCAGGCTCTTATTTTAGTACTGCAAATTGTAATCAACATGCCAGCCATCAAGACTCTTCCTTTCCGCCTGGAGGGAAAATGTGCTCCTGCACTGCCAGCAACAAGCAAGCGGCACTTCCAGATATTTAATGATGCGCCAACCCAAAGAATCAGAAAGCAAAAGCATATCCTAGACAAGTGGCACCCAGCTTTCTAAGTAAGTTAAGCAGCTTCATGTTCTAAAGAAAATATTCCTACGACTTCCTTTGAGACTGACTTTTCCTCCCTTTTTCTGTGTATTTCTTATTCAAGCCAGCTGGTTAGGAGCATTACAATGTCATGTTAACAAAAAGGGAGGGAGACAACCTCCTACTATGCTGATATATACAGTGGTGCCTCGCTTAACGGGTGCTCCATTTAGCGATGAAATCGCTTAGCAATGACTTTTTTGGAGTGTTTTTGCACTTCGTTTAGTGATGGGCGATTTTTGCTTAGCGATGGTTGGGACCATGCTTTGCATAGCGATTAAATTTTGGGTCCCCTGTTTCGCTTAACGATGGTTTAAAAAGCCTCATGTTTGCTGTTTTTTAAATGTTTTTCTGTTATTTATAAAGTTAAAGTTTACTGTTTAAAATGTTTGAAATCATAAAGTGCACTTAATAAATCCTTTGTTAACCAAATTTGACTTTGTTCTGACTCTTTTTTAATTTGTTGTTGTATTTTTCCTCCATTGAGATTTATTTATTTATTTATTTATTTATTTGATTTTTACCCCGCCCCTCTAGACCATGTCTACTCGGGGCGGCTTCAATGCATTTCAATTGGGGAACTGCGTTTCGCTTAGCGATGTTTCCTATGGCGATTTTCGCTTAAGGACGGCAATTCGTTCCTATTGGAACGGATTATCCGGTTTTCAATGCATTTCAATGGAAAACCGCGTTTCACTTAGCGATGAAATCGCTTAGCAGCAATTTTTTCGGAACGAATTAACATCGCTAAGCGAGGCGCCACTGTATACGGATTTAAGTAAAGATGGCAGTGATAGGTGAGTCATGGGGCTGACACTGGTTATAGGCAGCAGAAGGTTGGCACCTTCGGTTTTGCTCAGATACCTATGTTTTATCATGATGCTCTCTCATACTCACCAGGCAAACTAACAATTAGTAGTGAGTTTGAGAGTTCCTTACATTGAAGCTAATTTTAAATGTGGCTTCAATGTATGCAAAACACTGAGCATATGAATATGATCACGCTGGATAATAACTTTTAATGTATTGTCAACCATGGGGCACAATACAAGCTGAAATAATAAACAGTAAATAAAATGTATTATTTTATGAGCATAGAGAGCCAGAATAAGCACTGTAGTGCAACATCCGGCCCAAGAGGAATAAGGGGGTTGCAATGGTGGAGAGATGGGACTGTGCCATGACATTTAAGAAGATTTAACAAGACACTGAAATGAACAAAGTTTGGAACAGTATTCTTTTTATCTGTTTAATCACACCTATTTCAAGTAACACTGTTACTTCATGAAAATTAAATGAGACACAAAGCAGCCACACAGCACAGAGGAATTCTTTTCGAAGAAGACACCTTACTGTTCTACTTGTCAGGAGTCAATAAAGATGACAAAGATTACCAGAACAAAAGGCAAAAATGACAGATAATTCTTAAAACCAGTGAATCCACCAACCAAAGAGACACAGATAAGGTACAATTTTATTAAGAATGCAAAATATAAATTCCTAACATTGAGATATAATTCAAATAACACAAACACATGCACACATACACATAAACACATACGCAAACCCTAGTAAAATATAATTTTCAAAGCATACTTCCTGTCTTTTGGTCGTACTACTTCCCTATTTTAATGGTGTCGTTTCCCCATTTCTGCTTACTGGTTGCCTTGAATTCTCTGAGTTCTATACAACATTCTATAACTTACGTCCTTTTGCTTGCTTCATGTTTAATTTCAGATGCTTCAGTATGCAAAGACTACTGAAACCCAGAAGAATTCACTCTTCTCCTTTCCAATCCTCTCGAGTCCTCCAGACCCTTTCCCCAGATTGCATAAATTAGACCACTACAACCTTTGGGCCAAGAAACAAACAATGTTGTAGCATAATAATGAGTTGTTCAACTAACACTTCTGTCTTCTACCACCTGGAAGTAAATGACAGTGAATTCAAGGGGGCTTACATCTGAATAGATATCTATTCACTGCAGGATTTCACATTATTTCACAAAGACAGGACCTGGAAATATTTACTGGAAGAAGGAAGATGAGATAACTTTCATAACAACTGTTAGGAAACTTAAACAAACTGCATCAAATACTAAAAGAATTTTTATGTTTAAAAGATCTGGTCAATACAGTGGTGCCTCGCTTTACGATCGCTTCGTAAAACGACGAAATCGCATAACAATGAAATTTTTGCGATCGCTTTTCCTATGGGGGAATTTCGCTTTGCGATGATCGGTTCCCTGCTTCAGGAACCGATTCTTCGCAAAATGCCGATTTTCCAACAGCTAATTGGCAGTTTCAAAATGGCTGCCGGGTAAATAAAATGGCTCCCCGCTGTGTTTAGGGACGGATTCCTCGCAAGACAGGCAGCAAAAATGGCCGCTCTATGGAGTATCTTCGCTGGACGGTGAGTTCTAAGCCCATTGGAACGCATTAAACAGGTTTTAATGCGTTTCTATGGGCTTTTTAATTTCACTTTACGATGTTTTCGTTCTACAGCGATTTTGCTGGAACGAATTAACATCGTAATGCGAGGCACCACTGTACTTTAGACACACATTTTCAAAACTATGTCAGAATGATAGAATCTATATCCTTCCAATAGGATCTTGGCATTTGTATTATATGTGTGTATGCCATGTATATTGGACAGAATTCTCTTAGTGGATTCCATGTTTTTACATTAGATTAGATACACTATGGAACGTTACCACAAACTAACAAGGTGCTGGTTGTTTAACAATGCATGTACTCAACAGAGCAACATACACATATCTACCGGTAGTCATGTGACTGGTAATTCATTACTTAGTGGCAACAGTGAGTTATATAATTTAACTTTCTTGTTTGTGCCTTCAAGTCAGAGCTGAGTTATAGTAACCTTTATAGGGTTTTCAAGATAAGTAAGGTATTTAAAAAGTGACTTTACCAGTTCCAGTGAGTTTCCACGGCCTCCTGAGTCCTTGTCCACTACTCTAAACACTCACTATACCACACTAGAACATGAGTGTTGGAATTAAACCGTTGAAAAACGTATGACAATGCCCTCTGGATTCCCCAAAGGATCCCTCAAACACTCTCGGCAGCTCTAGCAGTAAGAATTACAAATACCATTGTTAAGATCATCAGCTAATTAAACAATGAATAATCCGCTGGCCTTTCATGACACCTGGCATCTGCTACATGAAACAAAGAAGGAATGCCCACCCACCCCCCATTCACTAGCAACTTCCAGCAGCACATGGAAGATTTTAGACAGAAGGTGATGAGACCATGGCACGGGCAGTTTTAAACCCTACTAGTAAAACAACAAAATACGCACAAAGCTAATTTACCTTATCCTGGAAATATCAAGTTAGTCAAAAAGGTATTGCCAGCTAGACAAATTATCTGAATGTACTTTATACAACATTATGTGCCAGGTGGCTATTAGAGTGCATTCCATCACACTAAGTGTATACAGAAGTAAATCCCATCAAATTAATTGAGAGTGTAACTTACTACTCCCCTTGTGCATGTTAAGAGTGATTATGCCCTTAAAAAACAAGCCATCTCTCTCTCTCTCTCTCTTGCTCACGCTCTTAATTATTGGGGATTATGCTTTTATGCTTTGCTTTGAAATACATTTCAGGGAATGGAAAGGAGAGGGATAAAGCCCTGGAGATGAGAGACAAGGACAGAATATGAAAGATCCTTCTGTATTACTCTGGGGAGAATGACCGTAGCCTGCAAAGGTGGACAGCTCATAAAAGCAGACAAGAGGATCCACCTTTGTTGGGCAGGCTGCAAAGTTGTTCTACTTCTCCTCTCCTATACAATCATTCAGAAGACAGCACTCTGTGCTCTGGTGTAGTTGGCTTGGGAGTGCCGGACTATTTGGTTCCTGACTATTTGGAAAAATGTATGCAAATAAAATCACCCCAACTATTCTGACTGGGAGCATTCAGTAGTACCCATCTTTAAGCAGCCCATCCTCTGACGGCAATGTAAGAGGATGCTCCTTCTCGCTCTCGTCACAGCTTGCATGACTGAAGAAGGCAGGAAGAGTGAGGCAACACACTGGGGACATATGGGGGGGTGTCTGTGAGATTCAGCAGACGTTCTGGCCACAAGCAAAATTTCCCCCCACAAGTTGTTTTTCTAAAATTACAGAAACAGCATAAACACAGCAATTCAATTGCTTCAACACTTTCACAACAGCAAAAAATATTACTTGAAGAGCTGGAGAATGGTTGTTTAGACTGTACTGAACTAACTGAGCTTTAATCTCCTCAAACGCTAAGATTCAGTGGAACGGTTGTATACTACATGCCTTTCTGTGAAGCCTATTTCAGATTTACAGTACCCTTAACTTGATTAGTGCTGAATATTTCCCTGTTACTGAAAACAATCTCTTTAACACTGGCAGAAGAGAAACAAAAGAGGAAAAATAGTCCTGAACTAGCAGAAGGAGCCCCTTCCAGAGGCAGCAAGGAGCAGAGCTTTACCAAATAAGGCAAGTTAAAACTAAATGCCAGAAAGGAGGAGGCCCCATTGTGGTTGTGTGAGAGAGAGAGACAGCGAAAACATCAGACAGCTGGATAATAGAAAATGAGTGTACAGCGGTATCATTAGAGTGGTTTTCAAATAGGAGGAACAAATGTTCAAAAACCATGAACGGAAGTCAGATCTGCCAAACAGGGGACCTACTAGGAATTTAACCCAGGCTTCAGAAAACTTCAATGTATTTTTAGGCACAGAAGAATTATTAAAGGCTCCAGCTAAAATGTCAGTCTGCCCAATGTCTTTGTCAATGGTGTAACAAAAATCTGGTACTCAGTGTGGTGCAGTCAGTGGATAGAGTGATGGACTAAGTCTCTGGAGACTAGGCTTTAAATCCCTTCTCAGCCATGGAAATTTCCTGGGAGAGAAGTGCCAAAACCATTCCTTAAATCTCTCACTTACCTTGAAAGTCCTATCACAGTTGCTAAAAGTCTGTTTCAACATGATAGCTCATAACTAACTCATGAAAGTTTAATATCTTCCTGCAGCAGTTGACTTGTGACCTGTGACTTTTAAGCTCTAGGCATTAGGCATTTGTTGACGATGCAACAGCTCTCTTCTGGATGGCTGTCATTTCCCTCTAGCTGTTGAACAAGTGCAGGACCTGAAAGGTAAAATTGTATTTTTCCCTCTCTGTTTTAACAGTGTAAGGCATCTTTTCATGGGAGGCAGACTTGCCTCAGAACTGAAGGAACTTGGAGAACTTCTGGGAAATTTATTAATTTCGTTAATCAGATAGGCTTAAGTGGCACTTAGATAATGGTGTGCACGCATCAGTTTTTTGATGTGCACCTATAACTACAAAAGTACATTTGCAATGGGCGAGTTGGCAGTGTAGAACATGCGGTGAAACTACCGTAAGTCAACTGTCATTATAGGATTTAAATAGAAACTCACTTTCTGCATATAAATTTCCTTCTCCCCCCAAAAAGCCAACACTAGGAATTAAGCTTTTTCAGCTGTCTCCCCTTCCCTCTAGAATAATTTCCTACAAAGGTTCAACAGGCACCATCCCTCTCAGTTTTTTGGAAGCTAATTAAGGCAGAATGATACAAAGCTGACTTGTATGTACTAGTGATGAATATCGACCTGAGATGCTCAAATGGGTTTTAATTTCTGCCTTTCTATTTAAAGGAAGGTTCATTGTTTTAGCTAGCAACCGAGTTTATTGCACTTTATTGTATTTGTATTGCATTTATTGCACAGTGGTTTTTACTGAATAGTTTAACTGTATCCTGTGAACCACCCAGGAAATGATAACGCTAATGGGGCAGCACAGAAGTTGAAAAATCAATCAACCAACCACCCATGCTTTCTACTGGTATGCTATGGACCTTCCTACTCAATCTTTCTAAACCTTAACTCTTTAAAGGGGATCAGTATTCCCACTATGTTTTAAATGTGAACGAGGGGCACCAAGGTCAACCCAGGTGATTCTGAGCCACTGCTCTTGCAAGCTCATCAACCATCACACTGATTCTGGCCCTCTGGCTGTGATCTTGTTAGGTATAAAATTCCACCAGCATAATAATGCAGTATTTTCTGCTTGAGCGCCTAAAGCAAGACACAAACTCACTGAAAAAAATCCAGTTTGTACCTGTGCATGGATACAATCCCAGCCATTATTCATCAGAAGAAAGCTAACACATTATTGCAATTACATTACTTTAGGAATAGTTTTATTCTTATTGCCTATTCACTATCACTGAAATATGCTGGAGCCCTGAAGAGCAAAGCCTTTGAAATTCACAGTTACTCAGATACTTTCAAAGCAGCCATGTACAAATGAATAAAGCCAGCATTATAATTCAGTGCCAATGATACTGTGTTTAATGTTTTACATGATTTGAACTTATTAGGGAAAACTGAGTATGATTTGTGCATAATGAAACTAGACATAAAGTTACATTTTAGTATAGAAGAAAACATGTAAAAAAACTAAACAGAATGGGGGCAGTTAAGCTGAAGTGTGACATCATGAATTGTTGAAGAAAAATGTCACATCAAATTGTTCTCCTAGTTATTTAGTCAATTGCTATGCAGAGCAGCTATTGTTATCTAACAACCAAGAGAAAAATAGGAATACGAAATAATCTTGCATTTCCTGTTTAACAGCCAAACGGCTGGGGTCTATGCCTTTCTTCCCACATCCACTTGCTAAAATGCACCATGGACCATGAAAAAAAACATGCCTTTGCAGACTTTCCAAAGTCTGGAAGACCTCCAGTGTCGGTCATGCAGTAGAACTGAAGAGTCTTATGGCTGTTTTTAAATACATGAGCAAGCAATGCTGTGTGCATGGGAATTAGTTGGAAAAATATCATCACAAACATCCAGCCTGTAACATTGTCAGTCATTAGATTTTTTTAATACAGAACTCAAATTCCTCATTTAGAACTATTCCCCAAATAGGAACAATACGGAAGCTTAGGCCATAGCAAACTGCTTTGTTTTGAAAATGCCACAAGACACTTTGGACTAAATCTGGCTTTTAGACTTAACTAGAGTAGATCTGCTAAATCAACAAGACTTACACATGTGTTGACTTAGCAAGTCCTACTTCAATAGGCCTTTTCTAACGGGGACTAACAACTAGATTTCTCCCTTTGTTGAAAAATTTAAACTGGAACAGTGAATTAAAAAGTGCAATCATATAGGAGATAAGAACAACATATTCCGTTGGATTTCAGCAGAGCAAGAATATTAGAACAATTTGAACATCTTCCTCATTCATGCAAGCACTTAAGCAAGTCAATCAGGAAGACAAACAATCCTCTTGACATGTATTAGAAAAGCAAGCAGCAACTTCAAAGCAAATAGGAGAGATGTTGAAGTCTATTCTGGCTCCCTTTCACAGGAATGAATTTTAATTACTGTTTCAACTGTTGAGTTCCTAGGATGCAGGCAAGGCCAGGTCAGGCTACAATTCATCCTTCATGAATGCTTCCAACTAGTCCCAAGTAATGCTGTATTAAAGGAAGACACTGTACCACCTACTGCAGACTGAAGGAGGCTATGATGGTGCCGTGATTAAGAGGGGTCATCCTTTGTTTTGTGGGAAATTATGGGCAGCCAATTATAGGCAGTGATAGGCAATCACCATTTGTTTCAGCAAAAATAGGTGGATGATGGTTGACAAGCAAGATATTCTCTGCAGTAGCTCCTAACTTGTGAAAACAACCTGGCAGCAGAAATGTATCAGAGTCAAGAAAAGAACACAGACTTACAAAGTCGTAGTGTATTGTAATGTATGAAGCGTCGCTATGCACGCAGAAGAAACATTCAAATCTAAATAACTATTCCATGCAATCTATTCCTAAAGCATAACTATATGGATTTGCACATCTGAACTGGACATCTTCTCATGGGTCTAGAAGCTACTGAACACTGAATATCCTCAACGCAATATCATTTGCTCAGAAATAAACCCCTTGGGCCTCAGACAAATCATTACAGGACTGCATCCTGAAACATGAAGGTGGGTGGAATGGGGGGGGGGAACAGAAAGAAAACAGGAAATATAAATGTTTGCACTGGATGTTCTACCACCTGTTTTCTAGTTATTAAGTGTTCTAGAAAATCATCAAGGTCCTCCTACTTCAGAAGCAGTCCACCAGGACTGTATCAGCAGTGACATTTGATGTATCACACATGTTACCTTGCTAATTCCTGTTCTCTACCACAGAAGAAAATTGGCTCCCAACCCTAACAGAACATTGAAATGCCACCATCTGATATTAGGCCTCCCACAGAGGAGATTTAAAACAATGTCTTTCCAGTTTCTGTGTTGATGAAAATCTCAAAAACTAGAGTCAGAATTTGACTTACGACACCAGTTTGTCAAAACCAATTCACCACCGAGGTTCTGCTCATATATTTAGCTTTGCTTCATCCAAATTTTAAAGATAAAGTTGGGTATCTTCTTTTCTTCTAATCCACATTTCTAATTTATTTTCTTTTTCTACTTTTTTATTCCTGCTTCATGGGAATTCTAACAACTGTTGGTGAGGAAACAGACGGCCAAACTTATGGAGAAGAGAAATGGGGCAGGGGAGGGAAAAGAGGTTGTCAGGATATAGCAGAGATGTACATATGCGAAGATAAAAATGGGTCAGTGGATAAATGACGGCAAGTAATATTCCATATTCATTTGGGATGAAAACATAAGAGTCAAAATACAAGTCATGTTGATTAGGCTATGGCTTTTCCTTCCTCTCCCACCCTGCAAACCAGAATAATAGGTTGAAAATTAAGCAAGTTCTATAATTAGAAATAGTTGTGTACTGATAAATGTTGAAGTGCAGGCACTATCATCATGACAGACCCCATAATCAGCTCCCTGCAAGGAGTGACCAAAAAAAAAAAAAACACCAAAAACTAGAGTGACCCATATCAACAAATCTACTTTTTGTTTTCACCACAACAGGTCTAGTTAATCTCATTTATGCACTATAAAGGCTCTTAATTGCTCATCAAAGACGAAAACATCCTCAGACATACTGTATTACAACTAGGGATGTGCACCAGCACCAAAATTCAGATTCAGTATGAAGAATTTCATCAGGAGGACTTTAAATTGAATTGGAAAGGGGGGGGGGAATGCAAGCTCAGCACTAAAGACAGACGAAGGTTTATGCACAGTAAGAGGAACAGACACAGCAGCTCTAATGGGGTCCAATAAAAATCTTCATAGTGATGCACACCACAAATCACACCATATCCAGTGTCTATGGAAAAGTGCACAATATGTGGATGAAACTTTTGAAAAACAAATCCCAAAAATTTCAATGAGACACGATATGTGGGATTGCTAACTTGTCATCACTACTAGTTCCAGCAGCCGGTGGGGCAAGTGCAGCTGGAGGGATAGGGGTGATTTCAGTGTCATATACTTCTGAAAAAAACTGCCCACCTCCGTCTCCTCCTCTCCCACAACAGATGTGTTATGTACTTGAAGAAGAGTTCCCACTAAGTACAATACCGCATCGCACAGGAGAGATTTGCTGGGAATGAGGGCTGGGGGAGTAAATCCTTCCTTGAATAAGATAGAGCTGCACGGTATGGACATGGAAGGCAATGTTTGGTACTCTTCATAAATCTCCTTCCCAGCCACAAAAACAGCAGTACTCCTGCTGCCCACACTGGCAGGACTGGTCTGAATGTGATGCCATCCTCATCCTCCTCTAGCACATTGTCTTTTTTTTTGGGGGGGGGGGGAAATGCCTTCTTCACCATCTTTATTTTGCCCCTGAATTGGCTGGATTGCATGTCACTGGAACATGTTTGAGATTCATTCATATCTGCCCCAAATTCAACCACAGGCTTCTCTGCTACCTCCTTGGCAGACACACATGCATCCTATACTGCTGCCTGCTGTCATACTGTCTGCTGAACAAGGCAGCTAGGTGACAAATTTTGTTTGGGCAGTGGGGGGAGTTTTCCTCTCCTTCTCCCATTTTTCTCAGTAGAACTGCTACAGTGGGTACAGGCAGCCTTCCTGCAGCCTTCCTCAAGTGCCTACTACTTCTACCCACCCACACTCCATCCTGCCTGCAGATTCTACCCAGAGAAAAACAGTATCTGATTCGGCTACACCAGAACACAAACCCTTGAAATGAAAATCTCACGGGCACACAGAGAGGCACAAAATCTGTTACAGATACAGACACAAAATGTTGTTATATATCTGTCTATATATAACAGGATCTTATTCCCCTGCCTGACAGACACCAAAGAAGCCTAAACTGCACACAATATTTTCCTGATGATTTGGAATGTATTAATCTATAAATCTCCTAATCCAAATTCTCATTACTAACTATATTAAATAAACAAAATACAGTGAGATGTAAAGAATGTAAATGTAAGCTGAGGATTCAGAAAAAGGCACAGAGAAAACTGCTGCAGTGCAGGTTTGCACCAGAGCATATCCAAACAGCAAATGTTCAGAAGATTTATAAGCATTGTAAAGAACCAATGTGCAAAACATATGTTCAAGTGTCTGTGCATGTTTCTAGATTTCATTGATACAGATAGACATAATTTATAGATTTTTTTTCTTACCAGTCCCCACCCCTTGGGAAACCCACGACAATCACAATCAGGACACTGAGTTCTCTGCCACCATTACCCTTGCTGCCAGTGTATCTTTTACGTTTCATTTCTCCAGGATGCCTGATAAATAGGTTTTGCTTTCACTTATTCTTCTAGCAGCAGAAACCTAGTCATTTGGTTTCTAATGTATTGTACAGGAGTAAATGGGACTCCGAATATTAGGAACAGACATGAGAGATTTGTCTTTGTCGAAGAAGACAAATCCTACCAACACAGGTGGCTGGCCTGATTAACACCTGCTCCCAGAACCTGTCAGACCACTCACCACATGGCATGTGGCATAATTGACAGCTCACCAATCACAGCAGTAGCCCAGCTGGTGCAGCTTCACATCCAGCCACTCTGGCAAGGGGATGGGATGATGATTCTCCCCCCTCAGCCGCTGAGTGGCTGGCTCAGCAGGGAGGTGGAGCTGCGCCAGCCAGGCTACTTCCATGATTGGTGTGCTGTTGATGACGCTGACCACGCACACTATGCACTGCAAGTGGTCCGGCAGGTTCTGGGGTGCTGGTGGTGAATGGGCCAGCCACCTGTGCCAGTGGGATTTGTCTTTGTTGACAAAAACAAATCCCCCATGTCTAATTAGGAATTATTGTAACAGATATATGGAACTATCAAATTCAGATATATTTGGAACATCTGAACATAGCATTATTTGGTGAATTCTGAATATTTCAAAATCTGAATGCACATCCCTAATTACAACAGGGCTAGCTTCCAATAAAACATTGTTTCTGGGGAAATCAAAGTCTTCCTCAGTTAATATGAAAATTGCAGCTAAACTCTAAGAGGCCTGTGGGGGGAGGGGAAAAGAGGAGATCATAGTCCTTGCTATTCAGAAAGTCCTGGGACTTCTTCCCTATGAGCCCTATTTCCACTACACAGTTGATGACATATTTTGAATTTTCATTATATGCTCTTGGGTGACCTTTCTTCTGCCAGGAATGTTATTTGGCAACAGTTCAGAATGGCTGGTTGGTTAACAGGAAATGATCCTTCAGAGACTGACTTCAAACCAAAATATGGGTATTCTGAGTATTTGAGTAAGAACTTGGAGAAAACACACACAGAGACACACACAGACACACACACACACACACACACACACAGAGAGAGAGAGAGAGAGAGATCGCTCTGTAGCTGCCGTCTTGATTCCAGCTGTGTTTCTGTCTAAGTACATTTATTGCCAGGAAACTATAATGTAACTCTTTTTCTGATTAAACATGGCAGAAAGAACAAAAGCAGGACACAGAAGAAATTACTGTGTTGATCGACCCAAACCACACAGGGAAGACAGAAACGTAAGTAATGTAAGAAACATAAGAAACATAGAAATCGGGCCTTCTCGGAAATGGCCCCTTGCCTATGGAACAACTTACCTGGGAGAGATCCGCCTGGCTCCCTCGCTGAAGGCCTTCAAGACCTAGCTTGAAGACATAGCTATACAGGCAGGCTTTCCCTACAGCCATTATCTAGCCTATCTTCCTTTTCTCCCCCCACCCCCGTTTCTTATCTTTCTTCTTTTTTCCTTTCCCCGTCTTGGACTTTGTGATTAATTTGGATATTTGGATTTTAACTTAGTTTATTTTAATGTCATATGTAAATCGCCCAGATTAGACATATTCTAGATGGGCAGTATATAAATCTAACAAACAAACAAACAAACAAATATGTGTAATGAAAAAATCAATTGGAAGAGCACACAAACATGGAATCAATTCAAGAGATGTAACTTTTCATTTTCTCCCCCTGCGATGAAAAGTAAAAGGATGACATCGCTCATTAATCTTATAACAACAAAACAGAGTTTGCCATTGCATCTAGATACAGTATATCACAGAAGTGAGTACACCCCCTCACATTTCATAAATATTTTAGTATATCTTTTCATGTGACAACACTGAAGAAATGTCACTTGGCTACAATGTAAAGCAGTGAGTATACAGCTTGTATAACAGTGTAAATGTGCTGTCCCTTCAAAATAACGCAACACACAGCCATTAATGTCTAAACCGCTGGCAACAAAAGTGAGTCAAATGTGAGTGTTGGGTAATTGAACATTGTGGTAAATGAGAGAGAGAAAAACGAGGAACATAACATTCCACATAGTCATCTAGATTATCCATAAACACAGATGGAGAAATTAATAAGCATGTAATCTTCCCAATATTCATAATTTGTTACTCTAACAATTTGAAAACAGATGTGATGGAAGTGGTGTGTTATTTCTTTCCAGTGTCCTTGTTTAAATAGTAGTTACATTATACCAAAATTAAAGATGTTCCAGATACTATATTTTAAAATGTGATTCTAAAGTTTAACATCTAGTTAAGTCAATCCATTAATTAAAATTTTAGTGATCAATACCAGAATCCTTGCAGAAACCCATAAAATAATAATAAATCTAATCTCATAATACTACTAGTGAAGTTTATCCTTTTTCCCTTAAAAAAACAAGAAATAAATATTGCCCCCCCAAATTAGTAACTTTAATGTCCAATTTAATTTCCAATTAATATTAGCTGTTCTTGACCACTTGCACCTTTTGTAGCATCTAATTTGCTTATTACCTGACTTTTCTTTGCCTTCTTGTAGCATAGGGTTTATGTTATCTCTTCTTTGCCTTTGCTGCTTCTAAAACTCAGCTCATGTATCAAGGTGTCAGGAAAAAGGACAAATCCTTTCTGTCTCCTTTTGTTGTAAAGACACTATATTATTTAAAGTTGCTTTGCCTTGGATAGCCATGAAAAACTGCTAAGGAATTAACATGTCTGTGTTTTATACAAAGTGGATTTGATTTAAATCAAATTTATTTAAATCACAATTTATATCAATTTAAATTTTGAAAATTTGATTTGTTTTATAATTGCAATTAAAAATGATTTTTATTTAAATCTTAATTTAAATCAATTTTTTTAAAAACATTGATTTTTATCCACCTTGATTTTATAATCAACAGTCAGTGAGATACAGAGAATGAAATACTGGACTACAGCAGCCATTCCCAACTTATATTTTTGGCTGCAGTCATAAACACGTACAGGATTGTATGCTGCATAATAAACCTTATAAGGTGGTATGTGGAGAACTGTTTCCAGTCTGTGGGCCCCTTCAAATGGGCCAGAGCCTCCTAGGGGGACATATGTCCCCACTAAGAATGGCTGGACAAGAAAAACGAAGATCAGGTTCACATCTCTGGTTAATCATGAAGGTCATTCCACCACATCTGATTTAATCGATCTTGTTAGACCTATCTTGTCTCATACAAGCGGCAAAAATCCATGTATCCGATTCTAAGCACCTTAGGAAACAAAAACATGCTGATAACATATGTTACTTTATTTTAGTCCCCAGAATTTTTAAAACACAAAATACAGAGAGCTACATTATCTCACATAAGAATTCTGTCTTCTGTAGCAGGGCAGAAGGTTATTTTCCCTTCTGCTTAAGATGCTAGTGATGCATCCATCGCCTGTTGGGGAAAATTGCATTTATATTGTCAAGTCCTGGCAGATAAAATACCTCTTGTAGCGTATACTGAAAGGCCTGTGGTGCAAAGAGATGCTGCCAAATCTCAAAGTGAACAAGGATAAGGATTTAATCAACCAGAGTTATACAGCCTATTTTAAAGCTCAAGGCTTTAACAGAGTTTGAAACAAAAATCTGCTTTAATCATACAGAGAAAGACTCTTCAGGACACCCTATCTAGGTGGTACATTTAGAAACCAAAAGTCAAAATAAGGAGATGCTATCATTCTTAACCTACATGACCAGCTGGCAGAATCCAAGCTCCCACAAAATAAATAAGACCTCCAATTTTCATTTGAAAGCAGGTTTCAGATGTCAACAGCAAGAGGAAAATTACAGCAAGTGAATTTTTTAAAAATCTAATTAGGAAGTTGATCCCAATTCATGCCTTATCCAGCAACTACCTGGGCCCTCCAAAGTACTGTAAAGAATTCAGGAAAAAGGACTTCAGTCTTCCTTCTGTAGAACCTAACATGAAAGCAGAGAAAATACTCCTGCCTTACCCCAAATTCTCTGCACAGGCGACAGCGCTTGGGAGGAAAATATATCTGTAGCAAGCAAAGGCAGGCGTGCCAACATGAGGCAAAAACGAACTATAGAAATGCTGCTTTACATCTGTGAATTTACACTGATTTAGAGACCAAACTCAGACAAGCAAACACAGCATCAGTAAACTACATCTGGTGGATTATGTGAGCTGCAACGTCCTGCTACAGATTTGCATTCAAATGAGAGTGATACAGCAATCCAGACTGGCTGGAGATGTTGGCAAGTAAGATGCTCCCCTGGCCACCAAATCTCCATTATTAGGAAAGACAGTTTTCCATTTTTAAAAAAAGCTATTTTACCAGTCTTAAAGACTCACAGCAGAAGTTTTAGATGCAAAACAAATAACTGTTATTGGGCAAAAAAATCGGCAGGCGAGTACAGAACAAAGCCTCAAATGAAGCAATTCTAAAAGCTAGTGTAGTCAACCGAGACACAACACAGCTTAAAAGCAAATTAAAAGTTTTCCCAAGAGGCTGCACACACTAACCCAAATACCATGTGACTACCATGTGATTGTTAAATCAATTCCATTTAGAACGAAGCTTATTGCAAGTCAAATGCAAATATAAACGAGCCCTATCCGAAAAGACATGACAGAATCATTGTGAAGCTTAGTAAAAACAATCAGCCTTTGCATTTCTCACCTTGAGAGCGGACACACAAGATACATGGGCAATCTTTGGCACCAAAGAACTGAAGAGACTGGTTTTCATAGCTTGCATAACTAAAACAGAGGAACTGGTAAACTGAAGGGCAGAAGCCAAGGGCTTGAGGACTATGCTATATGGCTACAATGGTAACAGTGGTACAGTATAACTAAATATAGGGAAGCTTGGGAAAAAAAGGCTTAGAGGTGTCTCACAGAGAAAGCAGTCACTGGGAAAGACAACATTTGCAAGCATACTAAACAAAATTGGGCTTGCTTGTTTATTTATTTTCTCAACTTTCTCCCAGTACAGGGTAAAAGATTACTTACTACATAACCTATAGAGAGATAACATACTGTAACAAACATACAGTACGTTTTAATATAATAGCACAAGTAGGTTATATTAAAAACAAGCAGAGGATATCACTGGCTTAAAAACCTTTTAAAAAGACAACGGGGGGGGGAGAGAAATACAATACCTACTACTAAGTACCTTTCCTCAGCAACTAATTAAAATAAATAAAACACCCATCTAAATAAAAAAAATGGCTGAAAAGGGCCAGCAGAAAAGGGGGCAACTGAGCCTCCCTTCAAAAAGAGTTCCACTTAGGAGGCTTATTTTTGTGTCCCCACCAAAGTGTCGGCGAGGGTGGCTGGACAGAGAAAAGGGCCTCCCTTGAAGAGTTTAAGATCAAATGCCATTGGACAGAATAATGCTAGGCGTTGAAATACGAGACAGTACACATTTGCATAAGTAAACTGGCATGGAAGTGGAATAGTTAAGGGAAAAGGGGACAGAGCTGGGAAACCAGTTGGCCATAGACATGACAGAGAAATGGGATTTGGAAGCTTGCCGTGGTGTCTGCCATTCATTTGCAAAAAAGGACAATTCTTCTCAAGGCATACACGGAGGGTATGATTACTTGTAATATGTGCATTTCTAATGGTGTAGGAATGGTGTATTTAAAATAAAGAGGATAGACCAACAAGATAGGCAGGTTGGCTTGGGTGGCTGGTAAATTTTCATCTTTGCAACTACACACTAGTGGTTAAACCGCTGTACTGCAGCCAAAACTGTGCTCATGACCCAGGGTTCAATCCCAGGTAGCGGCTCAAGGTTGACTCAGCCTTCCATCCTTCCGAGGTCGGTAAAATGAGTACCCGGCTCGCTGGGGGGGGGGCAATGTGTAGCCTGTATAATTAAAATTGTAAACCGCCCAGAGAGTGCTTGAAGAGCTATAGGGTGGTATATAAGCAGCACACTTTGCTTTGCTTTTGCTTTTCCTCCCGACTGTATTTTAAACAATATTCATCACTTAATTTAATTGACTTTACTGAACAGATTTGGCAAAATGGCCAAACTGTGGGCTAGTAAATTTGTGTCGCCTACATAAGGTATGCTGGCTGGATAGTTTAGTGGCTTAGGTATCTGTCTGCAGAGCAAGAGGTTGGGAGCTCAGTCCCCCATTGTTCCTCCTATACGTAGAGCCAGCCTGTGTAGTCTTGGGCAAGCTGCACAGTTTCAGGGCATCCCAGAAAAAGGGAATGGTAAACCAT
Organism: Pogona vitticeps; assembly: GCF_051106095.1. Lineage (NCBI taxonomy): Eukaryota > Metazoa > Chordata > Lepidosauria > Squamata > Agamidae > Pogona > Pogona vitticeps. The sequence continues at coordinate 52,832,573 of NC_135784.1, read as the reverse complement.
TTCTATTCTCTACCTAGAACCCCTGAAAATGGTTGCCATGTCAGAATTGACTTGACAGTACATGATGATTACTATTAATACATAAGGGCTATTACATAAGCAGCCCTGTAGGAGTAGCAGGGATGATATGATTTCTATTTTGCCTTGCATCTTAAATGCTTAGAGTCACTTAAAATTAATCTAAAACATAGAAAGCCAGTGTGGTATAGCTGTTTAGACAGATCTTGGTTGAAACTCACTAGATTTACCTTTGGCAGTCACCCATTCGCAGCCTGACTTGTTATGACAATACACTGGAGAGGAAGAGAGCCATGTATACTCCCTCTGGAGTATATAAATTACAAGGTACAATAATGTAAAATGATAGATTACAAAAGTTTGGTGAAATACAGAAGAAACTCAATGCCCTCAAGTTATAATAGGAGACAAAGATGGACTCTGCTATCCACCACTTCGTGTTAGATCTGAGGAAACCAGATGGGAAGCCCAGTGAATGACAGACTACTGAGAATGCCCTTACAACCCGAAGTTGCCACAGACACCTTCAAAGCGCCTTCTGGATCAAGCAGCCTGGTCACAGCTACCACAGGGATTACTGTGTTACAATTGCACCTCTTTTTAATGCCTCCGTTTTAACCTGTTCTGAAATGGCAGGTCTGACATGAAAGGGTTTTTAAGAGTTCTGGAGTTGCTGGTAACTCTTCGTCTAACTAGACTGTTAAAGACATTTCAATCCATATCAGTGGGGCTGAATCTGCCCCCAAGTCTGAATTTCCTGTGCATAATTCACAAGACAAGAGAAAGGCAACTCTACACTTCTGTACTAAATTTTCTTCACATTTTCTCAAGTAGATAATTCTTATTTCCAGGCCACAAGACCAATTCTCTCAAAGCAGATATTGAAACTACCTGGATATTGTTTTTAATAAACTTGTAGTTTACTCCAATTAAGTTCTACTTTACTCTCCCCTCATATATATGCTCTCTTTTCAGACTCTATAAGTGGGGCTAAGCGGCCCTGATCTCCCCATAGACTCATCAAGGAATTTAACCCCCTTGCGTCAAGTATAAGATTTCATTAAATATCATGCTCACAGTGGCTTATTAAGAAGGGAACATACTAATTTTAGAAAACTGATTATCTAGTTCTTTATAACCCAGTGTTATTGCCACTAAGGTCAGATTTTACACAGGAACTATGGCAACAAAACTGCAATATGCCTTTGTCGGCAAAGCTGGAGCTAGATTTATTAGCAACAGTGTTCCACTTAATAGCTAACTGAAACTTTTTGGCATGCCTGCCCTCAACTCTGTCCAAAGAGTTACATGTTTTGCATAAGACAAAGAAAGGAATTAAATCTAAACTCCAGAGAGTGAAAAAAACAGAGAGAGAGAGAGACAGAGAGAGAGAAATGGGTTCTACCAGTTTTCCTTGATTCACAGTCAGGTCTGGGCTATGTTTTCCTTTAATCTGACATGTCATTTCATAAACACATTTTAATCTTACTCTAAATTGGCTACAACTTTAAGATACAGTACATAGCTTACCTGCCTTCTCTGATACAAAAGACTAATGTAGCTTCACGTAGTTGCTTCCTATGTTCTTCCTCTCCCTTGAAGGAATGCTCTCCTTCATTCAACAATGCTGGCATTTCCAATTAGCATCAATGTAGATCCTGGTCCAGAAATGCTTGGGTTCAAATTATGCACATAGCCACAAAGACTACTCTTAACCCAAATACAAGGATGCTAACTCTGTGTTAGAGAGCATGCTTGAATGAGTTGGGACGCCAATCCTTTGACTCCGGTGAAGATTCCAATATAGAGAGGATGGGTGGTGGTTAGCAGGTAAGGTACATTTGCAGTGTGAACTGCTTTCTGAACACCCAATGGAAGGAATGCACATTTCACCCCCAATCATACCAACCTACTGACAACCAGAACATGTCACTTCATCACATAACTGAACAATGGAATGAAACATTTTTTGTCCCAATATGTCAGATTGGTTTGGACAGAACAGTGCATCTCTGGGTGATCAATAAATTTATTGGACATTTTTGTTCCACTGTTTTTATTTGTTAAAAATAATTATGTATGGCAAAAGGCTGAAAGTTTGGGACACAGTCTACAAGAGTTCAGATGAAATGCTGCACATGCCAACATCGTACATCTAGTTCTGTGTGGATTCCGCAATAAACTGTGCCTCTGAGGATTAAAGATTCTTACCTCGGCTTCATGAAGTTTAAAGCTAAATATAAATTTAATTTTGGTTAATTCTGAGCACCCGATGTCTTCACACATTTCACTATTACCTCACTGTTCCTTATAAGGAGCCTTTATATGTTCTACAGTTTGAAGGCATTGAATCATCATTTCAGTGATAAAACTGCTTTACACTCCTTCACAGCAGCTATTTAGATCAAGAGCACTCTCAGGATGACAGAAGTTCATGATACTCTAAGAAATATCTTTTCTCAGAGTCAGGAAAGAAAGCACAAACCTACTCAAACTTCGTAAATATATCAAAGTTACGAATAACAGTATATTGAAATTCATGAAAATTCAAATCTTTTATATATGAGACAGATAAACACAGCTGCCTCTTCTAAGATTAACTGAAGTGTTTCACCACTTTCAAACACTGCCATTGAAGAGGCTCAAATGTGCTGACTACAGAAGGTTGGAAAAACGAAAAGTTTAATTTTGGAAGTTTAATTTTGCAAATTCCAGCAAGCCCAGATTTGTTCATGAACTTTGGCAAAAAGGTTACATCATATTAACCAAAATTCTGTTTATGTGAATATGCCATCTAAGGCTGATGACATCAGCAGCTGTGGCAATTTGTTCAGAAAGTGAACATTTTCCTATTTTTGTCCTGAGGCTCCCCACAGCCCCTGCATAATTCTTTTTCCTGCCAAGAAGCTTTGGGAACCTTGGGAGAGAAGTAGAGATTGTTTAATTTCCAATAAAATGCTGCTTTGCAATGATGCCATCAGCCTCGCACAGTGTTTTTGTACAAACAGGATTTCAGCCATTCTGTTAAAATTTCCATTAAAAACGATTACTTAAGAAAACCACAACTGTTAATATTTACATTTAGATGTTACAGTATGAGGTGTCTAAAAAAGATGTGAACAGAAGTCATTTGCTGTGTGATATTAGTTTATGCCTGTGATGTTTGTTTTCCTATTTTGTTTTTGTTACTTTTATTTTTAGGCATTATTTGTGTTCAATATTGTCCTACACATTCCTTATATGTTTCTTTGTAAGCTGCCTAGAGTAGTGGTTCACCACTAGATTGGTGAGATATATATCCACTTAATAATAATAATAATGATACGAAGGAGGAGGAGGAGGAGGAGGAGGAGGAGGAAGAGGAGGAGGAGGAGGAGGAGAAATAATACCCTCCATGGACAAAGACCTTGTAGAGGTGGACCAGCTTGCATGCTTGAGTGAGGTTGAGAGCTATATTGGCTGCAGGGTCACTACTTGAAGGATCTTCCAAGCCAGACCAACTGTGTCCATCAACCATCAGTTATGATAAGAAGAAATAAACAGAAATCCATATAGGATTGGTCATCGCTCGGGTCAACAAGGACCGCGTCAGATGCTACAGCCCCTGGGCATCTGGTGACAAATGGGCTAGAGGGCCCAGCATACCCTGTTGAGGGACCAGGACAGGCTGCTGCAAAGCTACAGGAACAACATAAACGCAAAACTTGAGACTCCCACCAAAAACTGAGAAATTATGAAATGCTATTAAGAGGCAAACCCAACAGTCTGTGGCTTTCAAAATAGAATAGACATGGTCTAGAGGGGCGGGGTAAAAATCAAATAAATAAATAAATAAAATAAAGAATGATGGAGATTTGGAAAAGAAAGCACCCAAATAGTGAACAATATCAAGAAATCTCTCTGGGTAGTTTACAAGCTAATTATGCAGGCTTACACACTCCCCCCTCCCCCCGGTGAGCTGGGTACTCATTTTTCTGACCTCGGAAGGATGGAAGGCTGAGTCAACCTTGAGCCGGCCACCTGGGCTGATCCCCAGGTCATGAGTACAGTTTTGGCTGCAGTACAGCAGTTTAACCACTTTGCCACAAGGCTCCTGATTTTAATTGACTTTGTCTCATATGTTTGAACAACGATAATAATTTCAGCAGCAGAACCTGCCAGGGGCATGGTTTACATAAAAAAACTCAACCTGGGGCAACTTTCCTATGGACAAGCCCTTAGTTAGCAGTCCAACCACCTAATTTGGACGCAGTTAAGTTTCCTACCCATTGTCAAAAGCAGCACTGTATATAACACAATCCTAACAGGAGGCCACCAGAGAATGAGTAACTGTTGTGAGTGTCCAAATTGTCACAGTTGGTATAGCAACTGCTAGGCTAAAGTCAGGGATGGTGGTGACTAAGACACAAGCTGCATCTTCTTTCATTCCAGACAAATTACAGGGAATGTGTGAATTGTTAGATGGGGAAATTATTTGATAATATCTGTAGCCTCAGGTTAAGGGAAAGTAGAGCATACTTGTTGCTCCAGTACTTTGCCAAATAATGGTCCATTACTGGCAGTCAAGTTCCCTGGCTTGACCCCCACCCAGAGCCTTCGAAAGTTGCATGCACAGACTTAACTTGTTTCCGGTAATAGTTCCACAAAGGTAATAATGGAATTTGTTGATGCAGCTAAAGAAATGAACAACTGAAAAGGAAAAGTCTGGAAAGAAAGTTGGATGCAATTTGAGGCTAAACAGGCCTATGTAATATTGACTATATTACATATATTGACTATATTACATAGCTCATGGTATACAAAGTTGCCTCCGTTCACTTCTTTTGTTTGCTATAAACTTTAAATTATATAGAATAGCTCTAAAATTTAATAACTCTAAACCTCTTTTATTTCTAAATCTACTAAACTCTGCACAGTGTGGAAAACCAAGCAAGCCAAGCACAACTTTTCCATGTCCAGCATCACATCATCTCTCCTAAATAATGCACTTCTTTGTTGAAAGTGTCAGATGCTCAGTGGTCAAAATACGCTACTACCGTGACATAATAAAAATTCTGTGTGATACCAGAACCTGGCAATCTCAGTAACACTGAATGCCTTACGATACAAAGACCAAACAGAATCTAAAACACCTTACCTTCAAGCTTCACTCCAAAGTTATTTTTGACAATATATAAATCGCAGGAGTTCTTCCAGCAACATGCCAAAAAAGGGGTTGCTTAGCAACAGAAGTAGTAGTGTACTCTAAATTAACCCTATGAAGCACATTTGTGGACAGCATTTCAGCACAGGCATACAAAACAGTGCAATCGACACTTCTACCAGAATAGATCTTCAGCGATGAGATCTCAAGCTCACACCTTATTGATCAGATACGGAGAGTTAAACACTGTGCATTTCAATGCTAAGTAAGTCCTGCACGTCTTGAAGCACTTCTCTCTCGAGCTGTCGTATTAACTCTATCCAACCCAAACATGTTTATGAGCAAAACACTAGAAAACACGAGCCTTATTCCTGGCCTTCCGAAGCAAGAATATTTTTCATATCTTCTGCATAGCCAGAGGCATAATATAAACAGAGTCCTAATGTGTTTAGAACAGACTTCTAAGATACTGTTTGGCTGAAATAGGGTGAAGGATTCTGGCTCCAAGGATAGGTGAATCTTCAGAATCACCCAGCAAAGGTTAACTAGGGTGCCTGATGTGAACCAACCAAGTCACCTTTTTGGAATCTAGGAACCAAGGGTTTGAAAAGCGTATTTGCACAAGCACCACCATCAGTGATATGGCAGGTAGAAGGACATAATTTTATCTAGCTTTTTTGCATAATATTTTTATGAATGCAGAGGTCCTGCATAGCAAAACTGCAAAGTTGCCATGCCTTAAGAATTCCCTGACTATAAAGGAGTTGCACAGAGAAAAATATCGAAGAAGTGAGGTCAGAAGTAATTTTCTAGTAGCAGTTTTTCTAGCATTTTGGAAGCTATGGATTCAGTTCGATCCAGCCACATACTTACACAGAAATTATTCCATGTGATTTTTAAAAAATAAGCATGCACCAAAAGGTAGGCATTCTATTATTCTTAAACCATGCCTCAGTCATAAATTTTTAAGATCCAGATAAATGTTTTCCATTTCTAACTAATTTTTCCCATCCAGCTTGAACCACCCTATATGTGCCTAATAAATTTAGTAGAGCTCCTTTCTCTCTTTTTACACCTTTTATCTGGGCTGTCACCATTGGAAGGCTTTGACTGTCAGGCAAGCAGTACCTAAGGCCAGAAAAGACCAGAAAAGACATTTGAAGTCGTGAAATCAGAACCAGAGAATTGTGGCACACTCCCTTACTTTCCTCCATGCACGACTCAAGTGCAAGCTGCAAGAGGCAGTTGTGTAAACAAAATTTTAAAAAAAGAATCCAGCCACAATCAAGCTCAAGGTGACAGCTAAGAAGCCCTCCAAGGAAAAATGTAAGGTGGTTTTTTTGCACTGATGCAGTGAAGCACACAGCAGATAGGACAAAAGTCCAGGTAAACTAAATGACCGAAAAGAAGCATAACAAGATGGTATAGTCTGAAACACCCCTCGTTCAGTAATCTCGTGTTGCATTTGGCTGTAAAGAACTTATCGTGACAGAGACAAGACTGTTCTAAATCAAGAAGTTCCTGCTACAGTGAATATTACTGCAATGATTCCCAACTTTGGGTCTTTGTGGGTTCTTGGACTAAAACTCCAAGAAGCCTTCACCATTAGCTGTGCTGACCAGCATTTCTGGGAAGCTTAGTCCAAGAATATCTGAGGACCATAGGTTGGGAACCACAGTTCTACAAGAGCGGTTTCTAACCTTTGATAACTGAGGTGATCTTTGGTAACCCATGCAGCACAGCTGGTGGTGAAAGCTTGGAACTGAAGTCCAAGAACACCTACCCAAGGTTGGGAACCTTGGGTAGGTAACCTTTGTTACTCGGATGCTTTTGAACTGCAACTCCCAGAAACCCCAGTCAGGACAGATGGTGGTGAAGGCTTCTGGGAGTTGCAGTCCAAAACTCCTGAGTAACCCAAGGTTAAGAACCAGTGCTCTACAGGATGCCTTGCTTTTGTGGTAACTGTAACACACAACTGTTTTTCTAGAACAGATATACAGCCCAGTACCATCATCACACAGACCATCCACCAACAGCTGTTTATGCTTAGGGCCCTTGAGATAATTTCTAAGAAGGAAAATTCAAGACTGGTAGGCCGGTCATAATGAATTTTGCCTCGTTGCAGATTTTTTTTCAATGGGCTAAATAAATAATCTGTAATGTTCCATTCACTATTGTTAACATGATTAGATTATCGCAATCATACAGAATGTGCTGAAAAATGATAATGATTCAAGTATCCCGGCTGAAGTAGTTACAATGTGAATATTCAGAATGCTGCCATAAAATATTAAATTAAATATTATGGCATTGACTACAGCATCAAACTAATGACTGTATTAAGCAAATGGAAAGTTGGCTATATAATCCGTCTCCTCCAACACAATAAATTTAAGAGCAAAAGATGTGGAATCCTGTAGTATCATCGGAACTATGTTAAAATGTTCCAACATTTTTGTGCTGTTTGATATCACAAATGTTGCAAATACATTATCAGAACTGGCCAGCTATAACTACAAAAGAATGCAGGCAATTTTTGCCAATCACAAAAACCTTCCCTTTTTTGCCATGTTATTTTCATGGTGGCGAAGCTTGGGGTGTTGCTACACTGGGGATTTGACTGTGTAAACCAGACGTTTGTGCCAGCTACAAGCCCACATTATTATCTATGTAAAATTAGACTAGTATCACACAACCTGTGTTCATGATCCAAAACAGCACCACATGGGCACAAAATGTTGAGAAATGTTTAGAGGGTTATGACATGGGGGTGCATTATCCCCCTTATTCCTGGAAAGGCTCATCATCACTCTTAATATTTTTGTGCCAATTCTCTTTGGTACACTTTTGATTGTTCCTGAGAAGACTCAATTGTACCTGTAATCCAATTTTGTCTGCGCATGGGAGCAGAGGCTCAGTTTAAACTACTCTAGTCTTTAAAATTCCATGAACTGGATATCCAGATTGAAGTGGATTTCCAAATTGAAGCTTCACACTGGCAAGCAATGAAATAGCCAAGTTCCTTGTTAACCAAGCTGACATAATTGAACACCCACCAGGTGGTAGTAGCTAGAGTTATTGTGCAAGTAGTAAAACAGAGTAAATACAATTGAACCAACACATCAGATATCATGAAATTATTCTCCTGACTAAATCCACTGCTTCTTTTGGCCTGTTCCTCATTGGTTAGAATACAAATCTCTAACTCTGAAGCATTTAAAATCCACACGATCATGAAATTATCGTCAGTGAGACGTAATGACCTTTTCAAGTCTAATGTGATAAGGGAAAATATGCTAACTACTACTTTTCACTTCTCAAACAATCCTATGGATAATAATAAAGGCATCATGGTGGACTCTGCAACTAGCAGCATACTCATAATCCCTCTTAATATTTTTTGGTGCCAATTTTTTTGGTACACTTTTGATTATCCCCGAGGAACGTATGTCATTCAAGCACACACATAACAGCATATGTGTGGTTGACTCAGCCTTCCATCCTTCCGAGGTCGGTAAAATGAGTACCCAGCTTGCTGGGGGGGCAATGTGTAGCCTGTATAATTAAAAATTGTAAACCGCCCGGAGAGTGCTTGTATATAAGTCCAATAAATAAATAAATAAATAAATAGATTAAAATTATCAGTTTCTCCAAAACGCTTATGTGTTTACAACAACAAAGCTAAGAACGCGATCTTTAGACCTTTCCTACCCCATTTCTAGTCCTTCTCTGTATATTATGCTGTAGGACACATTCTAACAAAGTTTCTTAGAACAAAGCTTTAAATCTTGAACTGTCTATGAATGGACTAAAGACTCAGGTAAATGTTCCTGAGAACTTTAAATGGACTATAGCTCCCCAGTACAGGTATGGCAATTGTAGAATGTGAAGATAAAATCATGTCACAGTCTTCAGAAAGACATAGGAACTGGGAAGAATACATCCTTAGTGAGAATTATGAAAATTTTGTGTCCCACCTTGACTCCTTATGTGTTTCACCGGTAAGATATGTACACTGGTCATGGTACATGTGCACAGGTGCTAGGAAAGAGCAACCCTGTGTTTCACTGTAGCAAGTTTATATTTGCTTTTCTGGAGAGATACAAGGTACAGATCAGAGAAATGGTATATTGCTCTGTTTTCGAAAGAAAGAAGCTTTGATGTGAATTTGACAGACATTTCCAGGGACGGAGAGAAAACCCACCAAGGAATATCAGAAGTCAAAATGCTTCTGGCTAGATAAATGAAATATAAATGTTAGCATCTGACATTTCAGCCATATACAGTACAGCCAACCTTTTAACACAAATATAAAGACAGCTCAGTTGAGGTTTAAGGGTCTAGTCTGAATCAAAAGCTTCTGTACCCAGCCTGGTTTGTGCATGAAAAGAGCACGAGAAAAGGAAGTACCCCAACCCAAAGTTCACTGCTGCTTTTTCACACAGCGGTAAACTATGGTTTCCAGTTGGATCCAAGCTACACCATGGCAAAGCTACACTTTCTGAGCAGCTTTCCTTTTCTTCTGCTAAACGCCTCTCTTTTTCTGCAGTAATTGCTACAACCCGCTCTACCTAGAAGCGAAAATAATAGGCCATGTTACACATAGTACTTTTCCTACAGAGAAGTAATTTCACGATGCAAGAATCAGAAGATATGCCCTCCCATAGGATTAACAACCCAAGTTTAGGCTGCTTCATTAGAAGGAGTGGAGCTCTTGTACTATGCATGAGGCAACCATTAAACCTTCAAATGTATCTGTTTATTTGGCAATCTTTTTTTTTATTGCAATTCACCATGAAGTACAGTATCACAATCAAACATAATTAGTATCTTTTCCATCTAGCTACTCACCCTTCTCCCTTAAAATATTAATATTCTATTACCAAAACTGATCTAATTTTGTGTTGGCCACATTATACCACCTCTTCAGAGCAACCAACACACTACACACATTCATTATTTTATGATGTCAGGTTAGGGCCAGAAATAAACAGGGGGGTGGGGGAACCCCTATCAGATGACAACTGTTCAAACAGGGTGTATCTATGCTTTGTTCATATTAAAATTCATCTACATTTTACTAGAATCATAAAAATGGTACTTCCTTGTATTTACAGCTGAGTATACTGTGGTTGTGTTTTGTCAGTGCAGCTGTTCACATGTTGTTTCACTCTCAAAATATTTCTCAACCACTAAAGCAAAACAGTTTATGCTAGGTTAAAGGTCTTCTGTAAGTTGCTCACAGCACAACACCACTCCCACTGGCTCACATCAAGATTCCCAGGTAGTCCACCATTTTGTTTCCAACAGTGACCATGCATTAGTTTCTGAAAGGATGGGCAGAGCATAAAATAAGTCTAGAATTTGTGGCTGTTTCAAAACTGTTAGAACTACACCTTTTATCATTAGCTGAGACAGATGGGAATAGAAATCCATCAACATCTAATCCAATTTTGTCTGCGCATGGGAGCAGAGTGGTATAGATTTATACCACTCAGAGTGGTATAGATTTATCAGATGGGTGGGATATAAATCAAATAAATAAATAAATAAAAGAAAACAAACTTAATGGATGATTTTGGGGTCAGAAGAGAATGTGTCAGTTCTTTCTCTAACTCAAACACCTTCTTTATGAAAAAAAACAAACAGTAATTGACACTTAAACTCAAGATGAACAACGATGTTCATATATTCAGAGTTCAATTAATTTAATTAACATTTCTTGAATGCACTGTGGAATCTAACTACAAAAAACTCACAGAAAAAAAATAGGAAATTTAATGTTTTTATTATCATTGCAACATTTGAAATACACAGATACAAGATTTGCCTTTGTAATATAAAACAGAAGATGACGTTTCTCTCTTTGTATTTTAGTATGGTAAATAAAATGCTGGCTTCTTTAAAAAGAAGAAGAAGGAGAAGAACAGTGCAACTCCTTAGTCAAACCAGACATTTACAAACAGGACTTTTTGTTCACAAAACCGCTGTTAGGATCAGTACCAGTCAGAGTATGTCCATCTTTTCTCTGCTTGTGTTTATCCAATGCTAGAAGTTATTTAAAGCACTAAATGACTCTAAACACACCTGGAAGAAATGAAATGAAACTACACAGACACCCTGCAAGGAACTCACTGCACAGTCTTCACACTGGCTGTTAGCACAGTAAAACAAAAATGGAAACCAAAGAGCACTGCTGCTTCAAACAAGCTTCTCCAAAAGATATGACAATGATTTCCAGCCCAAATGAAAATAGTGATCTGCCATCACATTTGCCACAAAAAAATCAAACAACAGAACAAAATGGTCCCAATTTCATATATGCAGCTGCTTATTTCAAAGAAGCCTGACTCACACAAAAAGGAGCATCTATCTGAGTGATTAAGCTATTAAGTGAATGAGATTCTTACCTCTGAATTTTTTAGGCGGGTTGTTAAGATCACCTGCTTCTGGCTGTACAACACACCGGTCATCAACAAGCCTGAAATAAAGGGAAAGCAAGGAAGATTCAAGATTATGAGAAATGAATGTAGGCAGTTGGCAGTAGCACCACTGAATCCTGACCCTCCCAGATGCATGTATAATAACACAGATAAATGTTTTAAATGGTTTAAAGACTACTTGAGTTTTAAAGATTAAAGTTCTTTTGAAATAATATAGCTTAGGAGTGCAACAGGAACAGAGTTAGTCCAACATTATTTTGGAGGGAAATCTAAAATCAAAACACTACTACAAATGAATCGTTAGGCCACATAACTTAAGAGTATATAAACATTCCAGCACTAGAAGGACAGCAATGACACCAAATGATATCTACATGAAACTCAAATTTTAATGATTTGCCTTACAACATCTGGAGTGCCTGCACAGAAGAATAATCAAGAAAATCAAAGATCTTTGCCAAAATGTGTGACAACTGCAAGAAAGCAGGTTTTGGCTAAATTAAGAGAAAATACAGTGGTGCCTCACTTAACAAGCACACCGTTTAATGATGAATCCGCATAGCGACACATTTTTTGCGATCACTAATGCGATCGCATTGCGATGTTCTGAATAGGGTAAACATTGCATTGCGATGACTGGTAAGCGTTTCGCTTACCGATCTTTGCATTGTGATGTTTTGGAACAGCTGATCGGCGGTTCCAAAATGGCCGCCGGAAGAAAATGGCCTCCCACAGCGTTTTCGTGCCGATTCCTTGCTTACCGAGGTGGCGAAAATGGCGGCCGGATTGCGGATTCCCGCTTAGCGGTGAGTTTTGTCCCCATAGGAACGCATTAAACGGAGTTTAATGCGTTCCTATGGAGTTCCCCCCCCCCCGCATAGCGACGTTTCCGGATAGCGATGTTTTTCCTGGAACGGATTAACGTAGCTATGCAGGGCACCACTGTATACTAACTGTAGACCTGTTTGGCAATGCAAGAGACTACACGGGGCACCTTCACAATGACCCATAGCATTTAAGCAGAGACTGGGTACCATCATTCAGGGAGACTGTAGTGGTGCCCTGTATCTAGAAAAGGTTTGATTTAGAGGATCTTCAAGCTCTATTTCCAAGTGTTCCCAACTTTGGGTCCCCAGATTGGGAACCACTGGAATAAGCGACAACAACACTGGACAAATCTTCCAGAAATCCTGTCCAGTACAACCATTGGTGAAGGCCTCTGCGAGTTTTAGTCCAAGAACATCTGGAGATCTAAGTTTGAGAACCACTGGTCTATTCCAACCCTACAACTCAAACAAACTAAAATTCCTAACTTACAAGGTACCCATTACTAATCATCAGATTCTATTAATGCATAATCTATCTGCTGTAAGAAGCAGAGTAGTAGCAAAATACATTGTGTTCCAACTGGGGAATAGTCTGCTCATGGAATCTAGAGGTCAAGGAAGCATATATATAGTCATTCACATGAAAATGTCTCCTTGAATCCACAGAGCTTATGTCTCAGCAAAAATATATATGATTATGAGTACTGTTTTCTTCATGCAACAACAATGATTAATTAAAGAACAACGCTGCAGAGTCACATTCTTGAATTCAGCCATGAAGTTCTCTGGGTGATCTTGCTACATATCTTACATTTTATCCCAATGTACTTCATGGTGTTGTTTAGAGCAGGGGTCGTCAACCCCCAGTCCGCGGCCCAGTACTGGTCCATGGGCTTGCTGGATACGGATCTCCACCCCCCCCGCACACACACGGTGGGGTGTCATGGTTTACACCAGTGGTCCCTAACCTTTTTAACCCCGCAGACCAGTTGGTGAAGGCAGGGCACACACCCCCTGTGCTCGTGCGCAAAGGGTGGTGTGGCGCTCGGGGCCACTTGTGCACATGTATGAAGGGATGGGGGAGAGCTAGCGTGGGCGCAAAGGGGCTGTGCGGGGGAAGGTGCATGGGGGGGAGAAGGTCTGTCTCCACGGCCCGCTCCAGCTTAGAAGATAAAACATATCAAACCAAATTACACTACCCTGAATTCCTTCAGGGAAAATATGGGATAAACAATAATTTAATCACCTCCAGTTGACAGACCATACAAGAGAGGTTGTTTTATCACATTATAATGATACCCCAAGCATTTACATATGAAGAATGAAAGGTAATCTGAATCAAAAGAATGTGAAATACATGGATCCAAAACATCTGCAGATTACTGACATTATCATGGCTGAAAGAAACAACAAATATTAATTCAAGTTATTGTCCTGAGTTGACAGTGATTTTTACAGACAACCCTTGTTGGGCCATCCAAATAACTAAAAATGTCCCCCAATCTTTAGAGATACTGAGGTAGGGTTGCCCCGCATGAACAATATAATTGCACTCATGCAAGACTTAATGTGCTAGGGATCTCTCACACAACCACATGTAATATAATCACCACTTTGGCTTAAAGGAATTTTCACTTTTCTTCTCTTTGGTTGGATTTAGGCCACAGTCTGTGACTGGGTTTCACCTAATTTGAATTGCAGTTTTTCAGTCGCATGGAGAGAATCACATATAAATTAGCCAGTTGGCGCTGTACACAGCTATAATCAATCCACCATCCATCCTAGACAAGTAGCTACCAGTCCACTTGGCAAAAGAAATAGCAGTATTTCTACCACATGTTCCATAGTGTGATTTTTTTCAAAACTTCAACAAGACATTTTTAAACTTGACGTTTTTGGAAAAGGATTTCCACTAGTGAGTAGGTCCTACTCCATGTCTCTACCACCACTTCCCTCTCTCTGAAGCTAGCAAATAAACAAGACCTGGAGATAGAGACTCCTCCTGAAGTCCTTAAATATTGGCAGAGACCTAGCAGTGTAACTTACGTGGCAAAGGACAATTATTTCATTAGTCACATCAGGTTTTTTTAAGAAAATCCTCCAATTCCCTATCTACCCAAAGGTCCCAAGGATTCACTGAGATCCATTCATAATGGAGGAACCATTGGGGCTGTAAGACAGAGGGAAGTCTTTAATTTCCAAAAAAAATCATCACCACTTGGATTTAAACTCAGGCTATTTTCAGAAATTAAAGACTTCCTCCCACCTCCATCCAGTGGCCTGCAAGACCTTCACTGTGATGAAAGGGAGCCCAAAGGAGCTTTGGGAGGGAATTGGACATTTTAAATCTCTGAAAAAAACACCATTGTTAATGATATCATCAGCCTTACATGGTGTAAGTTTCACTGTTAGAAAACACACTAAGAGTATATTCCAGATGTAATTTCTTGCAGATGAATAGGAAATTACATAAAGCAAACACACAGACTTCTTGTGCAATACAGTTCTGTCTGAACCCAGTCTCGTTGGTTAAAAAAAGCTTTTATACCTAGCAATTACTCTATATCAGCACAAGGTTGTAAGAAAAGTACTGAGAAATGAATATACCATCTGCTATCCAACTGCGCAGCTGGGCATGGCTGGGATGATATCCGTGGACATTCAAATGCAAATTTTCAGCTACTCAGAGTCTGATCAGAAGCCCCAGGTTTTTAGTTTCTTTTTTCTATGACTCAAGGAGCGGAAACTAATCCCCAGGTTCAATAAAGGACACAGTGTCCATCCCAAACTTTTTCCCAGTTATCCAATCTTTTTCACCACAGGGTGTTACTTCAGTCTCAGTATGTTTCCTTTTTTTTCTTGGAAAATGCAGCAGAAAAATAGAGCTAACAATTTAATATTTAAAAAACATTTTTAAATATTAAACATGTTTTTTAATATATAAAAAACATTTGATGAAGGAGCACAGCCTACAGGATGCATGCACACACACCTTAAGCATTTTGTGAGGTCTCTGATGATCTCCATTGCTAAACTTATTGCCAAGTGGCCAGCACCAGATTCTCCCCTGAACTGCCATTAAACATATTCTGATCCACCCCCACTTCTGGTCACTGCTCCACACCCACTTCCCCATCAGTCCTCCAATGGTGATCAATCAGCGTTAAGGATAGTTATCTTCCAGCAGGTCCTCCCAGCATACCCTCGAAACTGGTTGCAGAGAGATTCTCTGAATTAGAGTGGTGAGAGTATTATTGTCTACGAGAGGCTCTCTTAGTGTCTGTCAGAGGCACCTGTTGCTGCAGCCGGCAACAAAAAGAAAGGAAGGCACAAACAAAAGTAATTACATGCTGTCAAGTTGATACTGCCTTAAGGTGACCCTTTCCAAGGTTTTTGTGGTATAGAGTATTCAGAAAAAGCATGCTGCTGTGGTTGTTGTGGGTTTTTCGGGCTCTTTGGACGTGTTCTGACGGTTGTTCTTCCTGACACTTCTCCAGTCTCTGTGGCCGGCATCTTCAGAGGAACAGGATTAGGAACGCTGACCATGCTCTGTTGCTGTTTGTTGGGTGGTTGAGTATTTATAGCTGTGGCAACAGCTTTTGTCCTTTTTGAGAGATATGTTGATCAGCGTGTTTTTGTTGTGGATGTATTGTTGTGATAAGGGGGAGAGATTATCTGTCACTGTGATTGGGAAAACCCCACAACAACCATCAGATCCCAGCCATGAAAGCCTTCGAGAATATTCAGAAGTGCTTTATAACTTCTGTGAGCACTGGCAAATGGAAACAAAGAGGATGATGGCAGCAAGCAGTAGATTGCATTTGTGTGCCCATATGTTATGCAGCCCTCAGGCCAATAAATGTTGTGTAAGCCTGGCGTAAGAGAAGAGTAACTGTTCTTAAAAACTAATTCATGTGCCTCAAAGCGTGGAAATTACAAGTCAAGTCACCAGGCCTCATGGTGCCAGGCTCGGTAAACAGGGATGGGTGAAAATATTCTTTTGTTCTAAAGAAAGACTCCAAAATTTGGCCGAAATCTTATTCCACAGTTACATCTGCAGAAGGCATGCAGAAGCTTCTCTGCTAATTAGCAAACCACCACTTGGATTTTCAGGCACATGCCAACTTAACAAACTCGTTTCACACGCTAGCAAGGTTATGCTCAAAATCCTCCAAGGTAGGCTTCAGCAGTATGTGGACCGAGAACTCCCAGAAGTACAAGCTGGATTCCGAAGAGGCAGAGGCACTCGAGACCAAATTGCTAACTTGCGCTGGATTATGGAGAAAGCCAGAGAGTTCCAGAAAAACATCTACTTCTGCTTCATTGACTATGCAAAAGCCTTTGACTGTGTGGACCACAACAAACTATGGCAAGTTCTTAAAGAAATGGGAGTGCCTGACCACCTTATCTGAGAAACCTGTATGTGGGACAGGAAGCAACAGTTAGAACTGGATATGGAACAACTGATTGGTTCAAAATTGGGAAAGGAGTATGACAAGGCTGTATATTTTCCCTCAGCTTATTCAACTTATACGCAGAATACATCATGCAGAAGGCTGGACCGGAGGAATCCCAAGCCGGAATTAAGATTGCCGGAAGAAATATCAACAACCTCCGATATGCAGATGACACCACTCTGATGGCAGAAAATCAGGAGGAATTAAAGAACCTTGTAATGAGGGTGAAAGAGGAGAGTGCAAAAAATGGTCTGAAACTCAACATCAAAAAAATTAAGATCATGGCCACTGGTCCCATCACCTCCTGGGAAATAGAAGGGGAAGATATGGAGGCAGTGACAGATTTTATTTTCCTGGGCTCCATGATCACTGCAGATGGAGACAGCAGCCACGAAATTAAAAGACGCCTGATTCTTGGGAGGAAAGCAATGACAAATCTTGACAGCATCTTAAAAAGTAGAGACATCACCTTGCCAACAAAAGTCCGAATAGTCAAAGCTATGGTTTTTCCTGTCGTGATGTATGGAAGTGAGAGCTGGATCATAAAGAAAGCAGACCACCGAAGAATTGATGCCTTTGAGTTGTGGTGCTGGAGGAGACTCTTGAGAATCCCCTGGACTGCAAGGAGAACAAACCTATCAATTCTAAAGGAAATCAACCCTGAGTGCTCACTGGAAGGACAGATCCTGAAGCTGAGGCTCCAGTACTTTGGCCATCTAATGAGAAGAAAAGACTCCCTGGAAAAGACCCTGATGTTGGGAAAGTGTGATGGCAAGAGGAGAAGGGGATGACCGAGGATGAGATGGCTGGACAGTGTCTGCGAAGCAACCAACATGAGTTTGACACAACTCCGGGAGGCAGTAGAAGATAGGAGGGTCTGGCGTGCTCTGGTCCATGGGGTCACGAAGAGTCGGACACGACTAAATGACTAAACGATGACGATGCACTTGAAAAGCAAAGCGGAAATTTGTTCATCACCAGCAGGAAGCCTTGTGAGTTACACTGTTTGCTCCTGCAGGTATAATTATGCAACAGGATTCTGATTGTTGTAAGTTTCTTCATAAATTTGAGAAAATCCACATGCAGGTAGAAAAAATGGATTTGCTCAGTCAGGCAGAACTTTTGATTGCTTAATACTTTGAAGTTTTTGTTTTAAATTTCTGTGTGTTCAACCATATTTAGGGTGCTGAATTAGGGTAGCCACTTTTTTGAGAGGTTCCTCGTCTTCAACAGCTAACATGGGAAAATCTCACTATTCCTTTCTCTACCACGAACAAATAGAACCTATTCGGTTTAGCTGATGCAAACGGCTGACAATTGCATTGCATTTATTTTTAACCAAAATGTGCAAAAGCTTTAATTAAAAATTTTTTTTGAAGAAAACCTGAAGGTGGAAGAATGTAAATCTAACAGATTTATCTATCTCTATTTGTACGTATTTGTATGGATGAGATGGTTGGACAGTGTCATCGAAGCGACCAACATGAATTTGACCCAACTCCGGGAGGCAGTGGAAGACAGGAGGGCCTGGCATGCTCTGGTCCATGGGGTCACGAAGAGTCGGGGACGACTAAACGACAACAAATTTGTACGTATGAAATCTGTGATGAGAACATAGTGGATCCAGAGCCCATTTTCTGCTGCTGGTATCTTCCAAAGACTGCTCAGAGCCCACCCAAAACTACCTCAAAATGAAAGGGAAAAAAAGAGCTAAATTAGAAATGGGCACAGGAACAATTCCAGTTTTTAAAAACTAGTATTTCTCTTGTCAAACATCACAAGGTCAAATGCTGAGAATTTCAAGATTTGCAGAAGTAGTAATTCCCTTTTTACTCCCATGGGGGAAAAACATTTTTGGCAGAGGCAGGGGAACAGGATGAGATCAAGAGCAGCAAAAACAGTCTTGGGCGGTTACATGTAGCCCACTGCATTGTGTGATCAAATAGGTTGTAACTGCTTTTCCCAGGACCCTTTACCAGAATTCCCCCTTTCTTTTTTACCTTTTGAACAAAAATAAAAACATAACGTTGCATCTAAGATATGGAGTAAAAACACGGCATACATTGCTGTAACTATATGCTCTGCATCTATTTAGAATAGATTCTGTTTAATAACAACAGCCTGAGTTTACAGCATGACTCTGACTCCTTAACTGCCCATGAAATACCAAGGGCAAAGAGCAGTACTGAAGTCAGTCTGAGCTGGGGCCACAAAACAGCTGCTTCTTGTCCTTTCGCTAGCCCTCTTTTCAGGCTGGCTTTCAATTGATTTGGGTAAGTGTGCATTTCTACTTAGTCATGGGACTTTCAGATTTCTTACACTGCCTCTTCCAGAATTCATCAGGAATCCCTCAACCCAAGTTTTTGGAGCGGCAGCCAAGTCCACAGAGGAGTTTTTCAACACTGACATGCGAGCTTCGGTAAGCCTCCCAAGTGACCACCTGCTTTTGAAGAAGGAAACGACTGGTGGTGGCTAAGCTCCAGGAATGCCACAAGTGATTATGGGACTGGTAATTTTCTGTGAGGCACCTTTTAAAGAGCCTAGTGTCAGATAAACCAGTGGTTCTTAACCTGGGTGATATCGCCCCCCCAGGGGGCAATTTTGTTTTTCAGGGGGGGGATGAAAAAGGGCAACGTGGGGTTGAAGGAACAGAAGTGGGGCGGTAGGAGGGTGATAGAGTGAGCCGCCACCAGCTTGTGAGCTGCCTCTTTCATTGGTTGGTTCTTTCATTCGTTCCTCTTCGGGCGTTTGATGCGCACTGAGGCTGGCTTCACCATGTGCGTGCGTCTGTGCACTCCCAGTCCCTTTCTCATTGTCTCCCTCTAGCTCCCACTGCTGCCCCAACACTGCCCCTCCCACCGCCGCCGTGCCCCTCCCCCCACCCACCCCCGCTGCAGCTGCCGTGCACCCCCCTCCCACCGCCACCCCTGCCGCTGCACCACTCTCCCTCCCACGGCCACCCCGACCCTTCCTGCTGCCCTGCCACTGCCCCCTCCCGCTGCAGCCCTTTCCCGCCGCCACCCTGCTGCTGCACCCACTCCCCCTCCCATGGCCGCCCCGCAGCCCCTTCCCGCCACTGTGCCACCGCCCCCTCCCGCTCCCGCTGCCAGAGGGGAGCTTTCCTTACGAACTCTCACTGCCATCTGGTGCCATCCTGTCTCTCCAGCAAAAAGATAAAAAGAACTGGTCTTTGACACCAGTGGAGGACCCAGGAGAGACCCTCTACTCATAAAAAAGTTTAGTGGAAGCTTGCATGACTTGCAGATCCTTTCTCACTCCTCCTTCCACTTCCCATAGGAGTCCCCAAATGCTGCTTCATCCACCGCTCTTTGGTGAGGAGAGAGTGGGACCCTGAAAAACCAGGGAGAAGGGTCTTCATCTCTCCCACCCACCCCCCTGAGCTGCAGTACAGTTGGCCAAGAAGAAATCCCACCTCAGTTCTGCAACGGTGATGTGCATGCGCTCACATGTACTGCGTTCATCGGCTCTCCTCGCTCTGTGTGAGGATTTCCCCTGGACGTCTGCCCCATCCCCCCCATGGTTTTCCTGGGAAAATGAGGGCCTTCCCAGCTCAAGAGGAGAAACCCAAAGCCCAGAAATCGGGGCTAGTCCCACTTTTAGGCCACACTGCCCCCACCCCATGAAGAAGCTTCCTCTTGGGAAGCTTCCCATCTACAACTCCCCTATTCTGAATTCCACGGATTGCATGGATCAGCTCCTCCTCCTGTCCATGTCAGCAAGCGGGGGCCCTTTTCCTCACACCATTTCTCATTGTCCTCCTACTGCCACATTCAAGCAACAGCCAGCCCCCCCTTCATCCTCCTGCAAGGAATTCCCCTTTCCTTCAATATTAAAGTTTGCGGAAAGGGTCACTACTTCCCTAGACTCCCTTTGTATGAGGTCTGAGGGGCACCAAGATGTCCCTTCCTTTATTTCTATCTGAAAACATTTTATACTGCATCCCAGTCTCTGGAACTCCCTGCCACTGGAGGCTAGACTGGCCCCATTCATTGCTCTTCTTCCATGACCAGGCAAAGACCTTTCTCTTTAGGCAAGCCTTCCCTTAGTAAACCAGCTACCTTCATGTTATTTTTAGATAGCATGCTATTCATTACTATTTTGATTGGATTTTTAGTACTGCCGCAGCATCGCCCCCTCCCACAGCCGCTGCACTTCTGTGGTGCCACCGGGAGGGAGGCGATGATAACTTCCTCAATGGCTCAAGGGGGTGATTCTTTCAAAAAGGTTAAGATCCACTGAGATAAACTACCAGTCCCATACTCCCTAGTGGCACCTTTGAAACTTTCCCGACATGTCATCCTTGTAGCTCTTCTGGGACCGATATGCCATTGAATAGGATGAGACTTTCTTCCAGGTAAGTATGCTTAGGACTGCACTGCCAGCAGGCTGAAATGACAACAAATCTACTGAAGAGTCTGTGGGTCTCATTATGTGCCTCTGTTTAAAAACTTCAACACAAAGAAAAACTTGGCTTTGGCATTAAAGTCTGTGGACAACCCAAGAGTGAACTGCAGAAATGTCATAATATTTTAAGCATAACAATTATGAGTTTTGTATTTCTTTAAAACACACACACACACACACACCCTTATGTGAAGACTCCTCATTGTATGGTCCTCAACTCGATCAATTAAAGTTTTGGACACTGCTTTTTTGTTGTGTGCTATGTTTTGACTAAAAGCTTCTTGTGCATTAGGGGTTGTAAAGTGTTTTCCTTAGCCAGCATCTATCAAAAGCCAAAGAGGGGAATTACTGGCATCTCAATTTACATTAGTAGCTGCCATCACCTCCCTTCTTCTTCAATCAATCCAATATATAGTATAAGGAGGCCCTCCTTACCAACAGATGGAAGGAATTCTGTTGTGGCGTCTGCCTCCTTCTCAGGATATCCCACCTGAATAGGGTTGCCAGATACATGTGTATGATAAAAAGGAGGACATAGAAAGTCAAAAAGGAGGACTAAGGAGGACATATTGGGGGGCTCTGTGCACGGGGTGGGGTGGGGGGCATGTCACTTTTGGAATTAGGTATTGGGGAGAATAGCTCTTTGATCATGGGACAATACCATAACCATTCAACCTACTCAGTCTTGAAAGGTCAAGACTGGGAAAGTTACATTTTTTGGACTACAAAACTCAGAATCCACTGGCCACTGTGTTTTCATGTTTTAAAAAATGTTTAAAAATAAAAACAAAACTACATATACACTTAGGGACATGGTGGCGCTGCGGGCTAAACCGCAGAAGCCTGTGCTGCAGGGTCAGAAGACCAAGCAGTCGTAAGATCGAATCCACGTGACGGAGTGAGCGCCCGTCGCTTGTCCCAGCTCCCGCCAACCTAGCGGTTCGAAAGCATGCAAATGCAAGTAGATAAATAGGGACCACCTGGGTGGGAAGGTAACAGTGTTCCGTGTCTAAGTCGCACTGGCCATGTGACCATGGAAGATTGTCTTCGGACAAAACGCTGGCTCTATGGCTTGGAAACGGGGATGAGCACCGCCCCCTAGAGTCGAACACGACTGGACAAAAACTGTCAAGGGGAACCTTTACCTTTACCTTTTACATATACACTTACAGGCTCCCAGGACCAATGGAGACAATCTATTACTTCCTTTAATGGAGACCAATCCCCCTTGTTTTATTTATTGATTTTCTATTTTTATAAAAGCATAATAAAGTGAAATAAAAAGTTTAAAAAGTTGTGTGACAGATTTGAAACACTTTATAAAAACCAGGGGGGGGAAACAGAAGGCGTGGATTTCTCTCAGCTTGAGAAATGCAAAGGGTGGAGAAAATGGATTTGTGTGCGTACACACACACACACACACACACAGAGGGAGAGAGAGAGAGAGAGAGAGAGAGAGAGAGAGAGAGCCATTTTCTCCACCCTTTGCAATTTCTCAAGCTGAGAGAAATCTGCTTGTGTGTGTGTAAGTGTGTGTTCCAGCTCCCACAAGCATAGGGGATAATTCTGCATATGCTCCTGGACCTGGAAACACACTTTGCACATGCCCCAGGGTCAGGTGTGTATGTGTCAGGGCAGAAGGGGGAGATAAAAGTGCCTCCTGTTTCCTGGCTTTAGGAGGAAGGAGGGACCGGACTGGCTCCTATTTCCCTGGCTTTGAACTGCCACCCGCTCCAAACCCCAGAACAGCCTCCCCTCCTGCAGGCAAGCAAATGCACTCACTTCACTCCTGTCCATTTCCATCTATCCATCCATCTCTCTCGCACCTTCCTGCCTTATTCAGCTCCCAGGCAGAAGCAGCCATCCACATGCCGGGGATTGATTACCCAGAGCTGTCAGCCCTAAATTAAAAGGCGCCTTCTTCTTGGGAGGAAAGCGATGACAAATCTTGACAGCATCTTGAAAAGCAGAGACATCACCTTGCCAACAAAAGTCCGAATAGTCAAAGCTATGGTTTTTCCTGTCGTGATGTATGGAAGTGAGAGCTGGACCATAAAGAAAGCAGACCGCCGGAGAATTGATGCCTTTGAATTGTGGTGCTGGAGGAGGCTCTTGAGAATCCCCTGGACTGCAAGAAGAACAAACCTATCAGTTCTAAAGGAAATCAACCCTGAATGCTCACTTGAAGGACAGATCCTGAAGCTGAGGCTCCAGTACTTTGGCCATCTCATGAGAAGAAAAGAGTCCTTGGAAAAAACCTTGATGTTAGGAAGGTGTGATGGCAAGAGGAGAAGGGGACGACCGAGGATGAGATGGCTGGACAGTGTCTGCGAAGCAACCAACATGAACCTGACACAACTCCGGGAGGCAGTAGAAGACAGGAGGGCCTGGCGTGCTCTGGTCCATGGGGTCACGAAGAGTCGGACACGACTAAACGACTAAACACACACAAACGTCAGCCCTAAACAATCAAGCCACCTTATCTCCGATCTCTCTGGAAGAACCAGAGGATTTACAAGGGCCTCAACCAAGGAAGTAACAGGGAGAGGTTGGGCTGCAGGGTGGGGAGGGGGTGGGGTGGGGTGGAGATACAAAAGCCGGACATTTTGAAGTTTTTTAGTTTTGCCTGCTAGACGGAGGACATGCTCCTGAAAAGTAGGACATGTCCTTCTTTTGCCCCACGTCTAGCAACCCTACACCTGAATGGATTTAACCGGGCATAGCTTATCTCTCACTTCTCTAGTATTTTTGCATTACTGTAAAAGCTGGTGCACATTATTAAAAACTGCACAAGTCTGTTGCATCCTGCTTGCTCCCTTCCCCTTACTCCACACCACCAAAGGTCAGAGATAAACTTAGGAAAAAGACCATAAAGCAGCTGACTGGTCAAGAGGCCACTTTATTTTAATTCAATAAAATAAATCCCTCTATGAAATTGCATACGGGAGGGCGGGTAACCCCAAAATCATAGAGCAAATATATAATTCCAGTAGCTCAAAAATTCACCTTGTTCCAAAAGAAGATTACAGGCAAGGGAGTATTATTCTAGGCACAGTGATGATCAAACTGAAGATTGTACAGCATATATAATATTCAAAAGGCAATTAGACAGATTACAAACTAGTAACCAAAATCATCTGAACACTGTATTGAGGAAAAACAGATACAAGTTAGTAATTAAGCAAAACAAAATCATCTCACAGGAATTTTAAGCAATACTACAGTTTATAGAAATAATTAGGCAAGCAAAATATGCTATACTGTACTCAGTTCTTGCCATGCATGAGTTGCAATATGTACAGCCTTCCATGGTTGCTAACAAACTGTTTGCTAGTTGCTGATGTTGCTTGAGCTCAGATGGACTGGATGGGGCAGAAATGGTCTAGATGAGAGTAAACAAGCAGAAACAAGATCTTGACAAGATGCAGGTCAGTAGAAGGCCAGCTTCTAGAATCAGAATTCAATCTGTTCTAGGAGAAGTTGCACTCCCCCCAGCAGGTCACGTTCGTAGTCTGGGAATGCTCCTTGATTCTGCTCTGTTGCTGGACTCCCAGGCGGCAGCAGTGACAAGGAGTGCCTTTGCACAACTCTCCCCTCTCTGAGTCATCTGGATTAAGCAACAGTCATCCATGCCTTACTTACATCACGCCTCGACTACTGCAATGGACTTTATGTGGAACTACCCTTGAAGAGGGATTGGATATTCAGCTGGTGTAACATGTAGCAGTTAGGCTGCAAACTGGTGCATGATATTATGATCATACAACCCTGATAGAAAAAGATCTTCCCTGTTTATCGGGCCAAATGCAGGGGGTAATTTTAATCCTTATAGCGCTAAACAGTTTGGAACTTGGATATCTGAGGGGCAGCTTGTCTGATTATGAGCCTATTCATATTTTTCAGGAGAGATCCTCTTAAAAATAACAGCCACTCCAAGTGACAGAATGGACTCCCTTCCAAATTGTGATCTGTTTCCATCCTGAATGATTTTAAGAATGGAGTAAAATATATATTTTATATTGGTTTCATCTGCCCTCTTCTGTTGTTCTTATTCTGGATCCTTTGACATTTTGATGGTTTTTCATATTTTTTTTCTCAATTTCATAGTTTTATAATAGGTTGATTTATATGATTTTATTATTCTAACTAAATGTGGTTTTATCTGTTAAAAAGTATGAAAGCTGCCATGGGCACTATCTTTCAGTGGAAAGGCAGGGTGTAAATGTAATAAATAAATAATAAGGTAGGACTTACCTCTACTATTTTCATTTTAACACTTAGATCAATGCTAAAATATTTTTAGTACTTTTTGAGCCCTTTGAGGTTGAGTCACATCAAATACTAAGCTCTCGTATAGCATGAGAAGTAATGAGCATGTGGGCACGTAGCCATGTATACAGGGATGGGGATATGAGATTTCAAGCCTAAATTATGATATAACTTCACCCTTTGCAGTAGTTCTATATTTGGATAATCTGTCCCCATATTTTCCAAGGGATCAATCGATGAGGAATAGTTGGGTTCTGAAGTTGCACTGCAGTCTTATCAATTTCTGCTGAAGTCTCCTTTGCTGGCTTTCCTGAAAATGATCATGATCACTTTTCAAGCATTGCTCAGGAATCTATGAAAATACCGTACACAAGGCGAGCAGCACTAGTCCTTAACTTCTCTGCACTGCTTAATTGTTTTGCAAACTATTTAAACAATGCTGTCTAATCAGATTAAATAGCTCTTTTCCAGTGATCACCGGTCAAACTGATCTTCAAGTGAAAATTTATTTAAAAAATATTAAAACAAAACAAAACTTAGCATTAAACAAGTTTTACCAAGCAAAGATGAATCAATTACAGTATAGCACTTCCAGCTTGCTGGGGGGGCAATGTGTAGCCTGTATAATTAAATTGTAAACCGCCCGGAGAGTGCTTGTAGCGCTATGGGGCGGTATATAAGGTCCCCCCCCCCAAAAAAAACTTAGCATTAAACAAGTTTTACCAAGCAAAGATGAATCAATTACAGTATAGCACTTCTTGTGACTACAGCTCCTTTGTTTGATAACATCTGAACAGTATGAAAGAGTATTAATATTCCTATTCAGCGTGTCCATTTTTTCCCCTGTGTCCCACAACTACAGGCGATCATGTGCTTCAGCTTCAAGAACAATTTCCTGTCTTTCTCCCCTGCACCAAAGTCTTACTTTCTCTAAATTTTCTGTGTTCCTTCAACTCTAGCTGTTCACTGGGTCTACCCTTCCTGGGTATGTTTCTCTGTGTTCTAGAACTGGTGCTCAGAGGAATGCAGAGTTCAATCTGTTCATCTGTACTTTCATCTCCAGCAACAGTCATTAAATCTATGCCATGCTCACTTTGTGGGAAAGCTGGGGGAATTCTGGGAAGGCAACACTGCCTATTGAAACAACGCCCAGTTGTGCAAAATGAGTTTGGGAAATAAAGGAATCTAACATTTCCTTTCAAACTCCATTTGACATTGATCAAAGCTTTTTTTGATTAGTACTGTTGTTTGTTTGCATAAACTGTGGCAGCATATTCTACACCCTGGCACGCTGTTTGTATGTGGGCCCACCATTATTACAGTGCCAAACTTTGACAGAAAATTACACTGCTGAATGGTAGAGATCAAGTAAATCCATTTAAAGCAAATTTTGCCAGCAGTAAGCTACTACCCAAATTTGGGGGCAAACCATTGTTGTTCTCTGTCAACTAGCAGTTTCTAATAATCTTAGAACTGCAGAATAGGAAGGGACCCAATGGATCATCAAGTCCAACTGGTCAAGGAGGCACAGTGGGGAATTGAACTCTCAATCTCAGGCTCCATAGCCAAATACCAAAACCACACAGCCATCCAGCCGTTCACTTATGGCAACCCTCTTTAACTGCCATTGTTAATGACCTACCATTAACAGCCCTGCTCATGTCTTACAAACCAAAGGCCGTAACTCCCTATTTAAGTACGCCAGTATGTTTTTGTCCATTTACAGAGGGTCAACAGACTTGTTGGCCGTTTGAAAGATTCTGGGTAAGATATACCATGCTTGTATTTCAGGACTGCGTCTGGAATTTTATTGTGGAATCCCCTCAGTACAGCTCTTATTTCTGATGAAGAGACATTTTACTTTTTTCATCTTTTATTTATTTATTTAATGTTTTCAAGTGCAATTATATTGAGAGCCTTTCCAGAAAGAGTACATAAATGTAAGAAAACTACAGTGGGGTCTTGACTTGAGAACTTAATCTGTATTGGAAGGCGGTTCTCAAGTCAAAAAGTTCTCAGGTCAAACTTGCATTTCCCATAGGAATGCATTGAGAACCATTTGATCCGTATCTGCTCTTTTCCGTCCATAGAAACTAATGGGAAGCTGCTATTCCGCCTTCGACCACTAGAGGGGATATTTTGTTTCTTTTTTTCTTAGGTCAAGAAAGGTTTAGGGAAGGCAGGGAAAATACAGTCCAGGCAGTACAGTACCAGGCAGTCCGAAGACTGTCTCCCAATCTACTCTCTAAACGCTGGGAGGAGTGAGGAAGCAGACAGGCACCCTTTTCACTGCCCGACAGTTAACTAAAAGTTCAAATTTTGCACTTTCCCTGCCTCCCATGTGGTTTTTTTTTCAGTTCTTAACTCAAATCTAAGTATGTAAGTCAAGTCAATATTTTCCTATGAGAGTGGTTCTTAAGTCAAAATGTTCTTAACTCAAGCCGTTCTTAAGTCAAGACCCCACTGTAAAACATAAATTTTGGGGAAACTGCCATTATTTTTGTTTATCTGACATGAAATTAGGCTGTTATTATGCCTGGAGACACTGAATCCTTTCACACAAACGACACTGCTTTGGTCATCTCCATCTATTTTCTAGCTACTCTCAGGAAAAGCTCTGCCATATTTCTTATTGATATACTGGCATTTGCAAACATTTAATATTTTATATGGGGCTTTTTGTCTTATTTTAAATATACAGAGAATTAATTGAATTTCTAAAGTAAAGCTGATGAGTAATGCTGTATTGTACACACACATTTTATTAACAATTTTTCAAGTTCTTCTCTTACCTTTGTGAATATACATTTTCTCATATTTAAAAGCCATCTCCTCTCTTCTAAGCATTTCCTTAGCTTCACAGTCCTCATATATTGTGTAAGCCCCAAAACTACAAAGCTGAATGGCTGTTCTCAGTCAAAACATTAAACCACAGTTTAGTGTGACAGTAAGAAAAAGCAAGCCCCCCACCTCAGCACTCTCCCTGCCCAATACAACCAGGAGGAAGAATCAGAAGCTTTTACTTCCACTTTCCATTTACATACTAATCTTCAGCTTAATTGTGGTTTATATTAATCACAGTTTAAACAAACTAGTTTCAAATCACATTGTTTAAAATTAGTTTGTTTCCACACAGCACATATAATATTAATCACAGGTTATCAAGTTCAGATAACACGAAATGAGATTAATGAAAACTAAAAACAAAAGATTTTACCTCACAATCACACTCTACAAAGAAGTCGAATTAGCCTACATATCACTGCAATTTGTTGCCATGATGGTAAACTATGGGTTACTGTAGGGGTGAAGGGTGTGGCCAAAACATCCTTTTTTAATGTTCTGTCCCTAGTCAGGAAGCTTTATCCTTATTTAAAGAAGTTTAATGTGGCCATGCTAATATATGCAATGTAACCTTGAAATTAGACTGTAACATGGTCTACACGAAGCTTTCTTGACAACATCTTGGAATCTGCCACTGGTACAACATGTAGCAGCTACGGTATTGACAGGAGCTTCTTGTCATAACCATATTCCATTTATTTTGTGCTAGCTGCATTGGTTGCCAGTGGTTTTCCAGTTTTGTTTCAAGACATTAGGTATTACCTTTAAAACTCCACATGGTTTGAAACTCACATACCTACTGGTCTGCCTCTACCCAAATGAGGTCATCTGGAACTACTCTACTAAAGGTGCAAACCTTTAAAGCACTCAGGATTGTATCTGAAGCTATCTTTCTGTGTTGCTGCCCCTAGGCTCCAGAATCCTCTTCCTGGGTCCCTGAGAAGTATGACACCCCAGCAGGAGGGGACATATGCAAGAACTGTTTTGGTGGGCCTGTGGATGCTAGGAACTGCTATTCCACCACTCATGTAACAAAGCATTTTTAACAATAATGTACATAAAAAATTGTTGCTATATTTTATTGCATACTACTGTATAATTTAAGAAAAATATTTTATTGTTGGGTGTGCTATATATGTATTTGTTGTTCTTGTTGTGCATCATTCTGGGTCTCTTTTAAGAGAAGAACAGCAAATAAATGAAAATAATAAACAAAGAAATAAATAATAAAACCTTTGGACCATCCAGGAAACTCCATAAGCATCCTGCTGATATAATTTGTCCAGCCAATTCTACACTTTTGGGTGTATTTTAACATCCAGAATAGCCTAGTGCCCCCAAATTCCATCCATTAACAAATTAAATTCTACATCTCTCTCATATATGAGATCAAAGCCTGTGGAAGAGAGAGGTTTCCAGTGATTAATACTCATTACTTTGATATTCTGATCTTCCTTTGCAGGTTTTTTCCCCCATTCAACCCCTTACTTTATGATATGGAATCAAACAAGGGCTCTCCTGTTGTTAATACATATATAGCTCTAAGATGCTACACTGACCCCTCCTCCCCAATCTCAGCCCCTCCTCTCAGCCACAAGAGCTCTGATTAAGCAACAACGGACACCAAGAATACTCCCATTCTTTCTTTGGCCTTCCCAGCAAGTTCTTCATCCGGATAAGAAACTATATGGCTCCAGCTTTGAACAGTCCTCCAAGGCTGCCCTTAGCAGCAGAAGCATGAAGATGGGGATTGTCAGGGTGGGATGGGGTTAAGTGTAATACTTAAGATTCTGCTGAAATAGAGTCACTCACCTGGGAAACTTCGTAACCCAGGATTTACAGCTGTAGGGAAGAAAGAGACACCCAGCACTGTTAAACACAGGATGATGCAATCTGCTTCTAGATGACTAGTCCCACCTTTCTCCACCGAAAGCTCATTAAACCAACTTCACAATGTACAAAAATGGCCACCCTTACCCCAGAGTGCTGATAAATCCATTCGTTGAACCCTCTGCGTACAAAGAACAAATGTCTCCAATATGTAAGAAGCTTGACATCTTGTCGGACATCTCCGGCTTGGTGGTTCTACAGGAAGGAAAAGAAACCCATCAGCATTTATTAGAAAGGGAAATTTCTCATATCACTCTCTAGATATGACTGATTAAAATCAATGGAAGCTTTCCTGAGAATTTGGTTTTACTCCTACTCTTTATATATTTAATGGGGAAATGTAATGTGAAAGGGGGTGGGGGAATCAAGACTGGTAATACCCACTTTAATCAAGCAAAGATTAAAGTCAGACATTAGGAGCTTGTTCACATTGAGCTATGCAAGCTAAGTTAGTTGCATTTAATTATTTTTCACACTGATTTTAGTGAAGCATAAGCACTGGCAACCAGCACCCACTGGGGTGTACAGAGCAGGGTCTGGGGCCAAGCAGAACCAAAGATTCATAATAACCCTAGTTTACTGGAGGAAACCATTCCAAACAAACGGAGGCATGCACATTAGCTGTACAACTGGGAATACAAAACAGAGAGGGGGAGGGCTGTCTACGATGTGCAGAATGGCACCAAAACACGCCTCCTTTCATTCCACATTTATCTGCAGCACACAGGACCCGAGAAAACATGGGGGGGATTTAAACCTAAGAACATGATCGTAAAACAAATGTTGAGGAAGGAGAGTTGTGACCCAGATAAGAACACAAAAGCACGTCCGCTATTACATGTTTCACTACCACATCAACCCACTTTGTCGAAATGCCAAATTAAAATAAACTTTAAAAATTAGGAAATTTTTACTGCTTTAAGATCATCAGAAGAGTCATGCTGGATTTGACCAGAGGCTTCTTTATAAGCATTACAGAGGCCAGTGAGGAGCCTCTAGGAAGCCCACAAAAAGAAAATAAACTATAAACTCCTTGTCTTTCTCACTTATTCACAGTAAAGAAGCACATTGCCTCTAATTATTAGAGAACATATATAGCCATTATGACGGGTAACCACTAGTACACAAGTTTTGCTTTCCATGATGCACCAACAGATTTCTGGTCAATCGTAACTGTTAAAAGAGTACAAAAATCTACGAGACCCGTCTTTCTAAGGCAAATAAAGAGTGGGGCGTATCTTTCCCCTGAACAGCAACCTACCTTTCCAACTGATTTCAGCTCTTTGGGAAGTAATTCCTATCACCCATGCTGACTCTGAGACAGTGAAACTCTGACTTATGCACCTCAACCCACGCCATTCTTTTGCCTGTAAATTAGATGCTACCAATCAGCGATGATACTGATCTAACTTTCTTGCTTTTGCATGCTCTAGGTGAAAGAATTTGGAAGGGGATCTATAGGAGTAAAAAAAAATGATATGTCCAAATACAGGAAATCATCAGGGAATTTCCAAGAAAGAAGTATGAGCGAGAATCTAGCTTTCTATTAATGAGTGTTGCTTGCTAACTCCATCCAAATTTAGAAATAAAAATTAAAAGCTTTAGTGCTCATGCTGACTCCTATTTGTGTCTCTTTCCTGCAACACTGATGGTAATTCTTTCTTTTTAACTGAGCAACTTCTAATGACTCCACCTGCAACTTTTTTAATTTCATTTTTTTACTCTGAAGCCATATAATAAATGTGGATCAGGACCTCCAGATTGTGGTTTCAAATAGGAAACAGGGCTGCCACCCCAGAAAGTTGAAACTAACTAAACAGAACATGCTCTGATTCATGGGGTCACGAAGAGTCGGACACAACTAAACGACGACGACGAAACAGAGGGAACAGAAAGGTGAACAATGAACAACTGAACCCTGGGACCAATACTGAAGGGCTCTATCTGGGGAGGGTTGTACTGTAGTGATTACCTGCACAAAAGCACAAAACTCTCTGGACTCAAGGGAAACTGGCAGTCCGCTTGCAACCACAAAAACTCTACCAGTTTCAATTCTGTCTTCGTACTTGGATGCACATCTTTGGAATACTGTACTTACTGGTGTTGAGAGTCACCCGGACTGCAAGGAGAACAAACCTATCAATTCTAAAGGAAATCAACCCTGAGTGCTCACTGGAAGGACAGATCCTGAAGCTGAGGCTCCAATACTTTGGCCCTCTCATGAGAAGAGAAGACTCCCTGGAAAAGACCCAGATGGTGGGAAAGTGGGAAGGCAGGAGGAGGAGGGGACGACAGAGGATGAGATGGCTGGACAGTGTCATCAAAGCTACCAACATGAATTTGACCCAACTCTGGGAAGCAGTGGAAGTCAGGATAGTCTGGCGTTCTCTGGTCCATGGGGTCACGAAGAGTCGGACACAACTAGACGACGACGACTTACTGGTGTTAAATTATACTGAATATTTCCTGCAATTCAGCTTTACTTGGTTGCTAATCTGACATCCAATTTTACTTAAAATTACATCATAAAATTCTTAGCAATTCTGCTTTATTTGTTTGCTAATCAGACTTCCAGTTGGTGCTGTCAATCTCACCCCCAACCCAAGGAAAAATGGCCAGGATAAATGAAGTTTATGCCGCACTTTCATAGTGAACATCAACTTTGTACTTTGTACTTTGTAGCTTTAATAACATACAATGCAGAATGTATAATTTATTTGGCATATAAAATTGCACTGTTTGCATGTTTATTAAATTCACAGAACAATTTAATTTACGTTTTTAGAGCAAATTTTAGACCATCTTTAGAGCAAAACTGTTTTCAAGACATCTCACATGAAAGAAACCTATGCAAGTATTCTCGAAGGCTTTCACGGCTGGGATCCGATGGTTGTTGTAGTTTTTTCAGGCTGTTTGGCCATGTTTCTTCCCAACATTTCACCAGTCTCTGTGGCCGGCATCTTCAGAGGAGAGGAGTTAGAGCACATACAGAGGAAAAACAACCTTCAGAACCCAGCCAAAGAGCCCGAAAAACCCACAACAACCAAAAGTAGGACAATCATTCCAATTTCATTGAACATTGACTTGCTTATAGTAAGAGGCACAGATCGAGCTTATTAGGCCAAAAGCAGCATCACACAAGACCATTTAAAAACACTTCTCTCTCTCTTTTACACACACACACACACACACACACACACACACACACACACACACATTTAAATGCTTGCCATTCTACTAAAGGTTCTCAAGACCTTTTTGTTCTACTAAAGGTTCTCAAGACCAAGAGAGAAAATGAGCCTTGGGCACAGTTTGCTCTCCTCTAAAGATGCCGGCCACAGAGACTGGCGAAACGTTAGGAAAAACCACCTTCAGAACACAGCCAAGAAGCCCGAAAAACTCACAACCACCATTAGATCCCAGCCGTGAAAGCCTTCGCGAATACAGAGAATGGCAAACTATTGCTTGACAGTAATCTATAAACAGAAGGTTTCAATTTTAATATGTGAAAGAAGGACAGGAAGCCAGAGAGCTATGCTGTGAACTAACATCAATCTTCACCCTGGGTTCAGTGGCATTATGATTCTAGCTGTTGATCTAGTGCACAGGTCACGTGATATAAGATCCCCAAGGTTAAGGCTGACACCATTAGAGAGCACTTGTCATTCTAATTCTATAATTCATATGGAGAGCTGGTGATGTGCAGGCTCAAGTAACACCGGGGGAGGGGAATCTTATTTTTATCTCTCTTTTTTTGCCTGATATACAAAAAAAAAAATAAGTATCTTCACACTGTAAGGACTACTAGAAATCTGGATAAATTATTCGGCAGTAGCAGTTAGCCAGGCACATAAGTGAAGTCTAAAGGTGGTCAGCTCTCTCACCACATGAGAGGACAAACTAACCTGTATTGACCTTTAGACACAGCTGTAGGTGACAGATAGGCAGATTGATGAGCTGTTCAGCTCCAGAAGATATCTGGATAACCACTTTGGTTTATAGGAGAATATTTCAAATGACTGGTTGTCTTAATAAATTGCATATCCCATTAGTGCTATCTACTCTGCCTAGTTGAGGCTTCTCCACTTCTTTTACACAAATCCCACTCCATGCTGGGCGCTGAACCTAGAACCTTTTGCATGCAAAGTGTCTGGCACACATTCTGAGGGCTGTGTACAGCAAGGAAAAAAAACAGAATTTTGAGCTGATACTTTGATACCATACTCTCTATTCTGTTTCCTGTAAAAGAAAAAAAAAAAAACTAAAATCAAAGGAGCCGGTTATTACAACACAAGCAAAAAGCAGAAATAATTCTGCTCTGTAACAAATACAACAAGAATTACTCATAACTCAGCAATGTTGTTTTCTGTGCTCACTGTGGGATTTTTCTATTTGCGATGTTAATATTATTGCAGGTTTCTGTTGTTTTAATATTTGCTGCCTTACGATTCATAACTTTAGTACAATTTTAACCATCTTTCAAGAAAAAGACTAGATACAATTATGAATTCTGGTAACTGTAAATAAACTACCTCTTGAGTACTGTTTACTGAAACTCACTGGAGGCACAACAACATAGCACTTTTTTATACTGGATTTTAAAAGTTTTCTCATGCAGGGATTCAAAGCCTATTTACAGAGGCTCAGGTACATTAAATTTTGAGTGCTTTGAGAGTCAATGTTGTTTGCCCCATGTACTTTATATTGTTGCCAAATCAACACACAAAGTATATCTTGTGAAGTACATCTTCTGCCGCTGTAAAGTCCTCAGTACAGATTTACTCAGAGAGAGATTTCCCTTCCTCCCTTCTGAACTTTGGAGAATGCAGGTCACTCTATTATTTACTTCCGTTAAAGGCAAGAAGAATATTTCTTGGCCTGTTATCAGGATGGGTCGATGTTCCTGGGAGAAATAAACATTGTCTAGAGATGTGTTTAAGAAATATTAATATAAGCCTGCAACTTGATCTGTTATTTTATAACTTAACTGTTGTCACTCTCTTTCCTCCTATGGAAATACAAGATGAGTCCTCTACACAGAGATTATATACTAACAACAGACTATACCATAGGATCCAGAGATTGTTCCCTCCCCCCCCCCCCGATAGATCACAAATTATTAGTTAGTATGAGATAGTTGCAGCAGCTATTTGATTTGTGGTGTCATGAAAATATGACCGTATTTTTCGCACCATAAGACACACTTTTTTCCCCACAAAACAGGGGGGTGGAAAGTCTGTGCGTCTTATGGAGCGAAGAAAACAGATTATATTTTCCTGTTTTCTTCTCCTAAAAATTGGTGTGTCTTATGGAAAGGTGCGTCTTATGGAGCGAAAAATACGGTAATTATTACAGATTTTTAAAAATCATCCATTATACCTGTCAGCATATCATCAGTGAATTCCAACACGTTAAGAAGGATATGTATTTCCAGTGTGTGTGATGCAAATATCTAGGTTGACTTCTTAATCTGCCATAATTTGTCTCTGAAAGTAATGCCAATGGTACTATGCCAATGGGCATAACAAATAAAATTTTGACCACTGTTTCATTTTTACTGTAAGGAAGAAAGTGAAGATGTATTCTTGGCATTTTCTACCCAAGCTACGAAAATAAGTGGGCAATACCTACACATGTACATTTGTGCAGGGAATGAACAAAGAAGGGTCGGCATAGTCTCTCAGATGTGTTCTTCTATAAATACTAGGTATTAAAAAGCTACATAGATTGTGTGGTAGCACATTTTATTCCATTTAGGATTAGAATATTAATTTGTACATTTCTGTCAGTGCTGGATAGAAATACAAATAGCCATAATTGAGAGGATTGTTTAGATTCTGTGATTTAGTTCTGGCTGAGGTGAGGTCTCCCTTGGTATAAATAGAACAGCTCTTTCAGTATTATTAATATTTAACTATACAAACACAATAGATATTAACACCAGCTCCTCAGAGCTACTGTTTTGTCAGACTGAACAAAACTGAGGCACAGAGGAAGGACAATGAACCTTATCCAGGGGTCAAAACTTCCATTCCTTTTTTGGAAGTTTCTGCCTTTCCTATGATCCGTGTAAGATGGATATTTGCCTCTCCAGCAGCACATCAAGAAACTGGAGTTGTTTATAGAAGAGAAATCTGTAGAAGAGGTTTCCCCACGTAATGTACCAATCCTGATGATAAAAATGATTTTAAATATTAAAGTGTGGGACCAATAAAGATATTACACATAATATGAGATCAACAGACACAACAAGCTCATTCTGTGCATCTGATGGATTTTAGGCAACCTCCCCCCTTTCAGTCATCTTCCACTTTCCCGTGAAGCTTGTCTGAACAATGTTATAGGAGGAGTCAATAAATTGATTAACACCACTCATGTGGTTCTATCATGAGCAAGATGAATTTTCCAACTCCCTACAAGCATTTTATGGTAAACCTACCCCCACACCGCTCCAGTAACCTCTAAAAGGGTATCTTTCATATCCATGTATGACTCAAAGAATGGAGTCCAGCTAAGCAAAATGCACTGCAAAGCTTTCTGCTTTGATAACCAGCATTCCAGAATTAAAGAATGTATCCTTAGCACAAGGAATGCTGTTCCTTCATCTGTATCAGTCTCAGTCTCAATATTCCAAGTGCTGATAATGACATCCATATAAAAGAATGACACCAACAGGCTTAGAGAAAGGAAAAGTTCAAAACATCTTTAGAAAAAATGGGGGAACTCCTAAAAATAGACCAGTAAAGACGGAGTGTGCTCAATGGTCAAAGAATATAGCTGATTGCTAGCAGAACAGAAAAGCAGATGGAAAGGGAAATAGAATCGCAGAAGCATGGCTGATTGCCTCAGATAATGAACGGGAACACTCCTACATTGCAACCTTTTGTTGCATGTCTCATTTGTCACCAGTAACCTTTTTCAAAGGAGTACACTAACATTCCAACACCAAACCTTTAAAAAAAAAACCCTCTGGAACAAACAAACTAGGAGCACAAAGAGGAGTACAGTACTAAATTCAAAGCACCCCATGGTCCTTTTTGACTCGATCCAAAAAAAGCTCCTCTTGTCCCATCTATTATTCCATGCCAGATAGCTAGATGCCTTCTGGAGATAGCAAGCAAAGCATGAATGCAACAACTTTTGCTTCATGTCTTCACCGATGGGGATTCAGAGAAACATTGTCTGCCTACTGTGGATACCTTCTTTAGCTATGGTTGTTACTTATAACACAGCTTGAAAGTATTACTATTTTGGACCATAACTCCTAAATTGCCACAGAGGCATGGCCAAAGGCTATAATGCCTAGGAGATTTTGCAGGTTGAAGTTAAAGGCATTTAGCATCTCCAGCCTCTTGTTTATTATACTTACTAATGACAGCCCTATTTTTTATAAGCATGCCTACTTTTTAAAGCAAGTGGTGCAAGTTATTGAGATGCTCAATAGAATAAATGCTTCCGAAATCTTTTGACAACAGCTCACTGAAGGGAAGATCAACAGTAAATGTGGAAGAGGCAGAACATGGAATTCTGGGATGAGTAACATTCGAAATTACCTGGGCTTTAATAAAAGAATGACTAATCCACATAGCAAGAGGCAGATGGAGATATGGCATTATGGTAGTCAATCTCAGCAACTGAGACAGCACTCAGAGTGAATGAGATCAGAGTTGGGTCCACTGTTCCATCTTATGGTGATGACCTGATTTTGTCCGTCTCATACCTATCAATGATTAACTGGCGTGATGGGATGAGGCTATGGAGATTTCAAAACAGTTATAACGCACAAACATAGACATTAGAAGGAGGTAAAAGCAAAAGAGAATGACAGACACACTCATGATTATTCTGTTAGAAACACACAGCACCGGTGCCTATCTGCATAATCCTTGCATTCCGGGTGAAGGAGAATCCTTCAAAAATTGAAAGATGCAGCTTGCAGTTCTTGAGCAAGAAAATCAACTCTGCATTTTGAAACAGCAGCAGTAAAGCAATAGCAAAGCCAGAGGCACCCAAGGCTTTCGTTTTATAGCTGTTCAAAAACAGGATGATTGCCCCTTGCTAAAACACTGGCCAAATGTAGAGTGGTGACCAATGCCAATAGCATGATCGACCTTTCTTTGTGATACTACTCCAGGCATCAGATGCATAATAATAATAATAAAAGAGCTGCCTTATACCATCATATCAATGTCAACTCAGAACACAATTACCAGTTTCCCTGGCAGGTTTCTTGCCAAGCTCTGCTACAAAATAATATCTAAATAAAAGATGACAGAAAGGACCAGAATCATATAAATGCAGAGGCTTCAGCCTCTGGATAAAGGAAGTAGCAATGTCATTATTATAGGAAGTTCAAGAATGGAAAAGTGCTTTATACAGCAAAGTTAATAAGTATATGCAATGGTTCCACACAGCAAGCAGACTATGCACCCAACTACACAGGATCAAGATATCGCTGAAAACAAGAAACATTACAGAAGAACAAAGACAATAATTTATTTTATTTCTTTTCTTAAACGTATATGCCACTCATTTAGTGGACAAGCCACTAATCATGGGCAATGAAATCATTCATAACACACTGCTGTCACTAGGCATTTAGATACTAATTTTTATAAACTTTTTGGTCCATAAGCAGTCAACTCCCAAAGTGTTTCCAAGTCATAATTCATACAGTAATCCTTACATTATAAGGCTTACAAAACACACATTCACATACAATTTTAAAACTGCCTAAACACAAGCTCCATCAATCCTGCACTATGTTTTAGATCAGCTTGAATTACATCTACTAAATTTTTATTAATTTCAGCACACAGGAATGCAAATTATAACAGATCATTAATTTACTAAACCTTTAGACGATTAATCTATGTGGATTAATTTAAAGAGATACATATAATAATTAATCACCAGTCTTTTCATTTTTAAACTCTGTTTTGGTTCTGGTGTGTTATTATAACAGGGAATGAAAAAGAAGGCAAGTAAGGCACTTATTTTGAAATTTCATGATCAAAAATTGTACATTTTTCAGTTCTTTGTTCAACAGGTTAGAACAAAGACCCCGATTCCTGCTGTACGACAGTTCTATATACCATTGCCAAGCCAGAAGCAAATTTCTCCTGCTCCAGAGCAAACAATAAAAGTAACAATCAATACACAGGGTGGGAAAAGAGGACAAAAGGATCAGCAGAGATGGAAGAAGAGGCAAGAAAGAAGAGGGGCTACAGACTAGAATGTGAATCACATTGCATCTATTATTAACAGTGAACTACAAAATCAATCTACAGCCCTTCTGTGAGCACTGACTGCAATTTCAAATGTAACACAGTCTCTGAATCAGACTGAAATGTTAAGTTACTACTCTCAATTTCAGAGAGATGGCATCCAACCTGGATTCCCATCTCCTCCCATTTCTTCCTGATACTATTTTTTTTTAATTTGGAGTGACAATTTTTTATTTTTGGTATGTATTTCCCCACCTATATCCCAAAGTGATGCAATTCACACACAAGATTACTATGCTATGCCAGTGAGAAAAACAGTCCCACGTAACGTAAGCTTGACTGACAAGGGCATCCATCTACAGAACCACACTAAAGAGAAGCTGTTCAGATTCAACATCATTATATGATTTAAGGACCAATACTGATAGGATGCAACATCTCTTTAGTCCCATTAAAAAACAAAAGTGTGGATCAAAAATCAGCAGGTAGCCTAGAACATAAATATCCCTTGGCAAGGAACTACTGTAAAAAGTGTTTAACTATATTTTTTTTTTAAAAAGGAAAGGACATGCCAACAAGGGAAGGATGACAAGAACAAAACTGTTGTTTAAATGCCCAAGAGCGGGTACACATTGATTTTGTCCTCCGTTTGCAGTCCGAAGTCACTTTTTTACTGTACCTTAAAGTATTTCGTATCTAAACCCACTACATCATCCTCCATGTCATTCATTTGCCAAAAAAAGCCCTGCTAAAAGTAGTATTTTTGCTATTTAGTCAGTTTACCCTGCCTCAAAAACAAGTGTTCCACGTTATCTGTTTCTCTTCCCAATCTCTTTTATCCCATACCATCATGCCCAGCAACAACCACTGCCTTCTATCTTTCCCCCAAAGCACCTCATTTTGTTGCAGACGGCCTCCTCCTTCAATTTCTGAATCGTGAGAATAAAGCTGGGTCCAGCTTCTTGCAGGTCCAAATCCTTGGAATTCATCTTTGCTGCAGCTGCCCTCTGTTAGTAGAGGCTGAAGATGCCCTTCCTGCAAATAAAACTATTCTCTTTCCCTTTCCAGCTGCTGGAACAAACATCCAAGTCCCACAACACAAGTGTCACAATGACTGCACGAGAGAGAGAGAGAGGAACAGCATCACCGCCAGAAGAGCGCAGGCTTTATGAAGCAGGCCATGGGTGGCCAGGAGACCTAGTTTCAACAAAAGGGGAAGAAGAATCCCCCTTAGGATTAAAATAATAATTACAATGTTCTAGTTTCTAACTTTGGCCCACATAATGCTCACTTTCCACTTGGCCCTAAAGCAATGTTCAACAGGAGTCACAGAGTTCCAGTTAAGCAGAGGTTCTTCACCATTTTACCAACTTGCCCTTGACTCTAAATTAGAGATAGGGGTATTCGTACTATTATACAAATACGAATACCCCCGCACAGCTGGAGTTAATGAGGGTTGGACAGTCCACTCACATGTCTGCTGGCGGGTGGCAGCCCCGCTCTTCCTTCCAATTATTCCGGAGTGACCAGTCGGCTAGCCACTCCTGGCCGAAGGAGAGAAGACAAGTCTCCCCTGCAAAGGCTGACGAGTGGCTAGCCGAGCGACTGGAAGGAAGAGCAGGGGCAGCAGACATGTGAGTTAACTCCAGCTGTATGGGGGTATTTATATTCATATACAAATACCCCCATCTCTACTCTAAATACATTTAAATATCAGCTAAATCCTAAAATACAATAATTAAACTCTAATAAGTTCCTAAAATATATTAGCAACAGGGTCCATTTAACCTTTACTGTGCCAACAACACCCAAGGAGTGAGCTCCAGAAGACCAATTTGAAAGCTTAGGCACTGATCCAAGCAAAAGTAGCTCAATATCAAATTCTAGTGAGCTCTGCCACTCTAGCCTAGGACTTGACTTGTCAAATCTTTTGCTAAAATACAGGGTCACATTAAAATGTTGGGCAGTCATCCATCTAATTGTGCCCAAGCCTGGATGAAACGAATCTTGTATACAAAATGATATACTAAGAAAGTCACTGTTTGATATACTAAGAAAGTCACTTGTTTGGCACCAAGCATTTTCTAAGCTACCAAATGAGAAAGGCAAAGAAAATATATTATTCACATCACTCACATGTAGTAAAAATAAGTGCCCTTCCTGCCTGATTACACTGAATACCTCTCTCACCCAAGGAAAGACAAAATGAGGTTACTGGTCTCAGTAATCTTTAATATATTGATTCTATAAGTAGCATCTTCAAAGGTGCTGCTTATAGAGTCAACAGGCTTCAGCCTGGTTCATGAGGGCTGCATCACATTTTGAATTAGGAATCCATGCAGTTCCTTACATTAATACACATTGCAGGAGCTGCATCTTGCTGGAAATACTATTACATACACATATTGTACTTATGTTCAAAACAAACATTTTGGAAGACATTGACTGAGATCCTGTTGCTTCAGGAATTCCACTATAAATTCCACTGATGCACATGGACCTGCATGGTATCCCCTCTGATTTTTTAAAAAAGGAAAGGACATGCCAACAAGGGAAGGATGACAAGAACAAAATTGTTGTTAAAATGCCCAAGAATGGGCACACATTGGTTTTGTCCTCCGTTTGCAGCCCAAAGTCACTTTTTTTACTGTACCTTAAAGTATTTCAAACCTAAACCCACTACATCATCCTCCACATCGTTCATTTGCAAAAAAAAAACTAGCCTACTCTAGTACCTATTCTTGGGCACTAGAGTAGGCTGGTTGCACTAGCCTACTCTAGTGCAAATTACCATGCTAAGCAACTGAATTTCAATGACATGCACAATGTCTGCAGCAAGAGAAAAAAATGATAGTTTTTATTAATCCACAAAATTTCTTTAATGTACTATACACAATATAAGGTTATGTCATGTCTGAAAGCTGGTCCCTAAATATGGGCTGCCAAATGTTTCACTTATATACAGTACAGTATTACCAAATACGTACAAATATAAAACATTTCTGCAAGAGATGTATCTTCCCTCAAAACATCGAACTCATGCTTCATTGGTTCCTGCAGTTGCTGTTTTACAGTTGAAAACACAAATTAGCAGATTTTTTTTTTTAAAAAAATAAGTAGCTGTCTTCTATTTTCAGTTCACTACTAATATTCATCCTGTAGTACAGAAGTATTATGCATGCAAACACTCAATGTCTGCATTAACCTCTGGATATGAAATTCATACTAATGAAGGAGAGGTTTGACAGAGGTTTGTGTTCAACTACACAACAACTAGGAGACAAAAACATCTAGACACCTGAACTTTGCATGTACATTAAGAGGATTCTGAGCAGTGCACCCAAGAGCCATTTTGCTTTTAAAATTTAATTGTACAGTAGTTGGTTTAAATATCTCTAGTTTTAGAAAAGGCAGCTAGTTTGTGCTAGCATATCAGGCCAAAAAGAAAATTAAAAAATGAAGTATACAAAAATACTGTTGGACCTTAAAGACTAACAGCTATATTTTAATACAGGCTTTCGTGGACAAGTCCACTTCCTCAGAGTGAACGCAAGAGCATAGCTAGCTAAACTATAGAGAACACATCAAGCTGATTCTGTTTAAGTTACAATGGCTACCAGTTGCTGCCCGGGCCCAATTCAAAGTACAGTGGTGCACCGCATAACGGGCGCCCCGTTTAACGATGAATCTGCATAGCGATTGAGTTTTTGCGATTGCAAAAGCAATCGCATTGTGATGTTTTAAATGGTAAAACATTGCTTTGCGATGATCGGTAAGCTGTTTTGCTTATCGATTTTCGCATAGCGATGTTTTAAAACAGCTGATCCGTGGTTCTGAAATGGCCACCGGGTAAAAAAGGGCCGCCCGCTGTGTTTTCGCGCCCATTCCTCGCTTACCGGGCAGCGAAAATGGCGGCCGTATGGAGGATTTTCGCATAACGGTGAGTTTTAAGCCCATAGGAACGCATTAAACAGGTTTTAATGCATTCCTGTGGGCTTTTGGTTCCGTATAGCGATGATTCCACATAGCGACGATTTTTCTGGAATGGATTATTGTCGCTATGCGGAGCACCACTGTACTTGTTTTGACATATAAAGCCCTAAACGGCTTGGGCCCTGGATACCTGAAGGACCGCCTCCTTCCATATGAACCTACCCGACAGTTAAGATCTAGCCAGGGGGCCCTTTTGAAAGAGCCATCCCTCAAGGAGGTAAGAGGGATGGCTTGTAGACAAAGGGCCTTTTTGGCAGCTGTCCCCAGACTATGGAATGCCCTCCCAATTGAAATTCGTCTGGCACCGACGTTGATGACATTTCAGCGCCAGGTCAAAACCTTCCTGTTCCAGAAGGCTTTTAATTGAAATAACATCAACTGTGGGTCCTGATGGCAATTTTAATTGTATTTTAATCATTTTATCTTTTATTGTATTTTTATTGGATTTTAATTGTTGTAAGACGCCCAGAGACCTTTGGGTAGAGTGGACGGCATATAAGTTAAATAAGTAAGTAAGTAAGTAAGTAAGTAAGTAAGTAAGTAAGTAAGTAAGTAAGTAAATAAATAAATAAATAAATAAATAAAAGTTTTTTAAAAGTTGTACACTTATTGTTCTTAGCTTTAATATTGCCTTTTAATGATGTAAGATGCCTCTTTACTCTTTGTTCTTAGCTTTCAATATTATCTTTTAATGATGTTAGCCACTGTTGTATATTCATTGTTTTCAACTTTAAATATTGCCTTTCACTGTTGGAATCCACCTAGTGTCCTTTTCAAGGAGAAAGGCAGGGTAACAACAAAAAAAGCAAACAAATAAATAAATACCACTTTAACTGCCATAGTTGTATCCTGCAGAATGCTGGGATTTGTATTTTGGTGAAGACTTAGAACTCCTCTTTGTTCAGAGAATGGCACTGAAGGTACACAACTGTTGTGTGTGTGGGGGTTCTGGTGGTTGTTTCTATGTTGTAGTACCTGATTTACTGTGTTTTTATTTGCACATGCAGTGTCACCATACTGATGATAAAAGTGACTTGCATCTGGCTGTACCCATGAGGAACAGATGAAGACAGACGTCAGACCATGGAATTTTATGCTTGTCTACACAGAAGTAAACCCACTGGCAGTTATGCCCAGTAAACATGCATATACAGTATACAACTACATCCTGAATGCTGCAAGGGGACTTTAGAGTTGTGACCCAGGGGGAACAGGAAAGAACATTATCTGGATTCCGGCTCAAGCAGCTAAATGTTGAGGCACAGAATAGATTACTGAAATGGAGGGGCAGGATAGGAACCCTATTGTAGATAAACAAAGTTCTCTAATAGATAACTGGGTAACTAGGTTCGTGAAGGCATTAATATTCATTCTGACAGGTCCACTCAATCCCATACACTCCAAGCTAGGAAC
The DNA here is from genome assembly GCF_051106095.1 of Pogona vitticeps. NCBI lineage: Eukaryota > Metazoa > Chordata > Lepidosauria > Squamata > Agamidae > Pogona > Pogona vitticeps. The sequence goes on along the minus strand of NC_135784.1, from coordinate 52,787,624 downwards.
AGGAAACATGTGGCCTTATGGATGCTATTGGACTACAACTCCCATATTCCCTCACCATTGGAAATGCTAGCTGGAACCTATGGAAACTATAGTCCAACAATATTCAGAGGCCCATAGGGTCTCCATCTCTGCTGGAACAGACCAACAGTAGGTATCTCAGCTGCCTTCAGCCCTACTATGAAGACTCATTGAGGTGATGACACTGTAGCTGGAATATGGGCTCTTCTTTATACATTGTACACATCCTGCCATGTCTTTCAGGATGGGTGAATTGTTGAATAATCAACAGATGTTCTTAATTGATAAAGGGGATCAAGACGAACCACAGAGAAAAGTAAGTTTCGTGAGTGCAGTGTGGCATGCGTCTTCTGGCACTTATTTAACAATGCATTAATAAGTCTAGCATTAATAGCTACTAAGAAGTTCAGAAGGAAGGCATCCCCAGAGAGCCAGCTGCTCAGGGATTAGCTCTTCATCATTATGAAAGTTGGGGTTTTTTTTTAATACTGAAATGCTGTAAGATCTGCTTGTGAGAGGCACTCCTGGCGGAGTCACAGTCTTGAGTGTGTGGGTGGGGAATGACTGCACTATCGTCTGTCTCTATGCAGTATCCATGAAGCTTGTCTCAAACAGCTTTGGGACATTTTAAATGTAGTAGCTGCCCCTTGCTGTATGAAGCAGTCGCTCAAAACCAAGCAGGATAAAGAATGCTGGGAGGTTTATGAGGGTTTTTAAATTTTAAGCTGCAAACTGCCCAGAGCAGTGCATGCATTAATGAGATCTTAGGGAGGTAGGCAGGCAGGCAGGCAGGCAAATAAATAAATAAATCCAAAAGTTTGCCAAGCTAATCATGAAAGCAAGTTAAGAGGAATGTATATCTCCACACACTACGCCAACGAATCAAAACATACCTATTTTGCGTACCCATGCTGCCCATGATATTTTGTTGCCTGAAGCAAAGCATACTAGTATGCCTTCCCTCCACAGAAATAAAGTGGAATAAGACAGATGGATCTTATTTCATACTGATCATGGGATCAGTCCACTGCCACACTCTGTGAGAAGCAGGATACAGCCATCTTCTCTAAGAAAGAGGCAACGCCAAAAGGCTTCTGAGGAACATCTGGGGAGCTGACCCTGCCACTTTGAGCATCTGTCACCTGAGACAGCTGCCTCACTCTGCCTAATAAAACCAAGCCAGTTCGACACTGCTGCTTGGATCACAGGGAGGAACAGACACACTATTGGGCACACAATGAGCTTATACGCCTGCTTTCATGCCCAGGACAACAACATCAGAAATCAATTTAATCTGGCATACTACCAAGGGTAGCAACTGATTTCCAGAAAGCTAAAATTCAGACGTGATTAATAACTAACACAGGACTCTTGAATCCAGTCATACAGGTAGTTTCTCAAACTAATCAGAAATTGAATTGAGGAATTGCTGTTGGAGAAGCAATTGTTAGCAGACTAATTCTAGTAAACATTGGAAGTAATGCATTCTAAGTAACAATACTTTACTGTAATTAGATTTATACCCCGCCCCTCTAGACCAGGTCTACTCGGGCGGCTTACATACGTACATAAAACATAACAAACGACATCTTAAAGCATTTCTACCTGCATCACATTACTTTTGGTAGTAACAAAAGCACGGGGCATTTTTTATGTAAAATATGGTGATGATTGCTAATCTACAGTTATTGTATAGAATAATAAAGAATTCCAATATAAAATCACACTTACACAGCCTCCCTCCACATCTTCTTACATGATCAAGTTTGAGAAAATCTAATAGAACCTACACAAAGCAATCAGGAATATATAAATACCTATTTTCTCTATTACTTTTTCTCACCATAAATTGTTCTGTTAGTGACTCTAATGATTTAATCAAGCTGCCATGTTTCCCCCAAAATAAGAAAGGGTCTTATATTAACTTTTGCTCCAAAAACTGCATTAGGGCTTATTTTCAGGGGATGTTTTATTTTTTTTCATATACTGTACGTTTATTCAAATACAGTCATGTCATCTCCTTCTGGTTGTTGCACAATGGTGGAAGACGGTGTTTCACTTAACTGGGGCTTATTTTTGTGGTACGGCTTATATTACAAGCACCCTGAAAAATCATACTAGGGCTTATTTTCAGGTTAGGTCTTATTTTCAGGTTAGGTCTTATTTTCGGGAAAACAGGGTATTATGTTTAAACACCAATTTTATAACATTCAATCTATACTGGTATATCAGTAATTTCATTTCTGCAAAATAATCTCTTGACTCCAACATTTAAGCATCCTTAAGGTAAAAGGTAAAGGTTCCCCTTGACATTTTAATCAGTCGTGTTCGACTCTAGGGGGCAGTGCTCATCCCCGTTTCCAAGCCATAGAGCCAGCGTTTGTCCAAAGACAGTTTCCGTTGTCACGTGACCAGCGCGGTTATACACGGAATGCTGTTCACCTTCCCACCGAGATGGTACCTATTTATCTACTCGCATTTACATGCTTTCGAACTGCTAGGTTGGCGAGGAGCTGGGACAAAGCGACGGGAGTTCACTCCATCGCGTGGATTCGATCTTACGACTGCTGGTCTTCTGACCCTGCAGCACACAAAGCCTTCTGCGGTTTATCCCGCAGTGCCTAGATTTCATCAACTATTTGGCAAAAAGAGAGAGAATATACAGCAAGGCATAAGCTTTGCTGAGTTGAAACATACAACTTAGAAAGTGACTACACACGCAGTTAGCCTGTTGTTTCACACACTGTGGGGATAAGCTAGTTTGCTCTTTTTGCTGGCAGCCACAGAACCAAAGAATAATAGAATTGGAAGGGGCTTGTAAGGCTATCGAGTCCAACTCTTTGCTCAATGCAGGCATCCAAATCAAAGCAGATCTGACAGATGGTTGTCCAATTTTCTCTTGAATGCCTCTAATGTTGGAGCGCTCAACATCTGAGGTAATTGTTTCCGTTGTTTCCGAACTTTTCCCAATATTCAGCCTAGATCTGGCTTCCTGTAGCTTGAACCCATTATTATGTGTCCTCTACTATGGAATGATCGAGAACAGATCCTGCCCCTACTCTATATGACTACCTTTCAATTATTTGAAAAGTGCTATCTATTATTTTTTTCAAATCTAAACATGCCCAGTTCTTTCAGTCTTTTCTCATAGGGCTTGGTTTCTAGTACCCTGATCAACATTGTTGCCCTCCTCTGAACTTGCTCTAGTTTATTGGCATCTTTCTTGAACTGTAGTGTCCAGAACTGGACACAATACTCAAGATGAGGCCTAAACAGTCCCAAATAAAGGAGAACTAGTACCTCACGGGATTTGGAAACTATACATCTATTAATGCATCCTGAAAAAACATTTGCATTTCTTGCAGACACATCACATTGTTGGCTCATATTCAGCTTAGGATCTACAACAATTCTGAGATCCTTCTCACTCATAGTACTAATATTCCCCATCTTGTAACCAGACGGCATAATTGCTACAGTAAACCATCCCACCTCTTTATGGGCCCTTCTCAGAGACAACATAAAGGGACAACAACTCTATAGTTTTTCAGGTGTGGGAAGAATTGCTCTGTTTTGGTTTGTTTTTAGCATGTGTGATTGCTGAGATCAAACCAAAGCAGATCTTCCTGCTTTTAATTTTCAAGCTGGTTTCAAGTTCTCTACATCTTTACTGGTTTAAAGAAGATAGTTTACCTTCTCAATTATATTGGGAACTTAAAAACTTACTCCCTCTTCACTTCAGTGGAGCAAAGGGAGTAAGCGAAGTTTTTTTAAAGCCAATTAGGGCAGTACTGATTCGCTGTTCCTTTTAGAGAAACTGTTTTTTTTTAATTGAAAGTTTCCTCTCATAACAGGGAAGAGACAAGAGGAAGCAAAATAGAATCACTTAAGGTGCATATGCCATGTGGATGCAAAGATCACACCACACGGCATACCAGATCTCTACCTGACCTTAAGCGACCTTATTAAGCCTGCAGCAGCCAAATTAGCCCTGTAGCCAAGCCATTTGTTTATAATAATATAGCTTCTTGCAACCCTCCAAAGTTCAGATGACTGCAAAAAATTCTGACTGCACTCTTTGCTCTTCCTTTCAGTTCTGCTTTTCTTCAGAGTAGCACCCCACTCACTTTTCAGAAGCCTGTGGAAAATAAAGAGGAATTTGCATTTTGCTAGAAATCTGGTGAAGATATATAAACCTGTTATATCAGGTATGTTGGAGCAAAACCAGCAATGTTCAGAGCACTTTGAATAGTACAGTACTGGTAGTTTTATCTAGCCATCTTCTCAATTTTCTGGATAAATGTTGCCATTTTGCAACAAACAATTACTCTTATCAGTCTATCTAATGCTTGTTAACAGTTCATAAAAGCAACAGATCTTTCCTAATGGAGACAGTGTGTGTAGCAAAGTGAAGTGCTTGTGCAAAACACAGTAAAAGCACCTAGTAATGTACCACAACAAAACTATTAGCATTAAAAGTGCTCTTAACATTGTTGGTTTAGCTATAACTGTAATCTGATGTGGTAATTTTACATATCTTTACCAGGTTTCTAGGAAAATGCAAAATCCATTTTATTTTCCACAGGCTTCTGTAACTTGAGCTGGATTCTACCCAGAAAAAAAGAACGGAAAGGAAATAAAGGAGAAAGGGTGGAGAGGAGCTTCCTGAAGTAGGTACTTACTGAGGAAATCCAGACTTCTTTAAAAATGATTTTAAACATTTCCAAAAAATCATTTTAAAAGAAACATAAAGTCTTTGTGGAAGGAGTAATTAATTCCATGTCCACTTGTTTTGAGAATTCTACATGGTCCTTTGAACTGGTTTGGTGCAGGCATGTCTAAGTCCTAGTCCTAAAGAAATTCAAAACCCAAATAGGCCTGCTCCCCCGGGATTTCCTACTGCTTCGAGAAGTAGGGAAAGTGGAATAACATGAATTCATCTGCTGTGAGGCTACAGAAAGAAAAACAAAAGGGGCATGTAGCATGGCCTGCCTGCCAGATGCCATAGACCAGAAGAAACAGAAAAGGATGCCTACTGATATAGAAGCCAGCCCAAGATGTTTTGCTCCTGAAGGCTGAGACAAAATGGCACTTCACCCTTCATCCTACCTATTCCATGCACAGAAGCAAACTGGCTTGGCTGTCAGACTGACTTCAACAAGCCTGGCAACAGGATAGTATTTTCCACTGCTCTTCAGGGCAGGAAGAGACCAGGGGTGTGAGCAGACAGATATTTGTCTAGTTGTTTGGTCCACTGTGGGGACAGGGTGGTTTCCTTTTCCTAGCAAATGCTGGTATGAATCAGAGCATTACTGCCCACACCTTTTTGGGTCCCTGTCAGGGGCTTCTACTTTTTTTGGTGTAGGTAGGATCACACCATTTTGGTTCGTTTCCAGAGTGTGTGATCACTGGAAAGGAACCAAGGTGGAGTTTGTGACTGTCAATTTGCCTTCCTCTTTCACTTTCCCACATCACAAAGTCGCTTAAGAAGACTCGTACTTCACATATTAGACCAATTAAAAACTTCCTCTGCTCCATGGAGAGGCAAAGCAAGTAAACGTGTTTTTTCTCCTCTACACTGCATTAAGGGAGTGCTGATTTGGTCCATCAATCATAAATTGTTTAACTATTGGAAACTTCCTCCTGGTAGCAGGAGGAGATAGGAGGGGTCAAGGAGGTGTTTTGCTTGTCTTTTCTTCACAGTTGGGTCAAGTACTGTACCTGCCTACAGCTGAATCCACCACTGTCCAGTGTTTGGCTGTGGATTTGACTGGTTCTCAACCTGGCCTTTAAGAAAAGTCACCAAAATGAAGAAAAAAATACAGTACTTGGAGGTGGATTTGACTGCGGGCAAGTTTTTGGCCCAACCTTTAAGAAAAGTCACAAAAAGAACAAGAAGATCAAGAACAACATACTCATCCCACTCTTTGCTACCTCCTGTCTCCTGCTTCCAGGAAGAAGTTCTCAATTTTAGAAAATACAAGTGATGCAATGTATCAGGACTGCCCTAATACAGTGTGGGGGGAAAAAACCCTTTTACTTCCTCTATACCTCCACAAAGTGTTTAATTTCATAATATCATAAGGCTATCTTCTTAAGCCACCTCATGATACGGGAAATTGAAAGAGGAAGGATCTAGATCAAATGGAGTTGCTTGAGATGTATATGCTATTTGAATGCAAGGATTGCATCAAATGGCCTTAAGTGACCCTATTTAGCCTGCATCAGTGCACTCCAAATGAGCCATGTGGTGAGACTAGTTTAGAGGAGCAGGACAACCTACGTATGTGGCACATACAGCATTGCCCTCCTTACACAGGGAAATGGCATGGGGGTCTCAGAAAAGAATGGCTGGAGGGGCTACGAGCCTATGGAGCATACTACTGCTGTCCATTGCATACACACTCTGGTATTATCCACCAGAGTCAGCTGCCTCACTTTTGTCTAATGGCAGAGTAGCCCCTGAACCACCCCCATTCAATTACACTACATAGATACCAGGTTTCATTCAGTGGGAGGTGACACATGATGTGAAGAGCCACTGTAGCTCTAGCTACTGTAGCTCATTTCAAAATACTGGTGACCCTTTAAAAAAAACTATGAACTAATTTTTTATAATCTTATGTTAGAAACAATGTCAGCTCTACTCTTTTATTTATTTACAAGATTTAACCACACCACTACCACTGGTCTCTGGGCGCCATTACCAGTGGTCTTTTCTCTCCTCCAAACACCGCAAGTCCTTTTTTCTTGTGGTTGCTTCCAATCCAGCTTGTTCAAAGGGATGACAAATACAGCATGCAAAACAATTGGGTGCACCAGATATTTTCAATCTGTGTGCCAGCATTAATTGCTAGTACCTGTGAGTCTCAGCTACAGGCAATGAAGAGTTAGCAAAAACAGGAGAAAAAGGATAATGCACATTTTGTAGTCACAGGGACAGATCCATATTTAGAACTTGCAAGCTTGTCAATGCCCAGAGATTACTTTTGAGAAGAGAGAAGTCATGCCTGCAATAATAACAGAGCTGCCAACAGATCACAAGAGTGCTAGCTCCATAATCACAGCAACTTGTAAAATTGGCCCAATCTTTCAGAGGTGAGCTTCTCTACATTTTGACAAGTACTGAGATGTTCCACTATAACCTTGGTTGAAACTGAAGCTCTCTGGTCCTTAAATCCAGATCTTCCTTTTTGATAATCTGCTACATTGTCTGGGATATGTCTGAGGACATTACGTATTATCTCTTTATACCTCCTGTGACTAGGTAAACCGTAAATAGATACTGTGAAATAATATTAACTGGGCTAGCCCTGCATTATCAGCAGGTCCATCTGCTCATTCTTCTGGGGCACCAGCAGGTATCTTTTGAAAACAAAAGCAGTAATACCATCCCCATAAAGAAGCAAAGATACTGCTTGGCTTCCTGTGGTATATAGGACCAGGCAATCCCAGAAAGATCATGAGAAGCTTAAAGTGTAACTCCTTTTCATCATTGGGGTAAAGGCTTCCAAAGGGCATCTAATAGCTGGGAAACATTGATCTGAAGAATGGTTACTTTCCATTGCAACACTGATCATGATTAAATGAAAGACTGTCTCAACACAATGCAACCATGAGCAAACTCAGAAACTGAAAAGTTTAGCTTAGAACATTAAACTTTTCTAGAGTAATAAAACCACCTAAAATACAAATCTATGACAGTATTGAAGCAAGTTATGCACTGTGCATTTTCACAAAATCAGCAGTACTGTATGTTGTTCCACATAGAATTAACACAACTTCACAGGATCCCCACATTTCTTTCCAAATAAAGATTAATTGGGTCGGAGTCGGATACTAATGCCCATGTTTCTGCAGATAAAAGGACACCCTAATTTAGATTCACTGTTTTTTCTTCTTCTCCATTCTTAATTAATAGATAACCTCTTGGAGCATGATAAAGCAGCCCTTAAGAGCCATAATGGAAGGCTGTATACAACTGATGCAACCGCTTTGGGTCCCTTGTTGGGGGAAATGCGGCATATAAATAAAACTAAAATAAAAAAAATGTCTAAATGCAGGCACCCACACAAGGGAGAGAGTGCACACTGCAGCCCAGATCTTGATGCCAAGTCCCAAATGACTTAGCATTGTCTTTTACTTCTTCTCATTCACTGTATTGCCTCCTATGATACTGCAGAATCAGGAACAAGTGGTTTCATAATAATAACTGCTGTAATAAGTGTACTCAACAGTCATTAACTTTATTTAACAATAACTATAATTAAAACTAATTAATAATCAGATCTGAGGACAACTTCATCATTACGTGGGGAGACAGAGAACTTCCCAGATTCTATAATGGGTCAGTGCAGAACCTGTGGTACACAAAGGTTCTGACTCAGCTCTGTAAATCCCCCACAATGTCAGCCCTTCCGCTCCTCTTCCCCCTCCTCCTCCCCAAGCCACTGACAGTTGCAGAGAAGAACCGCTACTGTTGGTGCCAGTCAGTGATCAGACAAAAGGGGGGATTTTACTGATTATTCCCCTTCCTAAATGAGTGAGAGAGCAGGATATGACGTCAGGTGGTCTCAGTTACTGTGATTGGGGCTCAGATAGGGCCCAAGTTTCCACTTAAAGCATTGACTGCTTCTCATTCCCACACAAGCAATCCAGAAAAAAAATGGTCTAGCTCCCCAACACCCAAAACAAAATTTGAAAAGTCAAATCCATGCCCAATACCTGCCCTCAAAGCCCATATTTTCTGGTTGACACAATACCTCTTCAGCCAATGTCTATGGACATCAATTTGCTCGAAAACTATTGCTTTTCTCTTGCTTTTTATGATTGCTTTCTGCTAGATTCCACCCCAAGAACAACCAAAACTCACAAGACAGATGTGAGATATTGTCATTCTCAAAGCTTCACTTGCCTTCACTTGATTTGGGTATAATTTCCTACTTCTCACCGAGCTGCCGAAAATCCACTTTTGAACTTCTTAATAAAGACTTCAACAGCAGCGGAACATTTAATGTACTGGTTGCTCTATCTCACATATCCCCTACGTTCCCCCTACAAAAGTTCAAATGTGGGTTCTCCATGATAGCTAGCACTCAGCTATCTTGTACCTGCTACAACTACAGGGATTACCACCTAACTGCATTAGGGCTGCCAAGGCAAACAAGAAAGACACCTGAAATTTGAGATCCTCAGCAGAGACCTTGTTGCATGTTCCAGCACTGTAAGAACCTAGGTTGTAAAGTACAAGAAGCAGGGCTGTCTATGTAGCCACACTGCAATTGGGGAGCTCTCTCCCAAGGGAAGTCAGACTACTTTCATCCCTATTGAACTTCCAAGAAACTTGTTCTAAAATTGACACTGGGAATTGTTTTTATTCTATTTTTTTAAAAAGTATTTGCTTTCAAAATGTAACACCTTTAATTACACGTTGCTTTAGGAACCCTGGAGAATAGAAAAAAGAAATACATTATTTTAGCTATATATAAACTGAGTGATTTAGAGAAATTTGTTACAAATTAAGTAGCCAGAATGACTTCAAAAATGCACACATAAAACCTCAGGCTTGCTCACTCATACTTCGCACTGGCTATGAGAAAGTGGTTGGGAGTTTCCTTTTGAGATTAACCACAGGTTAGTGTTACAACAATCTCCTGCACTATAGTTAATCTTAACTATGGCTTGTTGAAACAAGCCAGGTTCAGACAACTTTATAAACTGTCAGTAATCTAAAATGAAAACAAAACTCCTCCTTACTCCAAACCCCTCCTCACAGCTGTACTGGGGATAGTGGGACGTGTATGCATCCCCTTGCCAACCTGTTTTAGCTTTTATAAAACTAAATTAGGTCTAAGAATTATGTTCTATTTAACCCCGTTTTGTGCAAACATCTTTGCATGCTGCAGATTGAATTCCTGGCATTTCCAAAACTGGGCAGGCAGGTATAAATTTCTGAACCCTGGACAGAGTTGCTGACAATCAGCATATACAATATTGAAACAGTTGGACTAGGAGTGTAAATATGAGGTACTGCAAGATACTTTTCTACATTGCTAGGTCTCAGTTTAAGCCATGAGCAATTCTCAGCAGTGTCAACTCACAAAAGTAGAAACATCAGGCTGCAAATATTGAGGTACAACTAAACGCTATCCAGTAGCCAACTATTTCATTTACTATTACAATTCTCTTTTTTAAAAAATGTGTAGATTATAGCATTTGGATTTTCTGGCCTGAAACAACTGGGTGCTTTCTGATTATTAACCTATAAAAAGAAGGCAACAGGAAACTAAGTAAGACACAACTGAGAAGCATTTGCCTTTTTAAAAAGAAGTCCAGTTATTGTAGCCCAGGAAACAACTAAATATTTAGATTGTTAGACTAGTTACCAAGACCCTCAAAACTAGCCAGCTGTAGCTGCCCATCTTTTGACCATTTAAGACCATCCACAGCCAAATCTGAAGCAACATTCATGTGTGTTTACGTAATACCTCCTTTAACTTATGTATCAAGTATTTTTAAAAGCTTCAGAGAAGCAAGGCCCAATGTCCTCCCAAATATATCACTAAAGATTTCCTGTTCTTAAAAACCCCTTTTGCACCATCAGTATTTTTTTCTGGATGAGGCAGTGGGAGGAAAAGATTTTCAGATAAGAAAAAAATAGCTATTTATCTTTTCAAATTATCTCAAATCTTTGGAACTGGACTGACAGAATTTAAGATGAAAAGTTATTTAGCTGGCTGAAGGCAGTATTCAGTACTATTGGATTCCTACTGACATAAGGGTAAACTAGAAAGAAAACATGAAAGAAGGCCCTATGCACTTGAGAAGCCTTAGGTTATGAATATAAACTGAGATATTCCTGGTTCAGATCCCTTCATTTACTTGATGACCTTAGAAAAATAATTAATATTTCACCTCCAGACCATAATATAGGATAAGATACTCAGGTGCCTTACAACAAAGCAAGATCTACCTTGCACCGCTGTTGTAAGGATTACCAAGACAACGATTACTGATTTAGTTCTTGGGCAACAAATGAAATCTTCACCAGGATTACTCTTCGTCACTATTCTCTCATTGGATCCTTGTTTTAGTGGGTTGAAAGGCTTATTTTGTCCACTCACACAAATACTACTTTTCAATTCATGCATTACATTCTGATCAGAGACCAAGACATTATTTTCTTTGTGTCTGCAAGAGAAAAAGTGACAATCAAAGACACCAGCAAGGAACCTATAACCCTCTAGGTGCTGTTAGATGTTCACAAGAACCTAAATCAACAAGGTCAATGATGAGATCTTGCGCCAACGTCTGGAGGGTCACAGGCTTCTAATGCCTATATCAGTAGCCATGCCCCAGACCAGTGGTTCCCAACCTTGGATCCTCAGATGTTCTTGGACCGCAACTCCCAGATATCCTGGCCAGTGCAGCTAGTGGTGAAGGTTTCTGGGAGTTTTGGTCTAAGAACAACTGGGGACCCAAGGTTGGGAACCAATGGTCTGGAGTCTAAAGATACACATACTTAATTTCAACAGCTGCATAAATTAGGCCTAGGCATAACCCTGCACACTCTTCAGGTCAGGTGACATGCAACCTTTAACAACAGGGGAGATTTACTGGCATATACTGGCAGCTGATGATCTCATTGCAATCATCATCATCAAACAGCAGAACTAGAATGACCCCATGGATCATCAAGTCCAGCACTTCTCAAGAAGGCACGGTGGGGAATCAAACTGGAAGCTGTAGGTTTTGAAAAATTCTGAAGAACTTAGGGCCTGAGAAGAATGCAGTCCTGACTAAGTCAACCAACACCACGTTCATTCCATTGTACACACATATCCTAGTTCTACTAACAAGGAACCTGTAGTCCCTCCAGATGCTGTTAGACTACAGTTCCCAACAGGCTGAGCCTTCATCTGAAGACCAAGCCTAGCAAAGTCATCAGAGGTCAAGTCCAGCCTTGACAGGAAAGCCAATTCATCCTCTCACAGGTACCCAAAGATCCTCAACTGATAAAAAAAAGGAAAGCTAGGAAGTGACACTTACAACAGGCTTTATATATGAACAGTAAGGAGGAATATTGGTTGGCATCAAATCCCTCATTACACAGTTCAGATTCTAGCTCATCTTTGCCCTTCACATCATTCAAGCAATTTTAAGAATACTTCATGGATAGGAAGACACTGCTAATATAAGCTTATAAACATGGAGGTTGGGAAGAAGGATCATAGCTAGTCTTTTCACCTCAACACACCTATCCATAAAATGAAGACAGGCACAAATGTATTCACTTATAGAGTTGCTGCACAGGTAAGGGAATTAAAGCAACTCCATTACAATGCTACAAAGTACTACGGAATCATCATCATTGTTCAGAGAAATAGCCCTTTCTTTGAGGATTGGAAGATAGTACCAATTATGACAAAAGGGACTTAAGAGTGAGCAGGAGATCAGAAACTCCAGGCCCATAGGTGTAACATCTGAATGATGGAAACTATTCTTAAAGCTAAAATTCTTAAGCATTAGAAGCAGCTTGCCGAGAAAAGAATTAGCATCATTTCTGAATACAAAAGTCCTGGCCTGCCAGACATTTATCCTCTTTGAGGTTTAAATATATAGAACTCATGGTGTCAGAACTACTGACAAAGTCTACTATTGCTCCTGAGTGGATGTATAATAATGGGGTAAGAGGACACATGCATTGTTATCTAAAAGTGGCAGAGAGAGGAGTAAACAGACAATTCTTGCAATGGAGGAAAGCAAGAGGGGAAGCCTATGCAATTATCTCTATTTCATGTGTCTGCCTTTGATTCAGAGTGGGCAGGTGATGGAGGTGGCAAGAACCAAGCTATCACCTAATTACTGTTGAAACTTCAAGCAATCCAGAAGGTCCTCTACAATAAAACAGGTATAATACACAAACAAGTACGATATACTGTAACTGTACACTGGGGTGACCAACCCCGTCTTCATATATACTGTACATGTTGATAAGACTGCAACAGCATGTGAAAAGTGAATCTGGAATTATGATGGAAAGCTCAAGAAGGGGGGAAATGCAGTCTCTGTGCAGTAGCAATGGAACACAGCAAAATGCCTGCTATCGATCATCAAGATAAGGAATGAAAAGAAAACTGTTAGTATTATGGAGCTCCTATATATACCAGAACAGCTATATTTAGTATGCTGTGTACAGTTCATGCCACCCCATTTCAAAGAAGAAAGCAGGCGGAAAGATAGCCAGCACTGAGAATCATTGAATAATTGAGCTGGAAGGGGCCTATAAGTCCATCAAGTCCAACCCCCTGCTTCATACACATTCAGTTGCTCACATACACCCTGATCCTTCTCGCAGAGGAGTTTGTGGCTATTATGTAGGAAAAAAAATAATTGCTCTGCCACATGAGAAACCTTTCTTACTATGCTTTCCCATTTTGCTTCCATGGCCCATCCACCGCAGAAGGAGGTGGGAAGCAAAGAGAAAAAGCTATGAACTCTTCTTTTGGACTCATTCAGCCTCTTGTACCTATAAACAGAAGTACTTCTTAAGAACCTCCACAGGAGAAAGATGCAGGGTTTGCCAGTGCTTGTGTGAATGCAGCACGAGTGTTGTTGCTCTTCTCAGTTTCCAGGGGGTCACTAGGCAAGCAGCCTGGCAAAACATTACAATTCAACCACCCTCTGAGTTAATAGGAAAGGGATTTTTACAAAATATTTCCACAGGCTGTGTTAGCGCTGAAGGCAACCTTCCCCCTCAGCCGGAGCCAGCCAGCGTTGTGTCAGCTTTCTTCCACTCGGTTTGAAACAAAAGCAATCAAGTTAATAACTTCGGGACTCCTGTCTCTGTCTCTCTCTCTCACACACACACTCTCTCTCTAGACGTCAAAAAGTTTGCTGCCAAGGCACAGCCTGGCTCGAGCAAGCGTTTGAACCAGCGAGCTCCCTTCACTGCTTCAGACGGGCAACAGAGACCCGGGAGGGGACGAGCTGTCAGTATTTTCGAGGAGACCAAGAGCACCTTAAAAAGAGACTGGAGAGAGGCTGTCAAGAGCCGTGCATCTTGTCTCAGACCTCTGGGAAGCCTCTGCTCTGGAATCTGTTACTTCCTCCAAACACCCGACACCCCCCCCCCAATCCCACCGCATACACAACTCACATCCTCCTCCACCATCCGCCCTCTTATCAATTTGCTGCATCAGTAACCATGAAGTTGGTTGGTGTGTGTGTTTTTTAAGCAAGGTGAGCAGGACACTGCTCTTCTCCCCCCCCCCCCCACCCAAATCCTTTCCTCTTAACGCCTTGCAAGCGAGGTCGATGCCCCTTTGGCCTCTTCCTCCCTGACAGCTTCAAGGAGTATTTTTTTCTCGCTGCTCACAAGTTACAAACTTGGGCTGCCACCGAAGGGGGGGGGGGAGAGAGAGAAGGGTCAGGAGCTGCGATCTAATGTAATCTGTTGCTTCTTCCTCTCTCTACCAACAGCAACCATCTCTGCTGTATAAACCAGACCAGGGCGATCTGACGACAAAAACGGGGGGGGGGGGAAACACGCGAGTGCCAAAGAGGGGGCCCTCCGAGAAGCCTGTCCATGGGCTGGAGCCTTCCCCGAGGGAGCGGGGGGCAAGAGACGGGGGAAGGAGAGAAGTTCCTCTGCTCCCCCTCTCTGCCCCTGCCCTGCCGTCGTCGCCTCCACCGCCACCCGCTTTTGCCTTTACCTGATTGCATAAAGGGCTCGGCTCGCCCTGGAGGCTGGAGTAAAGAGGGTGAGTTAATTAGCCGCTTTGTAATCCCATGATCGCGAAAGCAAGCCCTGGACTCCCGCCGAGGTCCCCTAGGGATGGAGCCTCAGGAGGACTCCCTGGCTCGGGCTTCCACATCAGGCACAAGCTAGCTCAGCAGCCCGTCCACATGCTTACTGCACTCCACCAGCACCGGGCGGCTGATTATATACTCCCGACCGGCTCCATGGGCAATGTAGTCTCCGCCGGGGAGCTCACGCCGCCCACAGTTAGCGGAGGGAGCCCAGCCCGCGGACTACGGCTCCCAGCATGCACCGCGCAGTGAGGGTGGGCTGCTCGAGAGGCTCCGCGAACGGGGCAATGTTACTCCCCGGAGTGTCAGATCAAAAGGAATGTGGTCCGTGTAAACAGCCTGTGGAAAACCGGTGTACTTTCTTAAGCTGTCATGGGCTGAGAGGCTTGTCTCCCTTCATGCTTCCCCATCTCTAGCCCACGATTTGGCCCCGCACGTCCCCTTCCTGTATAAAACGCTAAAGGGGCGATAACTCCCGCCACTCGCCCGTCCCCATATATTTCCAGTCACGTTCGTCGAGATGCTTCTTGAAGTCAATTGTTTGGAGCCTCTTTTCCCTCATAGTTTTAACAACAACGGCTCTCACCTTTTCTTTTCTGAACTACCCTGAACCAGCCAAGAGTTTCAACCATCTGTGACACAAACTGTGTGACTGTCACTATGACAGAACAGCAATCGACAGTAAATAAGAGCAACATACGTTAAAACTTCACTGCATTTTAAAGGAGAGAGTGTGTGAAGAGTAGCTCATTAATGTAAGGATCAGCCAGAAAAATGAGTGGCAAAATGGTACAGGGAGCAGGTCCTAGAAATGGTCCTATTAACTGTACTCTAAATAGCCCCCAGTGTTGCTGGGAGATTCTGGGAACTACAGTTTTTTTTAAAAAAGGAACATTTCCTAGCTTAGGCAGGAAGCAGAGGGAGATGGATGAAGTAGAAACTAGTGTCAGGCTGCTTCCAGAAAAGGCACAAAAATCCATTTAGACAGAACTACACAATGTCCTACTGAGAGTGGTAGAAGCCATCAATCTGGAAGCACCTTCACTTGGGCAAACAAGGAAAGCAAACATACTGTAAGAATGTTCTATTGGAATGGACTTTTTAAGCTACTGTCAAGTGATGATGATAATGACAGCAGCAACAACAATTAAAGCCCTCTGAGCAAACTACGGGCTTCTGTATACCGCTTTTCATTCCCACAGCAGGCAGTTTAAATGTCTCTAGGAAGGCAACAAGAAAGGCACGAGTGTAACAGCATCACACAATTTGTGCCCCCTAGAAACTGATATGCAGAAGCTTATTGCTTCTAATGGGACGTGGTAGCACTGTGGGTTAAACCGCAGAAGCCTCTGTGCTGCAGGGTCAGAAGACCAGCAGTCGTAAGATTGAATCCAAGTGATGGAGTGAGCTCCCGTCACTTGTCCCAGTTCCTGCCAACCTAGCAGTTCGAAAGCATGTAAATGCGAGAAGATAAATAGGTACCACCTCAGTGGGAAGGTAACGGCGTTTCGTGTCTAGTCACACTGGCCACGTGACCATGGAAGATTGTCTTCGGACAAACGCTGGCTCTACGGCTTGAAAACACTGATGAACACCACCCCCTAGAGTCGGACATGACTGGACTAAATGTCAAGGGGAACCTTTACCTTTACCTGTTGCTTCTGATACTGATGTGTATGTATAACTATTGTAACTAGGATATCAGGGGGAAATCCAAAGAAATAAAACAAAACAAAAACATGTGGCACCTTAAAGACTGTTTATATATGATTATATAATGTGAGCCTTCATGGACACATGCACTTTGTCAGTCATATGGAAACAGAATAACATGTTGAACGAAGTATCAGTTTCATACCAAAAAAAGACTGGATCTTGGATGTATGTTACATTAAAATGCAGTAATTTATGGCTGCTGTTTTAGGGCTCTGCTGTATAAATTGCTCAGAATACAGGAAATAGAAACCAAGCTTGGGCAAAGATGACAGGAGAGAGAAAAGAGGGGGGCAGTGGTGAGGTGGGGTTGAAGGTTGGGGATTCACTTAAAACTCAAAATGGAGAGAAAAAGAAAATATTATATATAAATGTGAAAGAAGATGGTACAGTGGACCCTCGACTTACAGATGGCTCGACTTACAGACTTTTCGAGTTACAGACTTCTCTGGCTGCAAAATTTAGGTTCGACTTGCAGCTGGAGAATCGACCTACAGACCAGGAAAAAAAACCAAAATGGAACAAAAACAGAACAAAAATGGCCGGTTATGGATTAATCGGTTTTCAATGCATTGTAGGTCAATGGAGCCTCGACCTACAGACTTTTCAACCTGCAGCCAATGTTCCAATACGGATTAATTCCGTAAGTAGAGGTCCACTGTAGAGGCATCAGGTGTGTTAGTAGAGAATATTGACAGTTTTTACCTTTGAGTTTTGTGATGAGAGATGGACGGTAGCTGTGGAAAAAATAACAATGGCAGTAGATAATAGCAGAAGTATTACATTTGGTAATGACTTAAGAAACCTGTTGTTCTTGATTAGTTGTTAAGTTGTGTCCGACTCTTTGTGACCCCATGGACCAGAGCATGCCAGGCCCTCCTGTCTTACACTGCCTCTCAGAGTTGGGTCAAATTCATGTTGGTAGCTTTGATGACACTGTCCAGCCATCTCATCCTCTTCTCCTCCTGCCTTCACAATTTCCCAACATCAGGGTCTTTTCCAGGAAGTTTTCTTTTCTCATGAGATGGCCAAAGTATTGAAGCCTCAGCTTCAGGATCTGTCCTTCCAGTGAGCACTCAGGTTTGATTTCCTTCAGAATGGATAGGTTTTTTCTCCTTGCAGTCCAGGGAACTCTCAAGAGCCTCCTCCAGCACCACAATTCAAAAGCATCAATTCTTTGACAGTCAGCTTTCTTTATGGTCCAGTTCTCACTTCCATACTTTTCACTACAGTAAAAACCATAGCTTTCACTATGCGGACCTTTGTCAGAGCATTCCTTGGCACTGCCCTTCTTTGGGACTGGGATGTAGACTGATCTTTTCCAGTCCTCTGGCCACTGTTGAGTTTTCCAAACTTGTTGGCATATTGAGTGTAGCACCTTAACAGTGTCATCTTTTAAGATTTTAAAAAGTTCAACTGGAATGCCATCACCTCCATTGGCCTTGTTGCTAGCCATGTTTCTAAGGCCCACTTCACTTCACTGTCCAAGATGTCTCGCGTTAGGTCAGCAACCACACTATCTGGGTTTTCCGGGACATCCAGATCTTTCTGGTATAATTCCTCTGTGTCTTCTTGCTACCTCTTCTTGATGTCTTCTGCTTCTCTTAGGTCTTTAACATTTTTGTCCTTTATCATGTCCATCTTGCACGAAATGTTCCTTTAACATTCAATTTTCTTGAACAGATCTCTGGTTTTTCCCTTTCTATTATTTTCTTTGCACTGTTAATTTAAGAAGGCCCTCTTGTCTCTCCTTGCTATTCTTTGGAAGTCTGCATTCAATTTTCTGTAACTTTCCCTATCTCCCTTGCATTTTGTTTCCCTTCTCTTCTCTGCTATTTGTAAGGCCTCATTGGACAGCCACTTTGCTTTCTTGCATTTCCTTTTCTTTGAGATGGTTTTTGTTGCTGCCTCCTGTACAATGTTGCAAGCCTCCATCTGTAGTTCTTCAGGCACTCTATTCACCAAACTGAGTTCCTTAAATCTGTTCTTCACTTCCAATGTGTATTCATAAGGGACTTGGTTTAGATTATATTTGACTACCTCAGTGGTTTTTCCTACTTTCTTCAGTTTAAGCTTGAGTTTTGCTATAAGAAGCTGATGATCAGAACCACAATCAGCTCCAGGTCTTGTTTTTGCTGACTGTGTTGAGCTTCTCCATCTTTGGCTGCAATCTGATTTCGGTATTGCCCATCTGGTGATGCCCATGTCTAGAGTCGCCTCTTGTGTTGTTGGAAAAGATTGTTAGTGATGACCAGCTTGTTCACCTGACAAAACTATTAGCCTTTGCTCTGCTTCGTTTTGAACTCCAAGGCCAAACTTGCCTGTTGTTCCTTTTATCTCTTGACACCCTACCTTAGCATTCCAATCCCCTAGAATGAGAAGAACATCTTTCTTTGGTGTCAGGTTGAGAAGGTGTTGTAAGTCCTCATAGAATTGGTCAATTTCAGCCTCTTCAACATTGGTGGTTGGAGCATTAACTTAGATGACTGTGATGTTGAAAGGTCTGACTTGGATTCGTATTGAAATCATTCTATCATTTTTGAGATTGTATCCTGGTACAGCTTTTCCCACTCTTTTGTTGACCATGAGGGCTACTCCTTTTCTTCTGCGGGATTCTTGCCAACAATAGTAGATATGATAATTGTCTGAATTGAATTCGCCCATTCCCGTCCATTTTAGTTCACTGACACCCAGGATGTCGATGTTTATTCTTGCCATCTCCTGTTTGACCACATCCAGCTTCCCAACGTTCATAGATCTTACATTCCAGGTTCCTATGTATGCAGTATTTTTCTTTGCAGCATTGGACTTTCCTTTCACTTCCAGGTGTGTCCACAGCTGAGCATCCTTCCGGCTTTGGCCCAACCACTTCATTAGCTCTGGAGCTACTTGTCCTCCGCTCTTCCTCAGTAGAATGTTGGATGCCTTCTGACCTGAGGGTCCCATCTTCCAGCATCCTATCTTTTAGCCTTTTGTTTCTGTTCATGGGGTATTCGTGGCAATGATACTGGAGTGGCTTGCCAATTCCTACTCCAGGTGGATTGTGTTTAATTGGAACTCTCCACTATGACCTGCCTGTCTTGGGTATCCCTGCATGGCATAGCCCATAGTTTCTCTGATTACTCAAGCCCCTTCGCCACGACAAGGCGAAGAAACCTAGCCTTAGGCTTATTGCATCTAGGAGCTATTCATGGTCTGATTCTCCATGAATTTGTCTAATCCCCATTTATAGCTTTCTTACATTGGAGGCCATCTCTACCAAGTTCCTAATATTCCTTGTACCTAGTCAGGTAGCATGTTCCGAGTTGCTTCCTGCTGCTCTTGAAGTTGGAGATTCCATTTTCGTATAATAGCCAATCCATTAACTCTTCTAATTCCCTTTTAACAGCAAACTGCCATTACTGATCTTCAATGTTTGTGTTTTTTAATGGCAGCTTGAATTACTAAAAACCAGTATGGAGGTAGGTACACTTTCATGCCTGCAGATTGAGATGCCGTTGACAACAATCAGTAACCACAATAGCAGTTACAGACAGCAGTTTTCAACAAAGTGGTTTTGTTAGTCTGTTTCAGCAATTCTTTAAAAAAAAAGTGGCACCTTGAAATCTAACAGATTTATTTCTTGGTGGGCTTTTTGGTATTGCAGTCCTCTTCCTCTGTTGCAAAAGAAAAGGTTGTTATGACTCAGGAAGTAGACTGTAATGCATGAAAGTTCAATTTGAAATAAACCTGTCAATCAGGAAGATGCCCCTAAAGGAACCCTAAAGGAATCTATAGCCTTGAGTTTACAAGAGCTGAGCAGGGTTGTTAATGACTGAACAATTTGGAGATCACCCATCCATCCAGGGTTGCCATAACTCAGAAGTAACTTGAGGCCATGTGAGAGCAACAACAGTGGGAGTTGTTCTAGGGTCGGTGCAAAAGTAGGCAAAGTATGGCTGTTCAGATGCCATTGCACTGTGGTAAGGAATGCGAGCAGTTGCAGTCCAATGCCATCTGGAAGGCAGTGCTTTGCCCACCCCAGCTCTATAGTACACAAGGATAAAGAAACACCAGGTTCTATTTGCTTTAATTTCCAGCAAAGTTTTCATAGCTACAACTCACCCTCCCATGTCAATAATAGTACTTAAGTTGTCTAATTTTCAGTTGCACAAGTCCTTGCGCAATCAAGAGAACTAATCTTACTTAACTGTAAACTTTAAGTGGTTTGTCAATTGCATCTCATAATCTTCAGCAGTTTCTGAATCATGTTACAGAAATGAACCATAACTTGGAAAGGGATTAATGTTTATAGCAACATCAGTGGGAAGAACACTTTACAGATTACTATATTTTCTTTTCAAATTACAACCCCTTGCTTCACGAGTTGATAGTCACTGTACCCTCTCAAACACCTCAGTACCTTCCAAGAAGCTTTGGATTAAATCACAGGAGCATAACAAATTGTGCTGAGTCAGCATTATTGGCAGCACTATCTGGCAACAGCTGTCTCAGCCTCGAATCCTTTTGCTTTGTGGGCAGAGCATTATAGCTCTTCTCCTTAGTGCAGTATGACATGCAGCTTGTCACACAAGCAGATTGTTTCTTGTACAAAATGTTGTGGCTTCCACTTATGTAGTGACATAATGGATGCTTCATTGTACAAGTTCAGAATATATAAGACTGCTAGTAACAGAATCACATGGGAGCAGATCAAGTGAACAGATTTCTGGCTGCAAATTTAAGACAAGGAGTTTCTCCAGTCCTACCTGAAGAGCCTGGGGATTGAACCTAGAATCTTCAGCATATAAAACCTTTGCTCTGGGAATTAGGGCTCATGTTCCCTAATTCCAAAATAAGAACTTCACAGCTCAGAGGAGGAAAAACCCAATAAAGTTAGCAATGCACTTTGCCCACCACAACTATAACAAATTTTTTATTTAGTCAAGAAAGACATGTTCCTACTTAAGCAAAAGTGTACCAATGGCCCGATTAATCCCAAATCAGCTTCATGTAGATAGGCAAACCCAAGCTTAAATGCCTAATACAAATTGATTGGGCAGCCTTACAAAGCTTGTTAAGTTCATTGTAAGAGGGAACAACCTAATAATGGTGAAAGAGTAAATGAACTCATAATGGTGAAGGAATTTGTACACTGAAAACTATTACAGGATTTCTATGAAGAAAAGTCTTCCTTAAACCGCTGTACTGCAGCTAAAACTGTGCTCACGACCTGGGGTTCAATCCCTGGTAGCCGGCTCAGGGTTGACTCAGCCTTCTATCCTTCTGAGGTCGGTAAAATGAGTACCCAGCTTGCTGGGGGGGGGCAATGTGCAGCCTGCATAATTAACTTGTAAACCGCCCAGAGAGTGCTTGAAGCACTATGGGGCGGTATATAAGCAGCACGCTTTTGCTTTGCTTTTATCTAATTCCTTCAATCATTGAAGCTTCTTCTGGATTGCAATCCAAAGGCATGTCTCAGCTTCAAAAATGTCAATTTGGAACAAATGTTTTACCACCAATCTGTATTCCCAAATCACTCTGACCTTGCATAGCTGGGGAAATGGGGGCTGTAATTAGACAAAGTTATGTAACCACCAACTGGCCCAGCAACTGGAACTCACTGTTGTTTATAAGTGTATTTTACCACAAATCCCGCTAATAGGATTAGAGCCAGTTAAGAGTCAGGAAATTGTTCACAACACTCTGGATCTTGGCTTGGTTTCTCACAGCCAAGGAAACAAGAAATATGCTCCTCACTAATATTTTCTGACATTTCTTAGAAAGATGCACAAAGGGCATTCACCCACAGCCAGACATATTTTTGTATAGTGTGTTCAAAAGTGTTACATTAAACAAAGTGTGTTCTGGAAACAGGCTGTTTGTGACAAGTGCTCACCTTTTGTGCTCAAAGGTAATCTTACCATAGCTACCGTAGGGTCTCCCAGGGTCTCCCCCTTGCATTCTAAATGTTGACACAAGACCAGAAAGAGACATACCCGTCCTGTAGACTCCAGCACATGCATTATGGTTTCCATGTATGAAGGCTATGTCAGAGGTTGTAGAAGTTGTTTCCTTAGAAGACAACTCCTAGAATCTGTTCATGGCAGCTGATGGACCCCTGGAAAAGGTGATGTTTCCAAGCTCTGTTTCATACATTTGTAGTGATGTGGTATGATTCAGTCCCTCTCTTATGGTGACAATCACTGTTATGGGCAGGAGAACTAGTGTGGTATAGTGGTTAGTGTAGCAGACTAGGTACTGAGAGACCCAAGTTCTAGTTCCCATTCTTCCTATTAGCTTAACTGACTTCACAGGAGAAAGTTAACCGCCCAGAGTAGACCCGTTCTAAATGGGCGGTATATAAATCTAATGAATAAAATAAATACATTTTGTGAGGATGAGTAAGGAAAAGGAAGAAAGCTACACATGGCATCTTGAGCTTGCTGGTGGAAATGTGAAATACAAGTCTAACTCATTAAGACATCAAATAATACAAGAACTATTTTTCTTGCATTGACTTCAGTGGAGAAAAATCGCTTGCACTAGCTCTGAGTTCAGTATAAGGTTCTGCCATCAATGGGGACATGTTTGCAGTCTGCCGTGGTGCAGGATCTGGCACACCTGCTTTCCCTCCTCTCTTCATTCTATACATGACTCACTAGCCACTCTCAGTGCATCTGTGCTGCAGACACAAAAGTAAGCAGAAGTCTATTATGTCTCAATGGTGTATCTCATGTATCTTCAGCTGATGTAATCAATATCCAGTACATTCTACGTATACTCATGTGGGCATAAGCCTTTTTAAGCACAACAGTAATTGCATTTAAATCAATCAGTCCATGTCTGGATACAGATATGCTTAAGAATGGTGGCCACAATCAGCCACTGCTTGCCCAACCCCTCCCCAGAAAAAAAATACTAATTTGCCACTTCTCCAGGCTGTCCCCAAATGTCCTGAAACTTTCTATTAACAAAATGGTGTTCAGATATATTCACTAGTGTACATACTGCATTATAAATGTATTTACCTTAATTGTACTCTCGTTTTATCTTTAGGGACTATGAAAAATGCAACTGGGTGCCATACCACAAAAATCTAGAAATGATGAGGTCTTCCTGTACTTCTTGTCAAAGTTCTTCCTGGAAGAAGAACACATTATTTAGATTGAGTTCAGACATCACTGGGACGTTTTTAACTAAAGCACAGAAGATGATAGCATAAAAATGTTCTCATCAAGGCAAGATGAGAAATGCAAAACAGCAAAATTATGACACAGTAGACTAGAAAGCTATGGCTTGTAATTTGCAAACCCTACACAGTGTTGTTAACAACACAGCCTTTTGGGGATCATTAATTCATAGAGATGCCATGAGCCAAAAAAAAACCCCAAACCCCTTAACACATTACAACAGACTAGAATTCCTTTGTACATTATGACATGTGCATTATGGCACTGGTCATGCAATTGATTTTGAACAGATGACACTGAGACCACAGGTCAGCCAGCCATTTTCCTATACAGCTGTACCAGATGGATGCTAAAATCTTCTTTAACATTTGATAGGTTGGCAGTCATTAAGAAGCAGCTCCAGATAAAGATGATAAAGATTTCTAGAGTAATAACTATGTTATTTTGTTGCAGCAAAACCAAACACAGCATTTTCAGCATAAACGTTCATGTACTGCAGCCCATTTCCAAGAAATATGGAGTAGCCTCAGTATACAATCATTTGTGTGCATGCAGAGGGGAGGAATGTAAAATGTAATGGAAATGTAAAAGATGTATCACAATAGTGGTAAGTAGTTATCAAGGCTTGTTTACATTCCTTGTGATGTGACAAGTAAAGATCTTAGATCACCATGGAGATTTGTATTTGTTGATATCTTGGTTATTGGCCACCTTACAAAAATTGTGTTCTCCTATCTAACTACTGAGGAACATGATGGCGCTGCGGGTTAAACTGCAGAATCGTCTGTGATGAAAGGTTGGAAAACCAGCAGTCGTAAGATTGAATCCACACAACGGAGTGAGCTCCCGTCGCTTATCCCAGCTCCTGCCAACCTAGCAGTTTGAAAGCATGTAAAAATGCAAGTAGATAAATATGTACCACCACATTGGGAAGTTGGCGGCATTCTGTGTCTAGTCGTGCTGGCCATGTGACTACGGAAACTGTCTTTGGACAAACACTGGCTCTTCGGCTTTGAAACAGGGATGAGCACTGCCCCCTAGAGTCGGACACGACTGGGCTAAATGTCAAGGGGAACCTTTACCTTTACCTATCTAACTACCAACTTTTGTCTCTTGAAAGTTCTGCACATTCAGTTTCTCTATAGGTCAAACTATACATTACAAATAGCACATCATTAGAAGATGACACCATCAGTGTCAACTTCTAATAATGTGCTACTGATGATTTTATCAGACCCTCATGATTTAGCCTGTTCTGAACTCCTAATGATTAATCACAAAACAAAGCAAGCTAATGCACAACTTACAAGAGGAGCTGGGTAGATAGCTGAGTGAGGGTTAGGAGTTTAGTTCTCCACTGTGCATCTTGGAAGAGCCAGCCTGTGTTGCTTTGGGCAGGCTGCACAGTCCCAGGGCAGCCCTGAGAATAAGGCAAGAGTACTCAGAATACTTCTGAGTACTCTCTACCTAGAAAACCCTGAACGTAGGTCAGACACAAAATTATTATAACCACTTAAGGAGTCTCATGGTGCAGTGGTTAAACTGCTGTACAGTACTGGGGTTCTATCCCAGGAAGCTGGATTAAGGTTGACTCAGCTTTCTATCCTTCCGAGGTCAATAAAATGAGTACCCAACTTGCTGGGGTGGAGGCAGCAATGCGTAGCCTATATAATGAACTTGTAAACCACCCAAATAATCACACATCTACAGAAAAAGACAAAAGCCTATCTCACAGCCATAAATACTCCACTCCCAAGCCAACTACACCAGAGCACAGAGTGCTGCCTTCAGAAGATGCCGGCCACAGAGACTGAGGAAACGTCAGGAAGAACAGCCTTCAGAACACGGCCAAAGAGCCCGAAAAACCCACAACAACCATTAGATCCCGACCGTGAAAGCCTTCTCAAATACACCCAAATAATGTTCTAAGCACTACGGGGCGGTATATAAGCAGCACACCTTTTTTCGCTTTGCTTTATAATCAGATATTTTAGACTCTTAAATTCCATCTTCTAATGTTGTGTTATCTGTAGCATATAGTTTTAGTTTGACTATATGTCAAACACATTGCAAAGATAAAAAAGGGTTAACATGCTGACATTTTAATGTAATAAACTATATGCACTTTAATGCTTGTGCATGTAATTTAACTCTGACCAATCCTAACACATCTGTAGCTTGATATTAGGTTATGTCTATTTCCTGTATGAATAAAAAGCCAATGACATCTGAAAGACAAATTTGCCCTCCCTGATGCTGTATTGAAATGTAAACCGTCACATTTCTTCTTTTTTTTCCAAAACAAAAGACTCCAGCAAACTGATGGCTTGTTATACACAACACACTTAAATAGTAAAACTATGCATACTCTGCCACTACTAAAAATAATAAAAACAGTTAACTTGACACTGAAGAAGGAAAAATGTATACCTCATTATGTTACAATAATAATGTTACCATTATCTTTAATTTATTGCAATAAAGGAATTAATTAGAAGTAAATGTTTATTTCTACATTCCAAGCTCTTTAAGAGTGGCAAACTTGATTTAACTCATTGTTTTCTCGGGATTTAAATCATGATTTAAATCAGGAGTTGGTACTCCAGAAATCTGAGGGTTGCAGACATGTATCACAGGACCTTGAAATCTGTTCCTGGGTTTCTTCCCAAACTGTAATATATTTAATTTTAAAAGTCCTTTTTTTAAAGGTTCCCAAACATCTTCCAGAGGCCAGCTTAAAAAAAATTAAAACTGAGAGGCCCAGGGGAAGCCAAAATACAGTACAGCAAAAAGGATTCCAATTCCACCCACCCACCCCCAGTGGGCACAAGAGGACGTTTGAGTGAAAGAATTGGACAGAAATAAAAATCAAGATGAGGGGAGGTTCCAGGCATGGTGGGCTGTACATTCAGCCTTCTGGAAGCCACATGTGGCTTGCTAGGCCACAATTTACCCAGCCCTGATTTGAAGCAATGATTCAAACTATCTTGATTTAAATCAATCCATGCTGGTTTGTTAAACAACAATAGTGGGAAGCAAGTTTTCCTTTCTTGAGCTATAACACCCAAGCTCCTCCAACCAGCACAATTTTGCTCTGAAGCCTACTTTTATTTCCACTGAAGAATCTTCTGGGAAACAGCATGCTAGTCTGAAGGGGCCTTTGGTCTAATCCAATGAGAGGCTTGTCTTTGTAAAGTCCTTTGTATGGACTTTCAACCTGGAATTTTCCCTGGTGGGAAAGTGAGCTGATTGTTGTTCTTTGCAATTCACATTGAGCCAGATTTACAATCCAGTCTATAAATCTGTTGTCTCATAAGACACAATGAAAGGATCTTTCTGGCCCAAAGCACAGCATAAGGGGCTTGGCTTCCCAATTACATTCCAGGTGGTTTTTTGTTGTTATTGCTTTACTCACTTGCTTTGCCAAGGACGTCATAAAGCCAGAGGGGACTCAAGACAGATAAACAGAAACCACGCTTATGAAAACTTTCAGTGTTATACTTGTAACTCATTTGAAATTTCCAAGGTAGGGGAGAGGGTTGTCAATGTGTTCCTATCCAATTTATACAGGCAACAAAAAACATTCCTATGCTTTCCTTTCAAAATGTTGTTTGTTTATTTTTGTTTCATGGGACCAAATAAATATTCTGTTCAAATTAAAAGTACATTCTGTATGCTTACCCATCTGAACAAGTCCCCTTTCCTTTTAGAGCTGGTCTTACATTCCTAGTGTCTGGCTGGCTGACTGCCTGTTGACCGCACATCTGTAACCTTCTATTCTTTCTGATGTTAAAAATGCTATTCAGTAGAAAGGTGCATTAAAATAGACAAGATGATTTTTAAGCAAGGTGGTTAGAATGAGTGCCAGCACTTCCTGGTGATTATGATCAGCCTGAGGCTGATGCATGTCTTTAACCAAGCAGACCGACCAACAAACAGAAGAGTTAGTTGCATCCACAGTCCCCCTCATCTTGCTTCATGACAGCTACATGAACACTCTCCAACAAAAGCTACCTCAGAGACAGAGTGCCAAGGGGAAAAAAAAAACAAAATTGAGCATTCTTTTCTGCTATCTCTGGCTTGTTCAAAATGAGCATCAATGCATACAGCAAATTATCAAGCAGTGAAGGGGAATATATAGCTCAGTGGTGTTTTCTTCAATCATTTTTTGAAAATCAATTTAGATTGTTATCCTAGGCTCATTTCCTCTTCTTTTTCTCTGAGGTCAGTATTTTGAGTTTTCCTCTTCCTTGTTAGAGAAGGGCACATTTACATGGCTTCTCCATTTCATATGGCTAAGTTCAGCACCAGCTAGCTGGTTAAACTCTGCTAGCAAAATTCTAAGTATTATATTGCCTGTCTAGCTCAAACTCCTAAGGTGAACATTCAAGTAGAATAAATTGGGGAGCAGCAGATTTCAGGCTTGTGCAAATCATGATTGTTCCCCCCCCCCCGTGAAAACCTTCAGTCCAGACTGAGGTGCTAAAATTCTGAGAATTAAGGTGGTCTCATTGTTCTTCCATTCCTGGTTATACTGAGTTCTCAGCAATTGTTATTATAGGTAAAAGTAATGCAAGAATAAATGTAAGGCAGTAGGAAAAGAGGAAAACCAAACATGAGGTGGGTTGATTCAGTAAAGGAAGCCACAGATTTCAGTCTGTAAGTCCTGAGCAGGGCTGTTAATAATAGGACCTTTCAGAAGTCATTAACTCAAGAAGCAACTTAATGGATCATAACAATAACAAACCAGCAAACAGTCCTACTGTTCTATAATCTTGTGTCACTGAACAAGATCCATCATACTTAGCAGGTAGAGCATACGAAGACATCTATTTTTTAAAAACCCTGTAAGAACTGTGATGAGGAAAGCAGCTGCACAACAGCAGAACACTTTTGCTGCAGAAATGGGCACTCAGTGATTTTTAGGTGAAGCTTGAGTTACTTAAAAATGCAACATCCAGAGTATGATCAATTCAGGTGCTACACCTGCAGAGCTCAGACTGATTGGCCAGATTAGTAGCAGACTCCAAAAAGTAGTTGTGTCGGCAAAGGGGTTGTACCAGTAAATACAGCTGCCTGGTGTGGCTGGTGTTTAACTAGACAGATGCATTTTGATCCTACATAGGTTTAGTTACGAGTCCTACCGCACATAGTGGGTTTTATTAATCAGTTATATGGCATTATGATCCAGTGACTCAAATCCTGTTGCTTAGTACAGTAAATTGCATTAGAGTAGTCACATTGTATTTTTGGGGATCTGGTGATTCAGCTCATCTGCAAATTCCATTCATTCAGATTGGACTACTCTCATTCTGACTTACTAAACGAAAGTAAGGCACAACTAGACCATGCCATTTGAACGAATGGAGCTAAATGGAAGAATTGATTCACTAAATCCCCACCAATTCAATGGCTTCCTCTAGTGTGACATACTATACTAAGGAACAGGATTTCTGCCTTAAATGTTTACTGAAATGTCACTGTCACTAAATTCTGTGGGACTTATTCACCAAGTAAGTGTGCATAGAGTTGTTGCCTTACAATACAACTCTCTACCTGTTTGAAAATGCCCTGCTGTGTTCAATAGCTTTTACTCAAGCATATTCAGGATTGCAACCATAATTTCCACATACGGCTCCAAACAGGCCCACTACAGCATTTTATTAAACTAAAAAACAGAACTCATGTTATAATCGTAATCATAATTGTTTTCCAGTTCGGATTGGGATGGTATGCTGGTCTTCTGTCAAACATCGTCTGACTATTTCTCCCTAAAGATGCTGTGCTATCTACACATACACTATGGCAGATACATCAAAAGATGATTTATAGTGAATATGATTTGGAGTAGTGTAAAGATGTAAAATTTTGTGTGTATAGAATGTTAAAATAATTGAAGTAGAAAAAGCAGTCCTGGGAAATGAAAGTACTGAAAGAAAAATTTACTTAAAATGTATTTTAAGCTGAGAGCCTGGTCTGTTTCACAAAAAGTCAGTCCGAAATACTTGGATTCCCAGTGGAAGTCTATGAAGGTGTTGTCGTTGTTTAGTCGTTTAGTTGTGCCCAACTCTTCGTGACCCCATGGACCAGAGCACGCCAGGTCCTCCTGTCTTCCACTGCCTCCCGGAGTTGTGTCAAATTCATATTGGTTGCTTCGATGACACTGTCCAACTATCTCATTCTCTGTCGTCCCCTTCTCCTCTTGCCTTCACACTTTCCCAACATCAGGGGCTTTTCCAGGGAGTCCTCTATTCTCATGAGATGGCCAAAGTACTGGAGCCTCAGCTTCAGGATCTGTCCTTCCAGTGAGCACTTGGGGTCGATTTCCTTTAGAATTGATAGGTTTGATCTCCTTGCAGTCCAGGGAACTCTCAAGAGTCTGCTCCAGCACCACAGTTCAAAAGCACCAATTCTTCGGGGGTCAGCTTTCTTTATGGTCCAGCTCTCACTTCCATACATCACTACAGGAAAAACCATAGTTTTCACTATTTGGACTTTTGTTGGCAAGGTGATGTCTCCGCTTTTTAAGATGCTGTCAAGGTTTGTCATCGCTTTCCTCCCAAGAAGCAGGCGTTTGAGTACATCTATGAAGGTGTACTCAGAGTAAAAAACAAAAACCTATATTCAATGGAGCTTTCTCGCTTATTACACTCATAAGGTCGTAGCCTTAAAAAGGTTTGTTTGTCAGTTATGCAGTTCAAGAGTGCCCATTGCCTGAAATCTATGTTCAGCCATCTTGAAAACATAAGCACATATCTGATAAAGTAAAATACACCCTATGAAAATTTATGCATAATAAATGTGCTAGTCTTTAGTGTGCCACAACACCCATAGTTTGTGTGTACAACAGCCTATCATGACTGCCGCTCTGGAAAGTATTATATATATTGGAATGGCTATTAAAAAGATAGTTGAGGTTGAGTTTGGAGGTCTTTGGATCCATTTGCCGCAAATACTAAACTAAATGTATTATAGAGACGTGAATTAGGCTTGATCAGGCATGCACTGGATGTTTTATATATAGATATATATATATCTCCTGATGTCTATCACTTTTCTTCATCTAAGAAGCAAAACTTCTAACTTCAAATCAGCTCTTAATGTTTGGTGTGTTCCTCTGCTCTTTACGATATGTTATATAACTATGAATATGAACAGTCATTTAAGATAGGAGGCATGTTATTCTGATTTTCAGCTGGTGACTCATCTCAGTGCAGTCATGGTAACAGGGCTCTTCTGCATTTGCCTCTGATATGGATGCACATCTGTATGTCTCTCCCTACCTGCATGGTGAATATTATCCAAGCACCAATACCATTATACAGTACCCAGATATATCTTTGAGGCTGATGGAAAAGCAGGTCCTCTTGGACCAAACCGATGCACAAGACTTGAGCTATACTGTAACAAATATAATCTGCAAATGTAAATTATAATCCAATCATGAAACTGGGCTTTCCAGATGGCTACTGTTTTAATTAATTTTTTCCTCTTATTTTAGAGGATTATCTTCAATGCTACAACTTCACCGGCCCGCAGAAACCTTGTATCCCATGTACAAGAAGCGTTTAGCCTGGAAAATTGATTTTGTACTCAAAAATTAATTTGCTGGTCTACCACCTCTTTGTTCACAAATGTTAATACGCCTACAAAATGCAGATCCGTGGGGAAGCTATGTGAGGGCAGGCAGTCCTCCATAATAGGAGCATTGAAGAGCATGACAATGAGAAAGGAGTAAGTCCAGCTTCATTCTCCTCTTCCATGCAGTGTTTATACAGAAAAATGGTTTAAGAGAGCGAAGCATGCCTCTTCAGGAGCAAGTGCTGTTAGTTTCAGGAAATATTGCATCCATGTGACTCTGCTTACTTAGCATTCAAGTCAGGCAGCCTGCCTCGGCATATTTTTCTTTTTTCAGCCTGTGACATAAAAAAACCCTAGCACCGGTACTGAAGGTCTTGATACTTAATCGGTGCTTCCAGTTGTTCAGTATTTTGACACTCTGATTCATTCTGGAAAGCATATAGAACATCTTTCAAAGTCGTGGTCTCAAGCGCTCAAGCCAAGGGAACAGATTCTGGTGACACTTAGGATCTTGGATTATTGACTACCTGCATAGTATTTAAAAGAACATCTCTATGCACTTGTCCAAAAGCTTAAAATTTTTATATAAAATCAACAAGCCTTTAATGCACATATAGATTACAATCTTTCATTCTGCCCCCCCCCTACAAAATTATCTTTCAAGAATGAATATAGTGATGCACTGATGCCTATTCATAACTGAGTACCATTCATAACTTGAAATATAGTATTTTTAATTGGGCACTCAAAATGTTAGTTTAGGATTTCTCTGTGATATGAACAACCTCGGGCGGGAGAAGAAAAAGAGCAATAATCAGCAGCCAACAAAGCAGCGTTGTACATGTTAGAGAAGAAGAAGGCAGGATCCTTGTTTTAATGACGTTGTACCTACAGAAAGTGTTTAACCTCTTCAATGGGATACAGCCTGAAGTGATTATTCGATCTGTGCCGAAAACCACGTCCTCCTGTCTCCTCTGAACTTCCTGCTACCTTTAACCTGACCTCCACCCAAATTCCTTTGATTTTATTAAGCCAAGTGAAAGGGAAAAACATTCTTTTTCCCCCTCTTACAACGACGAAAAGGAGAAGGAAAAATGCAACGGAGAACGTGGCTGCGAATTAAAGGAGCAAACCGATTGTGCTCCTGTTTTGTTGTTGTTGTTTTTTGCAGTGCCATCCAAACCCCGTGTTTCTTCTCGCGGCCCCTGCCGAAACGAAACAAGCATCCTGAGCACATGCCCTGAGAATCGCGCCCTTGAAATTGCTATTTCCGAATCAATAACGTGCTTGGGCTTCCAGCGAGGAGCCGGGCAGATTTGAAGAGATCAGCTGGTCGCTTTTTCTCTCACGTGATTTCACGATAAAGATGGCTGCGTCCAGGCACGGCCTGGCGGGGATAGTTTTTACTTGCTGGGTTTTGTGGTTGCGGTCCGGAAGGTGTTCGGAGAGAAGCGGTGAGGAGAGGGGAGCCGGAGGAGAAGCAGATCGAGGGGCCTGTGGTTGCACCACCAGCCGGGCGAGCGGCGGGGAAGCAGTTGCCCACAAATACTCCAGGGAAGCGAATGTTTTCCATCAACCAGAGGACGGCCCGGGAAGGGCGAAGGCGAAAGAGGAGGGGAGGCAGGTCGGTAATCAATTCTCAGCCTTGCTGAGAAATATATCCCGGCAAAAAAATTTCAAAAGATAGAAAACAAAAGGTTGCGGCACCTTAAAAATCATTTGTTACACTTGGGCATGAGCTTTAATGGATACCTGGACTTTTTTCTTGTCTAGTTCTGTTTTCCATTGCTTTCGTTTTCTTTTTTTTAAATTTCTGTTTTCAGTTTTTACTTTCTTTGGGGCATGCTCGCACAGACTAGCACGGCAGTTTCTATGAAGAGGCAAAGCAGGTTAATGGATGGGATAGGGAAGTTTTTACTGGTAGGGCAGGAAAGGTAAGGGTTCCCGTTGACATTTAGTCCATTTGCGTCTGACTCTAGGGTGCGGCGCTCATCTGGAAAGGCAAATGGCACATCCTTGTTGGGAGCTGGCACCCAGCTAACAGTCCCCACCTTCCGTGATAAGGCAGGTGGCAAGCAGAAAGGACACAATCTCAGTGTCGGCACACTGTCCCTGAGCTGCCCTATGAGTGACTGCCTGTCGGCAACACAAGGTAAAGGGAAAGGTTCCCCTTGACATTTAGTCCAGTCGTGTCCAACTCTAGGGGGCGGTGCTCATCCCCGTCTCTAAGCTGTAGAGCCAGTGTTTGTCCGAATACAATCTTCCGTGGTCATGTGTCCAGTGCAACTAGACACGGAACGCCATTACCTTCCCACTGTGGTGGTACCTATTTATCTATTCACATTTTTGCATGCTTTCGAACTGCTAGGTTGGCAGGAGCTGGGACAAGCGATTCGATCTTCCGACTGCTGGTCTTCCCACCTTGCAGCAGAGGCTTCTGTGGTTTAACCTGCAACACCACCACGTCCCGTAGGAACATGTGGAGTTAATGAAGAAAGGAATAGTATGGCTTACATCACTACTATTGTAGGATTCACTTGGGCCTCCATGCTTGAGACTGCTTTGAAATGTTGTGGATCTCCCTGCCCTCTTTATATATATATATAAAATTTGAATACAGTACCACTACTAGTTTCTGATGGCAGAAGGAAGAGACAAAGAGCATAATAGAAAAGAATCAAGGGAAGTATTCTCAAAGGCTTTCACAGCCGGGATCCAGTGGTTGTTGTAGTTTTTTTGGCTGTTCGGCCATATCCCACACACTACACCAGAACACAGACAGAGTTCTACTCCTGTCCTCTGAAGACGCCGGCCACAGAGACTGGTGAAATGTTGTGAAGAAAAAACTCCAGAACATGGCCAAACAGCCCGAAAAACCTACAACAACAATCAAAGGAAGGTTTGATTTCCTTTTCCTTGAGTGGTTATAGTTCATTTCTGCCATCCTTTTAAAGCATTAAGCATTTTCATGAGAAGAAAAATGTATGTTTGAGAAATTGCTAGCCAGGGGAGCACAGGAAATGACAATTTCTTGCTACTTATAATGTAGCCCACACACTAACATGATGGGACTTCTCTTTGAAGGATTTGGTCTGGACTCTAGATTATCTTGAATTGTGTTATGTAGACATGTCTCATCAGTCTGTGATTTGGTGCACATAGACATGTGTCTATGAGACTCCTGAAACAGATATTGTCTAAACATGATGAGATGTAGCTTCCCTGTATCTTGGGTAAATGACCCTTCCAGCCCTTCTACCTGCAATTAGTCCACTATGTAAACTGGGACTTGCAAGACAATCATTCATATATTGATGTATTTGAAGTGTGAGAGAGGCTGTCATATAATATGATAACAAGATAGGGTGGGCGACTGGTTCTCCAGATGTTCTTGAACTATAGCTCCAATAATGCATTGTGTCTTTAGCCTTGTGTATGACTAAGCATTAAAATTTACTTATGTTGCACTTGAACTGAATTGTTCCCAGTACTGGCATCACCACTGAACTCTGGTTTTTCCTCACAGGGTCTGGCAAATGGCCAGTGTACTTTGTGGCTAAATGCACCTTGATAATGTGACTTCCTTTGGGCTGGAAGTTTTATATTCTATTCATTTTCAACAGGAGGATGGGTATCTAGCAAGTACAAATCAGACATGAAGCATAATGGTTATGCCACAGGTTACAAGGTTTGTGCGTTGGGGAGAGAGAGAGACAGATCAAGTGAGATGAGGGAAAGAGGGTGATCATTTGGTTGGTAATGGGTTTTTAGAATGACAGGGGCACCAGCAATAATCAGACATAGACATCCCATTCTCAGCTTTGTGATGATTGTGCTGAGGTAAAGTTATAGCAACTTTTAGTTATAGAAAAGACTGGATAAATCTGGAGTATTCATATATACAGGCTGAAATCTTGCTGCTTAGCATAATAAGTCACACTGGAGTAGGCTTAGGTGTGAGTTATTCGTAGTAATGGATAACAAGAGTTGGCCAATTTTAATCAGTGGAATTTACAGAGGAGTAGACTCAGTAAATCTCCACTGATTCAGTGAGCTTACTCTAGTGTTATGTAACTGCACTAAGCAACAGGATTTTAACCAATATGCACTAAGAAATCTTAATCCACGTTTTAATTTGTCGTATATTAGAATATGTGAATCTTATGTCTCTTTCATGACTACCTGTGTCATTCCTTTTCCCCCCACAGCAGTTACTTTGAAATTGGTAACAGAGTGTCATGCAGGGTTGCATTTTTCTGAATGGGTTTTGGATTTGGTGACTTCTGATGTGTCCATATATTCCTTTGGGCACTGATTGACTTGGGACTTCTACTTGTTATTTTTCTGACAGAATTGTCTCACAGTTTTTGTGTGTGTATAATATGGTATGTTGGAGCCTTTGGAATACTGTGTGTTGTGTTGTGTGGTAAGTTCTATGAAGTGGACTGAAGGGTAATTGATACTGAAGGTAGAATGTATGCTTTTAACACAGGTAGGACATGAACACTATCAAAATATGAGAACTCAGTTGTATGGACCTCACTCTGCATCTCATGTTCAGTCTTCTGGTATATAAAAGTACCAAAGGCTTTTAGAAGGGAGAAGAGAATGTAATTCCTTTAGCATTAGTAAGGGAAAGATAAACTATATTGTTTTAGAACTAATTAAGATCTCTGTGACTGATATGTTGGCTTTGGATTTGGATTATGCACTAAGAAAGGAACATCTTAAATATAAGAGAAATTCAGCAATGGAAGAAACTACTAAGATGGTGCTTAAAGCTGGGTGCTTCTTGGAGGCCTTTCCAGGTCTAGGATGGAGTTGATACTTCTGAAGCTCTGAGGACACTTTCTCTTCCCTGAATATTTATGGGCTTCGCTCCTGCCAAAATCCAGGGCAGAAAAAGTCTCCAAAATAGTTTCCTGCCATTGTTGTGCCATGTATGGCTGAATCCTCCTTGGAGAATGAAAATTGGGTTCCTTTTCCCAGAAAGGAAACATTATAGAAGATAATCTCAAAGGTACAGCTAGTAGCACTATCTCAGAGGCACAGGAGAGTGAAGTAGAGCCCAACCCTGCCAGGGTGAACTCGGATCTCTCCAGATGGTTTTGAGAGCCTGACAGACAGGCTACTTGCCTGCTCAAATAAGCCCCTAAGACTCAAGCTATTAGAACAAAGAATTAAAAATGAGTGAAACTGGTATAGGGCTAACCACTGACAACTTAGAATGAAAAGAAATCAGTTGGAACTGAGAAGGATTGAAAAGAAGGGCCATAAATAAAGTTGCCTGAGCCAACCAAGCTGAGGAATATTTAATTCATGTCTTGCTTAGACCCTGTGTTTGTTCCCTGCATCTGCCTGAACTTCTGCTGCCCAAATTGGTTTGTCATTCAGCTGTGTGCCTGTCTGTTTTGTACAGTGGTGCCTTGACTTACAAACGTCCCTACTTACGAGTTACAACCAGCTCTGGCCGCAAAATTTTGCTTCTACTTGTGACTGGAGCTTCCACTTACAAACAAAAAAAAGGCAAGAAAAAAAGGCGGGAAATTCAAATTTCTAACTGCATGTGACGAAGAGATGCTTCTTTGTAGCTCTTTTGCCCCAGCAGTTAGAGAGTGTGTGTTGGAGGAGGCTTACAACTGCCTTCTTCTGCTTCTGAGAACGTGTGTGTGTGTGTTTGCAGGGAGGCTTTGGGCTGCCTGGTAAGGTAAGGTGCTGTTTTCTGCTTTTTAAAAACTCTTCTGGGTGTTTTTGCAGTGTGGTTTTGAGCTGGGGGGATTATGTTTCTGTGCTATGATTGGTCTTGGGGGGTTGTTTGTTTTGTTCGCCCCACCATTTCCGATGGGTCTTGGGGGTTTGGTTGCTTTTTTGGGGGTTTTCCCCATTTCCGATGGGTCCTGGGGATTTGTTTTTTGGCTCCCCCCCATTTCTGATGGGTCTTGGGGGTTTGGTTACTTTTGGGGGGCTTTCCCCATTTCTGATGGGTCTTGGGGGGTTTGGTTGCTTTTGTCATTTCCCCCCCATTTCTGATGGGTTCTGTATGCTTCCCTTGCTTTTTCCTTTTTCTTTGCATTTCCGACCTGCCCCCTTTGTTTTCTGTGCATTTCCAACTTGCTCCCTTTGTTTTCTGTGCATTTCTGTTGGGTCTGGCACACTTGATTGCTCCCCCCCTTGTTTGGAAGGGATTAATCGCATTTCCAATGAGTCTTGCAGTGATTTTTTCCCTGGCCTGAACGGATTAATTGCATTTCAGTGCATTCCTATGGGAAATGGTGCTTCGACGTACGACCATTTCGAGTTACGTCCATCTTCTGGAACAAATTATGGCCGTAAGTCAAGGCACCACTGTATTTAACCTGTAAGTGACTTGTAAACTGTAGCTTGTCTCTGGACACTTGACTGTCCTTGTGTAAGTCTTTGTTGGATTAATGTGTGTTTGGAACTAGACTAGCCTTGACAACTTGCGCTTTGACACTTGCCACCTATGAGCATCATATCCTAAGAAACTTGATTTGCCCTCTAAAAGTGACTTTATTTTCACATCTTTTATTGCCTGCAGTTGCCTTTAAAAAAAGAAAGAAAGAAGAAGAAGAATAGGAATTCACTGGCTAGGTGAAACCTGGAAATGTTTGGCCAAATGGAAAACCAAGGGCTAAATTCAGTACCAGAAAAGTTCTTGCATTTCAGTTACAAGCAGGGCAAAAGGCAAGAAGGAAGGGCCAAAAATACCAGCCTAGTTTAGCCTAAAGTTCTTACTGTTATTAACTAAACCATAGGAGAATTATTTCACTTTACAAAAGTTGGGCAGCTTAATAGAACTAAGCTGGTTGCAAGTGCAAGTTTGTTGTCTGGACATGTCTTACAGACTGTATTACAACCTAGTTTAAGGGATTTGTAAATTGTATCCAGGAAGGATGGCGTGGAGTGGTACAGGCTCTGTAATATCAATGTCAGGTCTTATGTTTATAATGGCCCATTTCAACTATGAACCGAATAAAACTGGTGCACTCTGTGAATGAAGGAGTCATGAGTATCCTACATGGTTACTTTGCATTATCATTGGATTCTAATCTGATGAAGCAGTAACAACAAGATGGACATCCTTAAAAACAAAACAAAAAAACACCCCAAGTTTTGCATAAGGTGATGCATACTAAAAGCCTTGTTTGTGGACCAGGCTGAATGAAAGGCACTTAACCAGCAAACAAGAAATCTCATGTTATTAGCAAAACTTTGTTCTGCTAATAGAACTACTATGTTTTCTGGCCAGACTCACATACATAAAGGAATGTCACCTTCAGTGATACAGTGTCTATGTTTGCCAGTCCCTTCTACTGAAAGGAAGTTGGATATCTGTACTGTTGGATTTATTAGGACTAGATTGTCCAAAAGGAGATGGATGCTATTTGTGGACAAAACATTTGTTGCTTTGTTCAAGTCCACCAACTCTGTCATAATAAACACGAGCTGCTCTGTAGTAGGCACTTTATAAAGCTGTCTTCTTCATGCCATTACTCTTTGCTTTAATGCTTCTGGCTGAACATTTATTTTTATTTCACAGAGCTTTTTGAGAAATGTTTCCCTGACCTGCACACAGTAATCCCGGACAAAGCTTACAGGCATTCAGTGTCAGTTGGTCCATAACTCTTAAGGTACAACAGTAAATGCTTGTGACTTCTGTTTTATGTATCACTGTCAGTGCTTGCCTGGGTCCTCTAGAGCAGGGGTATTTGTGGGGAATCTCTCCCTGTACTTTGATGGCCTCGCACTCAAGAGACCTGGTTCACATCCCCACTGAACCCATGGACGCTCAATGGAGCAGGTGCCTGGGTAAAACCATTCCTTAAATAGTTTGCATCCTTTGAAAGCTCTGTCGAGGTGCAGTAGGTTGGATGTGACTTGACAGCACATAAAAAGTAAAGGAGAGGTATAGAGAGAAAAAGAGAAGAGGATAATTGGTGATCTTTGTTGGGAAGAGATGGGAATTAGAGGCTAAAATTGCTGGAGGGTCAAAAGCCTCCCGTTCCTGGTTTTAAGTAAGGTAATGGAAAGTGCTTAATTTGTTTTATGAAGAAAATAAATACATATCCAGGTTACATTCTTGTACAACACAGTAAATATTAGGTAGAAACAGAATTTAAAATCAGTGTTATAAGTGGCTACACTGTTATATTTATTTTGATATTGCATTTACTTTTGCATCTGTTTTAGTTTATTGTTATATGTACCTATTTATTTATTGCTACTTTTTGTGAACCCCTCTAATTCCTGCAGGATTGATAGGATTCCCCTTTTCATCCTCCGCTCCATAAAGGATGAAGGAAGCAAAGTTGCTGAAACAGATTTTATTAAACTAGTAACATACGATTTTATCAGCATTGCCAGCAATCAAACCAGGAATATGTGAGGGAGTTGACTTATCCACAAAAGCTCACATTAAAATATAGCAATTAACTTTTCCCCCATCTTTTTTATTTATAGAACAAGGGTCTTTCCATCAAGAGCAGGTTGAGAGAGAGTGACTGACTGTGAACTTTGCAGCTGGGAACGATTGATTTTAAATTCTGTTTCTACCCAATCCTAGACTGATGATGGTCTATCAGCCAGGTGGGGACCATCTTCATAGTTCCCCTCATCCCAACAGAGAGGCAGGGCCTCCACCCTGCTGACAGGCTGGCTAATTTAAGTTTTTTTTTAAAAAAAACAACACTTTATTTTTAAAGTTTGTTGGCCTGTCAACTGGGTGGGGGCCATCTGCGAGCTGAGAGGCGGGGACATACACAGGTGGCCCCCAGCCAGCTTAGGTGCCAACTAACAAAAAATAATTAATTTTTAAAAAATTATTTTTAGTTACCCAGCACAGGGCCATCTGCACGTGTCCCTGCTTCCCAGCTGAGAGGTAGGGACATCTGCAGAAGGCCTGCAGCAGGACTCCAGAGATGGCTGTGGGCAAGGAAGAGGAGGCAGCAGCAGGAAAAGGTAGGGAAACCATGGGGATAGTGGGAAGGGAGCAGGGATAAGCCGGGGTGTTGGGTTTCTGCCTAAATATATATATATTTCTTGAGTGAATGAACAAATTCGTGGTTCATTTGGGAAAATTTGTAAGTTTGCAGTTTGTGGATTTCCAAGAACCGTGAACCAGGAGAAACCGCCATTTCAGAGGTTGATGCCGATCTCTAGTTCTGAATCCTCAGTCTTCTGGGAGTTTTAGACGTTCATCTTCCAGAGTTGCTGACTGCTCTAAATTGTTCCTTAAATAGATTGTTGTGTTTTTAGTATTGATTTCATTTACTGTTTTTAACATAATACTATTGAAATTATTTTTAAAATGAAGGAGAAAGTCAGGGTAAACAGAGGGGTGGATAGACATCCTGGGAGTTGAAGTCTAGAACAGTGATTCTCATGGAGGGCCATATGGTCTCCTGGGGGGGGTGTTCCTGGCATGTTTGTAGAGGGCCACCGAACTGCTTACTCGAAGGGATGCTTGACACAATAAAGAGAATGTAAACTGGAAAGCGCTTGGCACACAAAAGGATGATGGTGTCAGGACTAGAGAACTGGTAGCAAAACTACAACTCCTAGAAATTATTCCAAGGGCAAAACCATCTTAATTGTGTTTTCAGCTATGACTGCTTAACCCGCTAACTCTTATTAATGTACCTTTTGACTTCAGAACCACTTTGGCTTCAGGAAGAGCAGTTTTCCATTTGCAAAGAGCTTTGCAGGTGCAACACATTCTGGTGTTCTGCCATGAATATATTAATTGGTTGGCAACTTCGACCACTCATTTTGATCAAGAAAAACAGAATTTGTGAATGTCGTTCTTCTCCCCCGTCGTGCTTTTATCATACAGTACAGGAAAAATGTAAGATGTGAGCCAGGCATTGAATAAATGTGTTGCAACAACTGTTGCAATTTGATGGCCAGGAAGAGAGTGGGGAGGGGAGAAAGGGGGGAGCCAAGAAAGGGGGGGGCCGAGGGGTGATTACAAAATGGCTTTTGTTTTCAGATGGCTTTTTTATTCATTCTAATTTTTTGAGATGCTGAAAGAAAGCATTTGAATGCCAAGGACAACCTGAAAGGCAGACATTTCACAATTAAATATTTTAAAGATCATAAAGTTTTTCTGTGGTAGTTTGACACATCAAACAATATGCTTCCATGTGTTGTTGTGCTGATAACAGTTCTGATTCATTATCCGGTGTTTTGGAATTCTCTTGTTACATTTTGAACTGCGACTGTGTGTATATTCTCTTTGCAGTACAGTCTGCTTCTCAGCAGTGTCAGGGACAGCTGGAGGTGGTTGTCATAAAAACTGTGTACTTGAGCTCTCCACCAGCATTAGCACCCTTACTGAAGAAATGGGGAGGGTGGTCAGCTGCATATTGGTAACAGCTGTGCCCCAGAGGTCATGTATGAACCAAGCTTTACACAAAAAGTGGAGAATCAACATGAGGTGGAGGGACTGAATCCTCATGCCCACAGCCAACCCACCCCAAGCCAGATACAGTGGTGCCTCGCAAGACAAACACCTCCCCGGACGAAAAACCTGCAAGACAAAAGCGTTTTGCGACCGTGTTGATGACTTGCAAGACGGCTTCTTCTATGGCCGTGCTTCGCAAGACTTTTTTTCCCGCAAGACCGATGCCTCGAAATACAAAAATAATTCATTCGTCTTGCAGGGTTTCCCATAGGAATGCATTGCAAGACAAACATTTCGCAAGACGGTGCTACTCGCGGAACAAATTACTTTCGTCTTTCGAGGCGCCACTGTAATGTCAGAGGGGAATATCTACATCCTTGACACTAGGATGTGGTCATGCTGCATGATATCCTTGTCTTTCAAGTCAAAGTGCTAAGGTGAAGTTTTCTTTGTAGTACTTTATCAGCAACCCTTAGAACCCATTGCAGCTTGTTGATGAAAGTGGTGAAGGACAATGCTCTCTGCTGGCCCTTTGGGAAGTTCCTGAGAGTTCTGGCTGAGAGTGGGAA
Source organism: Pogona vitticeps (assembly GCF_051106095.1). Classification (NCBI taxonomy): domain Eukaryota; kingdom Metazoa; phylum Chordata; class Lepidosauria; order Squamata; family Agamidae; genus Pogona; species Pogona vitticeps. The sequence continues at coordinate 52,745,337 of NC_135784.1, read as the reverse complement.
AGGAAGCTTCCAGTATCTCCCAATCTGTGACTGAATATAGAGGGTGTTCCTTTTGTGGCTGAATGGCGTAGTGCTTTGAGGGGGAGAAGGGGGGGACCCAGACCATGAGCTGAGGGTTCTCCTCCACTCACTTGAGGCAGCTGAATCTCTATCTGAAGCAGATCACATAGTTCTGTGTTTTTTTTTCACCTCTTCCCTCAGATACCACCTCATGTCCAACTGGCATATGAGTAGAAGTATTACTTTAGAACACACAGCATGTGTGTAGGGATTTTGTAGGAAGTGAAGGCACTGAAACGTGTGGCAGACCAGCACCAGCATTTTGAAATGGTATAGTTCAGAGAAGCAAGAGTCTCTCACAACCCTTCCCTATAAGAAATAACTTGCAGGAAGTGTTGAAAATGTTTATTGAGATGCCAAAGAAGGATATCCTGAGAACGAGGAATGGGAGGAGGAGGGCAGACATAGGAAAAGCAATGAGTCAGGCAAAATGTCAAATCGGGGCAGATCAGGCATGGTGGCCAGCAGCTCCTCACTTCTGACATATAGAATGTTGAATTACTGTATAGGAGAGTAGAACATGAAGTTGATGTAAAATAGCAACACAGATTGGAACAACTACCTCAGGAACTCCATTTCATTTACAGTTATTGCTGAAAATAGCCTATGGAGGCACATAATTACATGTGTGCTAAAAGATCGTTTCAAGGACAAGATTAAGCTTCAAGAGGTCATCTTCTGCTGTCTCTTGACAGGCAAGCATCTGCATGCATACGTCATGGAAATGATTACCATGACTGTGTTATATACAAAAAAAGAAGGCTATTTTTTGTTGTTGTTCTACCTTCATATTATGAAATACTTCTATTGCTGTGTGTTTTTCAGAGATAATTGATGGGTGAGCTATTAATTTGCCATGGCCATATTAACTTGGAGTAGTGCTTTTAGCTGTAGTGAGTCAGCAAGAAATGGAAAGATTTCAGGCAATGAGCTGATAAAGAGACCACAGAACTCCCTGACTGTTGGGTTGTGCTGACAACGATGGCTAGGTATTTAGACACCTGCTGTTACAAAGAGATACCATCCAAGCGTAGGAAGTAAATAGATTCCTGTTGAAAGCATTTCTGTAAATGAATCTGTTATTTCTCAAGATTCTTCCCTTCTGACCAGGCAGCTGATATCTCCACATTGTTTGTATATAGCTGGGTGGAAAAGAATATAATGATACTACTTCCCTGAGTTGGGGGAATTTCACATGTTGAATGAGGGTGGATTATTGTTTAACCATCTAATGATTAAACAGGCACAGGGACACTGCTAGGCCTCTAACCTTCATTTACTGGGATGAGGCATTTTTCTTCCCGACATTCATGTTTAGTTGGAGAATCTACAGAGGACTAAACCTGCGACGTAAGTATTTTGTGGCATTGTCACTTGAACAGTTTTTGAAAGTGTTGCCCAGTTTGTTGTGTATGCAGTTTTTTTTAAAACAGGTAAGCCATCCTCATATGCTGATATTTGCCCTCAGTGTACTGTTTATGTGCTAGCCAATGTTGGGTCAAAACATTCTCCATGCCATTCTTTGGCAATTATTTATTTATTTATTTATACCCCGCCCATCTAGACCGAAGTCTACTCTGGGCAGCTAACAATAATAAATAAAATAAAAACAATATAGTTAAATAAAAAGCAACAGTAGTAATATAGTTCAAGATGGGGAAAATATTCAAGTGATGACAGGAGGGAAAGCCTGCCTAAAGAGCCAGGTGTTACGTTTGCTCTTAAAAACACTCTCTGGAGTCAGACTGTTCCAAAGGCGAGGGACCACTGCCAAGAAGGCCCATTTCTTGTTCTTTCTCTCCGGGCCTCCCTTGGCGTTAGGCCCCTCGGCTGCCCTTCCTGGCTAGAATGAGTGATTCGGGTAGATCTAGGTGGGAGGAGGCATTCTGCCGGATATTGAGGCCCTAAACAGTTTAGGCTTTTATATGTCATCATTAACACTTTGAAATCAATGCGGAAACAAACGGGCAGCCAATACAAGGCAGTTAGAGTGGGGGAAATATGCTGATATTTTCTCATCCCAGTGAGAAGTCTGGCCGCTGCATTCTGCACCATTTAAAGCTTCCACATCAATCTCAAAGGTAGCCCCATGTAGAGTGTGTTTCAGTAGTCTGATCTTGAGACTACAAGCACATGGACCAGAGTGGTGAGTGCTCCCACATCAAGATAGGGAAATAGATGGAAATAGGCGGAGTGGAGCACTGACCTACCTGGGTTTCCATGGTGAGCACCGGATCCAGATGGACCCCCAAGCTGCGAACCTCACTCTTCGCAGTGAGAGTCACTTCCCCAAAAGAGAGGGAGTGTCCCAAACCACTGATTGCAGGGTCACCCACCCTTAGGACCTCCGTCTTGTCCATATTCAGCCTCAATCCATTCTCCTGCATCCATTGTTTATATGTAGCAACACCTCTGTAAATCCTGATAAGTAAGTGGGTCTAACAATTTAGATTTAGCTGTGTAATGTATCTCTCTGTGTGCGGTATCACTGTGTAATGTTTATTGTATGTATATTTATTATTAACAAACGTGTTAGTGACATGGCTGCCTCTTCAACTTGTTGATAACTAACAACAGGTTACAAGTTATATGTAACGTGAAAGCCAGCTCGACTGTTTTAATGTTACTTAAAAGTACTCTGGAACATCTGAGTTGCATGGGAACAGAGGCATCGTGGAAAGGTGGCACAAGTGAACATTCTGTTTTCTTTATTTAATTGGCTTAATAGAACAAGATGGGTACCCGAGGTATCATGCTAAGGCTGGAGTTTAGTCACTGTTTTCCATCAGGGGTTTGTTTGTAGAATCAAGCTCTGGCTTGTCTCTTAAAACATGAGTTACAAATCATGAGCAAACAGTGGTTTATGATTCTGGCTTATCCAGGAAGAAGCAAACCAGAGTACTAGGTGTAAAGGTCACAATGAGTAAATCACAGAAGGAAGTTTTGTTGTTTCTTCAGCACCATTTCAGTGTTTTATGCTATGCTACTTTTTAATGTCCCTGTCCCTGTTTTTCTTAAACTTTTGTCATCTAACATGTGTTCACCCAGCTTCTGTTTGCTTATTTTCAAACTCCTGGTTGTTAATGTTAATATGCCCTCAGGTTGTCGGCAGTTCTAGGAATCAGGGACCTCAAAATGCCCTCTTGTTAACAACCCTGCTTAGCTGTTGCAAACTTAAGGCTGTAGCTTTCTTTATTGAGTCAATCTATCATATAACTGGTCTTCCCTTTTCCTGCCTTCAACATTTTCTAGCTTTGTCTCAGTGTTGAAAACGGGGACTTGTTCGCATGAGATGGCTACAGTACAGTATAATGTTGATTGGTCTTGAAGGCCTTTGCCATTACAAGTGGCATTCAGTATGAGAGAACAGTGCCTGTAGTGCCTGATAGACATGCCTTAAATGTTGTCCTTCAATTTGTAGATGGCTTTCATTCCTGGTGGAGTATTTACAATGGGAACAGATGATCCAGCTATACCACAAGATGGAGAATGGCCTTCCAGAAGAGTCCACATTGATCCTTTCTTCATGGATCGTTATGAAGTCAGCAATGCAGAATTTGAGAAGTTTGTAAATGCCACTGGCTATCTCACTGAGGTAAGAGACTGGAAAAATTCTATTTTCAAAGCAGTTTTAGGTATATCCTACAAGACCTTGAATGTGAAATATAATGCTATAATCAGTTAGATGGAGGTGGAGTTATATGTGGCCCTTCAGATATAGTTGGGATAATAGCAATCTTGCATGCTCTAATACTGGGTATCAGTGGGAGGGAGTTTTACAGCCTAATATGATTGTCCTTTACCACTAACTTGATAGGTAAAGTTCTTTTCTTGCCTCTGGCATTTGAGGGAAGCTTCCACACTCTTCATTTATGTTTTTGATCCCACTGTTATATTGATAATCCTTCTCCTTCCCCTGACCATCCTCTAAGCAGAAAGCACACATGGACCGCTGCAGGCTGAAGACTCCATTTCACCCTTTTTTTCCTTTTATATGTAACTACAGATGGTAACTGTAGGTAAAGATGCCCTTTTCTACTTTAAATGCTTCTAGAGTGCTTTTATCATACAAAATGCAGGTCTGGGTGCAAAACCAGGGATGGTGTTGATGAGATGGGGCTGATCTCTCCACATTTCTGTGTTGTCTTCTATCTAATACTCTGCTAAGTAAAAGGAATGATCAAATTCCTAGAAGCCCCCTCCCCTTTTAAAGCTGATGTTACCAAAACAGAGGGAAGAATGGATTGTGCCAGCAAGAAGTTAGGAATAATGCCCAACTGCTGTCTACACACAGAGTCAAATCATAGGGACAAGGATGTGCTTCACTATATGCCCTTTCAACACAATATGCACCACACAATGCCACAGGATCCTCCTCTGTCTAGCCCACTGGAATACTACTAAAGGCCCATCACTGCCAGTCCCCAGGCATTCCTCCAGGTAGGGGTGCTGATATCATAATACTGATCACAAGCACCATTTTGAATCCCAACTTACCTGTATAAGGAAAAAAAAAAGCTGGTACAGCAACAAACCCCTGTAGCTTAGGGACAAGGGCTCAAGGCCCATCCTTAAGGAAGATAATTTTGCTAAACAGCCAAAGGAAAGGCAACAAGAAAGCAGACACATGCTGGCAGCTGCATCTTCAGGTGCTCCCCACTGCATAGGGAAGGCACTGGGACGCAAGAAATTCGAGCTTGATGCTCAGTGGAGGGAAGAGCATACATTTTTCTGCTCATGTTTCTTGTGAATTCTGATGCAAAAGACAAAGGCTTCCAGGGACCTGAACCCACTCTGAGCAGCTTCGCTTTCTAAAGCCAGAGTCTCAGCTGCAAAGCAGAGTCAACACATGAAGAGTTTGTCTTCTCATTCCACCTCCAATACCCTTCCCCCAACACCCTTTCATTCAGACTAGGAGTCATCATAAGCATCCTTCAGTCTCGAAGGACTATGGTAACATGCTCTATATGGAGGACTTGGAACAGCGTCTAGTGTTTTGACGCTGTACACGAAGCTGGAGCATCCTCTCCAGGGCATGAAGCCTGGGTAAAATAATATGAAGGATAGGCTGTTACCCAACCAGCAAATCCCTCCTCTCCACATCACTGAAATAGTCCAATAGAAAAGCAAGAGCCAATACAACTAGTTTCAGCAACATGGCAGGAGTTGACCTGTAAGTGACTTGCAGACTGTAGCTTGTCTCTGGACACTTGACTGTCCTTGTGTAAGTCTTTGTTGGATTCATGTGTGTTTGGAACTAGACTAGCCTTGACAACTTGCTCTTTGACACTTGCCACCAATGAGCATCATATCCTGAGAAACTTGATTTGACCTCTAAAAGTGACTTTATTTTCACATCTTTTATTGCCTGCAGTTGCCTTTAAAAAGAGAAAGAAAGAAGAAGAAGAAGAATTGGAATTCACTGGCTAGGTGAAACCTGGAAATGTTTGGCCAAATGGAAAACCAAGGGCTAAATTTAGTACCAGAAAAGTTCTTGCATTTCAGTTGCACGCAGGGCAAAAGGCAAGAAGGAAGGGCCAAAAATGCCAGCCTAGTTTAGCCTAAAGTTCTTACTGTTATTAACTAAACCATAGGAGAATTATTTCACTTTACAAAAGTTGGGCAGCTTAATAGAACTAAGCTGGTTGCAAGTGCAAGTTTATTGTCTGGACATGTCTTACAGACTGTATTACAACCTAGTTTAAGGGATTTGTAAATTGTATCCAGGAAGAATGTCGTGGAGTGGTACAGGCTCTGTAATATCAATGTCAGGTCTTATGTTTATAATGGCCCATTTCAACTATGAACCGAATAAAACTGATGCACTCTGTGAATGAAGGAGTCATGAGTATCCTACATGGTTACTTTGCATTATCGTCCATGCGATGAGGAAACAGGCCGGGTAGGTGGGACTCGTTCAGCCCTGGAAGGCGTCCTGTCTAGGAGAAGGAAAACTCTGACTTCAAACCTCCACTGCCTTGTGGCTATATCCACTGATGGAAAGGGCTTCAGACTAGGAGTGCAGGGTGGAAAAGACCCTCCTGCTGCTGGAACCATGTCACCTTTCACTTGGAGGACATCCTAGACACAATCCTGGCATGAAGCTGCTCCACAAACTACCATGAAGATTCCACAAACTACACTTGAAGCATTGAGGAAAGGGATGGCATGGGCCAAACTGCCCTTTTGGTCCATCCCTCTCTCTAGGCTCCCGTACAGTGAATCCAGGCACCTTGGGTCTTTTTAAAGAGAAAGGCAGGGTGAAAATAGGTAGCAGGCTTTCCACTGTATCTTTTAGCACCTCGGCCAACCTACCTTGAATGCAGGCTTCTATCTTACTCTCAGTGTTAAATTAACATGGCCTTCTGTAATGATGGTGATGGGAAAATGAATGCTATAACTCAAACTAGTGAATAAGTGATTTCTAAGCAAGCTTTTGAAACACAAACTCTAAGGGTCAGGATCTAGAATGTCATAGTTAAATCCAGATGCTGCAAAGATTGGAACAGATTTATGTAAACATGACATAGCATTCTGTTTCTGCTGGCTCTGTAGGAGGGCTGCAGAGAATCACTGGTGTGTTTTGTCTCCCATGATTTTATCAGACACAGCCCACACATTTTCAGCAGCAATGTGGAAGCAAGGAGGAAGTGAGAATTCTCAGGGTCTTGAATTTTACAATAGATGCCAGACTCAGTTTTGAGCCCCACTGGGCATCCTGGCTGTGGATAGTGGAAGTTGTAATCCAGCACATTTGGAGGATGCTGTGTCAAGGTTTTGCATGGAATCCTGTGGCACTATCTTGGGGTGGAGGAGAACACAGTCTTACTGTAGTTTATTTTTAATGTTACTAGTTTTGGATGTTGGGCTGTGTTTTTGTACTGAAAAGATGGGATGTATGTTTTCTTCAGTTAGTTCTGAAAGAGTTGGCCAGAGAAATAGAAAATTGTGATCACCACATCAAAGCAGTGCCTCAAATCCAGTGTGTCTGATGATTGGCCTTGCAATTAAACTGATTTTAAAATCAAATAAGCTACCCTAAAACTACAAACCAAGGCAGTGAACTCTGTGAGGTTTGCTTCTGACCAGACATGTAGAGGATTATGCTATAAGTAGTTTATCTGCAGCAATGCTGTGTGAGTGACACTGCTGACAAGAAGATCCCAAATTGCCAGACCATCCTTCCCATACTAAAACATATCATTACAGTGCAGTGAAGCTGGAGGTTTGAGCGCATCATCCACAACCCAACCAGAAACTTCAGAATGCACATTCCCTTTCCTTGTGAGCTGCACATGCTTTTAGAAAGAAACATTTGGATGTGTTTTTGTCAAGATGGGGGTCGGGTGAAGGGGAAGGTTATAAAGCAGAGGCTTCAAAGAGCTGGAAAAACTGCAGGCCCCTGTAAGGCAGCTGTTTTCTGGCAGCGGTGAGAGATACAATTTGTTTCTTCCTTATCCTCTTTCTTTTCCCTTAGACCTTCCTGCATCACAGCATGTGTACATGTACAACTGTCACGATTCCACATGGCCCCTGATCATTTCACCAAACTAGGAGCTCACACAACGTACCTCTCGGCTGCCACCAGTTAATTCCATCAACAATACCTATTATTAATGATAGACATCCAGGCCATATGTCATTTTAAAAGAACCAAATAAAAATGGTTTATGATACAGGTGTTGGCAGAACAAGCAAGGTTGTTAACTCTTAAACAAACATTCTTCTTTATCCACCCTCAACCACCACTCTCCTGCCCAAACTCCAGAACTCCACCAAACTCACTAACACTCTAATTTTCCATCTCTAGAATCCTCTCTAAACCTTATCTAAACTCCTCCACCACCTGCTGAGTCTCTTATACCTCATGATTCCGCCCCTCCAGCACTCCCATTGGTCTCTGCAAATAGCATATGAATATTCATAACCTGGAAGACTGCCAGAAGAACCTTAAGGGTTAACATCTGAATCTCAGCTAGTTCAGTCTGATTCCTATTATTGGAATATATATATATATATATATATTCTCAGAGTACATGCCATTCTTGATAGCTTGGAACACACATGGCAGCACGCCTGACAAGCTTTTCTTCTTGTATGTTTATATCTTCAGTGTGGGGGAAGAAAATGAGCATTCTGATTTTCTATCCACTGCCAAGGCCCCAGATTCACTGTAGCTCTGGGGCTTGTTCTGTCCCAACGAGAAAGATCAGGGAAAGGGTTAAGCATTAGATGTAGGTTCTACTCAGTTGCTACTACCAAAGAAAGCTACTCTATTGTTGCTGTTTATTTTCTCATATTCTGAGTATGTCTTCAGCTGGAATGCGTCTTTTGGGCGTAAGAGAAATAATATTAAGGAAAAGTGCTGTTGGAAGGCCTGGAGTTATTTGAGCCCATCTCTGTGGATAAGGTATTCATTGCATGGAAAGATTCTCTCACCAAGTTTATTGAAGAAGCCCTGTTTTTGTAATGTGTGTGATTAATGCTAATGAATCACTTTGCTTCCTAATTCAGATAGTAAAAATATCCTGATACACTATGTAAAGACAGTGAGGGGAGTTGAAATGATAGGGCATAAGTAAGCTTTTATTGTGCACTGTGTGTCCCATACCTCTGGGATGAGCAACCAGTGGCCTTCTAAATGTTGTCTCATTATCTCCAGCCATGGTCACGGATGATGGAATTTGTATTCAATAACATCTGGAGGATTACAGTTCCCCTGTGCTCTGTTGTAGCTTCTGCAGACCTAGTCTGATTGTACCTGCTGCTGTAATTTCAGGTGCTCCAGATAATATTATGTCATTACCATTAATCTATCTGGTTTTGAGCATTCTACTCTGAGTGGGCAGCAACTGTCTGATGTTCTCAGAGAGATGCCTTTCCTAGTTCACAGGTTGCAACCTGTGATCCTTTATAAATGGTAGAACCTGAGACTTTCCGTGTGCAGATACCGTATTTTTATGTGTATAAGATGCTACTTATACTTAAAATCATTACACTAAAAATAGAGAGGCGTCTTATACATAAAACTAAGGAGAGAACAAAACTGCCTATACCTTGACTCTGTAAACAGGCTTTTTGAATCAGATCAAAACTTGTTGGGTGGTTGTGCTCATTCTGCAACATTTAGTTCTCATATCTTTCATTTTCAAAGTGAAATAGATTCATAAAAAGTGCTGTGTGACATGAACAAGATTGCAGAGATTTTGGTAGAGTTGTGTCTGAATGCTTGCCAATAGCATCTTTCTCATCTCATGTTCTTGAATTTGGGCCATTGAAAATGATACTTACGATCATTGGAAGAGGAACCAATGACAGAGTTGCTCTCTTTTCTTCTGTACATACTCTGTTGTCTCCATTGATGATTTTTTTCGTCCCCTACTATGTCTGTTGTGTAGCATTTTGATTTCTTTAACAATAAATTCTGAATTGCTGTTAGGAAGGATTAAATAAAGCCCATTGTGCTCTTAATTCTCTAAATTGATGCTTTTTCTTTGGGGATTTGAGGGATAAAAACACTTGTTGGTAAACTTGCAAATCAGATTAATTATCCCCACCCCTCCCTGGCTCCCTTTCTGTCCTTCACACAGGCAGAAAGATTTGGAGATTCGTTTGTATTTGAAGGCATGCTGAGTGAAGAAGTGAAGACCGGAATTCATCAGGCTGTGAGTCATTTTTTTATTTTTCCATTAATGTGCTTTGGTCTAATAATTGAAGAATATGAACACTTTATGATAGCAGTAATAATGCCATATGTTTTAATACTGTAATCAGAGTATGTGGGGACTTGCAAAGATGTGTTAGATTTCAGTACAGGAAACATTATGATTAATTCTGAGGACAGCTTTAGTACAGTGAAATAATGCATTGTACTTCCTCTCGAGCTATTCAGAAGCAAGGAAGGTACAACTGGGAGAAATAAATGCATTAGAAATAAAGAGAGTAAGTTGCTTTTCATTTTTCTGCCCCTCTTAGGGAATGATGAGATGGTCTAGGCCAGTGGTTCTTACCCTTGGGTTACTCAGGTGTTTTTGAACTGCAACTCCCAGAAACCCCAGCCAGCACAGCTGGTGGCGAAGGCTTCTGGGAGTTGCAGTCCAAAAACACCTGAGAAACCCAAGGTTAAGAACCACTGGTCTAGGCCACTGGTTCTTAACCTTTGTTACTCAGATGTCTTTGGACTGCAACTCCCAGAAGCATTCACCATCAGCTCTGCTGGCTGGGGTTTCTGGGAGTTGCAGTTCAAAAACACCTGAGTAACAAAGGTTAAGAACCACTGGCCTAGGCAACCCATAATTGTTACAGAGGTCTACTTTTTCTTATAAACACAAAGTGTGGCCACATCTTTCTTTTTAGAGGCTTGCAGGCCATGGTGGCGCTGCGGGTTAAACTGCAGAAGCCTCTGTGCTGCAAGGTCAGAAGACCAGCAGTCGTAAGATCGAATCCACATGACAGAATGAGCTCCCATCGCTTCTCCCAGCTCCTGCCAACCTAGCAGTTTGAAAGCATGTAAAAATGCGAGTAGATAAATAGGTACCACGTCGTTGGAAGGTAACAGCGTTCCATGTCTAGTCGCGCTGGCCACGTGACCACAGAAACTGTATTTGGACAAACGCTGGCTCTATGGCTTAGAAATGGGGATGAGCACTGTGCCCTAGAGCCGGACACAACTGGACTAAATGTCAAGGGGAACCTTTACCTTTACCTAGGCTCTAAAAATCTTGTTTCTTGATACCTACAAGGAATACCTAGTGTGAGTGATGGACTAGGACTCGGGAGACCTGGGTTTGAATCCCTGCTTAGCCATAGAAACTCAATAGGCATGTTTGGAACTGGTAAAACCACTCCTTAAATGTATCACTTACCTTAAAAGGCTGATTAGGCTGTTGTGAGATCTGACTTGATGGAACATAATAAACAACGTAATAATATGTAAGCAAGAATGCAACCAGTGTCAATCTGCTGCTACGTCTTACATGATCTCAGTTATGCACACATAAGTCACCAGTAGGATTCTGGCCAGTGATACAGTGAGGAGGCTTCAGGCCAAGAAATACAAAGAGATGGTGCAGGACAACTGAGCTATTTTAAAGGAATTTTGTTTCCAGGTTTCCATCTTGTGGGAGGGAGTTCCAAAGTCTGGGAGCAGCAACAGAGAAGGCCCTCTCCCATGTCCCCATCAAACTCATCTATGAAGGTGGCGGAACCAGCCGGGAAACGAATCAGCAGCCAGTGGAACTGCTGTAGCAAGGGAGTTATGTGATCCCTGTAAGAGCTGGAGTGCTGAACTGTTTTACACTGATCACTAGTTGTTCAACCTCTTTAAGTATGGCTTGAACAAAGGAATAAAGAGGGTGTTCATCAGATTTGCTTCTGACACCAAATTGGGAGGGACTGCTAATGTATCTGAAGGCAGAAGCAGATTACTTTAACAGATTGCAGAACTGGGTTAAAATAAGCAAAACGGGGTTCAAGAGGGAAGCATATAAAATTCGTCATAGGAAAGGTAAAATCAGATGCACAGATATGGGATGAGTGGCAGATGGTCTGGTAGTATATGGGGAAAGGATCTATAGAGTACAAGCTAATCAAGTGTCAACAGTGTGATATGGCAGCAGGGGAAAAAAGCAAATATAATATTGAGTTGTATCAACAGAAATATCATGTCCAGATCAAGTGAAGTAATAGTATCACTTTGTTCTGCTTTGGCCAGACCTCATGTGGACTACTGTGTCCAATTCTGGGCACGTCAGTTTAAGAGGGATACCAAGAAGGTGGGATCAACACGATAAAGGATCTAGAAACCAAGTGATATGTGAAACAATCAAGATAGCTTGGTATGTTTAGCCTGGAGAGGAAACAATTTGGTGTTGATGTAATAACTATCCTTAAATATCCAAAGACCTGCCATGTAGAAGATGGAGGAAGTTTGTTTTCTGTGGCTTCAAAGGGTAGGGCACGCATTAATGAATTCAAATTACAGAAAAGGAGATTTTGACCAAACATTCTTTCTGACAATTCAAGCTGTTCAACGGTGGAACCAGACTAGCACAGAAGGTGATGGTCTCTCCTTCACTGAAGGTTTTTACATAGGCTAGATGGCAATCTGCCAAGGATACTTTACCTGTGGATCTCCTGTATTGGCATGGGTTTGTACTCAATGACACTTCTGGCTCCTTCAACTCTAAAATTCTAGAATACAAATCCCTAGTCTCATGTCAGTAGTTCCATACATAATTATAGCCTCTCATAAATTTTCTTTCCTGCATTACATTCCTAGGTTATCTATTGTTACATTAGCAACACCTTCACAGAATAGTTTGTTTTGGAAGGGTATATGTACTAGACAGTGTGTAAAGTGTCTAAATATAGCTGAAATGTCTTGTTTGGGAACACTTGAACACTTCAAGGCTTATTTTCTAAATGCTGAGCTATAATATTCATACATGGAAGTCTTTATGAGATGGCAAACCTGCCTCCTTGACACTCCTACTTCAGTTATTTAAAATCACAAACTTTGCTCATGGACATTCAAATTTTTTAATACCATATTTTTTCTTATTAACACATTCCTGGCTCGCCAGTTGCAATCAAAAGGGCCAACTCAGTCCTACTATGATATTATCAACCAAGCACATGAAAAGAAGCAGAGCAAACCAACAGCCTGAAGTTAAGGAAGAGATTTTCATGAGAAAGAGGGAGAAATTCAGCCTGATGGGTTCTCTTGTCAGTTGGTCTCAAAATGCCATCATCTGTCTCATGGCTGAAAGTGTCCTGTCACGGTCTGAAATCATAAAAGAAGACCATAGACCATTTTGGGCTCTCATTTTATTGCAACAGCTGTGGTGTGTTTCTGGAGTGTCTGGCTTGATAACAGTTTTGTCAGCTGTTCTGTAACATATGCTTACAGAAAATACAAAGCTAGCTAACTGTATGTTTGTATAAAACCCTTATGCTGCATTTTGGGGCAAAAGCTTTCCAAGGTAATTTACAAATGGCAATTCAAGTTGGGAAAACAATTTTAAAGTAGAACTCAAACAAAATCTCAGTAGGAAACTGGGACAAAAATACAGGTGGGGTCTGTATGGAGTGGGGTTTAGTTAACAGGCTGTTTCTGTAGTAACCTGAAAGATTCTACCGATTATCCTGTTTCATTTCCCCAATTTATGTCTGAGGCTTCAATTTTTCATTTTCCACATGCTGCCTCAGTCATAGATGGCTCTATTTTCAAAGCTATACTCTTACTGATTATAATTTGTTCATACACGTCAAGAGGCCAGTCTCACTATAATTTCCTGTAGCAGCATTTTTTGGGGGGGGGGGAATGGGAAATCTTCATAGATCTCCATCTGCAAATATGGGAAGTGGAAACAAGCCTTGATATTGAAAAATCAGGATTAAGCCACCATAGATGGTGATGGTTAGACTTGTATAACAGAAATGGTTGTGGAGAGAGGAAAAATACTCTCTCAAATTATGTGGGTTTTAAGGAACAGGAGAATGGTGTTTTGAAGTGTTGAATGGATTCTTTATTTGAAACTTTTTTAGCTGAGAAGTAACGTGTGTTGAGAAGGGCAACAGCGTATTAATTTTAGCTTAAATATTTGTAGTGGGGGCCATCGTTGGGCTTTCAATCACATTTATGGGAGGGCACGGGTGACCTAGAGTTTTCATACCTAATCAGCTTAAATTTCACTGAAGTGATTCATCTTACCTTGTTCCTGCTGGGCTCCCAGAGGAAAATGTTATGCATTGGAACAATAATGGTACGCACCAGAGCACTCTGTGTGCTGGGCAGCTACATGCAATTAGACCCAGCAGGATTTATTCTTTCTGTTCGAAGAAAGCAGATGCTGAAACTAAAAAGGGAGGGAACTGCATGAGTTTGTTAAGCCACAATTTAGACGTGGATGGGGTGTTTGAATTTGACACGGTAGCTGTGGCAAAATAAAACTCTTCCCCCCCCCCACCTCTACTTTCTGTGGAATTGGCCTAAGCCTTTGCTGATGAAAAGATGCACAGCTTTCATTTGTAGTCTTGCACACTAGGGTTTATGGCACAGGCAGAAGGGGATTAAATGGTGCTGTAGCACAGAGAGTTGTTGGCTCTTTCTCTTTACATACCAACCCCACAAAAATTCTATGGTAGGAGGTTCTGCAGCAAAAGTCTTAATTGGGCAGCAGTGCCACAAAGAGGCTAGCAAGTCTAAACGAAAGTATGGGTGTGAATTGCAAAACACTCTAGGTTTGAGATTTTGTAGGGAGTAATGGGGCTGTGATTTAAAGAACAGGTGTATGAATGTCTCCTGACACTTGAACGTGCTTTGATGGTGACTGACCGGCTTTAAGGAATTGGAGAACAAAAGAAAGGTCAGGTTCTTTAACTGGAAACTTCCTGACTGAACAAGCTAGTAGAGTTCAGCGGAGCCATCTTGTTCCTTCCTGCCTATTTAACTTATCTTAGAACATCTTTCTTTGAGTCCTACTTGTTTGACAAAGCTTGAAAACCACCAACATACAAGATTGACCCTCTCCTGATAGAAAATGGGGTGGAGTAAATATATGGTTCACTCAGAAATGCATGCTTGTAAGTAGCACTGACAACATTATTATTATTATTATAAGGTTGTCTCATCTTTCCTGCAAGGTGTTGTACAACATCTCCCCTCACAATAACTCTGTGAGGTATTTGGCAAGTACAGTACTGGCCCAGTGTCTCCCATCTGGGAATTGGTCCTAATTTTTCCCCAATCTTAAATCGGCTGCTTTATCCATGATACTGCACTGACTCTTATGGTTACATAGGCTCAAAGAAAGAGGAACACAAGAATCATGTGCACTTATATAACGTTTTTAATGTATTTGCCTCGTGCTTTCAAAAACAGATGATGCGTAAAATACATGTAAAAGCTTAACCTTGCATTACTTTCCTCTCAAAGGAATTGTGGTCCTTGGCATGGAAGTAGAAATACTTTAAATACCCCACTATGGGCTTTATTTTTACATGCTTGAAAACATCAACACACATGAAATGCCAGCACAAAATCTGAGCTTTCAGGAGATTGGGAGCGTGCTGCTCTCCCAGAGGGTGAGCCCAGTAGGAAGTCTGTGTTCATAACCGGGTTAACCATCTGGGTTCACCATCTGGTGGCTTCTTCCTCTTCCTGACTCGAGTGATAGGATGCTACTTCTTTCAGGAGCCGGTTACTCTATATGAGGTCCTTTGCCTAACTCGGAAGCCCCATCACTGCTCTTTGCATTAGAGACAAGTTGGAACTGGACTGCAGCCCAAAATATTACATTCCGCTGCTGTCTTTCAGAGATTTCCCCTATTTGGTTTGAGTCACTTTGAGAGGACTATCCTTTGCCTTGTTTATCCAGTATATATTATTAGGACATCCTGGTATGCAGAACATCATCTGGGTAGGCATGGAAAAATGATATTATTCTGATTACTTTGGCTGGCAGCCTAGAGATGCAGGGACTTGCTTTCCTTGTGGCTTGGCATTCTTCACTTATTATTTAACAGTACAGCCAAAAGTGTTTCCCACTTTGGATATGTAGCCTGTATTGGAGAATACAAAAGTAACATCTGGAGAAACAATATTTCCTGCTTTTTCTTTTTTAATCTCCTTACGTTTAAAGCATTAAATCCAGTACATTTGTATTTATGGTTTTCTAAACTAGAACCATTAAGATTATCCCTGCCCATCCACTCCTGAGCAAAAGCTGGAAGAAGACGGAAAGGCCAGAGCTGATGAATTCATAGGATTGACATTCAGGCTTCATAGATATAGCCCTTGGCACCAACTGTGGGGCTACCAAGGGTCAAACCTGAAAGATTGATTTACAAAAGATTTAAGCAAGAGAACTGTGTCCAAGCACAAAAAGGCTTGAGTCCAAAGAGCATGAAAGGTTAATTGTGTTTGGCACTGGGTAATCAATGGAGGAATTATAAAGCAAAGAGAGAAATCAAGAGCAGAAATAAAAATCAAAGGGAGACTAGTCCAAGGCAAGCGTTCTGGCACATGTGTATAATTCTCCTAGTTTGAGTATTTTCCTAGCAAGCACATCTCCCAACGCTGGAGGCATTCAAGAGAAAATTGGACAACCATCTGTCAGATCTGCTTTGATTTGGATTCTTGCATTGAGCCAGGGGTTGGACTGGATGGCCTTATCATCTCCTTCCAACTGTATGATTCTATGGTCTCAGTTCTTTGTGTTTAATGTTTAAATTAAACATTAACATCCTCTGATCAGTGACTGGAGATAATAGCAATTTGATGTTACTAAGATATTAAAATGTAGACTTATTCAGGTCTTTAAAAGTTAACATTTGTGGTGTGTGAGGGGGTCATCTTACAGTAATCGCCCCCAGTGGGTCTTCTGGCCATTAGCCCAGTTTCCCTGGCCCCTAGCCAGCAGAGATGGACAGCAAGCAGAGAATGCAAGACGACTGGCACAACTGTAAGAATAAGAGGATTGGAATTGCAGGGCCGGATGAGATCATAAACCACATGGGAGACAGGGGAAGAGGCAGTTGAGCACCGGGGTTCCATCTTCTGCACCTCCGCAGAGGTACAAACAGGGATGCAGGGCAAATGGAGCTACTTCTTTGGTTGGAGACCTGAGGCTCTGGCAACGCAGCCCCCAGCAGATCCAGCATCACCCACGTTTTGGCCTCCTTGCAACCCAATAGTAACTATGACCCCTTCCCCAACCTGACACAAGCAGCAACAGGATCTGATCTGGCCAGTGTTGCAGATGCCCTAATAAGTTATAACCTGGCTGTAATATGCTCTTTGTTGGGGCTACTGATGGAAGGTGTCGGAAAACTTCAGCAGGTCCAAAACACAGCAGCCAGATTGCTAAATGGGGCTGGTTACAGGGATCACATAAACTCCCTCCCCCCATTACAGCAACACCACAGGCTGCTGATCTGTTTCCAGGCAGAGTTCAAAATGCTGGTTTTAGAAAGCCCTAAATGGCCTGGGTCCAAGCTACTGTATCTCAAAGACTCTGTCTCCCATTATAAGCCTGACCAGCTGTTAAAATGATCAGGAGAGGCCTTTCTTTCAGTCTCGCCACCTCCACAGGTCTGTCTGATGGGGACACAGGAGAGGACCTTCTCTGTTGCTGCTCCCAGTCTCTGGAACTCCCTCCCACAGGATGCTAGGCTGTCCCTATCTTTGCTGTCTTTCCACAATCGGGCAAATACTTTTCTCTGCAGGCAAGCTTTTCCTCACTGATGGGCTGTCTGAGTGGGATGGATTGTTATGCATTATACTTTGATTGTGTTTTTAATATTGCTTGTATTTACAATTTCTCAGAATAGTATTTGTTCTTTATTAATATTTGTATACTTACTGTTTTAGCTTTAATACTTTATTTTAATGATGTAAGCCACCTTTGTAAACTGATAATTATTAGCTTTAAATGTTTCAGTCGTGTAAACCACCTTGGGGCCTTTTAAAGAAAGATGGGGTAAAAGTAAATCTAAATAAATAAATAAATAAATAAATAAATAAATAAATAAATAAATAAATAAATAAATAAATAAATAATCACCTGCCTCTATCAGCCCTCCCTAAAAGAACTGCTCCCTGGATCAGGATTCATATTTCCCACCTGTTTCTCTGGACTCGGACTTTCAGAGACCTCAGTGGTCAGCTGGGGTCCCAGTCGGATGCCCTGTGCTCAGGGGGTTAGTACCAGAAACTGAACCACCTGGGAATGTGGGGGAAGGGACCGTTGTGGCTGATAATAAAAGCTACTGTGAGTGACAAAACCAAGCTGGAGCTCATGGAATTTTTGCCTGGTAACTCCTCAGCCACTGGCCTGCCAGAATGGAGTGTAGGGGGAACTCAAATGGTGACATCAAATTGATCTCATCTTCAGTCACTGATGAAGAAGTCAAGATGGATTTTCTTGTTTAGGTCTGAAGAAATCATCCTTCTCCATTCCCAGGAGTCTAATCTGAATCTTGGTAGCTCCCATTTTTTGTCCTGTAGCTCAGCTGATCACCTTGGCTGTAAAGGAGAGTGGGTAGTGTGCAGTCTGCAGGTAAGAGTGTAGTAGTTCCTGGAAACTCTGCCACAAATGAGATACTGTGCCAGTGCTGACACTCTTGTATGGCTCTCACACCAGGGTTGCAAATCCATCCTGGCTGAAAGAGGGCTGTTCCTCTTGCTGGCTGAAAGAGCGGCCTGTCTCGTGCAGAGAGCCATGGAGCAACATCAGGTCCCATTAAAAGAGATTTGCCCTGCAATGTATGGAGTAGGCACAAGCCTGCTCCCAGAGTTGCTGATTCAAATCCACACAAGGTTCTCTCCTTGCTTTATTTTTAATCCATCTTTTCAGTGAAGGAGACGGTAAGGCAGCTAATTGGGAGAACCATCACTTAGTGCTAGAGCACCTGTTTTGCATGCTGAAGTTCCCGGATTCTGTGCCTAAGGTCTTCAGGAAGACTCTGAGCTGAACCTTTGGACAGCCATTGCTACCGGTCTGTGTTGACAGTACTGGGCTAGATGGAATACGTAATGATCTGATTCAAAAGGCATCTCCTTATTTCCCAGTGTAATTATTCATCAAACAAAGGGTATGGTTAAATATAGTTGCAGTGGCACAAGAATAAATGCTCACATGCTCTGGGAGCGGGCTCTCTGATACAAATAAAGCCATCAAAAATTGTTATACCCTGGAATTAGCTGGGAAGGTGTAGGTCAACCAGGAATAGGTGGGTGGCACAGAGAAGTGGAGGCCTCTTCGCAGAAATGTATGGCCCAGCTAAAAACTACACAGGAGAACAAAGGTTGGAAGTGGAGGAGGGTGGTGCTAATGTATAAGGGCAGGAATATATAGCGCACGTTCCACTGAAGTATCTTCAGTTGTGTCTACATGAGGGTTCCTACACTTCTGCCTCCAGCTTCCCATAGTGGCCAACCCAGTGACTGATAGGACACCCCTCTCCCAAGCATGATGTTCATGTGTTTTGGCATTAATGGGCTTGGTTGCTTTCCTGGGGGAATGAGGATAGGAAATGTGGTGGTGATTTCTCAAGGATAACGATATATAGGATTGCTCTGTAGAAGCTGTTAGAAATATCTTCTCTGCATTGATGAGCACCGCCAAAGCTTAACATTTGCAACATGCGCTTTCTTATGGCATTTTTTTTGTCTTGTGGTGTGATTGTACACCCAGCAGCCGCCATTTCTAATGTAAACTTAATGCAGTTGGTATGGAGTCAGAATGTTGAACAGAAGTAGGTGATTTTGAAACGTCTGCCAATGTGTTTGAGAAACAGAAAAGCTTGGCTAGAGAAAAAAAAACGTGTCAGATAAGCATGGCAGGTGACCACACCTGATAGACATTCACTTTCTGAGAGTGTAAGTATTGAAGACCCTGTTTTTCTGGTCAAGAATGCTATAGACAGTAACATGGGTAGCGCAGAGTGTCAGGGCTAATCTACTGACGTGTTTACTGTGTGTGTCAAAAAATAAATTAGACCTGCCATCTTAAGTCCCGTTGCTGTTTTACATTTCATTGTGTGCTCAGACATTGGGAGAAGGCAATAGAAATCATACAGACTGGATCAATATGACGTGCAGAACAGTAAAAGAGAAAACAGACTGAGACACCACCTCAGTCACTTGGCCACAAAGCAAGAGGGACACTTTGTTGATAGGGAGCATGATGGGTCAGCCAAGCCCTTTTATTGTGAGATCAAAGATGGAACTGGCCTCACAGCAGACATGTAGTTGATGTGATGTCAATATCCTACATGTGAAACTTCGGTCATGTAGTTCTGGGGACTTCTCAAAGTAAGAAGCCTGTTTTAAGTAGAGGAAAACAATGTAGGGTCTAAAATTCAGCAGCCAGGTTGCTGACCGAGGTTGGTTACAGGGATCACATACCCCCCCCCCCCCATTATAGCAACTCCACTGGCTTTAATATTGTATTTTAATGATGTAAAGTGCATTTTTATACTCATTGTTCTTAGCTTTAATTATTGTCTTTTAATGATGTACTATTGTATCCTCATTATCTTTAGCTTTAAATATTGTCTTCCAACGATGTAAGCTGCCTTCAATCTTTTTTAAGGAGAACGAGTGTGTGTGTGTTTGTGTGTGTGTGTGTGTGTGTATGAAGACATGCTTCAGGATCAAAGGTTTGCATACACTGATAGGAATTGTTTAATGCTAGCAACAAGAGCTTCTTTCCATTTTACTGTACTTTCAGAAATGTGTTTTATTGTCCTGGAGGCTGAATGTTACTCTACTGTATTGCTGAAATCAAGGAGACCTTTTGTTGCCATTCAGAAAGTTCTGGACACAAGCAAAGCTTCCTGTGCCTTTTTCCCACAACAGTTTTCCTATCATTTTCAAGACTTTTTTTCCCCTGACTCTTTATTTCTGAAGAATGCGCTCCCACTCTTTGCTGCGCTGCTCTTTGTGGGTCATTAGGAGCAGTAAAACGAAGCCACTAGTGCTTTTTAAAATGGACATTTTGCAGCTGCTTCCACTTTTGGAACATACATATTTACTGACGTTAGGGAATTGGAAGACTCTCCGTGATTTTGTAAACAACTGACTTACACAATCAGGCAGCTTTATAACAGATAATTTCAGTACTGCAAACATTTAGTAATATTATGTGATAATGGAGATGAAACTTACTTAGTTTTTATAATCCCTTTCTCTTGCAAAGGAGTGACTTGTATGTGGAAATGTATCATGCATCCTACAATCTATGAGGTTAGGCGTGAAGAACCTTAGGCGTGAATCCAATTCCTGGTCCCAATGAGGGGAGACTGAATTCCACCAAATGCACAGTTGCATAGTAAGTTTACATTTATATAAACCCATTGATTCAATGAGTCTATCCTAATTGGGACTACTGGCTGCATAAAGAAGTGGACTCATATCAGCTTAAAATTGTTATGCATAATTTTTATGGCGCTTCTAAAGCAAAGCAAAGTTGTTGCTTATATATCATGCCATATCACTCTCTGGGCAGTTTATAATTTAATTCTGCAGGTTGCACATTGCTACCATCCAGCGAGCTGGGTAGTTGATTTATTGACCTCAGAAGGATGGAAGTTTGAGTCAGCCTCAAGCTGGATCCCTGAGCCCATCAGGATCAAACTCGGGTGGTGAGCAGTCTTGACTTCAGTACTGCCATTTAACCAATGCCCCACAAGGCACAGTTTTAAAATACATAAATGTTAAATACTGTAGCAGGACTGCAAATAATGTTGTCAAGTATTCAGTATTTTCCCACAAACATTTTGCATTTGTGGGATGCAATTGTTTACTGTTTTAATTTTTTACTTGGAGAAGAGAAGAAAGAAAAGAGGAGAATGAAATCACTTCCAATCCCCTATGGCTGAAGGTCCTACGTTCTAAAATGGTGTCAGTTGGTAGATTTGAAAACCTAGATTCAGATTGTTTACCTTGGGAGCTGTAGCCAAACGTTCCTCTCTGTCTGAACGATACCTTTCGTGGCGAACTCCATTTTGGCTGTATACCAAAGACATTTTAAAGGTCCCCTTGAAAATATCCTTTATATGTACATTTTCATGTAAAGTAATTTAAAATATCTAAATAATAATTTTCCTGTTATCTTCAGTACTAACATTTCATCAACTGGTGTGCGCTGGCACCTTTGTTGTACTTCCGTTGTCTCATTTCTATACTTCCGTCATCTCATTTCTATACTCTAGGCGTGTGGATTTCTCATTCTTATTCCTGTTGAAAGAATAAATAACTGAAAAAGCACACCACCACAAGTACCAGATAACTGGCGGTCTTAGTCAGAATAAATATCATATTATACAAGCTGCAACTTTTCTACCAGTAATTTCCATCATCATAAACATTTTAGTGAGAGGAAAATGTAAATGGGCCATTTTAAACCTTGCATGTAACATTCACAAGAGTCTTGAGCTAAGGCTGTTCAACCTGGCCTTCAAAAGACTTCAGAATAATGAAAGGTTTTGTTGTAACATAGAGCCTGGGTTATTCAAGGACAGATTAAGTTGTACTTAATAAGAAAATGATATGCTGCCGTTGATGCTGAATTTATCTTAATATGGTTCCCTTTCTAAATCATACTGCATGCCTTCATGTTATTTGACACTTCCTTATTCAGAATGCTTGCTGCCTGAAAGGAGCGTTCTTGGATTCTGGCATTGTGCCTTTATAACCTTTTTGCAAAGTGAATTTGTTATTGGCCAAATGCAACCCTAATAGGGTTTTCATGGTAAGTTAGATATTGACTATTCTGTTGAGCCAGTTGGTTCCTAGGAAAGAAAGCATTTTGCAGTACCCAGTGTGTAATCGAGTGGATAGAGTAATGCATTCAGGAGACCTGAGTTTGGATCTCCACTTGACCATGGAAACTGACCAGCACTGGTGAATTCATTCCTTAAATATCTCACTGTGAAAGTCCTATTAGGGTTGCTACAAGTGAGCTCCATATTGACAGCACATAACAGCAACGACATAACACCATGCTAGTTACTGCTTTGTCCACTGCCATATCCACTGTTCTGAAATGCTTGTTATAATTGTATAAGCCACCCATCCTTGCCAGAGACTAGCCTAAGGGTATCCAATGAATTTTATGGATGAACAGTGATTCAAACTTGACTGTTCCCTATCAGCATTCTACATAGTACCTAGTTGACAAAGCCCAGCTTTCGGTGAGCTGCTTTGAAATACAGATAAATTTTATATAGCCTCCTTGTTACTTCAGTTTTTAAAGTGTTCTCTAGTTGTGTATTTACATATTTGTTTTTATTTGTCACTACTTATAAATGTGCATCTTTCCCCCCCCCAAAAAAGTAACTCAAAGCAAGAAAATATACATGGAACAAGCAAATGAATAAAGCACCCCGAACTGCCAGTAAATAAAAACATCAGACTAAACACACAGAGGAAGGAAGAGCAGCCTTATGCTGTCCATAACACAGAGGGAGAGAAATGTTTTTCTGAAACAACCAGGTTTTTGTCCAAACCCTAGAACGATAGAGTGTTAGAGATTGGTAGTTTACTAATTTTCAACCAGGAGGGTGTTCCACAAGGTAGGTGCTGCCACTAAAAGGGCTCTGCTCAGATGCCTATGGAATCCGGTTCATGCCAGCAAATGAGGAAGAGAGCTTGTTGGAAGGAATAGCTGAAAGAAGGAATAGCTTAAGATACCCATGTCCCATTGCAGGGAATATGAGAAGTATCATGTTTGTGCCCCGATCCCCATTTAGCTTAATTTCATTTTCCTGGAAAATGTGCTTTAACCTCCAGGTGGGAAGTGAGGAGCTACTGTGTTTCCCCAAAAATAAGACAGGTTCTTATATTATTTTTTGCTCCAAAAACACATTTGGGCTCATTTTCAGGGGATGTTTTATTTTATTTTTTCATGTACAAGAATGTACATTTATTCAAGGACAGTCATGTTATCTTCTGGCTGCTCTACAAGGGTGGAAGGTGGGGTTTCACTTAACTGGGGCTTGTTTTGGGGGTAGGGCTTATATTACGAGCATCCTGAAAAATCATACTAGGGCTAATTTTCAGGTTAGGTCTTATTTTCGGGGAAACAGGGTATTCGTGTGTGCTGTTTGGCTTCACATATTGTTGCCAGGTTTCAATATTATATAATTTCTGAAAATAGAGTTTGTAGAAATGAGAGAATCTCATCATTCAGCAGCCATGGATGTTAGAAAATAGTACAGTTTTAAAGGAAGTTTGGCAGTGGTGCTTCATCGCTTGGCAAGATATTGCAACATGAACAGATTTCCTTGTGAATTTAGTGGAATGGCTTTTTTTCAGTGATGATGACGATGCTCAGGGTTTAGTATGCTGATCATGCGTAATACAGAAGCTGTTCACTGGGAGAGTTCTGTATATGAAATATGTCACACATCTTTTTTTAATCTGCAATTATGCGAACATTATCTTCCAAAATCTTCATCTTTTGCCCTGTCACAGAATGAAATTCACTTACAAAAATGATGCCAAGGACTGAACAGAGAGGTCGCTTCATATGAGCTAGAGCCATATAGCAGAATGTCTTCTCAGCCCTGAGAGGTATCAGTGAAGAAATAAGTGTCCATCTGAGTGTGAATGAGCAGGGCTGAGCTGTCACATCTAATCCCTGCAGGAACATGACTTACAAGTACAGTGGACCCTCGACTTACGGAATTAGTCCATATTGGAACTGTGGCCACAGTTTGAAAATTCCATAGGTCAAGGGTCCATTTCCCATAGGAATGCATTGAAAACTATTTAATCCGTTCCAGCCAGAGGAAAAAAATCCCGGGTTTCCAAAGCTGCACCTGCTGCCCTCTGCCTTCTGTCCCCACTGTCCTCTGCCTCCCATCCCTGCGGGGACAGGAGACAAGAGGCCAGTGGGTGCACCTTTCTAAGCCCCGAAAGCTGACAGCGGACGCAGAGCAGCTTTCGGCTTGCAGCTTTAGAAGCCAAAAGCCACTCTGCACCCACTGTCAGCTCTCAGGGTTTAGAAAGGTGCACCCACTGGCCTCTTGTCTCCTGTCCCTGGTGCCCTCCGCCAGGCAGAGGGCATCAGGGACAGGCGACAAGAGGCTAGTGGGTGTGCCTTTCTAAGCCCCGAAAGCCGATCCACTCGAAAGCCGCTCCGCGCCTGCTGCCAGCTTTCGGGGCTTAGAAAGGTGCACCCACTAGCCTCTTGTCTCCTGTCCCCGATGCCCTCTGCCTGATGACAGGAGGCAGAGGGCAGCAGGGACAGGAAACAAAAGTGCAGCTGGGGCTGCTCTGAATTTCCCGCCCTTTACCCTGTCTTTCGTAGGTCGAAGCTCCAGCCACAAGTTGAACTAAAATTTTGCGGCCGGAGCTTTTCGTACCTGGAAATTTCTGTAAGTAGGGACCTTTGTAAGTCAAGGGTCCGCTGTATACTCCTCAGTGCTTAGAACTCAACACATAGCATCCAAGACTTTCCCCAAATGCATACCCAAAAGGACAGCTTAGGACCTAACATATCTACAAAATACTGTGCAGAGCCTTGTTGCACTTTTAACTCCCATGTATGGATTTCTACAGATGAGTCCATGATACATCTTCCACTTTACGTTGGCAGGTTTATGATGTGCTGGTCTCTGGTCTTCAACCTCCTGTTTCTAAGGATGGTGCATTTCCTTTTCCTCCTCCACCAGCATACAAATGGTTTTAAAAGAAGAGGAAGACTTTAATGTGCTGTTAACGGATTCCCTACAAATGCCATGTTTATGCCAGGCAGAGGCGCAGGAATTAATAGGTCTGCTCTGTCCATATGTGGTGAGATAGTAATGTTATTTGCTGTTTTTTTTTTCTTGTAAAGGCTTGCTGCACTGTTGCAATATTATTAAATAGCAAGGCTTGATTAAATGGTTTTTGGTGTAGATGTGAGAGGTCCTAGCCTCATTCCTCAAACAAACCTTTGCTGGCAGTCAGGAGTAGGGGAAGAGAAGCAACCAGTTTAGAAGTTTGCAGGAGAGCCAAGCCCTAGTAGTAGAAAACATTGTTTATAAAAGGTTTTGGCTCCATCTCTGGCATCTTCTAATAAAGAATCCCTGTTAGGATAGCAGGAAAAAACCTTTTTTTAGAGTCATTGCTAGTTGATTTCAGATCAGATGTCCACAGACCACACATTTCCATTTCTAGACCTTGGAGGGTTTCACACTTTTAATCCACCGTCCCAAATTATTTTTCTTACCTTTTGGGGGCGTGCAGAGGGTTTAAATGGAAAAATCCTTAGTGTGTGTGTTTTTTTTAATTGTCCTGTGAGATGTAGGGGTTAGGGAGAGCCCTGGTGGAAGAATTGGTCCTCATGAATCCCATAGGGTACAATGGAGGGCTTCTAAGGTGCACTAAAGATTCTGGTGGATTGCATTTTGTGTCCCTAGAGGACTGTATGCAATCTACGGGCTGCATCTTGCCCACCCTATGTTACATAGACCCATGCTATAGTGTAGGTAGGCCCATGCTCTGAATGCTTATATGAGTGTGTTTTTATTAAGTTCTATTTGTTATGCTCATGTAGAGCAAGTTATTTAAGCATTGTATAAATAGGTTAAAATATGACAGTGAAAGGATAGCACATTATTAACATCCAGCCTAGCTTAAAAACCAAAACCCCAAATATCAACACTGTCAAGTAAATGTAGATCACAACTCTGTATTATGAGACCTAAAGTTCGCCATAGATGCCACAGGGACTAAAATGTTGATATCTTAACAGGCCTGAAACGGCAGAAGGACGACAATGCATGTGTCTGGTAAACTTCGGCAGGGAGGGGAGTCTGTAGTCAGTGCATAGAAGACCACTGCCAAAAATGCTGGCACGCTAACTCTCTAACTCTCATTCTGTTTTGTGCCCATCTTTGAAGTTTTAGGTAGATGAGGCGTTCAGAGAAGAACCTCCATAGGCTCTCATAAGGTGTGGATAGATGCATACAGGTACCCAGGCTATATGGGGTTGTATAGGTCAAGAGCAGTGCTTTGAGTTAGACATTTAGAACACATTGGAAACCAGTGTAGGCACAGTAAATCTGGTTTAAATTCAATCTGCAGCTGCATATTTTGCACTAGTTCAAGTTTCCAAACTAGTTCCACGTGTTGTATTAGTTTAATCTATATGAGAAGTCACTGCACTCAGACCACTCACCTTCCCAGAGCTATGTAACAAGCTTAAGGTGGCAAAAGTTGCTGCAGTCCTTTAGGGAAATGCGTTCCCTTCTGAAGTGGATTGTGAGACACTCATTTTGGACTGAGTAACAGTACCTTTTGTCTTACCTACATTGAGCCTCATCTTATAGTTCCTACCTGGTCTGTTACAGTAACCAACATGAGTAGGATCTTTGTTACCTTTGTTGAAGGGAGATCACGAATCTCTAGGGGAGACTTCAAACACATTGCTAGTGATTTGTGCAAATGTAAGGATGTATGAGTGTTTCTTGTCTTCATGTGCAATGTCACCATCCAAAGCCACACAAAACATGCATAGTGGTGGAAGGGTTTTAGGCAAAACGTCGTTTGATGAGCACATTGCCTTTGGAGCCACAGATTGAATCTGACAACTCACTGAGCCCTTGCGTAGCGAAGCTGCTACTGTCTCTCCTGAATACACTCTGTGTTTCTTTCTACCACTATCCCTTCCCTTTTACTGTAGCGCTGCTTCTGTTGAACACGTTGCATTTGATCTGAAGCATGAGAATGCTGCATATTAGAGAAGCAATTAAGCTCCTTACTTGTAAGAGAAGGATTGTGATCTTAAATAATCTGGGGCCCTTATATCTTTTACCTAATTAGCACAAAGGCTAATTAGATTTATAATAATTAGAAGCTTTACAACATTCTGAGAATTTTGGGATGTATGCAAGTTCTAGGCAGTTGATTTATTTTTGGAATGAACTGCCTGAAGCATATTTAGAGAATGTTAATAAATAAGTGATGTAATGGACACATGAAACCATTGATTTGGAGGTTATAGTGATGTTTCTCTAAAGGCAGGCCAGCTATTCCTTTGAATATTATGCGTAACTTTCATAGGGACTTGGTTGTCAGCCACTAAGTGATACCCACATTCTCTTTGTTACAGTGCACAATATGGTCCAGGCCATCAGTTGTCTGAGGATCCTCTGTAGATTGGTGATGGAGGATTTTCAGAATTACTGGAAACAACTAGTTTCTAGCCTTGGTAGTTGCAGGAAAAGTCTTGAAACGTTGTTGTTGTCTTGGATACTTAGTTGTGGTGGCTTCTTGTTAAGGTATGGAGAAGCCTGGATCCTTTGGGTCAGTGTGTTGCGGTCCCCTATGGGCACACCACTGAGCTGTGTCTTGTAGCATATGTGCTGGTAGCTTAGTTATCATCAGGCCCTAGGCTAATTTCACGTACTCAAGCTGCTCATTGGATCTTCCAGGATAGGAAGGATTACAGTCCACTGTTTTGTTGCAGGGTGGATTTATTAGGCATGCCTAAAGCAAACTGATTTTAGTAGGTAGCAACACACAATGGTTGCGAATAGGCTGAGAATTTGCAGAGATGGAAAAAGTTCCTTTCTTGTATTCTTGATTTCTGTGAATTGCAGCCAGAAAAAGTTATTTTTACCATCTCAAGGATTTGACTTTTGCATTAGCCTTTCTAACTTAACAAGTTCTCAGATGCAGTGTAACAACATCACTGGTCTTGAATATCAGGAAGAAGCTGAAAAAGAGCAATTGGAAAACTGCTCCATTGCAATTGTTTTGGTTTTTGACACAAGAAAGATTAAACAGACCAGATTGCCAAAGGTGCATACTACTGTCACCCATTTGATTCAAACCAAGACAGCTAACGCCAAGTTGGTGCCCCCCAGGGGCTTTTGATTTCAATCCACATCAGCCTAACAAAACCAGTCAAGTCATTGATTTATAATCAATGACTTGACTGGTTTTGTTAGGCTGATGTGGACATGATGTGGCCAGGACATCTTGGGGGCACCAGGTTGGAGGAAATGACATAGAGGTTACCCTGAGAGGCTTTTATTTTGGTTTAATGAGAGGGCATGGAGCAGGTCATCTTCTGCTGGAGCATTTATTTTCTGACCTCCCTTCCCCTGGAAGCTCAGGCTGGCTTCCTCACAGTATATCAATAAATGATTTTAGAGATGTACAATGATGCCTCGCTTGACAGTTACCTCGTTAGACGAGGAAATCGCTTGACAATTCGTTTTTTGTGATTGCTATTGCGATCGCTAAACGATGACTGAATGGGCTTTTTTTGCTCAACGTTGATCGGTTCCCTGCTTCGGGAATTGATTTTTTGCTTAATGATGATCAAAAACAGCTGGTTGTTGGATTTCAAAATGGCCACCCGCTGTGCAAAATGGCTCCGCGCTGTGCTTTAGGACGGATTCCTCGCATTACAGACACCAAAGAATGGCTGCCCTGTGGAGGATCTTCACTGGACGCTGAGGTATTTCGCACATTGGAACGCATTGAACCGGTTTTCAATGCATTTCAGTGGGCTTTTTCATTTCGCTTGATGAGGATTTTGCTTAACAGCGATTTGAACGGAACGAATTATCCTCGTCAAGCGAGGCACCACTGTATTTGAGGCCAGCTTATTCGAAAAGAGATGGGATACTTTATGTTACAGAATTACTTTGTCATGTACCTTTCCACTAACAATCAGTTTATGGGGTAGTGACCAGGGAAAAGCTAGTTTGTTGTCTGAAAGGTGATATTTTAAATATCTAAGTGTTCTTACAAAGAAGTGCATTTCAGGAAATAATGAGTGGTGGTGATTGCTTTTCATGAGGGAAAACAGGAAAAAAAACCATAGTGTTTTTTCATGAGGGATAAAACTTTAGGAAAGCAATGTATTTAATGCATGACAGGTAACCAAGCTTAGCGTCACTAACCTAATGACTCAGCCAAGCTGAATGTAGCGTGCTATCCAAGTGTTATCATCTGCCATTTACTTTTATATCTCTTTCCATTGCTGCCCAGAGTAGACTATTTGTCTAAATGGGCGGGGTATAAATCTAATAAAATAAATAAATAAATTCCCCCTTTTGATGCTTGGTTTGTGACCTCAATTAAGAGTTGTCGTTAGAGGTCATTTCTTTCCTTAACAATATTTGGAAACATACTGCTCCTGTACAGTTTGATAAAGCTAATTGCTAATACTCTAAGACCATTGAGCAAACGCAGTAAGGAAATTAAAACTGTAATCAGTGAAGTGATATTTTAAACTAGGTTGCTGGCATTATATGAGGAAAGGTTCGTAGGACCTTTTATGAATATCCCATAGACTTAAAATCAAATGCTAAGTGATCTTGATTTGCTTTCAAAAAAGTTCTGAATGGTAAAGGATTTTTGTTGAAGAAGAATTAAAAGAAAAGGAAGGGGAAGGCGATTAGGAAAGTAACATAATGGAATATAGGGAAAACATCTTTGAAAACATTGGACCATCTGTATGCCTAAAGTCATGAGAAATGGGAAACTTGATATCTTCCAGATGTTCTAGAATATTATAGCTCCCATCAACCTTAGCCATCTTGGCCAACAGACAGTTACCTGTTCCTTTCAATTATATCTGAAAGTGGGATCTGAAGGTCTTAGGAATGGACCTCAACAGATGGGAAACTTTGACATCTGAGCTTTCAGCCTGGAGGCAGGCAGTGCATCATGACCTCTCCCAATTTGAAGAGACCCTTGTCCAGCAGGCTGAGGCAAAGAGGCAGTCCTGAAACCAGCAAAATCAGAGAGCTGGACAGGGGACAGATTGTATTTGTCCTCAGTGTGGAAGGGATTGTCACTCTCGAATTGGCCTCCTCAGCCACACTAGATGCTGTTCCAAGTCCTCCATTCAGAGCATGTTACCATAGTCTCTCGAGACTGAAGGATGCTTAATCTGTTCCTTTCAACTAGAACAGTGGTTCCCAACCTTGGGTCCTCAGATGCCCTTGGACTGTAACTCCCAGAAATCCTGGCCAGCACAGCTGGTGGTGAATGGATTTTTTCTTTAAAACAGCTGGGAACCCAAGGTTGGGAACCACTGAACTAGAAAGATCAATAGCTGAACATGAAAAGCACATGCCATAATGCCTCCCTCGGCTTTGCTTTTATTTGTTGCACTTTTATCCTGCTTTCCTCCAAGGGGCTCAACTTGGTGTGCACAGTCCTTGATTTTTTATTATCCTTACAATCTTATGAGATAGTTCAATTCTGAGAATTTGTGATTGATTCAAGATCAGCCAACTAACTTCATGCCAAATGGGGACTTGTAAATGGGTCTCTCCAGTCTTGGTCTGATATTGTAACCTTGGAGATAAAGTGCAGTCCTTTTGATGATACTGGACTATAACTGTCATCAGCTTGTTTGTACTCCAAGAATGGCTGCTGGACCATACTTTGCCTATTATTGTTTTAACCACAATGCTTAAAATAGGATCATATGAAACGGGCTCCTGAGAGCAAATAAGTTGAAAATGTGAGCTGGTCATTCTTTTCTCATTAATAACGGTATCATCTAGAACACTGGTTCTTAACCTTGGGTTACTCAGGAGTTTTGGATTGCAACTCCCAGAAGCCTTCACCACCAGCTGTCCTGACTGGGGTTTCTGGGAGTTGCAGTTCAAAAGCATCCAAGTAACAAAGGTTAAGAACCACTGATCTAGAATGACCCATGGTGAGCTATTTAAGAGAACACAGGCAGCTTCTTAGGCTTTTTTCTTCTTTTTAAAGGTTGCAGTTGCTCCATGGTGGTTGCCTGTCAAAGGAGCTAATTGGAAGCACCCTGAGGGTCCCGATTCCAGTATTACGTACAGGTGAGCCCCAAATAATTGTTGACTTTCCACTGGCATTTTACTGACAGAAACACTACTGCTTTGCCCTGAATCAAATTCTAGCCTATCTCAAGATGGAAAAATGACCCATAAGAAATCCACACTGGGCCTTCAGAAGAAGGGCACTCAATTTTACTTCCTCTAGATCAATTTTTGTTTGACAAACAGATATTTTGAAATATTTTTGTCAGCTGTGAGGTAAAAACTGGTGGACTGATTAATAGATATCAATTGATATATTGAGGTGTTGTATATCCTTGGTGTTTTACATCTATAGCAATAACACCATAAATATAAATTGTTGAAATTCAACCCATTGTTTCCTTTTCTGCAAAATCTGGAGATTAGGAAAATTAGAAGTGTTAGAAGGTTATTGTAGGTTTTTTTGGGGCAGTTTGGCCGTCTTCTGGAGGTTTTTCTTCCTAATGTTTCACCAGTAACTGTGGCCAGCATCTTCAGACGACAGGAGTAGAACGCTGTCTGTTTTCTGGTACAGTGTGTGGGATAGTTGAGTATTTGTAGCTGTGGGATCAGCTTCTTGTTGTTTTCAGGAGACTGGGTGATTATGGTGATCAGAGTGTTTTTTGTTATGAGTGTATTGTTGTGATAAGGGGGGAAGTGATCTGTCACTGTGATTGATGGATGTAAGCTAGTCTTGTGTGTACAGTGATCACTGGTCCTTGCGGCTGGGTAGAGTTTGTTGACCTTTTTGCAGGCTGTATTTTTTAGTGCTGGGAGCCAGACTTTATTGAGTTTTAGACTTTCTTCTTTTTTGTTGAAGCTGTGTTGATGTTTGTAGATGTCAATGGCTTTTCTGTGTAGTCTTAACATAATGATACCTGGTATTGTCCAATACATCTATGTTTTGAAGTAGAATTTCATGTCCAGCTTGTTTCTGGGCATGTTCAGCTACTACCGATTTTTCCGGTTGTTTTAATTTCACTGCAGATGCCAACCACAGAGACTGGTGAAGCGTTAGGAAGAAAAACCTCCAAAACATGGCCAAACACCCGAAAAACCTACAAAAACCATCAGATCCTGGCCATGAAAGCCTTCGAGAATACAAAATTAGGAGTGTTACTACTTCTATAATACAAGGTTCTGGTGGCTGTTTTTCACTTTAGAGGAAACCTTTGAATGACATGAAGAGCCGAGGGGTGGGGATAAGATTGTATAAGCAGTTGAGTGCTATTGCATTGTTGGATTTTAGCCATAGAAAACTATTATTATTTATTATTATTATTTATTTTATTTATAGCCCGCCTATCTAGTCGGTTAAGACCACTCCAGGCGGGTCATGGCTTAAAACGCTAATTTGTGTGTTTAATTTTTTTAAAATACCGATTTTATATAATATGAAAGCTATACAGTAGCTTTTTAAGTTTTTAATTCTTAAAAAAAGTTTTAGAAATTAATGACTTTATCATCAGTAAGATATATTTTTATGTTGAATGTTGTATTTTCCCTCAGTAAAATCAAAATCAAACCCCACCTCTCAAGAAGTTTAGTTCATTAATTAAAAAGGCAGAATGTTCAGATGTATATTACACTGGAAAAACCTCCCGGTGACTTCTAGTAGTCAAAAACCATTTAATTAAAAAAGGCAATGAATCAGGTTTCCCCAGGGACATGACAAAAAATTGCTCCCTTGAGCGCACAAGAGGACTTTTCAGGAACATTTCCTGATTTTTTATTTTTTATTTTTTGTAATTGGGGGTGCTAGGGGCAAAAGTGCTGCAGAGGCATATTTGGACACTTGGGGAGGCACATGGCACTGCTGTAGTATGCATTTCCCATCCATGCCATTCATCCACATTGCCATATTGATGTGGAAAAAATATACAGTGGTGCCTTGCTTAGCGATGTTAATTCGTTCCCCAAAAAATCGCTGCTAAGCGATTTCATCGCAAAGCGAAATGCGGTTTCCCATTGAAATGCATTGAAAACCGGATAATCCATTCCAATAGGAACGAATTGCCGTCCTTAAGCGAAAATTGCCAAAGGAAACATTGCTAAGCGAAACGCGGTTCCCCAATTGAAATGCATTGAAACCTATTCAATGCATCTCAATGGGGGGAAAATACAACAATAAATTAAAAAAGAGTCAGAACAAAGTCAAATTTGGTTAACAAAGGATTTATTAAGTGCACTTTATGATTTCAAACATTTTAAACAGTAAACTGTAACTTTATAAATAACAGGAAAACATTTTAAAAACAGCAAACATGAGGCTGTTTAAACCATCGTTAAGCGAAACAGGGAACCCAAAATTTAATCGCTATGCAAAGCATGGTCCCAACCATCGCTAAGCGAAAATCGCCCATAGGGACCATCGTTAAACGAAGCGCAAAAACGCTCCGGAAAAGTCATCACTAAGCGATTTTGTCATTAAACGGAGCAATCGCTAAGCGAGGCACCACTGTATATTATGGGTAAAGTGGCTTCTGTAAAGGCTTTTTGCTCTAGTACTTATTTTTTGTTTGTAAGCTCGTTAAACTGTATTCCTATAAATACATACTGCTCTCAAGTGCTCTATAGAAAGAAAAGAATATTGATAAGACTGGAGAACATGCTGTTTTTCATCTTTCTATGCATAAAGCTATAATGTTAATAACCAGCAGGAAATAAAGTGGTCTCAAGTGTTGTTTAAAACATCAGTACTTTAAAAAATGTACAATTTTAGATAAGTATAAGGAAGGGGAAAAAACTAACAGGCACTTTTGAGAAAAAATAATAACAACACAGATTCTCCCCCCCCCCCCCCTGCATTTTGCGGAACTAGATAGTGTTCAAAAACAGGTCGCAGAGCCAGTATTTGTTTCATGGTTCATTTCATGGTTTGTTTTTATTTTATTATCTGAAATTGTATTCTTTCACATCATTTTTGTGATCTGCAGCATTAATATCAAGTGCTGCCTATTGATGCCTTTTTCTAGTGGACCCAAGATACCAGCTTGCTTCCACTATGAATTTAATCTTATGTGTTTTGTCAAAGTACAAGAAACCATAAGATCTGACAGTAGGTTTTGCAGAGTAGAAAAGGGAGACAAGGAAGGGAGAAGAGCTTGTGAAAAGTCTCAAGCACTTATGGATAGGTTTATTTAATTATTCTCACTCTCTAAGTTCAGTTTTCCCTTTCTTCCTATTAAATGTATGCAGAACTTTAACATTTCACGTACATTCTTTATTTTCTGGTATCTCTTTTAAGAACACGATAACAAGCAAAGTGGCCTTGAGTCTGTCATTAAAGTGCATTAATCAGATTCTTCCCCTCAGGGGACAGAAACTTGACGTGTCTTTCAAATCATTTAAGATATGAACCACATCACTGTAATATCATTTGATGCATGCTCCTCAGGACAGTTCCATCACTGGGGCTCCATTGGGACTGAGTGAGGAATGAATTGACACCAAAAATAGAGGCACTAGTAGCCACAAGAGGATGAACAAGAAGGAAAAGGGGGGCAAAAGAGGTCAAAAACCAGTGCTTAATAACAGTTCTAGAATCTGCTCTCTTTAGCTTTAATGTGATGTAGACATCTCATCCTGACCTAGGACAAGTCATAGGCGTGCTTACAGAAATATTCCAGAATTTTGTTCTATAATAAGACTGCAGCATAATTTATTTCTTATTATAGAACACTGCTTTATAAAAACCTCAAATAAAGGCCCCAAATAAAAGTAGTGAAACAAGTTGCTAAATTTGGCCTAAATACACCATCATGTTAGTAGCATGATATAACTTCCTTTCCCACCTCATTGAAGCTTTCCACCCAGATACCTCTTACAGAGGAGTTCCTACCCCCACCCCAAGTATGTTTTGAGGGCTCACAAGTGAGAGCTACAGAAAAGATGGGAAATTGTGCCTTTCCTGGGTACACCAATGGAAGTGGTTCTGACAGTGGGAGAGGAGCCCTGGATGCTGGTCTCTGTCTTTTCACAAATACTTGCTAAAGGAGGTAAGGTAAAGGTAAAGGTTCCCGTTGACAATTTTGTCCAGTCATGTCCGACTCTAGGGGGCGGTGCTCATCTCTGTTTCCAACCTATAGAGCTAGTGTTTGACCGAAGACAATCTTCCATGGTCACGTGGCCAGCGTGACTAGACACGGAACGTTGTTACCTTCCCACTGTGGTGGTACCTATTTATCTACTCGCATTTTTTCATTTTGCATGCTTTCGAACCGCTAGGTTGGCGGGTGCTGGGACAAGCTCACTCCATCGCATGGATCCGATCTTACAACTGCAGGTCTTCTGACCTTGCAGCACAGAGGCTTCTGCGGTTTAACCCGCAGCACCTTAATAACACTATGGTCATGTATCTTATGTTATGCTTTTAGCATTGTAGCCCATCCAATACAGCTTGAGACAAAAGGTTTGTGTGTTTGTGTGTATACTTTGGCAGGAAGACAGACAGGAGATAAAGTGGCAAGAGATGTTGAGAAAGAAGATACAAACAAAAAGATGGTATGCATGATAGAAAGAGATTCTCTTGTACCTTGTTAATTATGGCTTAGCAGATAAGATAAGAAGGGCTGTATGCATTTGGAATATACCAGTTGCAGGCCTCTGCTACACTTACCTGGCAATGTAGCCATTTGTCTAACTGCTTAATACATCATATCACTTACTAACATATATTTAACATCAAGAACAGATGCATCTGTGTCTTTTTAAGATAACATGGGATGAATGCAGTAATTGTTCCTGCTCTGAAAAGCATCATGGAGCTGTGGTCTTGTGTTCTTCATGATGCCGTGCACTTATTGTAGTTATTGAGTTGTGTGACCTAAATAAAGGGATCTTTAAAAAAAAATCTAAACCCTACATTAAGGACAGTTGCCCCATTGCTTGGTGCCACTTTGGTTGCACAAACACAAAACCAATTTTCGCTCTTGTTCTATCCATCCAAATGTTCCCACATGTTCTGCTGAGCGAGTGCTCTCAGACCTGTTTTACTTCATGGTGTTTGTGCTTTGCTTCTGTCTTCCGTATGCTTCAGAACCCCGTTGGAATTCTACCAGAAAGCAGGTTGCTTGCTGGTATTGCTTGTTTTGGGATACTCGAAGCCATTCCATGTGTTTTCAAGAAACTCTGTTTCATTGAGCATGATCGGAACCCATTAGGGCTAGCAGCTCCAATATCCTTGTTCACATTGGTCTTGTTTTTCCATTTGCCTCTCAGAATGGATCGACCAGTTCTTCATGTTTCATGGAATGATGCTGTGGCATTTTGTACCTGGGCTGGAAAACGACTCCCAACAGAGGCTGAATGGGAATATAGCTGCCGGGGAGGCCTTGAGAACAGGTACTTATCACCATTCTTTTGTTCTGTGTTAGAGATGAAAAGAGTTGTTATTCCGGCTCTGGAAAACCTGGCAGGAGAGAATTTTGGTCATGCTTTCCAGTATGCTTAAAATATTGAACAGCTACATAAGGAAATACAATCATTTCATAACTTCAAGTGAGGGTCTGTGGAAAATAGATCACAGTGAGGGCATTAGACATAGGAGAAGCTATCTTCTGAGGTAAATTCCAGCCATATTCCTTTAAACTATGAGACTTTCTCTGCAATTGATGGAATAATGCCCTTTTAAATTACATTTAAATGGTGTATATACCATCCATCATTCCAAAGCACTGAACAAAATTCGTTCAACAGTTAAAAATCCACATTCAAAAGAAAAGGATTCATAGTTATTGCTTCTGTTTCTTAAAACCATGTTGTGTTTTAATTGGAAGAATAGTTTAGTGCCCCCTTTTTGTTAACAGAACCCTGTTTGAATGACAGACCAATATATTCAGCTTTGCAAGTCCTGTATATTGTGGCAGTATTTACAGCTCCAGGTTTTATATAACTTTATATAACTTTCCCCCTCAGAGATAAGAACTAGGTGAAACTTTAATGTGGGATCAGAGTTGCTACTGTTATATATGTTGATCTACAATACTGGCTATGTAAAACTATGCTGTAAGTCAAAGATACTGAGCACATGTTTTTAATTTACTTTTTATTTAGAAAATCCTGTATGCAATACTGGCAACTTCATCCTGTAGACATAACTTACGGGAAATGATGGCTGCTCTAATTTTTGGTCCTTCTCTTCAAAAGTAACCCACCATTACATTGAACAACATTTGCCTGTCCTTTTCTCCACAGACTTTTCCCTTGGGGGAACAAACTTCATCCGAATGGTCAGCACTATGCTAATATCTGGCAGGGGGAATTCCCTGTGAACAATACTGGGGAAGATGGATACAAAGGAACTGCACCTGTAAGTTGAAAAGTGCACCAAAGGCAAAATTTGGATTAAATCACACTTCAGCAATTGAGCCAGTGCATCTTGGGCAGTTCAGATTTAAAGTAGAGCCTTGCCTCAGAAAATCCAATGGTTCACACTAGTGCTCAGAGATTTACATGGAGAAATAAACAGCAGTTACAGTTGACATGTTTGTTTTATTGTTTTGGCACAGTGATCTGAAATCTGCAAGCATTTTAGAAAATTTTCTAAGTAGCTCCCTACATTTTGAGCAAATACGTACTAGAATATATGTGGTAAGGGATTTTGCAGTTCAAGAGGGGTGTGTGTGGAAGTTATGCCTATAACTTTTTAATGGTAGTAGAACTGGTTTCATAAGCAGCTGACAGATGTGTGCAGGAGAGTTGTGCAGTTGGATTCTTTCAAAATGGGGTGTGTGTGTAGATTTTTTCCTCTGCTATGGATTTTTGCTTACAGCTGTGTTCAAAATTATTCAACCCCCACTGAAATTGAATGTTTTGGCCATTTTGACATTGATTTTGATCATTCAGTCATCTTGCTTACATTTACATGAAAGAGGCACTTGTAGGTCAGAGAAATATAACCTTAAGTTTATAATGAAATAACCACAAATGTCTTTTCTGTGCTCACATCATTATTAGTTTTTATTCAACCCCCAAGTGACATTCAATCTTAGTACTTAGTACAACATCCTTTTACAGTTATAACAGCTTTTAAACGTGAAGCATAGCTTGACACAAGTGTCTTGCAGCGATCTACAGGTATCTTCGCCCATTCTTCATGGGCAAAAGCCTCCAGTTCAGTCAAATTCTTAGGCTTGCGCACTGCAACTGCTTTCTTTAAGTCCCACCAGAGGTTCTCAATCGGATTTAAGTCTGGTGACTGCGATGGCCACTCCAAAATGTTCCAGCCTTTCCTCTGCAACCATGCTCTAGTGGACTTGGAGGTATGCTTGGGATCATTGTCCTGTTGAAAGGTCCAACGTCTCCCAAGCCTCAGGTGTGTGACGGACTGCATTACATTTTCATCCAATATCTCCTGGTACTGAAGAGAATTCATGGTACCTTGTACACGCTGAAGTTTCCCTGTACCTGCAGAAGCAAAACAGCCCCAAAGCATTATTGACCCTCCGCCATGCTTCACAGTAGGCAAGGTGTTCTTTTCGTCATATGCCTTGTTCTTCCTCCTCCAAACATAGCGTTGATCCATAGGCCCAAACAGTTCTAATTTTGTTTCATCAGTCCACAGAACACTATCCCACAACTTTGGTGGTTTGCCCACATGACTTTTGGCATACTGCAGTCGACTCTTCTTATTCTTGGGAGACAGCAAGGGGGTGCGCCTGGGGGTTCTGGCATGGAGACCTTCATTACGCAGTGTGCGCCTTATTGTCTGAGCTGAAACTTCTATACCCACATCTGACAAATCTTTTTTCAGTTCCTCAGCAGTCACACGGGGACTTTTCACCACTCTACGCTTTAGGTAGCGCACAGCAGTCGAAGTCAGCATCTTCTTTCTTCCACGACCAGGTAGCATTTCAACAGTGCCCTTTGCCTTGAATTTGCGAATGATGCTTCCTATGGTGTCTCTTGGTATGTTTAACTTCTTTGCAATCTTCTTATAGCCATTGCCCTTCCTGTGAAGACAAATCACCTCTTCTCTTGTCTTCCTGGACCATTCTCTTGACTTCACCATGTTTGTAACCACACCAGTAAATGTCTAGAAGGAGCTGAGTATCACAGTCATTTTAAAGCTGCCTAATTGGTGCTTATTATGCTTGATTGGTGCTCGGTGACATCCACAGGTGTTTTCAATACCTGATCGAAAACACCTGAATGAACCTCTCTTCTTCAGAGTGGTAGTCTTTAAGGGGCTGAATAATTGTGGCAATGAAGAAACCACAAAAGAAACATTTACTACTGTATTACATAAACAATTGATGTTATTTTAGTTGCATTTGGTTCTTTAAAACGTCCTTGTAGGATTTCATTCTGAATACAATTCCAAATGTACACTATAGTCCCTAAACCCCTTTACAGCATTGGGGGTTGAATAATTTTGAACACAACTGTAGTTGGTTGGCAAATGTACTTGCAGTTGAATATCATGCATGCCTCTAGGTCAGCAACATGGAACAATTCAGGATCCATGTGGTGGGAGTTGGGAGACTTGTGCAGAAGAAATGTGAATAGCATTTTTTTTCTGCTTTCCTACTTGTTTCGAGCAATTTCTATGGAACAATAATGATGCTGCCTTGCATATTGTCAGACCGCTGGTCCACCAGGCCAGTATTGGCAACTTTGATCAGCAGTAGCTCTCCCAAGACTTCAGCCAAAAGTCTTTCAAGCCTTGCCTGGTGCTGAGTATTAAGCCTAGGCTCTAATACATGTAAAAGGAAAGCACAACCTCTACCATGGCTCTCCCAAAATAGCATCTCTCATAGAGTGACTAACCTTGAAATTTCAGAATGATAAATACATTGGTTTGGGATGATTATGACGAAGAAAAACAAAATGTATGGGTGTTGTTTTTGTTTTCTGTTCAATAAACATTGTAGGATTAGTTGTTCCTTTCAAAGCATGATTGCAGATCAAAAGTAGTTTGTTGTTGTTTAGTCGTTAAGTCATGTCCGACTCTTTGTGACCCCATGGACCAGAACATGCCAGGCCCTCCTGTCTTCCACTGCCTCCCGGAATTGGGTCAAATTCATGTTGGTTGCTTCAATGACACTGCCCAACCATCTCATCCTCTGTCATCCCCTTCTCCTCTTGCCTTCACACTTTCCCAACATCAGGATCTTTTTCAGGGCTTAGTCAAGTTACATCCTACTTGGATACTAGATCCATTAATAATAAAAACATCCCCCGTTTCTTTCTCTCTTCTCCCCCCCCCCCAATTTTCTATGTTAAAACTGAGTGGAAAAGTCATTAAGATGGCTGCTTAGTTGGAGATCCTTTCTTCTGTTTCCTTAGTGGAACATGGGGGAAAGGCATTATGCATCCCTGGCTCTATTAACTGCTTGAAGCCTCATTTCTATGGATATGTAAATCAGGTTTTATGAGAAGCATCCGGCTGTGCACCCACTCTGCCGGATGGAAATGTAACAAAGCCTTTTCCTGTTTCAAATGTCATGGTCAGTAAGAAGGCACTATGCAGCTTAGCAATCACACCTGTAGATGTAAATTGAGAACAAGTTGTTTCAGCCAGTAATGATGATCTATTCTTATTGTCATTTAAGAAGGAAAATGTCAAGGTTTTCTTGGCGTGGGATTGTTAGACCCCTGCATTTTGGAACCTACACCTACATGAAGTATTCTTCTGAATAGTTCCTTTATTCTTGAGTTGGTGCATTTCTGATATTTAACTGTGTGGCTTTCCTGCTGCCCTCTCTTTGCTCAAAAAGGACTTGATTGTTTAGATCTCCCAGTTATGATGTTGAAGGGGAAAGCAGTGGCAGAGTTTAGGGGGTCAGGAGCCCCTTGGGTAGCTCAAGAATTAGAGATAGGAAGCTCAGAACCCAGTGAGGTATACTGGTTAAAGTATTACACTGGGTATTGAAAGATCCAGCTTTTAATATGTACTTAGCCATGAAACTCATTGGGTTGTCTTGAGCCAGGTAAATATTCATTGCAGGAAGAAGAGAATATGACAGGATTTTTTTTATATGTTAGCTAAGCAGAATTACCTTTTTGAGCAGTTGGCTTAACCTATTTAGGAGTAGAAGATACGTAGAATAATAATAGTAAAACTGGTCAAACACCCAGCTGGGAATCCCTGGTATTTAGGGCAGCTTGGCAGCTAAAGAAAAGTTTTGTGCCTCCAACATAAAAGGTGAGGAGATTAAAGAAAGGTTTTTTCCCCGGTCCAGAAGGAGAAATGGAAGATCAGAGAACAAAATAAAGAGGCATTCATTTTATTGATATGTGTATTTCTCTTCCCTTTCAGTAAACATGTAGGACAGCAAATTTAATCCAGTTGTCCTTGATCAGAAACCATGTCCTTTGTACATCTTTTCCTACCAGGTAACAGCATTTCCTCCAAATGGTTATGGCTTGTACAACATTGTCGGAAATGCCTGGGAGTGGACATCAGATTGGTGGGGTGTTAATCATTCAGCAGATGCAACATACAATCCGGTAAGTATCTCACATCTCATAAGCAGAATGGGAGTCCCCTCTCTGCTGTTTTGCTACTTCTCCAATTATAAACCTCCACATAACACTGTGGAACTGGATATGCCGATTTGAATTGGGTCACATCATTTCTAATATCATTTCCCACTTTGCTTATTCTTGGCTCAGAATTGCACAAAGGATGTTCACATGCCCCAGGCAGTGTGCCCAGTGATTGCGAGGTATGTGAAAGGTAGTCCAAAACATCTGGAGGACATGAGGTTGCTTCCCCTGCCTTAGGTGAAACATAAAGTTGATTGTTTTCAAATTGCCTTTGCATCTTTCAATAGGAAGCTGAATAAAGTTACCACAGAAGCTTTATTTTGTCACAAAATAATAGAGGTAGCATTGTGTAGTGGACAGAAAGTTTGACTAGGACACGGAAGACCTGTGTTCCAATCCCAACCTGGCCAGGGAAGTTCACTGGAGGTGTCATCAATAAAACCATTCCGTTCCTTAAATAACTCACATATTTAAGAAACCCCACTAGGGTTGCCTTAAGATTGGATAAATTTGACGGCACATAAAGTCATTTTACTTAAGCTAAAGGTGAAAGCAAGCAGACATCCTAGATGTTGTGGAAGTAGCTTAAAGTATCACCACTTTCACTAATCTGGGACCTCCCCTCCTTTCTAAATCCCTTCTTGATTCAGTGTAGCTAAAAGAAGGAAACGGGTGATTATAGAGTGGTGCAGGCCCAGAGAAGCAGAGGTACAAGTGTCGTTGAT
Source organism: Pogona vitticeps (assembly GCF_051106095.1). Classification (NCBI taxonomy): domain Eukaryota; kingdom Metazoa; phylum Chordata; class Lepidosauria; order Squamata; family Agamidae; genus Pogona; species Pogona vitticeps. The sequence goes on along the minus strand of NC_135784.1, from coordinate 52,702,759 downwards.
TAGCTGTTGCTACTTGACTTTCCAACAACCAACATGAATTTAACACAACTCCAGGAGGCAGTGGACGATAGGAGGGCCTGGTGTGCTCTGGTCCATGAGGTCACAAAGAGTCGGACATGACTGAACGAACGAACGAACTTGACTTTCCACAATAAACACATGGAGAAGCTCCTTCCCTGTCATCATTTACTTAGAAGCCTGGGGAGGCTATGCAGATTGCTCTCATCAAATTGGAACCCACTGCATTAGTTACTGGCTCATTTCTGTTATGTTAAGAAGCTCGGTTAAACACTTAACCATTTCCTAATTCAACTGACTCCTAAGAGACCCTCTCCTGTATGGACTCCTTCCCCCGGCACCTGCAGAACATTCCTCCTTTCTTCTCAGGCACCTTGTCTGCGGAAGTTAATCAACAACATTATCAGCAAGCAACAAGGTCTTCTCAGCTTCAGCCCTGCTTTATGTTCTTCTTCTTTTTAAAAGAAAAGAAATTAAAGCCATTGTACCTTCTTTTCACAGATAATCTTTATATACACCGCCTTTATGTCTACTTTGCTTTCCTTTGTTTTCATTTTTTTGTATGAATGTTGGGAACATGGGCTCAGTTGTCCAATACAGATAGCAGAATGGGGTTCTCTTCATCCAGTGGGGACAGTCCAACAGCCTTTGGAGCCCTGCAAGTTGCTAACTCTTGGACTTGTCCTGTGATGTATTCAGTCACTGTTCTTGCCCTCTGACTCAAGCAGTTTTCCTGAGTCTCACATAAGGTCTTTCCATCACCTGGCAAAATGATCCTTTCAACTGAAGAGCACAAGTTGCTTTAGGGAGCAGTGGACAATGTGCCTTTATGAGAAGCAAGACAATTCATGGGAGGGCACGTGATGACTTTTGATGGTTTTAGTTTGTTTGGGTGTGGTAGGACTTCATCATTGCAATGTTTTCCCATTGATAATACTGGAGGGTGCCAGTGCCTGGAAGATGTTATTGTTCTCAGACCTCCAGGGAAGAAGACTTACTTGGTAAATGATTTGGAGCAAAGAGGGGTTCCTAGGCTGTGAAAGAACAAAACAGGGCAGAAACGCGAGATTAATCTTTTTTGCTAAAGCTCTGAAAAAACTGAAGCACTGGAAAGGGAGCATTAGAAGTCAGCAACAGTTTCTTCCAAGATCTGAAAACATACTTGCTTGTGATTGTGTTTCATGTATCACAGTTAATTTTTCAAGCTGCTTCAGCTTTTGTTAGGATGTGTGTATAATGTACGTATGTCATCAAGTTGGAACTGACTTATACCAACCCCAACAGGCCTTTTAAGGTAAGTGAGACATTTACAGAGTGGCTTTATCAGCTCCACACACCCAGTGCATTTCTATGGCTGAGCAGGGATTTGAACATCGACCTCCTGAGTCCTAGTCTGTCACTCTATCCACTACACTACACTGAGTATCTCTATATCAGGTCGAATGTATCAATTTATTTATAGGCAGCTAGTCTATGCATCATTGTAAGATAAGGAACCTCAGATGATAAAACAGGTTATAAGATCCCATCTGTTGTGCACACTGCTACATATAAACTCTTGGTGGCTTTCACACTTTATCAGGGGGAAGGGGTTATCTGGAGCATAAACTGTTCAGCATGGAGCCTTGTTGGGAAAAGGTGTTCCAAATGTTACATATTTCTTCTACTCTTTTTCTCTAAAGAAGACTCAAAGCTAACTTGTTATGAATTACATGATAGAAAGTCTGCAGCCTCAATTTTTTTTAAAGTTTACGCACAGACTGTTACAGTGGAGCTCTATAGACATTTACTTGGACATAGATTCCACTGAATTTAGTAGTGCTATTTTGATGCAAATGTGCATCGGATTTCAGCCTTAAGAAACAATCAGATCTGCTGGAGCTCTATCTGGATTTAGAAGGAATGCATGCAAAAACATGTATAGCTGCTTTGCATGTGGTTGTATTATTTCCTTCCATATATATTTGTATGGGATTCTCTCCTCTTACATAAGATATGATAGCACATAGCTAAAGGTAAAGGTTCCCCCTTGACATTTAATCCAGTCGTGTCCGACTCAAGGGCACGGTGCTCATCCCCGTCTCCAAGCCATAGAGTCAGCGTTTCTCCGAAGATAGTTTCCGTGGTCATGTGGCCAGCACAACTAGACACGGAATGCAGTTACCTTCCCACCGAGTTGGTACCTATTTATCTACTCGCATTTTTACATGCTTTCGAACTGCTAGGTTGGCAGGAGCTGGGATGAGCACCGGGAATTCACTCCATCGCGTGGATTCAATCTTACAACTGCTGGACTTCTGACCTTGCAAGCACAGAGGCTTCTGTGGTTTAATCTGCAGCGCCACCACGTCCCTATCATAGCACATAGCTGAACTGTAATTGTAGTATTATTAGAATTGCTAAAAACACCTTGTTAAAAGCCTCATTTCTAAACTTTTTCAAAGGTCTTCATCAACCTCGTCTTAACCCATATCTGTCCAGTGCCTTCCGTATCATTTCCTTGCTTTCTCTGCAGCACTTAACTGCATTATTTTTCCTAAACCAACAATACAGGGGTGATCACCACTTGAGCAATACTAAATGAAAATAAGTGTTGTAGCAACCTGTCATCTTGCTACATCTTTCAAAATGAATGAAGATCTAATTGAAAGACAAAAGAAAAGCCAACCCACTCAAGTACTGAGGGGTATGTGTTGAGAGATCTGTGCATAAAACCAGAAAATCCTTTATTTCCGGTGCCTTTTGAAGGCAACTTCTTTGCCCTCAGTGGTGGATCTCACATTCACCAATGAAAATAGTTTGAATTCCTCACAACCCAAAATCTTGAATCCTTGCTTTAATTTAAAGCAGTTGCAGCATGCTGATTTTTGACAAAGTGGCTTAACTTATCCTATTTTCCTGTATCTCTCAGAATGGCTTTCAGAAAACAACAGTTTTTAAGCACCCTGAATTAATTCTTATAGACCAAATACAATAACTTATGTTTATGAGTTATGAGGGATTTTTATTTTTATTTTTTGGGCTCTACTGGACTTCCAGTGTATTGAAGGCTAGTAATTGGGTTACCTAAGATCATGGCCACCAGGAGGTCCCATCACCTCCTGGCAAATACAAGGGGAAGATATGAAGGTAGTGACAGATTTTACTTTCCTGGGTTCCATGATCACTGCAGATGGTGACAGCAGCCACGAAATTAAAAGACTGGTGCTGGAGGAGGCTCTTGAGAGTCCCCTGGAATGCAAGGAGACCAAACCTATTCGTTCTGAAGAAAATCAACCCTTCTCACTGGAAGGACAGATCCTGAAGCTGAGCCTTCAATACCTTGGCCATCTCATGAGAAGAGAAGACTCCCTGGGAAAGACCCTGATGTTGAGAAAGTGTTAAGACAAAAAGAGAAGGGACGACAGAGGACGAGATGGCTGGACAGTATCATTGAAGCTACCAACATGAATTTGACCCAACTCCATGAGGCAGTGGAAGAAAGGAGGGCCTGGTGTGCTCTGGTCCATGGAGTCACAAAGAGTCAGACATGCTTTGCTATAAGAAACTGATTATCAGAGCCACAATCAGCTCCCGGTCTTGCTTTTGCTGACTGTATAGAGCTTCTCCATCTTTGGCTGTAGAGAATATAATCAATCTGATTTTGATATTGCCCATCTGGTGATGTCCATAGAATCATCTCTTGTGTTGTTGGAAAAGAGTGTTTGTGATGACTAGCTTGTTCTCTTGACAAAATTCTATTAGCCTTTGCCCTGCTTCGTTTTGAACCCCAAGGCCAAATTTACCTGTTGTTCCTTTTATCTCTTCACTCCCTACTTTAGCATTCCAATCCTCTATAATGAGAAGAACATCTTTCTTTGATGTCATTTCTAGAAGGCATTGTAAGTCTTCATAGAATTGGTCAATTTCAGCCTCTTCAGCATTGGTGGTTGGTGCTTAAACTTGGATTACTGTATCGGACTTTCCTTTTACTTCCAGGCGTGTCCACAGCTCAGTGTCCTTTCAGCTTTGGCCCAACCACTTCATTAGCTCTGGAGCTACTTGTATTTCTCCTCCACTCTTCCTCAGTAGCATGTTGGACGCCTTCTGACCTGAGGGGCTGATATTCCAGCGTCATATCTTTTAGCCTTTTGTTTCTGTCCATGGAGTTTTCTTGGCAAAGATACTGGAGTGGCTTGCCAGCTCCCGCTCCAGGTGGATCGCGTTTTGTCGGAACTCTCCACTATGACCTGTCCATCTTGGGTGTCCTTGCACGGCATAGCCCATAGCTTCTCTGAATTACTCAAGCCCCTTCGCCACAACAAGGCAGAAATCCATGGAGGGGAAAATCATAATAGGGCTTATTTTCAGTTTAGGTCTTATTTTCAGGGAAACAGAGTATTTCCTAAACCAACTGAGAAATCCAGCATCCATGCCTTCCACCCTCAGCGGGACCAACCTACAAAAAAGCAGAGTATATCAATTGTGCTGAGTGCTGTCCTCTGAAGATGCCGGCCACAGAGACTAGAGAAACGTTAGGAAGAACAACCTTCATAACATGGCCAAAGAGCCCAAAAAACCCACAACAACCATTATATCAATTGTGCTTCTTGGAATTGCAGCTTGCAAACAAGGGTGCAGGACATTGTTTGACCCAACATATTACATTAGTTGGTGGGGAGGAAGAAATACAGTTTGTCTCATTTTTATTTTTATTTTGTCTGTCCCTGAGTCTCACCCTGTGGCTGAGACTCGGGTCATGGTTTGCAACTCTTCTGGTGACAGTGTCATAAAATGCTTGCCATTTGTATCTAGTTCAGTCTGAATTGTGCAACAACATTTGACTCTGCAGGATTAAAATTGACAGCACATGCGCTGGTTCTCTCGGAATCTTCTAGAGCTTTTGGATAAAAGTAACAAAGTGTAGAGTTGCCCCTATCGCGCATGCTCTGATAGCATCTTGTAGAGCAGTGGTCCCCAACCTTGGGCCTCCAGATTTTCTTGGACTACAACTCCCAGAAGCCTTCACCAGCACCTCTGCTGGCCAGGATTTCTGGGAGTTGAAGCCCAAGAACATCTTGGAGGCCCAAGGTTGGGGACCACTGTTGTAGAGAACCAGCATGGCCAGGACTACAATTTTAATGTTGGCTGGAGTTTTTTGGGAGTTGTAGTCTAGAAAAAAGTATCATTCCTCATTCCTGTTTGTTCCTGTCTAGCAGAGCTCTTGCTGCAAACAGCTCAGTATGTTTTATTTTTTCAAACCCATGAGAGCCTATCTCCGCTCCCTCATATTCCTCTTCCACGAGTCTGAATATAACTGCTGATCAACCAACATGGACTAACTTGCAATATGAGAATGCTTAATTATTCATTGAATTGGAAAACACAGTCAGTGTCTGTTTTATAAATGCATGATAGTTGGACCTCCAGAAAGCTATTCTGCTGAAATAGCAAATCCAAATTCTTCAAGTAACATAAATAAGCAAGACGAGAACTTCATTACTATAATTACAGTTTCCATCAGGCTGCCTTTTTTTCTTTTTTAAATGCTTTCTATTTTTAGGCTAGGGTGAAGGCAACTGAGCTAAGGATTTAAAAGAAGCTATGCTCACTTGTACCTTCTGGAACATTCCTTGGGTTGTGTGTATGTATTGGTACTACATAGACCAGGAATATATATCTATATAAATTCATAAGTATTTTTTTCCAGTTTTCTGCTTCCTGAGCAGTCTGTTCCATTTCCAGAAACTTTCTATTTTGTATCATTTCCCTTCCCAACATTCCCTTTGTGAACATTTCTCCCTGATACTTCTCCATGCCCCCAGCTATTCCATGCTAGCTTTCCTGACATGACTATCAGTTGCTATTTACTATGATATGAAAAATATAATGATGGAATTTTTAATGAGAAAGAAAATGAGTCCAGTTCTAGTTTGAAAAAAATAAAAGAATCACAAACCGCAGTTTAGCCAGTCAATCAGCTTGCCTTCCACCCTTTTATTTTGCATCTTTACTTATTTCTTTCAATTTTTTGTTTTCTATAACACCGCCACAACCCATATGGTGGAGAAGATTTGTGCTTCTTAAGACAATGCTGATGATATAAAAATATGTTAGATCTGCAAAGAGGTCTGTTCTCAGTTATTGTTCTACAAGTATGCCATGTATTTGTTCTACAAATACAACTCATATAGAAGAGACTCTCCAAAGACAGAACCTGGTCTGGTCTGTATTTTTGTGTACATCCCTGTTTCGCTTTGTTTGCAGTGAAACAAATGGGTGATAGTAACCAATTCTCTCTCTCTCTCTCTCTCACACACACACACACACGCACACATGCACACACACACACCCTCCACTTCTGGATTTATGATCTAATAGTTTTACAGTCTCTGAGCAAATGTTGAAAATTAACACATGCAGACATACACACAATCGCAAATAGTTAGAACGTAGGGTGTTTGGTTGTTGGCTTCTGTTTGTTTGTTTTACATAGGGTTGTTTCAACATCCTGCGTGTTTCCTAATAATGCTTGCTATCCACACTGCAAATGAGAGAGGAACCACCGTCGCTATTCGAGTCTTTTATAATTCAAGCCACTAGTTCCCAATCTTGTGTCCTCCAATGTTGTTGGATTACTATTCCCGGAGTCCATCTCTACTGAGTCGTGTTATCTGGGGCTTCTAGAAGGTGAAGCCCAACAATGTCTAGAGAATCACACTTGAGAACAATTTGCTTTAAAATAATAGTGGAAAACCAAGATGATTTTGCTTCTAGCAATGAAGGGTAGATAACAGTATCATTTCTTGTGTGCGCATGAATGAAAGGGAGGATTAAATGCTCCTGTTTTGTCAACTGTAAGTTATCAGCTTATAGAGAATCAGTGAAGTGTGAATGTGATAAATTAACTGTGCTTCTTCTTAACCTAGAGATGGCTTTTAATTTAAGCTTTTTTTTTTTTGCTGTTGGAAGCACATGGTTACTGGGGCAGAACTGTGTACATTTCAGCACTGAGGGGCTAATTTAGCTCTGTGGCGCCACAGAAGGCTTGAGACTTCTGTTTTTCCATGAGGAAAATTACAGATTAGTGTTTAGAAATGCTTTTTGGATCACTTCATAAATATTAGCAGATGGAGACATTTAAAAAGTTTAAAGGAGCACTTGTAAACCAAGCTTTCTTCGGCACTCCAGTGATGTGAGCGTTACCTTGCAGCAGTCTTTTTATTTGCCAACTATCTGACTCCCGGATTTAATAGTGGCCTTTTCTTTTAAAAAGTAAAAAGCAGCACCTTACGGTCGAAAGCCTCCTGGAGGTCCTCAGAAGCCAGTGATGGTGGTGGTGGTGGACCCCCTGGGGGGTCGCTGGGGGAGGCCCCCACGGGGCCTGCTGAGGCCTGCTGAGGCCTGGGGAGCAAGCGATGGTCGCTGGGGGAGGCCCCCACGGAGCCTGCTGAGGCCTGCTGAGGCTTGGGCAGCAAGCGATGGTCACTGGGGGAGGCCCCCACGGAGCCTGCTGAGGCCTGGGCAGCAAGCGATGGTCGCTGGGAGAGGCCCCCACGGGGCCTGCTGAGGCCTCTGGAGGCCTGGGGAGCAAGCAATGGTCGCTGGGGGAGGCCCCCACGGGGCCTGCTGAGGCCTCCGGAGGCCTGGGCAGCAAGCGATGGTCGCTGGGGGAGGCCCCCACGGGGCCTGCTGAGGCCTCCGGAGGCCTGGGCAGCCAGCGATGGTCGCTGGGGGAGGCCCCCACGGGGCCTGCTGAGGCCTCTGGAGGCCTGGGAAGCCAGCGATGGTGGCATGGAGGGGACAGTATTCGCTCCATAAGACGCATGCACGTTTCCCCCCAGTTTTTTGGGGAGAAAAAGTGCGTCTTATGGTGCAACAAATACGGTAATTCTCTTCTTGTATATTGGCATGCCTGGACTTAGTAAGGACAATAGTGATTCATAATTGTGTATAATCAGGAGAACATCAGGAGCTGCAGCAGGGCCCTGAATTAGGGTCTTCAGCCTGCCTCTTTAAAAGCAGGCCTCAAACAAGCCAGGCAGATTTTTATGCTTTCACTGTGATCAAAGTCAAATAGGCAGGAAGATGCAAGCACAAACAAATATTAGCTTTTCATAACTTATCCTGAATGTAAAGTTAGGTGTGAGTTTTATTTGGTGCTCCTTCTGATAATACAACGCTAATGTACTGTCTTACACGTTGACATTGAGAGAGCCTCTCTAGAACACCAGAAGTTGCTGGTGGGACTGGGTTCTACCCTCCAGTTACTGCTGCCTTCTGACTTGGAGGGAATTCTAGAAAATGCTGCAATTGGGAATTCAGAACTTGGAAATATTATTGAGGGAGTTATAGTTGGAAAAAGGTACCTTTTCTAAACTCTGGACAACATCGAAATTATGGAAACAGGTTTAATTATTTTTCAACAGGATGAGAGCATAAAGTGTTCTACCCCTTTAAAAAATTAATGCCCAGAAAGAACAAGAAGGAAGGGAACATTTTTGCTTTGTGTAAGACTCCTATTACTCTGATCATCTTTTTTCCCCTCCAAGGCACCACACAATAGCTGCGATCTTCCTATCATTAATGCAGTACAGTTTGCTTTTCCCCGCATTGGTAGCAAAATTCATTTTCTTCTAGGAAATTTAGTCTTATGCTGGCAAACCTCTCCCCCTCTGAAGAGATAGGACCGATTAGGATGGTCTGCCCCAAAGGCTACTGGATCCAGTTGATTTTGCAGAAGGCCATAGGGGGCTTTCCTGATGATATGGTGGGCAGTTCTGTCGAAGCTCAGGTTAATAGTTGGTATAATCTGGCATCCTGGGTGGGTGACACAATTGCACCTGAACACCCTTTCCATTGCAGAGCATGTCTTTCTCCATGGTTTACAGATTAATTTGAAGCAATCAAACAGCAAGGAGAAGGCTGGAGAGCAGATGCAAGCAAGCTCCCTCGGACGGTAATCTATGGTAGCTGCAGTTAAAAAAATGTCCAGAGTTTATTGTAACTCCTTCAAAGCGGCTGAGGCATATTATGTCAGTTTAATGATTCAGCTGCCAGTCAACAGGAAGAACTTCATCATATAGCCCAGAGCCTTCTTAACTCTGGACAGACAAATGTGTTGCATCCAGATTTACTTCCATGTAACCAAGTGGCAGCCCATTTTAGAATGCTGCAGCCAGGTTAATATCAGGGGCTAGAAGATTTGATCATGTTTCCCCGATTCTAGCCAATCTGCACTGACTCCCTGTTGTCTACCATCTTAGTTTTAAGGTGTTAATTATGACCTATAAAGCCCTAAACAGTTTAGGACCTAGTTACGAGTCATAGCACCTCTCCCCAAGGGTGTTTCCTTAGGGTGCTCCTCAGGCTGCAATACCACAAGGCAAAAAATAAAATAAAATAAAAATAATACTAGGACCTTCACTGTGGAATAAACTTCCACCAGAAATTAAACAGGCCCTTCTCCCTATAGATTTTCAGAGGATCAGTAAAAACCGAATTATTTAAGGAGGCCTTTGACAACATCCTAGGTTAATTTTTGAGACCCATATTCTATTGCTGTTATTATATTACTGGGCATTTTGTCTTATGTTATGGTTTATATAATTTGGTTCACCTAAGCCACCAGGTGGCAATTCTTGGTCACCTTCCTATAAATATAAGTCACTTGTGTCACCATTTTAACATCTTTGTTAGTTTGGCAGCAACTCAAGCTGAGGTGATAAGCTCTGGCTGCTAGGCCTCTGTGCTGTTTCAACAAGTGCTTTATGGGTTGTGTCCCTCTGTTCAAAGTTCTCAATATTTTCTGGCAGATATGTATTTCACAAGCAGATTGTGCTGTGGTTTAATTTAATGCTTTGGGTATATATTTCAGCTACAGTAGTTGCTCCATTTTGCTAGTGTACTTTTATGTGATACACAAAGATGGAAAAAGAATGGCTTGGACACTATTTATTACCGCCATTAAGTGTCCTGATAAGTGTTCTATTTTCTAATGCCAAAATGAATTGCTCACTAAATCAAAGATGGGCAAAGTGCAGGCTTCAAGATGACAGTGGCCTGAAATTCTCATTATTTCTCAACATTAACTATGCTGGGTAGGACTGATGGAATTGCAATCTAACCATACCTGGAGGGCCACATTTTATGCACCCCTAAATGATGTTGTCTCTTTCTCGTGTCCATGATGGTGGTAATTAAGCTAGACTTCCTTTAAAGTATAGATGTAATGTTTCCTTCTGCATATGTAAAACTTTAGGCCTTGTGGGCTAAAGTTGAATAAAAATCCAAGTAGAACAGCATTAAAAGAAAGATGTGCAAACATAATCCATGAATTCTGCCTGAGGAAGCTGTTGTGTGTGACTGAGTACTTTGTATCTTTTATATATTTTTTAAAAAAACCTATTCATGTGTAACTTAGTTAATTCACATTGACCAGATGTTTCTTTTGCCAACTGAGCCCAACCCCTAAAATCATTATTTGTTTTAACATCTCTGTTAGGCTTTTTACTGGTTAAATGTATTTAAAAAGTAACTCATATGTTTACATCTCTTTTTTTAACCGTGGTTTGATCATCTAGATAGGCATGACTGATTTCTGGAATCCATCTGTCACTCTAGTTTAAAAAAAGATTTGCAGAAAAATGTAAACGCTGTATTAGGCTGTGAGATTTGTGACACTGGCCAAAATCCTTTAGTAAATTGCACTAGAGTAGCCCATTGAATCAATTTGAATTCTGGTGAGTCAACCGCTCCATAGCTTCCATTGATTCAAATGGGCCTACTCTAACTACAACTTGCTATGCTAAAGTAAATTACAAACATATCAGGCAAAATCCAAAGAAACAAAACAAAAACATGCAGCACCTTAAACTATTATATTTTAATGTGAGCTTTCGTGGTCACGTCCACTTCATCTGACATATCGAGAGAGAATGAAATGTTGAATGAAATATCAGTTTCATATTAAATATTGATTGGCTCTTGGACATATGCTACATTTACATGTAGTAATTTATGGCTTCTGTTGTTTTAGGGCTCTGTTGTAAAAATTCTTCAGGAGTCAGACTGCAGTTAGAGTAAGACCTATTTGAATCTATAGAACGTATGACTCACCAAATCTGCACTGATTCAGTAGGCCTACCCTAGTGTGATTTACTACACTAAGCAACAGGATTTGGCTATTTGGCTTATCCAGCATTGTATTGTGGTGTATGAGTGTTGCTGCATGATTGAATTTGACGCATACATCTGATTTAATGATACGGGGCTGCACCAGTGTGGTTGTGCTGCTCTTAGAAAAGTATATCCTGTTATTCTTCAAACATGATGCATTTTTTGCATATGCCAGTTGGATTTCAACACTGTATTACTATTATCCAATAAATACATTTCTAATTACTTTGTTTTCTTTCTTATAATATAGTTTCCGTAGCAGCTTTGAAATAGCTAACATACTGTGTGGAACTGGCTACTTATTTTGGGTGCTGTGGTTATGACTAAGTTGCATCTTCAAAGTAATGCAAGAAGTAATTATAAATCTGCTGGTTTAGCTACCATGAGTAAATGTGTATAGTGGTTTTCAAAATAAACTTCTAGGGAAATTTTAAGGTGCAGTATCAGAATTGACCACTAGAGGTTAAGGCTGCTCAGAGAAACATCCTTCTATACTGTACTTTGCTTTCAGATCTTACACAAAAGATCTGAGGGACTTCAAGGAGGAGAGGGGACATGGTTTGGGGGTTTTGTAGATGCCTCCATCCCTGCCACCTTTATAACCCCATCCACAGCTTTAAGTATAATGCCTGAATAAGGCTTTAGTCATCTTGTAATGTTTAGGCGTTCCAAAACCCACCTTGCTATGTCCCCGTACAATATTACACCCAGTCCAATATTGGGTAGATTTTAAAAAAGCACAGATTGGCAAAGGTGTGTGCTGCAATATTTATGTTAATAAACAAAATATTTTGGAAGCAGAGAGAGAGAGAAAGCAACTCCATTAGGATAGAGCTTTTTCTACTTAAGATTGAATTCCCTCAATTGTGATTAAACAATGTTTGTAGCTAGAAAGGAATTCAGTTCAGTAGAGTATGTTGTGTAATGCAAATAAATGGCCTGAAGGGGCTACAGTTCAAGTGGTTCAATAATGGGTTGACATGCCTGCTTCAAACCAAGGTTTTTATTTTCAGTCATGCTTTGCTGCAAAAAAAGAGAAACCTCTCTTATCTTTCTCTTTACATAATTAATTGGGGGAATTAATCCAAAGAGTCTTCTAATTATATCTGTGCTTTAGAAGCAGAGGTTATATCCTTTGGTATTCTGTGCACATACAGCCATTGTGTAGGCACGTGAGAGTACTTTGAAGGATTATTGGACTTCTTGTGAGTTGCTTTTCTTCCCAGTTGCCAGTGGCAAAATCAAGATGAGGGGGCACACTCAGTGTTGCCTTTTTGATGGAGATGCTTCAGATTTTCAGTCACGCCTTCTGTTTGTTTCTATACAGTATTGCTACAGGGAAGCCTATTCTGGCAGCACAGTAATAGCTTTTCACATCTTGTACGCTGTTTGAGGGGCAGAAGTTCTTTATGTCATTTAGAAAAAAAACTGGATAAGACCCTACTGGCAAAGCTAAGACATTCTGCATTCAGCTTTAGAAGTACTTCTGCCTGATCCATAGATTCTTATAGATTGAATAAGTAGATCACTTATTGGGTTGTGGACTGAAATTAGTCGTGTGATCAATCACTTGGAACAGGAGTGGGCAGATCCTCCCATAGAATTTCATTTTAAAAAAACAGCTGCTCACCTTTTAACCTTTTTTTCTGCAGTGGTTATACCTAAATAGTGAACCTCTTATCCCCATATGGTGTTAATCTGCTGCTAGTCTTCTATAGATTACAATAACCATTATTCTTCTATCCACAGAAAGGACCTCCAACAGGAACTGACCGAGTGAAGAAAGGTGGATCATATATGTGTCATAAGGTAATGACCAAAATACTTCCTAATTTCAGAAGCAGTTATTGGTCTGATATTAGTATGTACAGATTGTGATTTGTATTATCTCTTAACTAGTAAATTAAACTGCATTTCATGGCATATCTCTGAAGGAAGTGGCTTTAGAAGTACTCCAGTGGACACACTGAAGTAATGCTGAAATGACAAACTCTTAATTTAAGTTCTCATTTATATTAGCTGAGATAACATATCAGTTGCCTACTAATTTTAGCTTGATGGCAATTTAGCTGTTCCACTTTTACACAGATAGTGAAGAACCTGACAATCTTCTTTTTACTCCAGCAGACAACCCACACAACCACCGGCACGAGGGACTCAAAGTCCTTAAAGAATGTAGGCATTTAAAAGTTTTTTAAAGTTCTTATTGAAGATGAAAGACTACTCAGGCCTTCACAAGTACAGCCAAGAGCAGAATTAGGGTTGCCAGTGTGAATTCTGAGTGCTACCTGAAGTAGGAAAACAAAATGGACTGGAGGGGGAAAATACAGTACAGACCAGGAGGTAATTGTCTTCAGGGAGAGATGCTAAGAATGCAAGAAAAATCAAGTGGAAAATGTGTCTCAAACACCCTTCTCAGTGTGTTCAGAAAGTAGAAACATGCACACATTCAACTGAAATGCTTTCTGGCCTATTTAAGAGAAACTGCAAGCTGATTTCTTTCCATTTCTTTTTCCCTGTCTTTTTTTTTAATTGCTATATACTTGGTGATAAGTAATTGATTTGAAACACTTTCGGCACAATTGCAGGAAATGCACACACATTCCTCCATGACCATTTAGCTAATTCCCAAAGTGATGTACAGCAGAGTCATTGCAAAACACCTCCAAGCGAGCCAAAGCTTGTTCACAATTTCATGTGTTCTATTTTTAAATGAATCTTACTGTGTATCCCCTCACCTTGGATGCTTCAGAGGCCCTATTGGTTGCACTGTTTAAGGTTTTCATCTCCATAAGAACATTACATTTTCTATATTGAGATCACATGCTCTAGATAGATTTTATTTTGGGGTAAAATCAGTGTCACATAATTATTGGTAGATTTGACTAAGTAAAAAAATAGTTTTCTTTGTAGGTGAGCATTGCAGAAATGAAAGGCTTTCTTTAAACAGTTCATTAAATGTTTTTGTTCTTCAGGTGTGGGAAATACATTTAAATAATACAGTCTTGAGTAATAATGCAACATTTCTCTACTATTGCCCACTGTTAAGGTGTACAGACAGGTTAGCTAAGTGGAACTCAATATTTAGTGACTCTCCTAGCTTACATTTGATTGGCTGAAACTGACAGGCAACCTCACAAACCAATCTGAATTAGTTCCTGAGCCGAGCCTCATAATATTCCTTGCTTCATCCCTTCTTCCTCTTACGTGTACTATACAATTAATGTAGACATTTATAAAAGAAGAGATGCAGGAGCACACCCCTGGCTCTCAGTTAAATGGATTTTCAAATGTACAGGCAGTGCAGGTAGAAACTTCTCTTTGGACTAACAGAGTTACTAAAATTTCAATAGGTGCCTGTCTTAAATCATGACCTCTAGTTGTATTTTATGTTTCTCACAAATTTGCTATACACGGCCAGATAATTTTTTAAAAAAACTTCATACCTTAAAAAAGAAAATATTGGAGTTTTTCAGGCAGTTCAAGAATGGACATAGTAGTTTAAAGACAAGAAGGAAGGGAATCACTGTATCATGTTTGTGGGTATTTGTTTGTTTATTTGTTTCATATGCCACCCTATTCGTGCATTATCTACTACATGTAGTTTCCAAGTTAAAACCAATGGTTTATTTCCATTGTGGAATGGGGTGAGGGAGATGGATTGAAAAATGAACTGCCAGGGCAGAGGAAGGAGGCAAATTGGGGCTATGAAGGGTCTGTCGGAAGCTTCAAGAGGGAAAAGAGGCTCTCAGCAGCGACAGCAGCTCAGAAGCCTGTTCAGGAGAGGTGGCTATGAAACAAAAGTGACATATAATTTTGTGGGCGATGTCGACCATCTGTGTTTCAGTATGTCATTTTTAGCCCTTCCTTGTTACATCAGGCTAATTGGTGATTTTTGAAAGCCGAGGGCAAAACTGTGTATGGATTCTCCTGCACAACCGTCAGTACCTCTCTGCTCAAAGTCATCTTAATTTAAATACGGTTGCGGGCCTCTGGTATCGTTAAACTGAGCTTGAAAGCAGAAGGAAAATGAGTGGTCTGTGGGTCTGTGCAGATGGCCAGTTGGGTGTAATGGGGAAAAGTCATCTTGATAACATGCTACTGATTGCATTAATTTAATAAGAGTGTGTGTTTTATTGAATGATGTGTTAGAAACTGAACTCTTTTTTGGACTCTTTCTATCTTCTGCCACAATAGGGTGGGCATTGAACTTCTGCTCAGACAGAAAGGCCAATTTTATTTAATAAATGAAAACTGGGGCTACTCTCTGCCAGATTTCAGAGATACTGATGTTATGGTGTGCATACATTTGTCTGTGATTGTTGTGTTGTGTTCTATTGTGTTGGCTGGAATTACCTTGGTTTTGCTCTCTGAACTTGGGAATCCAATCTGAATTCCTTGTTCAATTAAAAAATAGTACAAATTCCTGTTTATTGAATGAATGAAAATGAGTTGATTTCAGTGGATAGGCATACAAACACTTACAGTCCAAAAAAATTCCTCAACTGCTACATTAAGCAGATACACTGGAACATTCTCAGTATTAAATTAAATGCAGTCCCCAGGTTGCATTCATGGAAGGTGGAGCATCCCATTTTCACCACTCACCCACTTACTGCAGCCTTCAGCACTGTATTCTGTACTGTCCCAGAGAATCCCACCACCCTTGTGGCTAGCTTTTCAGGGTACATGAGGTGAGAAAATACATGTGCGCGTGTATGTCAGTGAAGAAAGGATGTCACAACGTACATGAGGCTGAGACCTTTCTACTAGCTGAAAGCCATAATTGGCTACATCCCAAATTTTTAGATATCTTGAGATAGTGCACAGTTGCAAGAATAAAAATATGTGTCAGTTTCCGTAGCAGTAGTTATATGGATATCAAGAGAGGCTTCTTGCTTTATAAAGTATTTTTCTAGGGTAGATTTGGAATATAGGTGCCCATCCCTCAATACCAGGATCACTATCAGTTGCATGGTTGTGGACATGAGATACAGATATGAATTGCATGTTTCTCTTACTGGTTCCCCCCCCCCCCCAAAAAAAAAGGTATCACCAAGCTGTCTTGCATAGATATTGCCAGAACAGACCAGTAACAGATTACAAGGCCTGGCAATCTCCATAGCAACAAAGATCCTATCTTTCTCCTATAGCTACAGCTCTAAAATGAAAAAGCAGGGCTCTCCAAGGAGGGTAAAAGGCTGCTAGGGAGCCATGAGCAATATCAGAATAAAAATGGGAGAGGGACAAAAATACATAATTGTGAACGACGTTAAAAGGAAAAACAGAGAAAAAGAAAAAATGTAAAAAAAACACCAAGGGAAAACACTAGGATTTGAAGATGTTACTCTTCATTATTACAGTATTATGTTATTTTAATGACAACTCTCCCATTTCTCTCACCTAGGCAGCTACTGACCATGCTGGCTGAAAAAAAAATCTGGCATTTGTAGTCTGCCGGGATCCATGCAGATTAAAGGTGTCACTCATCTGGTGTTTCAGCTCCACAGTCTGAGCACAGTGTGAAAGACTGATCTACTGTGACTAAGCTAAGGGTTTTCCACAGTTGTTGCTGCCTCTGGCTTTCTGAGGAGTGGAACCAGGAGAGAGAGTCTACACTTTGTATGCCCAGTAAAAGGTTTCCCATGGCCAAAATTGCAGCATGGGATAGATTCAGATCAATGGCTCCTTGAGGATGAGTGTACTGAAATATCTGGAAGCTGTTCAACTATACCCTTAGCTGGAACATATGTTAACATGCTTGTAAAGCTGGCAAACACTGTTCTACTTGTGGGAGTGATCCCCGGTAATGTTTCTGTTACCAAAAACTGAAATGAAAACACTATCAAGTCCCTTTATGTTAATTATGCTCAATGAGACATGATTATTTTATTTCTTGTCCCTGTGAAGTAAACCATTAAGACCATCTCTCTATTAAATAGGATGTAATGATAAATTAAGCAGCATGTTATATACCGGTATACACATACATTTACCACTACAGCCTATACGGTGGTGCCCCGCTTGATGACATTAATTCGTTCCAGCGAAATCGCTGTAGAGCAAAAACGACAAACGAAATTTAAAAAACGCATTGAAACACATTGAAAACCGTTCAATGCGTCCCAATGGGCTGAATACCTGCTCATCCAGGAAAGATCCTCCATACGGCGGCCATTTTCTGGTGCCGGTTAAGTCCAATAATCCTTCAAAGTCCTAAAAACAGCAGGGGGCCATTTTCTTCAGCCGTCGACCATTTTGAAACCCAACGATCAGCTGTTTGCTGATTGACATAACGCGAAAATCAGTTCCTGAAGCAGGGAACCAATCATCGTGAAACGAAAAAAACCCATTCGCAAAAACTTCAATGTTAAGCGGATTCATCGCAGAGTGGGGTAATCGTCCAGCGGGGCACAACTATATAATATAAAGATGGCCTAGTGAGCTGCTCAGGGACAAGAAAGGAAATATCCCACCCCCCATGGGATGTTGTTTGCATTTTTCAGCTGAGGCACCAGCATTTCATGGGCTTTTATAGTTCGGTGTAGCAAAATTAGAGAATATCTCCCTCGGGCAGCTAATTGATCTCTGTTGCAAATACAGCATCTTGTCACTGCTAAGTTGCAGCAACACATTCTCCTAGTAAATGGAGACACTTAACTTGGCACCTGTGGTAACCTGCTGTTTTCCTTCTCAGTCCTATTGCTATAGGTATCGATGTGCAGCTCGGAGCCAAAACACTCCTGACAGCTCGGCTTCGAACTTGGGATTCCGCTGTGCCGCTGACTCTCTGCCTGACTACTTAAAGTGACAAAGCCAACAGCTGCAGAGGATGAGAAGAATTCACCGAGACCTTAAGGAAGACAGACCAACTCAGGCAAAGTCTTACCACCACCCAAAAAAGAAAAGAAAATATAAATGCAGAAAGTTTCAACTATCTGCTGAAGAAAATGGGCTGGTTTTTTCCATATGAAAACCTTAACTGTGGGGTATTAAAGCAATTTGCTTTGGAACTGAGGGTTGCAAACTCATGGCCTTAAAGAGTGTGCTGAGATTTGTTGTTGTTGTTGTTGAATAATGAAATAGATCAGCTGGCTCAAGGGCAACTGTGTTGGCACAGGTGCCAATTCTGAACCTACTTTGCACTTCTTTTGAGTTAAAATGGCACTGTCTGGCCGTGATCTCATACATACTTACCCAAAAGTAGCTCCCACTAACTTCCATCTATCTTATACATACAGATTTATTGTGCTGTAAATAAGATAAAACATTGAAAGTTTTGAGACAAATGAGGGAGAGAGATGTGTGAAAAATTAGACTGTAATACACAGATGAGTAGAACAACAAGAACTAGGAACAGCGTACTCAGTGAAATGGTTCAATTCCCTCTTTGCTTGAAATATTTTCTGGTTTCTAAACCTTTAGCAAATGCTGATGATGTACTGTATCTTCAGTTTCTTCTCTGCACTGTGAGGACTAGGAACTTGAACATTTGAATTCTCAGTAATATACTACTAGGTAGTAGTAGGTATTCAGACTTTGCCTGTCTGGTGCAGGCAACCTTCCATAGATGGGAAAGGTTAGTAGAAAAAAGGGTAATAGCTTAGTTAACCGTTCATGAGGTGTCAGATCTAATTCTGCTAGGTTTAAGTGGGTTAGAGCCATTTTAAACAGTCACAGTGATATTAATTGTTTCAGTTAACTACAGTAAAGACATACCAGCAACAAAGAGAAAAGAAAATTCCTATTTACCCACCCTTTTGCATAGGCACTGAAACTCCCTCCCACACTTATTTCCATAAATAAAACTAATGATAATAATAATTAGTGAAGCCTGTAATTCAGCATCCACTGACCTGGGAGCAGGCATCATTGAACTCATGGAATGTACATGAATATATTCTAAGTTATTTTAATCCTGACTTCATCCATAAGGATGCAGTTTTGAAAGCAAAGGAGCTTCTTCCCTTTTAATCACCCATCTGTGGGCACAACAGTTATAAAAGGCACATCCTATTATCAAACAGGAGAAAGGCAACATTTCTGCAGGAAAGGGATCAAACTGTCCCAAATTCCACACACCTGCACAGGCTCAGGAGAATGCCTGCAAGATCAGGAAGACTGATAATCCAAATAGATTTGCCTCATATAAAGACGGCAAAAGTTGTTACACAGGAAGGGATGGCTGGTGTCCAACATGAGTTCAAAGGGTGAATATACAAGCAGTTCAGGCACATATTTTGAGATCCTGTCTTCCCAGCATGTGCTGAGCCCGTGAACAAAGCTTTCAATCTACCCAGCTCTGATTCAGTGGCAAATTCTGAGTCACTAGCCCCCCTCACCCAAAGATTTCCCACATGTATCGGTGAAAGGCCAAGACTGGAGTACCTGCAACATCCCACCACCACCACCACCTCCTCCTCTTGAAAACAAGCTATCTAGGACAGAGAAATGACTTTGTGTTTGCTTGTAACCTCTGCGTCTCCTTTGACAAGGTTGAAGTGAGGACAGAGAATCAATGGAGACTGTAGTAGAAGGAACTTTGGGGTCATCAGTGCTGTTTCTCCAGGGTGATAAGCTATAAATGGTTCACCAAGTTTCAACTTATTCCAAAATACTTAATGCATAGATTAAGTTTAAATAAATTATAAACTGCATAATCCTATAGTTACTTCTCAGTTGAGTTGAATTGAGTTGGTTAACTTAATCTATTTCTAACTCCTAATTGTTGATCTCTGGCAGCCTCTGGATATGGGGTTTCTATAAAATGTGTCACATGTGCTGAACCAAAACTATATTACCTCTTTTTACAGGGTGTTATCCAATTATGTATGCTAATGATTATTCTTTAGGAATAGAGAAAAAATATTTCTCCAATCACTGGCTTGTGAATCCTTTTTACATCAAACATAAGTATGCACCTTTTCTGAGGAAACAATGGAAATAAACTACAGTGGACCCTCGACTTACGCAGGGCTCCACTTATGAACTTTTTGACCTACGGACTTCTCTGGCCGCAAAATTTCCCTTTGACTTGTGGCCGGAGAATCAACCTATGGACAAGAAGGGGGAGGCAGGGAAAGCACCAAATTCAAATCTGTAGGTCAAAAGTCCGTAGGTCAAAAAGTTCGTAAGTGGAGCCCTGCGTAAGTCAAGGGTCCACTGTATCCATCTACCACTTATAGGCCAGGGATATGCAACCATGTGCATATTTTTGACAATATCTGCCATAAGCCCCAGTTAGTAATGACTAATAGTAAAGAAACTATGAAGGTTATAATACAAACCAGCTGGAAGTCAGCCCCCTCACACTGGTTTAAGAAACATTTCTGCACATTAATATGAAAAGTAGTAAACTGTCACAAATGCATACAGCCTTGCTGGAGCTTCTGTAATACTTTTCAGGAACTCTTAGACTCAAGCAGAAATATGAATAAAATATTTTACAGTATGTGACTACTACAGACAGCTTTTTAATCATATGAATTAAACATCTGCAAATGGTATGCAAGCTGGCATGTTGCAAGCTTCTGCTACTTAATTATATAGTGAAGTCATCATTTTTAATTCATTAGATTAGTAACTTTTTTCTTGCCTAACATCCCAATTGTTTTCTTCAGTATTTACAACGAAGGAAACTGTCTAGTGTTTTTTCCCTTCTGGCAAAAGGAGCAGGAGATAAGCAGGCCAGAAATTGGGAAAACAAACAGTAGTTTTAGTCATCTGCAGACTGCTTCATGGCTAAAGCAGTGAATGATAGTGAGCATAAACCATGGACTAGTGAACTTATTTCATGAGTTAGCCTGGTAAATAGTGCATAATATGAAACTGCATTGCTCCATTGCAGAGCCATAACTAGCAATTTGGTTTTTGCTAGGATTCTGCTATATCTACAGCCTTGAGCACTCCCCTTACCCCCTTTGCCTCAGGACTTGACTGAGAAGTTAGCCCCACTCTGCTTCTCCCTAGTTCTCTGCCATTGTTCATTCCCTAACTAAGGTATGAGAGGGCAGAAAGTAAATGCTGTAAATTGCTAAAAGAGAGCCTCACTTGTTTCACATACTTACTTGCTTGCTGCTACTCCCCAGAGAATTGACCAAATAGAAGCAAGAAGCTTCTGCCTCTGTTGCTCCTATTCCCCACTTCACATAACAGGCCCCTGAGAAATCCCAGCTTAGCTAAAAATTAAGTGGGGTGTATGAGATGGGGGGAAGAGTAGGGATCAGACTACACAAGGGAAGGAATGCAGTGATTCACTTGAAAGTTGGATTTCCCTGGCTGAATTCACTTCGGCTGGACCACACAGGAGTCAACAGAGAGAGAGAGGGGGACGGAGGGAGAGGGGGGGAGGAGTAAGTTGATAATCTACTCTTGTTTGCAGTTTGTTAAGGTAGCTCTGCTGTAGACAATCAGATTTGCAGGAGGCATGGCTACAGTAGAGCTACCCTAACATGCCACAAATAAGGGCTGACTGCCAATTTCTTCCTTTCGCTTTTATTTTCCTAGGTGCCCTACCATATCAGCACTGGCACTAAACCTTTAAAATAAAACAAACAGATAATTTGGAGACAAAGGGTGCTCAGTTGAGGGGAGCTGACACCCCCACAAGTAGCTCCATTTCTCCTCAAGATGAACTGGGAAGTTGAGAGAATCAGCTTCTGGTTGCCTGTTCAGCCACAAAGCTGCATTCGCTCAACCAGTCACACTGTTTGAACCAATACAAATGCATCCGATTGGGGTGGGGGGAGTAGAAGTCCCAATGGCAGAAGAAAAAAGTATGAAACAAAACTCCAGCTAATTGGCATTGCCTTGTACATATTTTGGGATAAGGGGGGACCCCAAGCTGATTCATACTGACTTATATGTTGTGTAGTCAAGACAAAATAATGTGAATCTGACAATTCCAATCCCATAGCATAGCATAGTATTATTTGTCAATATAGTCACCCAGTAAGAATGTTTTATGGCAGCCTTCTACAACCTGGATTTGTAGATGGGCTGTCTGATGTTACTGGATTCAGGAAGTCCCTCTCTAGCCATTTGGACAGACTACCCTGTTTATCTTAGAGTGGGTGGACCCAGGAGAGTTGAAGCTGGTGATGACTAGGGAACCTGCCTGGTGCCAATGCCTCCCAAGACCCCTGTCTACCTAGACTGGGCGGTGTTTCAAAGGAGTCTCAAAATTTACAAGGCTAGGCACTCAGAATCATTACACCCACCTTAAAAAGTAGAACTTCCACCACACCCACAAAAACACTAAAACTTCTAATAAGGCTAGTACTAGTTTTAGTACCACAATGCTTCTGAGCCAAAACCCCAGACAGTTGGAGAAATTTTATATTTTACTAAGGACCAAAAAGGCAAAAGTTTGAAAATGGTTACAAAACACTTGGAACAAAAACAATTATTTTATTTATTTATTTTATTAGATTTATACCCCGCCCATCTAGACAGATAGTCTAAAAAAAAGACAAATGGAGACAAAAACTGAGGCAATTAAAAAAACACATCAGAAAATAAGAAAGCAAAGCTAATCTACCTAGTAGTCACACACCAGTGTTGAGTCAGGATAATTCTGAACAATACACAAGAGTGCATCTTTCCAGGTGTGGCCTAACAGGACAGCAACTGAACATAGCATCTCCTATGAAGTAAGCTAAGCCAACTAAAGTAACTTCTGAATCTCCTTTTTATACATTAAATGTCACATTCTGGACTGTTCCTGATCATCTGCCAAGCAGGCTTCCTTCAAATGTTCATAAAGACAAGAACACATTTTGCCCATTGCCTTCACAAAGCTGAAATAATTTTCCAACTAGCACAGTACCAGGGAACAAGCCAGCTTGGCATTGAGGGCCTCTCAGAAGAGATAAACTGCAGGTGTTACTCTATCCTTATTGGACAGAGATTGCCCTCCACATTCCCAGCCAGCCGTTCTCAGGCACTGACAGAGAAGCATGACTTTTCCAGATGGATTCCATGTTTTCCCAACTTCTCGGTTTTTTCATAGACTGGGCTACAACAATGACCAGTTTCGTGCACTCTAAATCTTAATTGCCTCAACCATGTTATGACCATGCCAAACAGCAAACTATTTTGTGGATATGGGGTTGGCATTTATTCCCATATGTTGACAAATGCCTCTCTGTTGATATTAGAAGCTAACTGGATACAACTACAGGAATAAACGGATAATAACTAGCATTATCCCACTGTAGAATAAGTCACTTTTTGTGAATGAAGGCACAGCCTTTTCTTTCTGATTTCCTCCAATAAGCTCAGAGTGATCATTTGCTTTTGGTTAAGTATGCCCAGAGCTCTATCCAGTACGGACATTCACTGGAGAACTGAAGCCACCTTAGTGGTTTCACTCAAGATATTTGACAGCAGCTTCCAAATCACATTATTTAAAGCTTGATTTTAGTTAAAGTCAAGAAGGCTGTTAGAGACAAACAGGATTTTGTTCTCCTCTGTTGTAAAGTGGTTCCAGATTTTGTTTCTGCACTCCATTTTTTTTTGAGTCACAAACATGGTGGAAATAAACAACTTACTTTTTCGAAGTACTATATCTTACAACATGCTATCCAATTGTGATTCTTATAGTGAATTTGCTTTCTGTCTATTTAACTATTCATGCTTTAAGGTACTCACTATCCTAAATAACTGTTGGACCATCTACAAAACTTGCTAATTATGCTTTCTTCTGCTAACAAAGTATTCCAGTGAGATATGGAGATGCTGGGAAGTGAGGGGAAGTTGTGTGTTATGTCAGAGAAAGTTGTTTTAATCATAACAAAAAGTACTTGGCTAATAAATCATCCCAAAGCCTCTGATTGGACATGTTGGCATTTTGAAGTTATCGGCAAGCACTTTCCTGTTGTTTGCTAATCTCGTACCATTGCAGGATACTGTTCGGTGGGAAAGTTTGTCTCAATGCCGATTAGCTGTGTTTTGGGGACATAACTAGATACTCATCTCTACACTTTCTGAATGCAATCTGAAATTTCAGAAAACACTTATAGCCTGATGCTGTGTATTTTACTCAGAATGTATGTTCTGTACAACTTGTTCACAAATAAAGACACATGCTCCAAACTGAAGTGCTGGCAGTTATTACTATCTTTTCCCACAAAAAAACATGAGACCACAGAAATTCTGATGTACTATTTTGAATGTAAAGCCCAAGTTCCTGGTATCTAAGCCTCATGTCTTCTGTGAAATGGATGTTGAGGCAGGAAAGAATGTGTGTTCAGAAGAATTGTTTTTAATCTCATAGAGCTCAGTCCCATTTCTGCCTTGTACCTAAGCTCTTGGGCAAATTGCTTTTATTTAGTTTCACTAATTTGCCTTCTAGTAGACTGACAATTTTATGTGACTTGCTATATCCATCATGGCAGCCATTTTGTGCAAACACCTACAGCAAATTCTCAGGCATCCAAATCTGTCTGCCATGTCCAAATATACGTGATCCTTTCCTGCAAGGTAATACTATATCTCCTTCCCCCCACCCACCCCCACCCCTAATCTGCAGCCTGTCTGAATAATGTAAAGTACTTGCACATATATATCTGCTCTTACAGCCCATGTCTGCAATTGAAATACACAGATTTGCTTATAGATTACCACAGAAGTCCACCATGTACTGGTGTGCTTATCTTATAATATTCAAGTAATTTCATAGTTTTAATCGCATAGTTCTGCACTGAGTTTCCACCCTTCTTCTCAGTATACAGATAACTTTAGGTTGTATCTTTAGTTCATTTATATCTTCTCAGTTTATTTTTTACATTTTGTGTAAACCGCCCAGAGTAGACACACTCTAGATGGGAAGTATATAAGTTTAATAAATAATAATAATAATAATAATAATAATAATAATAATAATAATAATAATAATAATAATAATAATAATAATAACAACAACAACAACAACAACAATAACAATAACAATAACAATAACAATAATAATAATAATAATAATAATAATAATAATAATAATAATAATAATAATAATAATAATAATAATAATAATAATAATAATAATAATAATAATAATAATAATAACTTAGTTTCATACCATTTAAAAGCCACAAACGACAGATACTGGCTAAATTAATATAGCAAAGAATCAATTTGAATGTAATCTCCAGTTACATTTTTTTTTGCTTTGAATACAAGTGGGTTTAATGCATTCTCATGTGTACACATATGTAGCGCTTGCACGAATAAATGAGGATGAAGTCAAACTACAAAAATATTCTCACACATGACATACTCAGAACCTGGTGTTGACCCAGTTTCTCAGTGCTGTGTTTTAATCTGAATTTTGCAGGTATTATCCAAGATGTGGAACTCCATCTTCCAGATAGGTTCAGCATTTTGAATGGCTCCTGTAAAGTTAAAATCTGGAGCAGATTCACTGCTTCCATGAAATGAAAGTCACCAGCCTCCTGTCTTAAAGTTCTTTATTGGTCTGTTTAGTCCTTAAAAGTAGTAGATCTCAGGACAAGTACTTGCCTCTTTTTGATGATTTTCAAATTAATTCTTCAAATAAAATACCTTTTAAAAGACCCTCAGGTGACAGGAGAGTGGAAAGAACCCTAGTTTTCATTCATGTTTGTTTTGCAGTGATTCTAGACAGTTCAGACACTGGTTTCCTGGTATCTTTTTCCTTCCTGCTGTTTAATATTCTACTGGTGTGAAACATAACAAAATGTTCCCTTCAAGCTCCTGACATATGGCTGAACAAATCTCTTGTATGGGATTGAAGTCTCTCAAATGTGCTAACAAGCCTGAAAACCTTGTTCTTGGACCTAGCCACTCATCTGTAAAATCAGGACATTAGGATGCTTGTAATGGGATGGCTACAGAGCTCTGCATTCGGCAAGCATGGCTAATCTTCTGCTCTGGGGCCAGCCAGTTGCAATCTCATTATAAAAGTCTAGCCGTAAATGTTTAGTAGATGGAGGGATATCATGTAGCTGGCTCTGTGGTGTCCAGAATATTTTGGAGAGTGGCTGATACTGGCTCAAATCCATCAGTATGTCACAACTAAGGTAGGCCCATTGAATCAGTAGGGATTTGGTGAGCCACTCCTTCAGAAATTCCACTGATTCAATGAGCCTGTTCTAGTTGTGTTTACTATCATTCATTCATTCATTCATTCAGATTCATTCAGATTCTTTGCCACCTCATTAGCGAAAACACTGTCAAACAGTACAAAATGGTAATATACAAAAATATAATAACCCAGTCACAAGCTAAATAAACCTGCGTTTAACAAATGTGAATATCTCAGGACATTGGTTAAAAACTAAGAAAAAGCAGCTTGATGTAATAACTTTTTAAAACTATGAAGTAAAACGAGAGATGTGGCCATTGGCAAACTTCTGTAGGAGGCATATTCCACAAGGGGCCACAATTGAGAAAGCAGAATTCTTGGTTGCAACTCTTAGGCGTCTTTAGATGTCACAGTTTTTAACACCACAGACTGTGAGCAGCAGGTGGGATCGGTAGCTATTTTATGGGAAAGATGTTCCATCCAGTGGATCAGCAGACTGTGTTAGACCTCTAGCTGACTGCTGTAGCTAGACAAGGATTTCTAATTCCTAGTGATTTAACTCTAGAGTCACTATATTCTCTACCCTTGGGCATAAGCGCCATTGAGTCAGCTGGGCTCACTGCCAGTCGACTGAATCCACAACTCCAGTTTAAAGCTAGGAGAAGATAGTTCTTTTTAGCATCGGGGAAGACTAAAACAGATCCAGGAAGCCCCCGCTGACCCAGACTATCTCAGAGTGGTGGAGTCCTCGGCATCTGAAGTTTTTAAGCAGAAGCCGGATGGCTACTCGGATTTGTCAAGAGTTCTTTTGGATTTCAGATGATTTCCAACTCTACAATTTTATGGTTTTAATTTAAAAGGGGAAGTCCTTTTAAACCATTATGAAACCTTAGGGTCCCAGCTTCCATGACAACCATTGGCCTCCTCGGTCTCTGTTTATTCTGCCTGGGTCTCTTATTCCTTTCAACCTTCTTTCTCTCTTCTCTCTCTCTCTCCTTTCTCACCTCCTACCACTCCGGCTCTTCTATCAGCAATTTGCTGCCAACATCTCCTTTTTTTGGCCTCATATGGTTCTTCCTCTCCAGCTTTTGAATCTCTCCCCTGGGCTGGCCAGATCTCTCATGTTGCCAGGCAACCCTTTTGGGGCACGACATGTGCTATTGCTATCATTTCTGCCAATGGGGAGGAACCCCTCGGTTGGGACCAGCTGCCTCTGGAGGGATGGTCAAACAGGTGCACTCCCTCCCAGCAGCGATAAGAATGGAAGGTGTGACAGCAAACCCTTTTGCCTTGTTGTGTACAATAATACAATGACTCTGTTTGCCAACCTAAGAACATAAACACAGCTGAACGGCTGTAATAAACTTTCAACCTAATTGTTATGCACATTATATTCTGCACCAGTTGGGGGTGGGGGAAGAATGTAGTTTCCAAAGCGGTACAGGGTAACATGAACCATGAAATGGGAAATGGTCCCTCCCAAGAAGCGATTATTGCTAGAAGTAATGGGCTCCAAATTGATAAAGAAAAACAATAGACACATGTAAATGTGTAATATGAAAGTAAAACACCAATGGTGCCTGAAAAGGCAAGGGTAGCTGTGCTGTTGTGATAAGATTAGCTAATGCCTTCATCTGGCAGCTGCAACCGATGGGTTTCTCAAACATCAAGCCAAATAGAGTAATGGATAAAATAAACCTTTCACAGGCCAACTAGGAATATGTGCAACACCCATAATTTCAATGAACAACACTGAAAACACATCCTTATTCATTTTCCCTACTCTATCTGTTAATTGATTTCCCAGCATCAGCTTTGAGTTCCTGGCTATGAAACTTCCCTTTTCTACAGAGATTCTACAAATCTATTACAGGATGACACTCAGTGGATGCTTTTAAGAATTTATCTTGCTAGGAAATTCTGTTTTCACAGATTAGATCTGAAATACTGAATCACAAAGAAAATGAGATGCATTCTCAAAGGGTTTCATGGCCGGAAATCAATGGCTGTTTGGCAGTGTTCTGGAGGTTTTTCTTCCTAACGTTTCGCCAGTCTCCGTGGCCGGGGTCTTCAGAGGACAGGAGTCAGAACTTTCTCTGTGTTGTACTATCCTTTGTACTACCTCTCCCAGTTATGTTTATGATTTGGTATTAGCTGCCATTGTCAGAGTACTTTTCTTGCGTGGTGAAGAAGAGGCTCAAGACACAAGAAAGTTAATACCTAATAATTCACAAATGGATTTTGATAAAAATCCTCATGTGTTATCAAGTTAAAAATCTGCCAGTTTGAGGCTGCAGTTGCATCACTGTAAAATAAATTTTCAAATCTAAGCTTGCAATAATACAAGGTAGCTAGTTTCTTTCCAAAACTCATTGCATCATGCCCTCTTTTTGAATTTTGGGAAAGTTGCATGCCTTCACTCTTCACCTTCATCCCCCTCCCTTTTAACACAAATATTCAAACATTACTTTGAAATTAAAAATAAAGCCAAAACCTTAGTAACAATTAGAGTTAAAAACAAGTACAAATAAATGTTTTCCTGAGAAATCTCATTTGCAGTAATGATATCACGGGAATTTATTGAAACTAATATTCTTCCCTTTATTACCATCTCCATAGTCTCATGCCACCCTTGACACTTCTTGATACTCTCCAAACCGATGCTTTAAAAATCTTCTTCGTTTCCTTTGAAAATGGAAATCTCTCTCTTCTACCTTTTGATTCCCCACTGTGCCTCTTCGATAGGGGCTTGGATTCAGTGATCCATAAGGTCCCTTCTCTGCAATTCTAAGGTGGTGGTGGTGATGATAATATATCTCTTTAAGGGGATTGTAAGTTGGGCCCCTCCGGTGTGTTTCCTCAGCCGACCACTCACCTGTCTGCCGCTGCCATACACAACCAACCACTCAGCCTGGTAGAAGGCAGGATGATGGGCTTCTCTGCCAGGTCAAAGAGTGGCTAATGCATTGCGAACTGCAAAGTAATAGGAAGGGATCACGGAGCCTGCAGCAGCGGTGGACAGGTGAGTGTTATCTGCACATGTGGGGGGATATTTGTATACGAATACACCCATTTCTAAATCTGAATTCTTCTGCTTCTTTCCACCTGCTTCCCAAGCTTTACAATACCTGATGGAGTTTTGAAAGCTTTTTTGTATTTTGGTGGCCCAAGAACTGTATTACTAAACTCTTTTTTTATTTTATATACAGACCACCTACCTCAGCTTCTCTTTCTTACACGTGCTGTTTTACTATTTTGAAGACAAGAAAGCATCACTATGTCAGAATTGACTTGACAGCACACAATTATTATAATTATGTATAATAGAAGCATTTTGTAATATTTATACTTTCCACTTCTCACTACAAAATCTGTAAAAGGTTCATAATGACTGTTCATTCAGTCTTAGGAAAAGCTAAATATGCTAACACTGATGGCAATCTGAATGTTAATGTTCATTACACATATACACAGACTTATATGCATATATACATCGACATCTAATGTACACATACATTATTGAGAAGTGGAAGCATTTTACTTCCAGAAAATAAATGTCTGCCCTGTCCTTAACAGTCTCGCGCTCAACAGCAGCATTGTTGCTTGCAAGTACTTCCCTTTGCTCCTTCGAAAGTGATAAAGATGAGTGGGCAGGATATAAATTCAAAGAACAACCATGCTCTGCAATGTAGTTAGCACCAATTATCTGAGTATTAGTTCTACTGATCACCTACACAAGGTCATGACACTGATTATCAACTTCTCCTTTCTGGAAAATAAACCTATTTAGAAGTGGTTTAGCAGGACAGCACAGCAAAGCAAAGCAGGAAATGAGATGTGTTACAAAGGATGAATTTAATGGTACAGTATTCCAACATTATTTTCCATAAAGGCAGGAATGGGGCCAAGACAAGGTATTGCACTCCAACTCCAGTCTTCTGAAAATCAATTCTTAGTAATGTCCTTTGGTAACGAAAGCATTTGACCGGTACAAACAAGAGAAGCAAAGCATTCCTGAAAACAGGATGTTTGAGATACTACCTTATGGCTACTTGTAGATAATACACTCAAATTATTTTTCTTAGACCAGCAGGTTTCTTTTTAATGAGAAAATTAGCAGCAATGGAACTCATGTATTAACTTATCCCTATGCCTTTATCCTCTTATCTCTGCAACATGAATAACCTATGCACAAAGGAAATAACCTTGCTTGGTAGGTGAAAGGGTGGGTAATCAAATTTACATGGAACCAAATTTCTATGAAGTTAATAGGTCTTAAGAGAGACTGTGGGTAAAAAATAAGTTCCGCATTTTATACAGTAACATATTTTGAAATTCTATGGGACTCAAAAAATTATGTCAGGCAATTTTTCCCTCTCTCTAACACAACTTTCTCTGCCTTCTCCTTCCTCCCCACCTAGCAAGGTGTTGAGGAAAGGCGCAAGCACTGTTGCGGAGACCCAAACTGATCAGCCAGTTCAAAGAGTTTTGAAACCAGGGACATCTGCAGTCAGTCAGACTGTAGCGGACAACAAAGCTGAAGTTGCTCACCCTTGCTTTGAAAACAACAACAATAATGCCGATTGTACTTTTACAATGTTTCTTTTTCACTGACATCTTTGAGGAATAAAGAACTATCATAAGGTAAGAATCCTGTACATAAGTTGGCACCACAATAACAGGCCTTCTTAGATTCTTCATCTTGCTGAAGCCTGTCCTGATCTTTTATGGGCAAATAATTGTGATACCTTCCAGAATAATCGTAGGTAAGTTCTTCACCTTCACAAATATCACGGGCTGCAAACAATGCCAACTTGGGCACCACAGAGTCTATTCGGATAGGGACCATAAAGAGGTTGGGTTCACAAGAGTGGTTCAGAAACCTGCCAATATTACCTATATGGGTGGGATCCACGTATGTCTCCATTATCCGTCCATCCCACAAATGTTCCCTTAAAGCTATAATATAATTTGGATCACTTAGCGTCTGCAACTGTATCCTTCTATGCGCTTCTCCAAAGTCTAGGATTTCCCCAGCATACTCGCACACAAACCTTCCTTTAGGTATAAACTCCACAGTGCGAAGGCCCCATCCTTTCTTAGCAGTTTTGAAGACTTCAAGTCTGAATTGCAGACCCCTTTGAATCACTCTGTTTTGGCACAACTCTCCACACTGGCACATGGTATTGCATTCAAATATAGGCTTTGAAAAATCCAGCTCATTTCCTTCATTGTTAATGCACAAATTGTTATAATTTTCTCCATAAGGAAGGCATGAACACTTGGAGACCAGGCAGGAAGCAGAATGGCAGCTGCATCCAGGAAAGGAGATCTCAGAAGGGTGTGGTCCACCTTCCTTTCCGGCCACATGATCAGGACTATACTGCAAAAGAAAAAAGAGTGAAAAATGGGTGCCAACAGATGAAATGGCCCAATTATAAAGACCATGCAATTAGAAGGATTGTCTTCATAACTGCTGAGATACAAAACAAAATGTGAAGTATAATGGTTTCTGACATTTTAAAAGTGCAACTCTGAATATAACTGCACTGAAGAGCTTTCAAAATATCAGAAAGTAATTTTCAATACCAAGGCTCACAGTTTTAACAAGTTAAACCACTAACTGATCATGAGCCACGTTGTTCTTCTAAGAAAGAAGATGAAGCTTCTGCTTTGAAAAAGAGTTCAACTACTTCGATTTTGAACTGGGTGTGACTCGCACACAATGGGACAAAGTTGTGGACAGCCTGAAATCAAAACAGGAAGTCTTTAACCAGTGGCAATCTGGTGGTGACATCAATCCCAGTGTGCCAAAAGAATTACACAACAGAGTTTCATCTGCCACCAGTTGGTTTGTCATTTCTAGGGCTTTACTTCTGATTCTGGATCTTAGAGACTACCAACTTACACCTTCAGAAAAACAACACATGCCCTCATGTTATAATACATGTGTGTGTCATTTACTTAATGTCTGATTAACAATTTAATTGTAATGTAACCATTTCTTTTTCTAAAATGAAAATGGTCAAGAAGGATAGAAGATGAGATAGAATATACCACTTATGTTATGCCAAACCTGAAAAAAATTAAGTTTAAAAACAAACAAGAATGAAACATTAAATTTAAGAATAAGAATAGAAAGAAAAAAATGAAGTAAATGTGCGTATTTTAAAACTAATACATTTGCTGCTCAGATATCAGGCATGAAAAGCTGGGACAAGTATGGAAAGCCTTTGTTTGTATCTGTTTCCTAGGTAATTCCTTTAGATAACTATTTTCTACAATGCAGGTGCTCATCCATGTGCACTGGCCAAGGATACACTAATAATTTAATTCCTATAAGCAGCCCATTAGCCATGCAAGGACAAAATCATCCTGTCAGCTCACACAGATTTCACGCTTCTAATTTTATCTAAAGCAACCAGCCATGATTCAGTGAATTCTGTACAAGAAATGCACTCTTTAAGAAAAGACGAAAAGCATGAAGGAAAATTATTCTTTGTCTACATAAGGAAATAAGCAAAAAGAAGCAGATGGTGGAAGATAAAATCAGAAATATTTCAACCTATATGCACACATAGCTATGAGAGACTACACACTGTTGTAACAGAAAGTTATTAACAAATCATTAACACCACAAAGCCATTTAAAAGTTAACCTATCACAGTTGCAGTAAATGATAAAGAAACTCAATAACAACAACCACCCACCTTAGAACTGGAAGGGACCCTATGGATCACCAAGTCCAGCCCTTATCAGTGCTGAACTGAAACTCCCAACCTCTGATTCCACAGCCAAATACAGTCTTAAGCTCCCCAACTACATAGGACAAGTGAGTGATACATCCACACAAAAAGCCCATCCCCTTTGACAAAGTATTGGAAATTTATCATGAAGTATTTATTTCCAATACTTTGTCAAAGGGGGTGGGCTTTTTTGTGTGTGGAAGTATCACTAATTTGTCATATGTGTTGTTTACACAAAAGTATATCCTCTTGCATTTAATAGTTTTGTTTCCAGGAGGCCCACCTAGAAAAACAGCTAAAGTTTTCCTGAAAACTGTATGACACTGATTGTAATGTACTGCAATTTTATTTATTTATTCAGTTTGTTCATCTAAACAATTAGACTCCAAACACAGGCTGGCCAATGCCACAATAGTCAGATCTACTGCATTCTTAAGAGCTTGGTCAAGCCACCTTGCCATGTTTTCTGTTGCCTTGAGGGTTTCAGATTCGTTCTATGTGACTTATTGTGGAAGGTAGACAGTGGCATCCCCAGATGCACAGGAAAATGCCACGGAAAACATATGCTGGAAGCATGAGTCTCATATGAAGGAGTACCAGATTAGATATACAGGCTTAGGAACCACAACTGTAACTCTTACTAGTCACCACCAAAATCAAAGGATATGTGAAACCAGTCAATTCAATCAAGCAATAGATATGAACACATGCAGCTAAAAAACCTGATTCGTTTCAAGGCATTCTGCATCTAGTCTGCCCTGTGCCCCTTGCCAAGTGTACTTTGTAGCAGCAGATAAACTCTTGGCACCACTTTTCTGGCTTGAGGTCCTCACCTTACAAGTGAATCCCAAATCTGAAAAATTCAGATTACAGTGGTGCCCTGCATAGTGACGTTGATCCGTTCTGGATTAATCATCGCTATCCGGAAACATCACTATGCGGGGGGGGGGACCCCATAGGAACGTATTAAACTTCATTAATTGCGTTCCTATGGGGCGAAAACTCATCGTTATCCGAAGATCCTCCACAGCGCCATTTTCGCCGCCTCAGTAAGTGAGGGCAGCGCGCGAAAATGCTTGCAGTGGCCATTTTGTTGATGCGGCGGCCATTTTGGAACCGCCGATCAGCTGTTCTAAAAACATCGCAATGCGAAGATCGGTAAGCAAAACGCTATGCGGATTCGTCATTAAACGGTGCGCTCGTTATGCAAGGCACCACTGTATTAATTTTAAAAAAACATTCAAAAAGAAAGTAAAAAATATTTTACTAAAACAAGGTTGTTGTTGTATACTGTTATTGTGTATTGTCAAGTTGATTCTGATTTATGTTAATCCAGGATTTTTTGAGGTAGAGAATACACAGAAGTGGTTTACCATTCCTTTCCTCTGGTGGCACTCTGGAACTATGCAACTTGCCCTAAGTCACACAGGTTGGCTCTTCTCCATGGAGGCAGACTGGGGAATTGAGTTCCACAGCCAGATACCTAAACCACTGAGCATATTTTGTTTTAGAGAACCATATCCCCTTAAAGGCTGAATTTGCCAATGTTTCTAGGGAGAGAAAATTACAGAAAAAAATCCCGTTTCCAGGGTCCGCAAAAACATTGACTCCCACCTCTGTTCTAAAGGAAGGCCTTCCTTGACTAGATTTAGGTGAAAGGGTCCACTGTGTATTCCAGCCACAGTTGTTTCTCCTGTCTATAAGATGGATAAATTTGGGCTTAGCTATCTCAGTCCTTTTGTTGCAAAATGGTAAAAAAAATCCCTTGTATGTTCAGGAATGTTAAAAAAAGAAAAAGAACCAATTGAAAGGAGTCTTGTTGGAAACCTGGATACGTCAATCAAGACCGAAAAGATACACATCAAAGAAAAGGTATTTTTTGGCACAGCATTAAAGAACCGTGTTGACTTAATTTTTTTTTTCTTAGCTTGTCCTTCATTTTGCCCTCCTTCTTCCTCTCAAATTTAATCAAAATTTTAAATTGCTATGGGACACTGCCTTGCTATTACATTACCCTTGGAACAAAGCACGGGTGCCCACTCTAAAATAAAATTACTTTATTTTAAAGTACAGCTTCAAGAATAGTTGCATCCTCGGTTGTAACAGGTGGATGGTATGAAGAGTACAATATGGCCCAAATGGAAGCCCATTATCAAGATTAACCTTTCACTGTGTTTTCATTATACCACTGATCTCACTCCTGATGCCAAAACAATGGTAGTATTTGTATCTCCATAGGAGAGGCATATGCAGTCAGACACCAGAACCTAGTCATCCCCTCTTCTACCTAACATACTTTAACAAAAGCTACTCTGATGATTTTTGAGACACAGGCAAACTTGTCATGGAGATAAACAGATCCCAGTTTTCATGGTAAGCTGCTTCATCTTGAATTCAGCATGGAAAAAACAACAACAGGGCAGACTTGGAGGAAATCTAACCATACATAACACTCTTCATAGAATCATAGAATAATTGAGTTGGAAGGGGGCTATAAGGCCATTGAGTCCAACCCGCTGCTCAATTCAGAAATTTAAACCAATTAAAGTTGACTCAAACAACTGAAAACTGATGTGAATTACCTTTTTGAAGGGTAACAGTGAAATGATTTTGCAACAGACAAGAGTGACCTCCAGCGGACGCAATGCATTCTACAGAATCATTTAATAATTGGGATTGGGAAGGAAAAGAAAATTATCTGAAGCGATGCTCCAGGTATCCGGAACAATCCCTTTACCTTTAACATCTGCTCAAGATGTAAAAAAAATATGCTGAGGTGTTAAGACAAAATGTTTCTTGCTCTTGAGCCTCTGCTGCTAATGACACTGGAAATATGCAAGAAACAGCTATCACCTTTTTCAAAACATGTATGCCATACATCAAAACAGAAAAGGGCAAAACTAGATGGAATTAAATTGGCACCAATCAAGCTTAGTATAAAATTGTTTAGGCACAGGATATAATGGTCTATTATTATTCCAAGTAAAAGAGACTGAAATACTTGTTTTACAATGCACACCATTTGGTCTTTGGATGACAACAAAATACCTAGATCTGCAGAAACATGGGGCCCAGTCTTGTGCAGTGCTGAGAAATCAACAGTTTAAACGTAACTATCCACATCAGTTCAGGATATCAGATAGAAAGATTTCAGAACCACCTCGTTTGTTGGACAGCATCAAAGTCATTAGATTTTTGTTACGGACATCACTAGGGTTGATACTGAAGATCATTGTATGCCAAAAGCCTGTTTTGTTTTGTTTTTTTAAAAAAATCTGAACTACAAAGGATGCACAGATTGTGCTTTAGATAACAAGACCTGTTTATGCTGCCCGGAGAATTTCAGTTTTAGTACGAGCACACACATTAGCACATATCTCCGATTTTCTGACAGTATCTACCAGAATGAATATAGCTCTTGATTTTTTTTTAAAAACCCTATTCATTTGGAAGACCTTGCTTGTTCCATTTCTTTTGCTCTAATGTATTTATTTGAAATATTTTTATCCCACTGTTCTCCACAAAAGGACCCATCAGTTCTAACTTATGGCAACTGTTTCAGGCCTTTTTTTTTTAAAGGTAGGGAGTACTAAGAAATGGGTTACCATCCTCTTCTTCTGGTGAAGCCCTGGGATTTTGCAGCCTGCTCAAGGCCACAGAAGCTGGCCCTACTCACAGGAGGCAGAATGGGGAATTGAACTCTCAATCTCTGGCTCCACACCAGAAACCTAACTCTCTGAGCTATCCAGCCAGCTTACTTTTGCTCTAGCAACATGTAGCTGTCTTGTTTTCTGAACGGAATGTGGTCGAAAAAGAGCCCCATTCTTGAAAACTCAGGTTCTTTGCTCCTGCTCCAAAAGATGTGAGAAATCAGGAACCTGAAAAGGCCTCGCTGTGCATCTTGATAATGATGGATGCTTCTGGCATGAAGTAAAAGAAAGGTATTTTTCTTTCCTAATACTTGGGGCAGCAGACTGTTGCAGGAAGTAGTATAGAAGAAAGAAAATGACAAAACATAGCTCTGGAAAAAAATTTTTTTAAATAGAAATAAGAAAACAACCCGTGAGGAGCTACTTGAGCCCCTCAAGATGTTGCTGGATTGCAATTCTTAACAGACTTAGCTAGCAGCACAGCCAGTGGTGAGAGACAGTGAGAGTTGCAGAAGAGCAACAGCTGGAGGGCCACCACTTGCCCATCCCCGAACTGTTGTTGTTTAGTTGCTTAGTCTTGTCTGACTCTTCATGACCCCATGGACCAGAGCGCGACAGGCCCTCCTGTCTTCCACTGCCTCCCGGAGTTGTGTCAAATTCATGTTGGTTGCTTCAATGACACTGTCCAACCATCTCATCCTCTGTCGTCCCCTTCTCCTCTTGCCTTCACACTTTCCCAACATTTGGGTCTTTTCCAAGGAGTCTTTCCTTCTCATGAGATGGCCAAAGTATTGGAGCCTCAGCTTCCACATCTGCCATTCCAGTGAGCACTTACAACTCATTTCCTTCAGAATGGATAAGTTTGTTCTCCTTGCAGTCCAGGGGACTCTCAAGAGCCTCCTCCAGCACCACAATTCAAAAGAATCAATAGTAATTTTCTGAACTGAATTTGCCCATTCCCATCCGTTTTAGTTCAACTGACACCCAGGATGTCCGTGTTTATTCTTGCCATCTCCTGTTTGACCACCTCCAGCTTCCCAAGGTTCATAGATCTTACATTCCAGGTTCCTATGCAATATTTTTCTTTGCAGCATTGGACTTTCCTTTCACTTCCAGGCACGTCCACAGCTGAGCGTCCTTTCGGCTTTGGCCCAAGCACTTCATTAGCTTTGGAGCTACTTGTACTTGTCCTCCGCTCTTCCTCACTAGCATATTGGACGCCTTCTGACCTGGGGGGCCCATCTTTCAGCATCATATCTTTTAGCCTTTTGTTTCTGTCCATGGAGTTTTCTTGGCAAAGATACTGGAGTGGCTTGCCAGTTCCTGCTCCAGGTGGATCGCGTTTAGTCAGAACTCTCCACTATGACCTGTCCGTCTTGGGTGTCCCTGCACGGCATAGCCCAGAGCTTCTCTAAGTTTCTCAAGCCCCTTCGCCACGACAAGGCAACAATCCATGAAGGGGATCCCCGAATTAATAGTTCATAAATAGAAAGTTCAAACTTTGTAGAAAGCTTAGGAAAAGAGGTCTACGTCTGTGTGAAACCCCTGCCCCTTAATTCCACATTGGTCTACCCTCGGCCTAGAGTTGCGGGGAAGCCGGTTTGAAAACGTTTATCAAACCGAGAAAGGGTCCTCAAAAAAAGAACTACACCTTCCAGCATCCCTTGCGCGAGAAGGGAGCGTCGCTAGAAACCGCTGCTTTGCCTCTGCTGGCGCCAGCAGCTACTCCTAAAACTGGCTCTTCCCCCCCCCCCAATCTATCGCCTCTGCCTTCCCAGATACTGCGGGGATAGCCTGGCTCTTGCCCTCACCTGGAATGCCGGGGGCTCCTCGGAGGGCGGCCATAAGGAGACAGGGAGAGTCTCCAACCCTCGACTGACGTCCATCTTGCATCGCTCGCCCATCGGAAAAAGAAGCTGCGGGTTCAGGAGTTTGTCCCGCCTCTCCTTTATTGCGATTGGCTGCTCTACCACGCTTTTGTTGAATGACTGGCCGGGCGAAATTGAATGACAAACAAAAGATTAAAGTTCGAAGTGTCGCGCAGGCCCTTCAAAGTGCCTTCAGGTTTAAAACATAGACATGAAACAATAGAGGCATGCATAAGCTATGACATACGGGGTTCAACTAGCAACCTTTTTTTTCTTCCTCTCTTTAGGTAGCTGGGAGCAGTACGGAAGAACTGCCCATAGGAAACAAAGGGGAAAAAAACCCAAGATTTTAAAATACCACTATTGGAAATGTCGCTGCCACCCACCACAGTCTCTCTAAACGAAAAATAGTTGTAAAAACGCGAGTTCATGGTTTTAAAAACTCAGGTCTTATTGTGTATGGAGCAAGCTTATGGTGGCTTTTTATAAAGTAGTCAGTACAGTATTGAAAGGTACAAGCGATCTCCATGCAAGCCAGAGGACCGCTAGGCGATTCTGTTGAATTTGAATGATAAAGGGTCTTTGACTGGAAAGTAGCGTCAGAAGACTACCATGCAGGGCTGTGGTTAAGACCCCTGTCTTCGTAGAAGCACACCAGCGTAGAATAACACGTTAAAAAAACCCGCCTCCAAATAAAGATTTATTGGAGCCAAATAACCAAGGAGGTTTGTACAGTACAGTACTTTAAAGACGAAGAGCTTTCTCGAAGGCTGAGCTATCCTCGAAGGCACTGACAGATTCATTATGCCATGATTTGTCAGGTCCCAAAAGCTTATGCTTTGTAGTTTTGATTGCTAAAGTGTAACACATTGCTGTCTCTATCAGTTGTATGTGAGGTGCCATAGAATTCACAAGGCATCTAAACATCTTTAAAACTTCGCAAATGCATCAGTTATACGTATTTATCACATCAAATGAGGTATTGTCTAGGAAAAGCAGGATTTCCTGCCTTTATTTTTAACTATTGTTTTATTTTGTTTCCAAATGGATGATATGGGCATGCTGATATCCAGTCACTGCTACTCTGTACTTCTCTGTTTTTTGGGGGGGCAGGGAAGCTCCCACTCACAGAGGAGGACAGCACCAAGAGGGAATGTGCTACCTTCAAACTGTTTAGATATAGAATTTTGGGGTTGTTTTGGACTACAAATCCCATTCTGGGAGTTCCATCTGATGTACAGACACCTAAATGTGGTGGGATGTTTTTTGTGGGAACACACAAAGGGCAAACTTTTATAGGACACAATTTGCCAATAACTATGTGGTGATCTGATAGTTACCTAATATCATCCACTGGACATGACCAAAGAGGAAGGACTGTAGCTATTGCAGCCTGTTGCCCCCAAGACCCAAACTCTTCAGGCAGTCCAGAAAAATACTGTGGTTTAAAGGTGTCAAAAGGTTGCAAGTGACCAAGAGAACTATTAAGGTTGCAATCCTCCTACCCTGTTCCCAGAATAAGTAATCCATCGAGGTGATGAAAGCAATGCCAGTTGTTACAAAGTTCAATGTATATGCTGTCTTGAACCCACTGGAGTAAAAGCAAAATAGAAGTGTGATTAATAAATGAATATTCCAGCAAGAAGCCTGAAGTGGATCAAGATAATTATAGCACTATTTATCCCCTGAAGTTTCCCTGCGTTGCTAGGATGGATTACTCCTTAGTGTTAGTGTTTGCCGTACATAAGGTGGCAAATGGAATCCTTGATTTTTTTCGCCAGCCAAATTATCACAAATGGAAGGGCTTCAAGACACCTCTGCAGTTTGCTGGCCTTGATCTTCTGGTTCAGTACGAAGCGCTGTCACACAGTCACTGGAACAAAGTACATATGGTCTGTTCATGTGTTGCTTGTGTATATAGCATGAGTATGTTGAAGGAAGAACAGCTATGTTTTTAGGTCAGTTCCCTATGTTGTATCCTCTGAAATTTGCAAGTGTGGCTGTCTGCAAAGCAACACTGAAGTGAAAGCAGCTACTTGTGCATGTAGGGACTCTGGCTGAAACACTTGATTGAATGGTTACCCCGATTAGACAGAGCTGCTCCTACACATGAGAAAATACTTGTACATCGAGGTTCCTTTGCTCACAACCACAATTAACACATGCATGCCTGGGAATGAAGTAAGACGTCAATGGTGGAGCTAAAAGTGTAATACTGTACTGCTTCTTCAACATGGAAATGTCAAACTTGTTACCTTGAAAGTAACATGTGAATGAGGTGAAAAGGCTGGGTTCCACCCTGTAGGTTTTTAAAGATATAGAAAATAAAGGCTGAACATGTGGTTATCCAGGCTGGCCATTAATAATAGGCATAGCCATGAATTCATTCAATCCCCTTAAGACCAACTCTTTAGTACCTTTTTATGTTTTGTGAAGAAATTTAGTTTAGTTTAGTTTTGTGCCTTCTATCTCTTTTCCAAGGTCTTTTAGATCAGAACAAATTATAGTTCCCCATTCACCGTACAAATGCTATTGAACATTGTCCTGCAGAGACCATGAAAAGATGAATCAAGAAAGGGATGATTGGAAAGAGGCAAGAGTGACAGGAATGCATTGTTTTACCAGATTTTGATGCTTCAGTTCTTACAATAATTATGTTTAATACTTTCCTTGTCTTATTCCCAGCACACTCTCAGCCAAATTGATACTGACCATTAATTTTAGCCACAAAGCCAATCCCAATCAACTCTAAAACTCCATTAATTATTGTTACAGCTTACAGAGTATTGAAAAATACTTAATAGCTAACTGTTTCATAAACCTCACTGTAGTAACTCTACTGTGACATGCTGCAGAGTCAGTGGCTTGTCGATGTGTCCTTCTTTTAAAAGGCAAGTTTATTATCTGAGGGTCACAGCTGGTTTCTCATGATCTGAGAAGCAAATAGGAAGTCAACAATTGCTTCCCGGGCTTTTGCAAGCATCTAGGAGTAGCTTAATGAGAAGGAAATAGCAGAGGACTTGAAAGCATAATCAAACTATTAGAAGAAGAAAGTCAACTAGTTGGTAATACACTTGACTTCTCTTTGAAAAGCAATGGTAACTAAAGATATCACCTCTCAACTGTACCCTGTTACATACAGCACTGATGTTACCTGTCTGTCATGGGTTTGGAGGGAAAGTTCCATCCTATGGGGAGTGGAAGGCGGGACATCAGGAGGAGGGGCTGTACTGTATATATATGTGGAGTTTGTGTGAAGAGCTGAAAGGAGAAGCTGGAGGAGAGCTGCTGAGAGAAGAAGCTGGAGTGGGAGTCTGTGTGTCAGACAGGGTACTACTGTGTGTCAGTCAGTACCAACCTGATAGGTTCAGGTGTCTGTATGGTTAGCCAGAACTGATAGGTTCAGGGTCTGTGCTTTATTTAAAGGTGTTCTGTGTGAACCAAACTGGTGTATGTATGATTGAGACGAAGCCACGTTACTGTATCTTATTCACTTGATCATTTTATTTTCCCTGTGTGTGATTTGAATAAACCTTATTCCTTTGTTTGTTGAAAATCTATTCCTGGTCTGTGTGACTCCTTACAGGGAATGGTTGGTGGCAGCTTAGTGAAACTGTGGCATATCCCAGTAGGTCTGGGGTTGTCACATTGATTGGTGTCCAGCGTGTGGGATACGACTGGTCCAGTTGTCCAGTGGTACAGCAAAGCCTTGGCAAGTGTGCCCAGAGCAAGGGGGGTCTAGTCAGGGACAATCTGAGAGCGCGTAGGTAATCTTCTAGGCTTACCTCACGGGGAGGTACGCTAGTGGAAGAACGTGCCACCTCAGATTGGGGACTAGATTAGGGAGCTCTGAGGCAACCCGTTTTGGTGGGAAAGAGCTGAGGCAAAGCTGAGTGAAGTAGCAGTGATCTAGCCTGTCTGCTGAGAGGCCTAGCAGAGGGGGGTGGACTCTGGCTGGCAACAGTTGCAAGTTAGTGCTGAAGAACAGCAGCAATCTATAGAAGGCTGGTTCTGAGGCAAAAGAGAAAAAAAAGTGGTCGCTTTATTTTGAGGCTTGACTTTTGAAAGCAGCCTGTTCTGGGGGGGGATTATGCCCTTGACTAGAAGCCAAATGGCAGAAATGGGTGAAGTGAGGGAACCCCAAGTAGACCAAGGTTCTGAGGATGAATTTGGCTCAGTGCAGGATGAGAGCACGGGAGAACAGAACCCAGAACTCAGGAAAATGCTCATAGCCCAACAGCATGAACTGAGGGTGAGGGAAATGGAGGAAAGATTAGAGAGAGAAAGAAGGGAGGAAAGGGAAAGGCAAAGACAATTCGAAATAGAGAGAATGGAAAGAGAAGAAAGATTGCAGAGAGAGAAAATGGCGTTTGAGTTAAGAAAATTGGAATTGATGAACCAGAATAATAATAACAATAGGGATTCTGAGGGGGGCCAGTTGTCTAAAACTGACCTGAAGAAATTCCCTGTATACCACAAGGGAGATTGCCCTGAGGTGTTCTTTTCCCTAGTGGAAAGAGCGTTTGTGGACTTCTCAGTGAGGGAAACTGAGAAGATGACCATCATGCGATCTTTAATCAGTGGCAGCCTGGCAGAAGTCTATGCGGAGATGCCAGAGGAATTGCTGAAAGATTTTGCAGAGTTTAAAAAACTGGTGTTTGCCAGACATGGGATAAATGCGGAACAGCTGAGGCAGAGATTCAGGTCACTCACCAAGAAACCAGAGCAGACTTTTACCCAAGTGGGGGCCCAACTGGTGAGGCTGCTAGAGAAATGGCTGTCGCAGGAGGGGACAGAGACCTTCCAGCAGCTCAAAGACCTGATAGCGCTGGAACAGTTTTATTCAGTCCTGCATGGGGAACTGAAGTTCCAGGTGAGAGAAAGGAAACCGAAATCTGTGGCCGAAGCGGCCGAAATCGCAGATTTTATTTCCCAAATAAGAAAGCCCTTAGGTGAGGGGAAATCGATAGGTAAACCTAAAGAAACCTACAGCAAGTACTCTCAGGGACCAGGGAAAAACCAGCAAGTGGGAGGGGCCCATGGTGAAGGGAAGCCCTCAGGCACGAAACCAAGACCTCAGGTTTTGGAGGGAAAACCAAAACAAGATGAGAAAGACTCAAAATACAGCAGAAAATGTTATTTCTGTCAAGGAAAGGGCCATCTAATCTCAGAGTGTGAGAAATTAAAGCAGCTAAAAAGGAAATGTGCCTCATGAATTGAGTGGAACCAAGCCAAAAGCTGTGTTCTGTGTCCAGAAAGAGCCA
Organism: Pogona vitticeps; assembly: GCF_051106095.1. NCBI lineage: Eukaryota > Metazoa > Chordata > Lepidosauria > Squamata > Agamidae > Pogona > Pogona vitticeps. The sequence continues at coordinate 52,658,995 of NC_135784.1, read as the reverse complement.
AGCTCCTTGTCACTGAGGGAGCCTGTTGCCATGGCTACTCAATCTGGAACAGTTACATCTGCTGATCAGGCTGGGGAAAATGGTCCTCTTGTGGAGGTCAAGCGCTGCTTACTAGTGAGAACAGATTCTCAGTTGTTTGAAACCGCAGGGGTGGACGTAGGAATACTTGACCATCAGTATAGGGGGCTAAGGGATACTTGTTCCCAGGTGACCCTGTGCCATCCAGATATTATTCCTAGGGAGTATATCATCCCAAATGAGAGCATAAAGGTGGCAGGGATTGAGGGACAGGTGATCTCGCTGCCAGTAGCTGAGGTACCTGTGAACTTTCAAGGCTGGAGGGGAGTTTGGCGGCTAGCGATTTCATCAACTCTGCCAGCAGCCGTGCTCGTGGGAAATGACCTGGCTGAACATGTGAAACGGGTGCTAGTGATTACACGCTCACAAGCCACCACGGGGACAGTTCAGGGGGGTACTGACGAGCCCGAGACGGAAGCAGAGGGGAGTTCAGAAACTGTGGTGGAAACCTTAACCACAGACAGCAAATTTGGCCAAGAGCAAAAGGCAGACGCCACTCTCCAAAAGTGTTTTGAACAGGTGACAGACGCCCAGCTAACACCTGAAACCCCAGTGAGATTTCGAGAGGAAAAGGGAATTTTATATAGAGAGACCCTGAGGAATATCTCAAAAGGGGGAGATGGGATCAGAAGTCAGCTGGTGGTACCTGAAAAGTATCGCCCCATGATCTTAAAAAGGGGGCACTCTGACATGTTTGCTACGCACTTAGGGGTGAACAAAACACAACAGAGAATTACACAGAATTTTTACTGGCCTGAAATAGGGAAGCAGATCAAGGAGTTCTGTAAACAATGTGATGTGTGTCAGAGGCAGGGGAATAACCGTGACAGGACCAAAGCAAAGTTGTGCCCTTTGCCTGTGATTGACACCCCGTTCAAATGTATAGGAGTGGATATTGTGGGACCTTTGCCCAAGGCCACAAAGAGGGGGAACAGGTTCATTCTCACCATTGTGGACCATGCCACGAGGTACCCTGAAGCCATTCCCTTGACTAACATTGAAACTAACACAGTGGCAGATGCCTTGGTGGGGTATATGTCCAGGATGGGATTCGCCTCAGAAATAATCACAGATTTGGGCGCATCGTTTACATCGAAGCTCATGAAACGGTTATGGCAAATCTGTGGAATTAAGCACAAGGAAACCACTGCCTATCACCCTGAAAGTAATGGGTTAACGGAAAAGTTCAATGGGACTCTGATGCGCATGATTAGGGCTTACTTGGCAGAGAATCCAAACAATTGGGACCAGAAGCTGCAATCCCTTTTGTTTGCTTATCGATCAGTGCCACAAGCCAGTACCGGGTTCAGTCCGTTTGAACTCTTGTTTGGGAGAAGGGTGAAAGGGCCCCTTGATTTAATCAAACAAAATTGGGAGCAGATCACCCAGGATGACCCACAAGACGTTGTGACATATATAGACACCTTGAGGAATGACCTAAAGAGAAACCTAGAGCTAGCAGCAGAGACCCTGCAAGCTCAAAAGGTCAGAAAGAAAGCTTGGGATGACCAGAAAGCCAGGGAGAGGCACTTTGACCCAGGGGAGGAAGTGCTTTGGCCTAGGCTCTGCAAAGAGAACAAACTGCAGCTGGGTAGCCCAGAAATAAAATACTTGGGTCACATGGTAGGGGGAGGAGTGATAAAACCCCTAGAGGCCGAGATAGAAGCAGTTCGTGATTGGCCTAGACCCAACACCAAGAGAAAAGTCAAATCATTTCTTGGGTTGGTGGGCTACTACAGAAAGTTCATCCCGAGGTTTAGCGAGATTGCGGCTCCGCTGACCGATCTGACGAGGAAGAAGACTGATGACCGCATCCCGTGGACCAGCAACTGTGAGGAGGCGTTCCAGAGGTTGAAGGAGACCCTCATCAACTATCCAGTGCTGCGTGCTCCAGACTTCGACCGGGAGTTCATCATATACACCGATGCGTCTAACAGCGGGGTAGGAGCAGTTCTTTGCCAGGAGGATGAAAATGGTGACCAGCATCCAGTGTCCTACCTGAGTAGGAAACTCCAGAAAGGTGAGAGACATTTGGCAACCGTGGAAAAGGAGTGCCTGGCCATAGTCTACGCGATCCAGAAGGCCAAGCCTTACATCTGGGGAAGACATTTTGTTCTGTGCACTGACCATTCACCACTGCAATGGTTAAAGACAATGAAAACCCACAATAGCAAACTTATGAGGTGGGCTTTAAACCTGCAAGACTATGACTTTGAAGTGAAGGTGGTCAGAGGGTCAGTGAACTGTGTTGCTGACGCCTTGTCAAGAAGACCTGAAGAATGAAGACGGCGAAAGAAACATGGACTATGTATATATTTTGGTGACCAAAGGTTAAATGTACCTGTTGTTTATTAAACATGCCTGGTTTGTATGAATAAAGGTAACTTGATGTATTGTAAATGGTATATGTTTAAAGGCCTAATAGATATGTTTCACTTAGAGTGTAAGTATAAGTAAGTATGGTATTGTATGTTATTGTATAACTGTTTTTGTATGTTTTGGATCCAGGTTGTTTTTTGGAGAAAAGCACCTTAGCTTTCCCCCTACAAAACAACTTATAAAGAGGGGAGGTGTTACATACAGCACTGATGTTACCTGTCTGTCATGGGTTTGGAGGGAAAGTTCCATCCTATGGGGAGTGGAAGGCGGGACATCAGGAGGAGGGGCTGTACTGTATATATATGTGGAGTTTGTGTGAAGAGCTGAAAGGAGAAGCTGGAGGAGAGCTGAGAGAAGAAGCTGGAGTGGGAGTCTGTGTGTCAGACAGGGTACTACTGTGTGTCAGTCAGTACCAACCTGATAGGTTCAGGTGTCTGTATGGTTAGCCAGAACTGATAGGTTCAGGGTCTGTGCTTTATTTAAAGGTGTTCTGTGTGAACCAAACTGGTGTATGTATGATTGAGACGAAGCCACGTTACTGTATCTTATTCACTTGATCATTTTATTTTCCCTGTGTGTGATTTGAATAAACCTTATTCCTTTGTTTGTTGAAAATCCATTCCTGGTCTGTGTGACTCCTTACAGGGAATGGTTGGTGGCAGCTTAGTGAAACTGTGGCATATCCCAGTAGGTCTGGGGTTGTCACATACCCTACCATAGCATAGGCATCCTTCAGTCTCGAGAGACTATGGTAACATGCTCTGAATTGAGGAGTGTCCTCTCCAGAGCATGAAGCCCGGGTAAGGTAATATGGAGGGTAGGCTGTTACCCAAAAAGCAGATCCCCCCTCTCCACATTGCTGAAATGGTCCAATGGAAAGGCAAGAGCCAATACAACTGGTTCCAGCAATGTCACAGGAGTTGGCAGAACGACACATACTGCCTTCGGGACTCCAGCTCCATCTAGGAGAAGGAAAACTCCGATTTCAAACCTCCACTGCCTTATGGCTATATCCACTCATGGAAAAGGCTTCAGGAGTTAACCTCGAGGCACCCTACCATACTACCTGAATACATTTCATCTCAATTACAGATGCATTATATAGGCTGCATCAATTTCTTGACAACCAAGATGATATTCTCATAAGGTAGACAATATTGGCTATTGTCTCAGTATTAATTCATTTAATGTGCAATGTCACATCTGCTAAATACGGTAAATGGTCCCATAAAAACATTATACTACTGCCAATTTCTGAAAGAAATTGAAGTGAAAGGACTTGGAAACATTGTATTATATCTTGGAATTCAAACAGAAAAGGAGGAAGATGGAAGTTATCTCCACAACTAAACATTGTTGACTTACCTGACTTTTTAGAAGTGGCAAAGACTAAACCAGTGAGCACTCCAGTGGCAACTAACTTCTACAAGCAAGGTGAAGATAAACCTCTTCCTAACAATGAACAGTACAGGAAGCTCATTGCAAAGGGAGCCAGATCAGACATAGTAGTAGCTATTGGAATACTATCTAGGAGACAATGTTCTTTTACTCAAGGAGACTGGACAAGACAATGGGGAGATTCCTTAAGAGCGCAGCAGATCTGAAACTCAGATTGCCAACAAATGGGAAGTTATGCAGCAAAACAAAGATGATATGAATACTTGCATCTTTTATTGTGTCGAAGAGAGTGACCAAATGGCCAACGCTTGTTGGAGTTTTGCTGTTATTATGATCTTTGTGTCAGCAAGACATTCTTTAATACGAAGCTTCAACACAGAGTTTCCTGGAGACATCCAAGATCCAAGCATTGGGATTAGCTCGATTTGATCCTCACTTGACGTTGTAACCTTCCTACTATTACGATCACACGGAGTTACCAGAGTGCTGATTGCGATACTGATCACTCCCTGGTGTGTAGTAGAGTAAAACTGTGAACAAAGAGATTGTATCACACGAAAAAGGAAGATCACGTATTGATATCAGCAAGACTCGTAATCAAAGAAAAGTGGAGGAATTTGCCCAAGTGCTTGGGGAAACCCTTCCAGGCCCAGCTGATGCAAATGCACCTGAACAATGGGAACATTTCAAGAACACTGTTTATAGCACCGCCTTGTCCTCATTTGGCAAGAAAACCAACAAGATGGCAGACTGGTTTGAAGCCCATTTGGAAGAGTTGATATCAGCTGTCGAGGATAGGAAGAGAGTTCTAGCAGCATACAAAGCCTGTCTTCAAGCTGCTCGTAGTAAAGTCCAACAGGCTGCCAGGAGATGTTCTCAAAATTATTGGCTTCAGCTCTGCTCTCAGATACAGATAGCAGTGGACACATTCAAGGGAATGTATGATGGTATCAAGCAGGCTTTAGGTCCAATACAGAAGAAATCTGCTCCCCTGAAGTTTGCTACAGGTGTGATCATCCAGGATCGAGCACAGCAGATGGAACGCTGGGTGCAGCACTACTCTGAGAGAATGTAGTAACCGAAGAAGCATTAAACAACATTGAGTGCCTGCCTGTCTTGGAAGAGTTGGACAGCGAGCCAACTTTAGCAGAAATAAAAGCGACCTTGGATTCCCTTGCCTCTGGAAGGATAACATCCCTGATCAAGTGCTGAAGTGCTGTAAAGAGATCATCACCACTGAGCTGTATGAAATCTTTTGTCTTTGCTGGAGGGAAGGTGGAGTACCACAGGACATGAAGGATGCAAACATTGTCACATTGTATAAGAACAAAGGAAACAGGGAAGCTGTTTGTCCGTGTTGTGCTGAAGAGACTCCAGGTGCTTGTAGACAGAGTCTATGCAGAATCACAGTGTGGATTTTGAGCTAATAGATCCACCACTGACATGGTATTCTCCCTCAGACAGATGTAGGAGAAATGTGAGGAACAACGACAGCCACTCTTTGTGGCCTTCATAAATCTCACAAAAGCCTTTGATTTGGTTAGCAGGGACGGACTTTTTAAAAGACTTCCCAAGATTGGATGTCCACCTCGACTCCTTAACATCATCAGGTCCTTTCATGGGGGAACGAAGGGCACTGATCTGATGTTGATGGCTCAACATCAGATCCCTTTGGCATCCAAATCAGAGTGAAACAGAACAGGGTTGTGTTGTCCCACTGACTCTGTTTGGGATCTCTCTTTTTTTGCTATCATGCTGAAGCACGCCTTTGGAACTGCAACAGAAGGTGTCTATCTCCAGACTAGATCAGATGGAAAGCTCTTTCATCTCTCTAGATTCAGAGCAAGGACAAAAGTCCAACAGAAATGCATGTAGGACTTCCTCTTCGCCAATGATCCAGCCATTGTTGCCCACTTTGCTGAAGACCTCCAACAACTTATGAATCATTTTAGCAAGGCTTGCCAAAACTTTGAACTAACAACCAACCTGAAGAAAACACAAGTCATGGGCCAGGGCATGGACTCACTTCCCTCTATTACCATCTTCACGCAAGAATTGGAGGTTGTTCATGACTTTGTGTACCTAGACTCAACGATCTCTGACACTCTCTCCTTAGATGTTGAGGTGGATAAATGCATTGGCAAAGCAGCTACCATGTTCTCTAAACTCACAAAGAGAGTATGGCTTAATAAGAATCTGACGGCATATACCAAGGTCCAGGTCTATAGAGCCTGTGTCCTGAGCACACTCCTGTAATGCAATGAGTTCGGGACCCTTTGTGCACGGCAGGAGAGGAAGCTGAACATGTTCCATATGCATTGTCTCCGATGCATTCTTGGTATCACCTGGCAGGACAAAGTTCCAAATAGAGTAGTCCTAGAATGAGCTGGAATTTCTAGCATGTATACATTACTGAAACAGCGATGTCTATGTTGGCTTGGGCATGTTGTGAGAATGGCTGATGGTCAGATTCCAAAAGTTCTCCTGTATGGAGAATTAGTACAGGGAAATTGCCCCAGAGGGAACAACAGCTGCGATACAAGGATATCTGCAAGCGGCATGTGAAGGCCTTAAGAATGGACCTCAACAGGTGGAAAACCTTGACATCTGAGCGTCCAGCCTGGAGGCAGGCGTTGCATCATCGCCTCTCCCAATTTGAAGAGACCCTTGTCCAGCAGGCTGAGGCAAAGAGGCAGACCCGAAACCAGCCAAATCAGGGAGCTGGACAGGGGATGGATAGTATTTGTATTCAGTGTGGAAGGGATTGTCACTCTCGAATTGGCCTCCTCAGCCACACTAGACACTATTCCAAGTCCTATATTCGGCGCACGTTACTGTAGTCTCTCGAGACTGAAGGATTCCTAACCTAAGTTGCTTGGGTACTTATGCTAGAGGAAAAGGTGGACAGAAATAAAATAAATGATAGAACATAAATAGAACTGATAGATAGTGAATGTCATCACTCCTGTGAAAAAAAATAAGAAAGCTGTATCAAAATATTTCACCTTCCCTTGTATGGAGGTTATATGTTCTTCCACCACCACCTTTTAGACTGACAATCATATCTATTAACTGAATGTCACATCAGAATTGTTGCTGCAGTAGTGGCGAGAGGAACATCCCTCCAGTTCTTGGATATAATTGTACACATAGAGTTTTTGTCTCCCATAAATAATTATCTAAATCTTTACCATTCATTTTAATAGCCAATAACTGTTCTAGCTGTGTCTTTTGTCCATCCTTCTAGATCTCATTTGTCATCACTGCAGAAGTCAAAAGTTCGATTTTGTCCAGTCTAAAGGCTGCCCTCTGGCAGTTGCACAAATCCCAAATCTCTTATAAAATCCCTCCCTTGCTATCCCAGTACTTTCCAAGAGATGGCAGTAAAGCTATCTTTGATACATGATACACAGTTGGAAGAAGTTTATTAACTTCCAGTGTAATTCATAAGATTGTTCTTGGCTTCATTCTTGGCACTGGTTTTCCAGCTCAAGCTCATTGCACATAGACATCCTTTTTGACAATACTACTTTGCAATATTTTGCCTAATACAACAAATTGTAGTTGTTTTTGCATACCATGTAATTTCTTATACAGTGATGCCTAGCAAGACGAAAATAATTCATTCCGTGAGTCATTTCGTATTGCGAAAATGTCATCTTGCGAAGCGCAGTTTCCCACAGGAATGCATTGAAATGTAATTAATGCGTTCCTATTCCTCTTGCGAAGCATGGCCATAGAAAAATTTGTCTTGCAAGTCACCAAAAATCACGAAAGACTTTCTTGTTGCGCATTTTTCGTTGTGCAAGGCATTCGTCTTGCGAGGCATCACTGTATATTTATTTTATACTTCCTTCCTTTCTGATTGTTCCCCATTTGTTCTTAGAAGTCAAAAGCCAAAATCTAAACTGTGTCTAAGGAAGCAGGTTGTAATCAAGGAAAGCTCACACTGAAATAAATCTGTTAGTCGTGGACCTTTGGAGGGGAGGGTGAAGAGAATCCGTTGCCTCAATTAGAGGAGAAAAAGGGCTGAAAACACATGAATGTTTTGCATGTGTTTGATGGAATGCTTGTCTGCAAGGAATCATTTCTCTGCCTGAAAAAGCTCCTCACCATGAGAAGGACTCCTGTCACAGTTTGGGCTCTTTTATCTGCACTGGATGCAGACACCCTGTGTGAAGCCACACTAAATGGCATTGCAATGGAAGGGTTAAAGTGATAGTCTTCAACTATAAATGCTAGAACAGGCCAGGGAAGGGACTTCTTGTATTGTGTAACTGCATTTAGCACATACCCTGCATTGGGAATAGGAGGCTAAAGGGTGTTTGCAGGAGGAAGGGAGGGAGGAAGTATTAGATGGGGTATATGTCCTATTCAAACTCCTATTGCCTTTCTGGCTGCAGTCCATTGTATGTCCACTTACCTAGGAGTAAGCCACATTGAACTTACTACTCCAACGTGAGAGTAAACATGTATAAGATGTTGTTGTTAAGCACCTTTATTCAAACAAAGAAACTTTGCAAATTATTTGTTGACCTGCCTGCACACCTGGTACTACAGCTCTCTGAGCTTGGGAGAAATTTTGCTGCTCGATAATGAGTAACAGTACTAATATGTAGTACCCCATTTCCTTTCTGCCCCTTCCAGGGCCCTCTCCACCCCCTTTACTTTCCACCCCTTCCAGGGTCCTCTTCGCCCTGATTTTTTCAACCCTTCTAAACTCCCTTCCTTCCTTTTTTTCCTTTTCCACTTCATCTAAACTTCTCTCCACCCCTTCCTTTTCTACCCCTTCTAAACTTCTTTCTGTACCAAAGAGGTTGTTCATGACTTTGTGTACCTGGACTCAACGATCTCTGACACTCTCTCCCTAGATGTCGAGGTGAATAAATGCACTGGCAAAGCAGCTACAGTGGTGCCTCACTAGACAGTTACCCCACATGACAGGTTTTTTTGCTAGACACTGACTTTTTGCAATCGCTATAGTGATTCGCAAAACAGTGATTCCTATGGGGGAATTTCGCTGGACAATGTTTGGTCCCTGCCTCGCAAACCGATTTTCACTAGGCGACGATTTTGACAGCTCCCTCTGCGCTCGCAAAACAGGTGTTTTCGGGACCTGAGCTTCGCAAGACAGTGATTTAAACAGCAATCGGCGGTTTGCAAAGTGGCTTTCCTATGGCCTATCTTCACTAGACAATGACGATTCTTCCCCATTGGAATGCATTAAACAGGTTTCAGTGCATTCCAATGGGGAAATGCTTTTCGCTAGACAATGATTTCACTAAACTGCGATTTCAATGGAACAGATAATCATCGTCTAGCGAGGCACCACTGTAACATATTCTCTAGTCTAGACTCACAGAGTATGGCTTAATAAGAAGCTGATGGCATGTACCAAGATCCAGGTCTATAGAGCCTGTGTCCTGAGCACACTCCTGTAATGCAGTGAGTTCTGGACCCTTTGTGCATGGCAGGAGAGGAAGCTGAACATGTTCCATATGCATTGTCTCCGACGCATTCTTGGTATCACCTGGCAGGACAAAGTTCCAAATAGAGTAGTAGAATGAGCTGGAATTTCTAGCATGTATAAATTACTGAAACACCGACATCTGTGTTGGCTTGGGCATGTTGTGAGAATGGCTGATGGTCAGATTCCAAAAGATCTCCTGCATGGAGAATTAGTACAGTGAAATTGCCCAATACAAGGATATCTGCAAGCGGCATGTGAAGGCCTTAGGAATGGACCTCAACAGATGGGAAACCTTGACATCCGAGCGTCCAGCCTGGAGGCAGGCGTTGCATCATTGCCTCTCCCAATTTGAAGAGACCCTTGTCCAGCAGGCTGAGGCAAAGAGGCAGACCCGAAACCAGCCAAATCAGGGAGCTGGACAGGGGCTGGATTGTATTTGTCTTTGGTGTGGAAGCGATTGTCTTGAATTGGCCTTCTCACCCACAGTATACGCTGTTCCAAGTCCTCCACACAAAGCACGTTACCATAGTCTCTTAAGACTGAAGGTTGCCTACTAAGAGTGGCGGTTCATCTTCTTGAACAGTTTGTGTAGACCTTCAAGATACAGTTTAAATAAATCATTATCCTCGTGCTGTGTTCCCTCTGAATTAGGCAATGTGTTCTCCAAGGGAAATGACCACTGCAGTTAGATCATAGAGCTGATATTTATGGATTGCTATGTAACTTTCTAAACAATTCACGTGTTACTGCACTGTGCCTTTCTGGAGATCCTTTCTTTTTCATGATAGAACTGTCCCAAATCTAGCAATATCAGTGAATATTTCACAATCTGTTTCATTTTACATAATAAATTTATTTCCCATTACCATTACTAGAAACTTCGGTTACAGTCTTCTTGTCTCACTTTAGTGCTGTATCCTTTTCTTGTGTGCTTCTTGTTCAATAATAATAATAATAATAATAATAATAATAATAATAATAATAATAATAATAATAATAATAATAATAATAATAATAATAATAATAATAATAATAATAATAATAATAATAATTATTATTATTATTATTATTATTATTATTATTATTATTATTATTATTGGGGGGTATTTGTATCCCCTTGGAAACTTACAATGGCATATATGGAATTATTTAATTGAATATTCATAGTGATCAGAGAGTGGCAGAGGCCCAACCCATGCATTTACTGTATTCTTGGCCTTTTTGTTTACATTGTGTGAGAGAAGAGCAGGAGGGCTAGAGATGGGAAGGGATTACTTCTTGAATTATAGGTCCTAGAATACCCCAGCTAGTATGAGTATTGGGTTATTGTTGTAGCTGTATTCCAAAAAAAAAAATTAACCTATCCCATATTTGAGATTCACATATAATGTAGTATTTGACTTTGTTTGCAACACTATACAATTGTACTGATTCCTACAGCTTTTTTTCACCTCAAGAAGGAGAATGATTTCTTGAACTGTGACACTACATGCATGAAGCTCCTGAATATCAGAGTTATTCCCCTGCCCCCTCCATGCTAGAGGAAGGTGAATACAGCTGAGTAAAGAGAACGGATGATTTTATGAACTAGCCAACCAACATAGTCACTTGGTGAATTTTATCATGAGTGAATGTAGGTTGGAACACAATTTCCAATTTCCCTCCACTTACTTGCTGTGTGCTGGATTTTTACATGTTGTTGATATCTATGAATATGCCAAAAGATGTCACTGCAGCTTTGTGACAGTACCTTGATGTGTGTCAGCAGCATGATTACATGGAGTCGACTGAACCTTTATGGCATAATGCTAACAAACAGCAAATGCTTGCAAAATGCTGTATTTTTCCATTTATAAGACAACCCAATGTATAAGATGGCCCCCCTTTTCTAATCCCAAATTAGAAAATTTGATCCCTGCTTTTCCCTTCCTTTTGCTAAGCCACGGATCAAAGGGCTCCCTTTTACCGCCGCTTTTCCTTGCCTTTTCCGAAGCCATGGGGCTTAGCAAAAAGGAAGGGAAGGCTCCCTTCGGGTAAAGGCTACACAATTGCAGCCCTTTGATCCTGAAGCCCTTTCATGGCTTTTTCAGGATGAAAGGGCTGCAAATGTGCAGCCCTTTCATGGCTGCTTTACCCGAAGGGAGCCGTCCCTTCCTTTTTGCTAAGCCTCATGGTTTCACAAAAGGCAGCGAAAGCGGCTGCTTTCTGTGTATAAAACAACCTTCAATTCTTTTGTCTAATCATTTAAGGAAAATGTGTCATTTTATACACTGAAAAATATGGTATATCTAGACAAGCACTTCCTTTTCTTTAGGCTAAAAGCAGCTGCCTTAGTGTTCAGCTGGTGGTATTTATATACAGTGGTGCCTCACAAGACAATTTTAATTCATTCCGTGAAAATTGTTGTCTTGTGAAAAAATTGTCTTCCCTATGGGAACCTCACAAGTTGAATGAAATTTATTCGTCTTGCGAAGCATGGGTCTCGGGGGAAAAAAGTCTTGTGAACCATGGTCATAGAAAAAAAGTCTTGCGAAGCACCATCATGAAAACCAATCGTCTTGCGGGTTTTTCACCTCGCGAGGCAATCATCTTGCGAGGCACCACTGTAGCTTAATGGTCCGGCAGAGTGATGGACTGGGACTCTGGAGAGTCTGGAGGACTCTGTCCATGGATACTTACTGGCGGAGTGGAACTTGTACAAATCTGTCCTTAAATATCTCAACCTTGAAAGCCCTTTTATGTTACCTATAAATCAGTTCCAACTTGGTGGTGGACAACTACGTGAGTGTTAGATAAGAAAACATGAAAGCTTCTTATTTTGCAGCTGTTCAGCTTTTGATATTATTTTGCCAGTCTCTTCAAGTGCTATTGATGCTTGAAAAGTTCCATGTTAAATGTTACATTTAGTTTGAAAATGTTTCTTTGTTAAAGTAGACATGCAATATTCACAAAATAAAAGTGTTTCTTGTCTTATGAGATTTTCATACATTCTGGAAAATATGGATCCATATTCCTCCTGGAAAACAAATAAACATCATTATACATAAATAGAAGTGATTGCATCCTGTTAAATTCAACTCATAATATGAACCAATTTTCCAGCCTACTGTACAGCCTCAGAGTAGAGTCACTTACTTTGATTGCCATGAAGTACAACTATTCTGGGATACATAATTAAATGAGCCTGCACTAGAATACGAGGAACAGTGGTCCTCTTACACTCTAATACACCATTTCTTTTGTTTACGGCAGGATGCTAAAATATTAAATAAAATATTTAAAATATTTAAATAATATCAAATATTAAATAATTAAGATTCTGTTGAGCAATATAGTAGGACAAGGTAAGGGATCAGCACAAGAAATGAGACAGTGGCCTTGGATCTGTGTGGGCCCTGGGGCAAGTTGCCCCAGTTGTTTCCCACTGCGATCCTAGCAAATTTGCAATGCTACCAAGATGCATGGCTGGTACAAGGATTGCAAAATGCATCAGAGTAATAAGGCCTTTTACTCCTAAGCTTCTCCCCAGCAATGTCTAAGAAAAAGGCCCAGAGTGAGTTCCCTCTTAATTGCTACACTCCTATTCCATTTGGAAGATCCCAGTGAACTCTGTGTCATGTGGTATGTTGGTGGATGTGACGTTTGCCCCCTCGTGGCCCCTGTTTGTCTTCCAAACCCAGAGCACGTGAAGGCAACCCAAACACCTTTTCACATACTGCCACCAGTTGATCACTAAATCAACGTACTTTACTTAGGAAAGATGAATGTCCATTCAGTTTTCACTTTTTTCTTAAAACAAGTTTATTAATTACAGATGTTTCTCTAATAATTCATAAGTATTTACTTCCCGTTCATCAAGCATCAACCTTCTATTTAAATCCCGCAAGTTACTATCCACTCCTCAGACTAATCACACCTCAGATCTCCCAACTATCTCTCTCCCTCCCTCTTCACATCTCTGTGAACTCTACTCTCCTGACTGACTCTTGACTCTCGGGCTCCGCCTTTTAACCTCTCTAGTGGCCCCACCTCTCAACCACATCAGCATAGACCATGAATAATGCATAACCTATTCAGCATAATAAGGGTGAACGCCACAGCGGCTCTCAAAGGACAGCTATCCATCAAGAATGCCATTGCTCAAAATCCTGATCCCCCCCCCCCCACTGTACTACAGTGTGAACAAGCCAAATGTCAAAAAAGCCACATTCTGAGTAAGGCACTAACAGCACAACTAAAAGAAGCTTACTTCTAATATTTTTCCCCCTCTGCAGCCATTCCAATCTTTTAGTCGTCTGCTGCAGAAAGTACATTTTAAAAACCACAGTAATAGAGCTCCACTTATTTATTGATTTAAATATTTTTACCCTGCCTTTCTCCTAAAAAAAGACCCAAGGTGGCGTACATATTTTTAAAAAGATATTACTGAACAATAAAACCAATATGTTATTTGAATATTAAAAAGAGTTAAATATGTGTCTTGCCTTTCTAATTTAACAATATTAGATAAAAACACAACTAAAACAGTTTTAAGAGCAAAAAAATTACAAACCTATCAAATTACAAACCATCTTGTTCTTAAAAACCCCTCTTAGACAATCAGTTGTTTAGCCCCTCTTGGTTTTAGCTTAATAGTAAAAGATTCTCCCCAGTCCACGCTGCTTCTTATTTCTCTTCTATTTAATCTGTATTCTTAACTCTTTCATCCTCTGTATCCCACCTGTGGATGTGAATATACCATATTTTCCTCTTCTATGGCATAATGAAGAAAAGCATTACCTATGTTACTCTGTGCACTGTTGCCTTTGGCTATGCCCTTTGCTGGAATATAAATCTTGGCTGGCTTAAACCAGAATAATAGGTGATTGCAGTGAATTTGGTATCTGGATGTGAAGACAGAGGTTGGGAGTTCTATTCTGCATGGTGGTTCCCAGGAATAGATCCACCCTGTATAGCCTGGAGCAAGCTTCGCAGTCCCAGATATGTTATTTGAAGCTCCAGAAGAAGGGACCAGTGAACCGTTTCTGAGTATTCCTAGAAAGCCCTGGAAAAGGTCGTTGGAAGTCAAAGCTGCCTTGACAACACATACAGTTTTCAGTGTAAAGATGGTTCCCTAGTTTTGTTTTAATTACATTCTAACACCATGCAATCTCGCTGTGTATGGTAGAACTCACTTAACGATGGAAACCATGTCAATGGCTTCATCTGAAATAAATTCAAGTTCACTCATTTTAGTTTAAATACACTGAATGCATAGGAATCTTCTGTAAACTAGCATTCAGGGGTTGTGATCATGTTAATACTCTTAAGACTACAGAAATATATATATATTTTATTTTAATGTTTGCTGATATCACAAGCACCTCAAATGCTGTACAGGAAGCATCACTATTTTACTTTTATACAGCAGTTAGTTACAATGATAGTGCCAGGCCCCTCAAAATACTTAGCATCATAGTTAAAAGATAAATTACCCAGAGTTTTTGTTTTGTTATACTCTCTATTTTTTATTTTATTTATTTGTTTAAACTTATGCCCCACCCATTTAGTGGACAAGCCACTACTCTAGACGGCTTCCAGAAAATAACAAAAATATATAGCATTAAAATAAATTAAATATGTAAAAACAAAAACCCCTTTGGTGAACCATGGGCCAGCATAAACTTACTACACAAATAATATTACAAAGGGGTAAGGTTTGTAAAGGCCTGGGTAAAAAGCCAGGTTTTAACTTGCTTTCAGAAGTTCAGGAGAATGGGGCCCACTCGCACCTCTACAGGAAGGGAGCTTTAGAGTGGGGCATCCACTACCAAGAAAACCCAGCTTCTAGTTGATGACTTCCAGGCTTCTCTTGGAGGAAAAGGAGAGAAAGAGTTGTGTGTCATCAGCATACTGAAGACAGCACATTCCAAATTTCCAAATGACCTTTCCCAGCAGTCCCATATAGACGTTAAATAGCAACGGAGAGATGATCAATTCCTGTGGGATACCACATTGTAGTATCCATGGGGACGAAGCAGCTTTGCCCAGCTGGACTCTCCGGCACTGGCTGTCAAGGAAGGAATGAAGCTGCCGTCAGAAGCGTGAGTCTGGGCGGCTTCAGGGGCCAGACCTTTGTTAACTCCAGCTGTGCAGGAATATTTGTGTTTGTGTACAAATATCCCATCTCTAGAACAGACCAAAGAAAATATATCTTTACCCAGCATGTTGTTAGTCTGTGGAACTCGTTGCCACAGGATGTGGTGATGGCATCTGGCCTAGAGGCCTTTAAAAGGGAACTGAACAGATTTCTGGAGGAAAAGTCCATCACAGGTTACAAGCCATGATGGGGATGTGTAATCTCCAGGCTTAAAAGGAAGGGACCTCAAAATGCCTGATGCAGAGGAGTGGTCTCAGGAGACAGGTACCCAGAGGCATCTGGTGGGGCCACTGTGACATACAGGAAGCTGGACTTGATGGGCCCTTGGCCTGATCCAGCAGGGCTCTTCTTATGTTCTTATGCTCTCTCTGACCAACCAAAAATGGCAGGTTATGACCCCCCACGTGTGGAACCACTCACCTATTGGGACAGCCCCATGGATGTAATGAAATACATGAAGTCTGAGGCCAAACCAGCAGACAGAGCCTCCCCATGTATGTTGAAGTTCCCCAGGAGTACAAGTCGAGGGGAGTGCACTAGTGCCATGGAGACAAAGTCCATTAGCCTCAGCAAGGATAGCACAGGATTGCAGTGAGAGTGGTACACCAATGTTGTTCCTTATCTGTTCCCATGGTCCACAAGCAGATGGAGGCGCTCAAGGCCAGGGCAGGCCAGGGCAGACATTCTGTTAACCTTGATGGATTTTTTGAATACACTGGCAACAACCTTTTCCCAACCCTCCAGTCTGCCCTGATGTTGGATCGAATAGCCTGGGGGGCAGATCTGGGAGAGAGCTATTCCCCCCTCCACACCCACCCATGTCTCTGTTATGCATTCCAGGTCAGCCCTTTCTTCCTCAATCACATCAGCGATCAGTTGGGACTTATTCTGGATCAACCTGGTATTCAACAACAAAAGGGACAGAATTGAAGGCCATGGACTGAGCTGGTTACCTTGCACCTGTCCAGAGGAGGCAATGTTAGAACCTGGAATTGGAATCAATGCCAACCTCGGGATCTCCTGGAATCCTCAAGTGCCTTATCTCCTCCTCCCTGTCACCACCAATATTTCAATTGTGGCCCCACATATTTTATTCTCCAGGTTAACCCTCTATGACCAGGCTTTAATGCCACCACTACCCCCCCCCCCAAAAAAAGAAATTAAAAGAAAGAAAAAAGAAAAGAAAAAAAGAAAAAAAGAAAAAATCATACCCCACTTAATCCCAAAACCAAAGAAAAAGGTCCCTAAATTAAACTTCTAAAAGTTAAATTTACAAATAAGGCTTAAGACCGCAAACAAAACAAATTAAAGACTAAGAAGAAATAACTGCCTAATAAATACAGCAAAATAAAATAATTTTTTTTAAAAAGTGGACATATACAAAGCAAACCATCCTCATTTCCAACCTCCAATCAGCCTCAGCCAGCTGAAATGGCACCATCCAAAGTGACTCCATCACCCACGATTATCTCACCAATTCACCCAAGCAGGATGTGGTTTCAATATAGCTCCTTCATCTACTCCAGACACCTTCCCATTCAAAAGTCCAGCACACACTTGTCTCAGCATTTCTCTGCCCTCCAAACAGTCGTCTCCATGACATATCCATTTCCTTGTTTCTTAGCCGGCAAACCAGACCAAACCAGCAGCACTCCAGAAAACAAAGCTTCTGACATTCAGAGGTCAGTGTCCTCATCTCAGATTTGGAGCTTGCAGTTTGCTTCGATCAGTGGGAGGAAGTCTTCTGCGCTGGGCGTTCTTGCAAGAGTGGCCGCTTCTCTTGCTGAAGCCGGTGTGAAAGTAAATCCAGCCATCAGCTCTATCCCAACACCTCAGCTGAGTTTTCTGCAGGTTCCCCAAAATGGATAATGAGGGAGAGTTCTAATTCAGAAGTCTCTTTTGTTCAGGCAAAACACAGGGAAAAAAGTATGACAAGGCTGTATATTGTCTCCCTGATTATTTAGTTTATATGCAGAATACATCATGCGGAAGGCTGGAATGGAGGAATCACAAACTGGAATTAAGATTGCCAGAAGAAATATGAACAACCTCTGATAGGCAGATGATACCACTCTGATGGCAGAAAGTGAGGGGGAATTAAAGAGCCTCGTAATGAGGGTGAAAGAAGAGTGTGCAAAAAATGGTCTAAAGCTCAACATCAAAAAAACTAAGATCATGGCCACTGGTCCCCATCACCTCCTGGCAAATACGTAGAAGGGTAGGATATGGAGGCAGTTTGACTTTCTTGGGCTCCATGATCACTGCAAACCTACACAACATCTTAAAAAGCAGCGATATCACCTTGCTGCCAAAGGCCCGCATAGTCAAAGCTATGGTTTTTCCAGTAGTGATGTATGGACCATAAAGAAGTCTGACTACTGAAGAATTGATGCTTTTGAATTGTGGTGCTGGAGGCAATTCTTGAGAGTCCCCTGGATTGCAAAGAGAACAAACCTATCAGTTCTGAAGGAAATCAAGCCTGAGTGCTCACTGGAAGGACAGATCCTGAAGCTGAGGCTCCAGTACTTTGGCCATCTCATGAGAAAAGAAGACTTCCTGGAAAAGACCCTGATGTTGGGAAATTGTGAAGGCAGGAGGAGAAGAGGATGAGATGGTTGGACAGTGTCATCAAAGCTACCAACATGAATTTGACCCAACTCCAGGAGGCAGTGGAGGACAGGAGGGCGTGGCGTGCTCTGGTCCATAGGTTCACGAAGAGTTGGATACTACTTAACGACTAAACAACGACAACAACACTAAGATGCCTAGATCCTTTTCAAACACACTACTGCCAAGCCAAGGGGGATCTGAAGGCCTTAGGAATGGACCTCAACAGATGAGAAACATCTTGAGTCCTCATTCTGTCCTTGAGGCTTTTAACTGCATGCTCTCCATTCTGTCATTCAAATCACCTGTAAAGACATTGAACACAACGGGAACCAGGATAGAGCCCTTGCAGTGCCTTGTTTTAGTTCATCTGCCATTGCTAAGTAGTATTTGGATAAAGAGTGTCCCTAAATACAAATTAACCTAATAGTAGCATCATGTAGTCCACATTTTACCAAATTGCCCCCAGTGATATCAAGAGGGCTCATGCCGAAATCCTTACCAGAATCAATATATACTACTTCCACCACCAGAAGGTACAAATCACTGTGGCTTCCAAGATGAGATTAATAAGCATGAAATTCTTGATTAGCGTGGTCAACTTTGGTAGACCCAGCTTTTTTGCTCCTCTGGTGCCCACGGCAAGCCATACCTCATCCAGAAGTAGCAGGACATTTAAAAATAAAAGATAACCCTGGCTATTCCTGCTCTAGGCATGTAAAATTCAATTTCATTTAACATAGAATTTAATTTCTAAGTCATGTAATTAAGACCTGTCCAGAGACAAACAACTAAATTATTTCACGCTATCTTCATTATGATAGCAAGTGTACTATATGATGATCTGTGCTCCTCTGAAAAATTGTTATTTCCCTAGGACTCCATTGGGTTGTCAGATAAAAATATATTTGAAATCCCACCAGCCTGAAGAGGATAGCTGGAGAAATCAAAGTCTAGCTTTCACTTTGGGGATTTGTAATTGGACCTAATATAAAAAGATGCTGCGACTGCTATTTGTTTTGCACATCTTGCTAATGGTCCAGCATGGCTGCTTGCACTTCGGTCTTCCTTCTTTCTGTGTTATTACTGCAGATGACCTTGACTTCCACTGAGGGTCTTTTGGCTTTGCAAAATGTTGAAACTAAGTCCATTGGCTTCAATTATAATATAAAGAAAATAATTCATGAACTTGCTCTCAGAACACTCTTCTTTTGTAACAACCCATTAGTATAATCTCCCACAAAAGTGCATTAGCCCTTAATAACCACACAGAAGGGAAAGACAAGGTGAACACAAGTCAGGTAAGATATAAGGAAATCTCTCGTCAACTCTGCTTAGTTCATTACCTCAACCCTTTGCACACCAAGGCTAAACTCTGCCTGATTTACCGTGACAGGTGAATATGGCACGCAGCCAGCATGCTCACCGCGAGCCATTGGGCCCCTATAAGGTGGCTGAGAGAGCTCAGCCAGGGGAAAGGGCGAAGGCACAGGGAAAGAAAGACAGCTAAGGAGGGTGCAGCAGCCTAATAAGAAACATTTGTGCAGGCAAGCTAGGAACCAGATAAAAAGGAGTACAGACAGGGATTTAACAGGTCGCTGGTCAGCAGAAGAGGAAGAAGAGGAGGAAGAAGGGGC
The DNA here is from genome assembly GCF_051106095.1 of Pogona vitticeps. NCBI lineage: Eukaryota > Metazoa > Chordata > Lepidosauria > Squamata > Agamidae > Pogona > Pogona vitticeps. Next base: position 52,639,287 of record NC_135784.1, on the reverse strand, counting down.
CCAGGTTGATGCCCTGGAGGAGCTGTTGCCATCCAAGTGGACTGGAAGGTCTGTATGATGTTCCTCCTAACTGCTGAAGGATCGCTGCTGGCTGATGGTGGAGCCTCCCCAATGCAAGAACCAGGGGAAGGGGAAGGGCTGGGCAGCCAGCATCAAGGACAATACAAATTCTATTTGATCTGGGCAAAGTCTGTTATTGATGGACCTGAACTGGGGTGGGTGGGTGGGGAGCTCGGTGAAGTTAACTTAGGATCCAATTGAAGCAGAGGGTGCCCAAGAACCGGCTTAGCAGTAGTGCTACTGTAAATAAAGCACCCATATGATTAAATCCCGAAGTTGAGCCCATGGAGTTTGTGCCAGGGGATCCAGCCATTGCCAGCTCCACAATGCATTTACTTGCTGGAAACTGCCTTGAATATATATGCTTGTATGGTGGTGCTGTGGGCTAAACCGCAGAAGCCTGTGCTGCAGGGTCAGAAGACCAAGCAGTCATAAGATCGAATCCACGTGACGGAGTGAGCGCCCGTCGCTTGTCCCAGCTCCCGCCAACCTAGCGGTTCGAAAGCATGCAAATGCAAGTAGATAAATAGGGACCACCTCGGTGGGAAGGTAAAAGCATTCCGTGTCTAAGTCGCACTGGCCATGTGACCACGGAAGATTGTCTTCGGACAAACGCTGGCTCTATGGCTTGGAAACGGGGATGAGCACCGCCCCCTAGAGTCGAACACGACTGGACAAAAATTGTCAAGGGGAACCTTTACCTTTACCACATGCTGCAACTTCAGCTTTCTCTGGGAGCTCATAACTTAACTGGAGCTGTAGACAAAAGTGCAGGCTGAAATTTCAAGGACTTGTTTTGCTTCTCTTAGTCTCCCATCAGGGTACATATCTCAGAGAGAAAAGGTAATTTGTTTATTATGGGGTCGTGTTGAGGGTGTCTTTAAAGCTTGAGCACCTATTTCCATTCACTTCTAGCTGGCACTAGATATCATGTAAATTCACTATAAAGGTACTTGCATGTATATGTTGCTCTAAATAGCACAATAGGAACGTGGTGGCGCTGCGGGCTAAACTGCAGAAGCCTGTGCTGCAGGGTCAGAAGACCAGCAGTCGTAAGATCGAATCCACGTGACGGAGTGAGCGCCCATCGCTTGTCCCAGCTCCCGCCAACCTAGTGGTTCGAAAGCATGCAAATGCGAGTAGATAAATAGGGACCACCTCGGTGGTAAGGTAACAGCATTCCGTGTCTAAGTCGCACTGGCCATGTGACCACGGAAGATTGTCTTTGGACAAAACGCTGGCTCTACGGCTTGGAAACGGGGATGAGCACCGCCCCCTAGAGTCGAACACGACTGGACAAAAATTGTCAAGGGGAACCTTTACCTTTACCTAAATAGCACAATGAGTCTAACTATATTCTTCCCAGTTCATTTACCACTGCAACGGGTGTTTGGTGGTTCAGTACCCTGTCCCTTCCTCTCAGCACTGCTTCTGAGTGGCTGCCCACTGGAGGGATAGGGTGCTGAATCATCAAACACCTGTTGCAGCGGTAAACGAACTGGGATGCACCCCTGAACCAGCAGTTCATGCCTATCTCTACACCTGGCCTTTCGGGAAAAAACAACATCTGGTTCTCTATTGCCTATTTCACCACTTGCTGTTATGTTTCTTCATGACCCAACTTCCCAACTCCTCGGACAACTTTATTGTTCCTTGTTTTTCTCTGCCATGCTCTCCAGTGCTGCCCTGGCGCCCAAACCCTGTCACCTTGTGTGGAAGAGTAGAATCTTTCCTACAAGATTAGAAACGGGGAAAAGGGAAATATATAAACATATTGAATGCATCCATTATTTTCTTGTATTTAAATAAAAGTCATTCAGAATAATTTTAATCTCTGCAATCATCCCCCTCCTGAAACAAAGATCATGATGGCATTTGCCTTCTAAAACTCTTGACAGAAGCTCCATTTCCAGGACTAAGGGTGTGACAACATGGTTTGATTCACAGTCAGTAATCACACAGGTGCTGCAGATTGATTTGGGAGTTAACTATTCATTGCCTTCTTACCTCAGTATAACCACACTAGACCAAGTATATGGGTTAAACACGGGCCACACTTTGTTATAGTCCATTCCGTTCTCGTGAACATTGCCAATCCTTTGGCAAAGGGAGGTCCTGCTGTAGTGCGGATTCAGATTTCCCTCTTGGGTTCTCGAGTGACCATCGTACAGCCAGGCCTCAGTTATCACCTTCTTTATTACCATGGGATAACTATTGGCCTCCAATTATCCCCAGACCGAGGAAGATGATGGGGTGCATGCTTTTAAATGCCCTCTGTTTTTTCCACGCCCCCCAGCTGTTCTCGCGAACAGCCTTGTAATGTCACGTGGCATCCGGGAAAGCTGGCAAAGACACACCTCAATTGGGGATTCCTCTGAGTTACTCAAGTCAACAGTTACAGCCTAAGACTTGTCAAGCGCAGAACTGCGGCACAGCAGCTACTGGGTTATATAAGAAGATATTCTAACACACAGGATTTCTGTTGAGCTCTGCCATAAACAGACTTGGCATAAATAAGCTTGCAGTCAAACAAATGTTGTGTGAATCAGCCCTGCGTGCCTGATGACTGCAAAGTTGCTTGTTCACTTTTCCAGAACAATTAGGCACACGTTAGGACTCAGGATCTCTGGTTCTGATTTGTTTTTGCAGTCTCTGCGAGCCAATGGCAGTAAATACTGGAACGTTAGTTAAGTCGTAGGAGACACGTTGCAGAGAGCAATACAAGGCTATCGCCTGATTTGCAATAAGAAACATTTCCATTCCTGTGTCAGTCAGACCTGCTAATCCATTATGTAAGGTTGCTTTGGTGGAATGGTTGCTACTCAGCATCCAGATAGCTTATTGGCTACTGCAGGAGATATTAGATCTACACCAAGAAACATACAACATACTCAGAACTAGGATGTTATACAATAAAAACAGGATAGGTGGGGAGATGCCTTTCATGATATAAGGCAGAGGGAATCAGCAGAGTATTTCAGAGCAGCAATTCAAGTAGGAAACTGAATGCTCTAGTAAGATAAATACCCAGACTGGTGATGAATACAGATATAGATGTGAATGTTGACACAGATACAAATGTTGATATAGATATCTGTAGGTTATAGACATGCACATGTAAATAGAAGAAAAACTGATTGGAAACTGTTATTATCTCACAGAGCTTCACAAAATATTTGTAAAGTTACTCCAGTGCAGAGAAATTGAGAAATATTTTTTTATCCAAGAAGGTATGGTGGAAGGCTATGGCTGAAATAATGAATATATAACCAGTTCTCAGAAGGGCCTGGTGGAAAAAGTACTTTCAAAGCACCAGTAATTAAAAGCATAGTGAATGAGACTTATAAAATACAATGGAAACAACGTAGAGGAGGAGGACAGATGGGAAAACAAAGCAAATAAGCTGTCAAAGTGTGTGGATCCAGGATAAAACAAAACAAAACAAAAAAAACAAAAAAAATCAAAGACTCTGAATATTTGCAACTCATTCTCCTAAAATTGGTCACATGAATGTTTAACCCACAAAGTACTGGCTTTAACCTTCTCTATCCAGTTTTAATAGTTTTTCACAATGTGCTTGAAAATCATTGTTTTTAAACTGTGAGTCAGATTTATAAACAGAAATGTTTAACAGAAATTCTGTAACATTAATGTAAAAACCATATTACCAGGCTATTCATTAGAACAAAAATATGTTGTTTAGTTTGGGAATAAGCGGCACTTGTTCCCCAATGTACTTCTGATAATAGCAAACCATTCAGTTTAAGAGAAGAGTGACACTTGCAAAATCTCTTATGCACCAGCCAGTGGGAACACTATAAATTGACTTCTGTGGCACATAAGCAATCATGATACATTTTACAATCCCACTCATCGTGCCTTCCACTTATATGTTAGCCTACACTAATCCTCTTGGTTTTTCTGCAAGTTGTATTCTTCTATAGCTTTGGAACAACTCTTCTTGACACTGTAGATCAGTACTATGCAAATATTTAATGAGATGCATTATCAACTTTTAACCTGACAACTAACCTCTTGAAGGCATTATTTTAAGTTCTAACCTCATTCTTCTGTATGTTGTAAAAGCTTTACTGTAATGATTCAAGCTGAAATCACAGAGAAATAGCATTATGTATGGCAAAGGCAGAGCTTCCTATACTAGAAATCCACCCCACCCCAAACAATGGATGGTGGACAAAGTACCCATCAAAGTAATGGCTGACATTGGTGGGTGGACCTTGCACAGTCTGACCAGCTGCTGTCCACCATTTTGTTATTTTCCCATTCTTGTATCCAGGCAACTCCCTTCAGAAAGAAAAACTGACAGAAAAGCCCATATGCTGTTGTGGTTCTGAGGTGAACAAACATGGGCAAATTTGTGATCATGAAGCATTCTGTTAAGGCAAGGACATTAGATAAGATATATTTAAAAAACACATAGTGCCCATATCAGAATGATGTGTTTGGTGATGAAGCTTATGATAAAGAGAACAGAAAAAGAGGAAGGGAAAAGGAATTTCCAGAGGATACTCCTGGTCGTTATTTTAGTCCTCAGTAACTGCCGCTGAAACAAACTTTATTTTAGGAGTCGAGTGGTGAAATGCCGAATGTGACTCGTGACGTGCAGCGAAGAGATAGCTGCTGATTTTGGAGGGGGAATATTCCCCAAAGAAGGAAATATAAGGCAGGTGAATGCATGTTTCTGGTTAGCTTGCAACCTGTGTGACTGATATTAGCAATGCAGCCAGACGTCTTTGCAAAACCTGAGTGACATCCAACCTCTCATTGTGAAGTAGGAGAACATAAAAAAAGAGTAAATTCTGTTTCAAGTTCCATCAAAATAAGCAAATGATTTGGAATAGATGACATGTTGTTAGAAGTTGAATGTACCTCAATGTTTCAATGACATGATTCTCTCCAAGGCTTGTGCCTCAGCAATTAGATGTGTAAATACAGCACATATTTACCTCCCAGTAACCAATCACAAAACAAAGCATGGTAATCAGGAGCCTCGTGGTGCAGTGGTTAAATTGCAGTATTGCAGTGAAGAACTCATGGCCTAGGTTCCATCTTGGGCTCAGGTAGCTGGCTCAAGGTTGACTCAACCTTCCATCCTTTCGAGGCATGGAAACTGAGTACCTAGCATGTGTAGCCTGCATAATTAAATTGTAAACTGTCCAGAGAGTGCTTTAAGCAGTACGAGGCAGTATATAAGTAGCACACTTTGCTTTGCTTTATTTTGCAAGAAATATGAGATGTGAAAAACTTGAAGTGTGACACCTTAGGTACCACAAAAACAATACTCTGTTATGGTCAAAACCAAACTTATAAAGCATAAAATAGATCTGCTTTGGATGCTGGTACTCATTATTGCCATTTATGATGTCTGTCTATAACTATGTCACCATCTATACCTATGTTCATCTATATCAACGTTATTTTATAAGGAATCATACCAGAGTACCTTTAATAGCTAGGCATTTCTTTGCATAATACACATTTTCCTTTGGCATTTTAAAAAGATGATAATGTGCTGAGTTTGTAGTGCACTTCAGGGAATGTGGAATGCAAGGAAGCATCTAGGAAGCTCTTAATAAAATATGAGTAGCAACTGGCTATTTGTGTTGCTGTGATGCTTTCTGATGTTCCTAAGATTGCTTGAAAATCTGAGGACGCTTAGAGTACAGAATTGAAATTCACTTTATGTTTATTTAAGAAATGCTTTAGAGAATAAATCCAGTTTCTTTCAGCCAATAGTTGTAGGATGAAACATGCGGTTATAGTCTTGCATAAGCCTTCTTCCAAGCAGTGGGAATGCAAGGCTTGTGAGAATTTTGGTTTCCTTGGCACAATATCACTGAAAACCTACAGTAATGTGTGATATATCATTTATTATTTACATGTATATACAGACTGAGCATCAGATCAAAGTTGACAGCTAAGGGGAAATTTTACACTGGCCAACTCTTATGGCAGAGGGCTGATTTGGTGCGATACTCTATCTGAGGGGGCAACTACATGGGCCATTGAGACTGCAATTTATGTTGGATTAGGCACAAATGAAATCACATTAAAATTATAACTACATGATTTAAATCTCAGTGTGGGGAAGCCACAGGGGGTGGGTCATGTCTTTCCAGGAGGAAACACTTTTTTTTCTCTTCAACCACTATAGGTGATTTAATTTTTCTGATTCACTGGCATGGCTTTTCTCCACTTTCTAATGCAAAAGGGTGTTGCTCTCAGGAGTGACAGTTCACCATTTGCTGTCTCAAAATAATTTTCTTTCTTTTTAAATTGTTTCCAAAGACAGTGGTGATTCAGATAAGTGCCATGTCATTTTGGGGTAGAAAAAGGTGGGTGGAAGGCATGATCCTGGTGGAAATTGCCAATTGGTACCCCATCAGATTGAAGGCAACTCTGTGCCGACACAACATCCCCAACTTTCTCTGCCTCTGCCATCTGGATGGCTACAGTGATTTCTCCAACAGGGATTTGATTTGAAAAACTGCATTTCAAAGCCTATTTTCCCTGCTGTGTATTCACAACCTGACTGTAAAACACTGTGGCTTGGCTTGCTTCTTCCCCCTCACCAGAGAAAGAAAAGAAGAATGAGTTTTTCAGAAAGAGGAGCTGGATGTTGGTCTTGGGTTACAACTTGGCCATCAATTTTACTTAATTAGACTGGGAAGATTGTGTGTGATTTGCAACAGGGAAGTATGGCGTATTTGATTCAAGTCCAAGCAGAAGTAGACATTTTTGAGCTGGTTTGTGTACAAACTGCCCTCCCTCTGCATTTGAAACCAAAATTCTTGGCATTCCTAAGTTGGCTAGGGATAAAGGTTATGTAGTTCAACAACATAGGGAGACACCTAAGTGTCCCACATCTGTCCTAAAGTAATACAAGTCCATTTGAGACTTCTCTTTAATAACAAGTACATAGCAAATATAGTGTCTGGTTAACTCTGTACCTTAATCTTTTTTCTTTTTCTTTTTTCCTCTTTTTTTAGTTTTTCATGTTTGTTTTATGCTTTCTCTTTTCCTTCCTTTTTTATACGTACTATCAATAAATAATGTGTGTAAAACAATAATAAGTACATGGCTGGTGTTACCTTAGTATATTTGGACATGGCCTTTCTACAATGAACTGATAAAATTAAACAAACAAAATATGAATATTAAGTACAGTCATGCCTCGCTTTATGATTGCCCTGCATTACAGCGAAACTGCATTATGACAATCTTTTTGCGATCGCAATTGCGATCGCAAAAGGGTGGTCTAAATTTTATTTTATTTTATTTTTTTTTTGCAATGATCAGTTCCCTGCTTCGGGAACCGATTCCTCACATAACGACGATTTTAAAACAGCTGATCAGCGGTTTCAAAATGGCCGCTGGGTAAACAAAATGGCTCCCCGCTGTTTTCTGGGACGGATTCCTCACAAGACCGACAGCGAAAACGGCTGCCCTATGGAGGATCTTCGCTGGACAGTGAGTTTTGACCCCACTGGAATGCATTGAAGGGGTTTCAATGCGTTTCAATGGGGTTTTTCCCCACTTTATGATATTTTCACTTAACGACAATTTTCTTGGAACTGATTATTGTCGTTAAGTGAGGCACCACTGTAATTCTTGTATTGTATGCAAGCACATAATTATAGATAGAGTGAATCGAAAAGTATTGGGGCTTCGCCTACATTTTAAAGCCAAATTTCCCATGCAGTACTCTTTTGTAAAGTTCTGCCAACTTATGAATATGCAGAATTTTGCTATACCTTTATCACATAAAATGGTGACTTCTTGGTGGCACAGTACATAGTCTCAAAGTACCTGAGCTGGCCAAAGTCCCACTGAATTTCATGGAAAGCTTTATATATATGTAAGGAGCCTACAAATGAGGCAACCAGAAAAGGGTTAGATATAGAGACACCCGTCTGCAATCACTTGAGTGTAGGAGAACATGTCATAATAATTTTTTAAAAAAATTGTCATCCCCCCCCATCGCTGTAAAAGGTAAAGGTAAAGGATCCCCTTGACAATTTTTGTCCAGTCGTGTCCGACTCTAGGGGGCGGCGCTCATCCCGCTCTTCAAGCCATAGAGCCAGCGTTTGTCCGAAGACAATCTTTCCGTGGTCACATGGCCAGTGTGATTTAGACACGGAACGCTGTTTACCTTCCCACCGAGATGGTACCTATTTATCTACTTGCATTTGCATGCTTTCGAACCGCTAGGTTGGCGGGAGCTGGGACAAGCAACGGGCGCTCACTCCGTCGCGTGGATTCGATCTTACGACTGCTTGGTCTTCTGACCCTGCAGCACAGGCTTCTGCGGTTTAGCCCACAGCGCCACCACGTCCCATCGCTGTAATGCAGTTAAAAAGACCACAGGTTAAATCATAGTTAAATATTCCAGTTTTCACTATAAGTTAGAGGGAAAAGAAAGGAAAGCAGGCATTTTCCTGAGCCAAATAACAAATTATTATATTACCATAGATACTCGAATGTAAGCTGGCCTGAATATAAGCCGAGGCACCCAATTTTACCACAAAAACTGGGAAACCTTATTGACTTGAGTATAAGTCGAGGGTGGAAAATGCAGCAGCTACTGGTAAATTTCAAAAATAAAAATCGATAGCAATAAAAATACATTAATTGAGGCATCAGTAGGTTAAATGTTTTTGAAGATACTGCCCTTCTGAGCTGCGAGACACACTTCATTGCCTGCTGAGAGAGGACTCATAATGGATGCTGCGCTTATCTACTGCTCTACTGTTGCATAACAAGATGGAGGGAGACAGAGGATGGAGGAGGAAGGTGGGAGGAGGAAGGTGGGTACATACAATATGCAGGGGAGAACATGTAATTTTGACGCTGACTCGAGTATAAGCCAAGGGGGGTGTTTTTTCATTTAAAAATTATGCTGAAAACTAGGCTTATACTCGAGTATATACAATAATTTCTTGTGGTATTCATATGAATTAATTACAGTTAAATTGTAGTACGCCACATCATTGCACTAATGTATTTTTTCTTATATAAATATTGTGCAGAATTATACAACATAAGTCTGTAACAAGCAAAGCTGAATGATCAGAACAGTGTTGCAGCTTTTATTCCAACCTCACCCCCTGCTGAAAGTGTTGCCACACAGGCGATACTTACAGGTGGCATGAGCAAGAGTGGGGTGGCATGGACAGTGAGCAGGTGGCAATTCTCCTTTTGCCTCAGGTAGTGACAGAATTTACATCAGCGATAACAAAAGCTTTCAGTAGGAGTGACCACTGCATTTTTCACAAGTAATATCACGGGTAAGTATTGAAGAATTTGCTCAGTCAAAACTTGGAGTATGACTAGACAGCCAAATCATTCCAGTCTAGATTGGTTTTGATCATGTTAAACAGGTTCACTTTGAGGGTGTGGCATATTATTTAAGGCAATCCTAGTATTCATATCAAATCATCAGCCACACTGCACCTCAAGTGACCCTGTTTAGCATGATCAAGATCTTCTTTCATTTCAAAGGGAAAGCTTCCAGTTTCTCAAGATCATTAAGCAGCTGGCTGGCTGTCCCTTTGGTGAAGCTGCTTAATGATCTTGAGAAATGGAAAGCTTCCATTCTGTCCACCTTTGGAGAGGAAGGGAGACAAGGCTTTCTGTTTCTTTTTAATTGTTGCTAACTGACATAGCACATCAACAGTGCTTTGAAAAGGGCTTTTAAAAAAACCCTTTCAAAGCATCAATGGTATGTCAGCAACAGTTAAAAAGAAGTGCAAAACATTATTTCCTTTCCCCTCTATAAAGGTGAGTTGGAAATAAATTTTCCATTTCTCAAGATAGTTAAGCAGTCTCCAGCGATGACACATACTTGAAGTTAACCAAAATGGAGCAATTCTACCTCCATGCATCCCCCACCACACCATTAGCCCCTGACTAGGATACAGAAAGATGCAAGTAGATATTGATTGGGGTAGGCTGGTTTGCACATACTGGATGTCATGTGGTCAACAGAAAAAGGAATGAACCAGCCCATCCTCAATGCAAACCAAATTGTGATACAAATGCCGATCTGACTTGGTTCAAACAAATGTAATGGAAATATTTGGATTTAAAAAGTCTTTCCCATAACTGTTTCCCTCCGAGTCATTTTAGTATTCAGGGTGGCTCTCCGTGTTCACAGAACAAGATGACTCCAAGTATATTCTCTTTCTAATGTGCCATCTCCCATTGACAAGATTGAACATAATGACATCCCCACGGCATAATCCATAGACCAAGACTCCTTGATGCAATGATAAGGGCATGATTATGTTTTAGCATTTCATTGACCCCCAGAATGAGGATTCCTTTAACATCTATGACTATTATTGCCCACTGAATCAACGATTTCCAGATGGGATGCAGAGATACTCCGCCAGGCTCTATTAACATTCACTTTGTATTTATTTGCCTCACTCTTACTGATGCATACATAAGGAATTTCCCAGTGTATGAAACTTAAAATTTGCAAGAGGATGCAAGTTTTGCAAGTTTAGATGGTGTTAGATGGGGGGGGGGGTAGTGCTCTGCTTGCCTGCCAAGGGAGATGTCTCCACGTGCCACAGGTGGCACGCATGCCATAGATTCGCCATCACTGCCTTAGATGGTTAAATCAGCGAGGTAAGCCTGTTAAAAATGGAAATCTGATGACTGGCACTGGGAGGGGGGGCAAAAAATAGGAAAAAAAGTTTATCTTCTCACCTTGTTTCTTTAAGTTTTATAGAAATTGAAAACGGAAGTCTTGAATAAGTGGAAATCTGCCACTCTTGGTGACATCGTTCCCACTGCACTGGTGGAGCTCCACAGAAGGATACTGCCCAATATTAAGAAAATCACACTAAAATGCTTGATTAATATAATCTGAATCTGGGGTGCATGTGTGTATTATTATTCCTTTAAAAACACAAAGTAGATATATCTGTACAGTATTTTCTCATTCATTGTTAACATTTTCTCTTTTTTTTTCAGGAGAATAAAAGTAGGAACAAAATGAGCCAAATGATAAACTAATTTTCTGCATAATTTACTAAGGCAAGGGATTTTTTAAAAAACGAACAAAGTAAAAGGTGACAGCATTGTTTAATTGGTTGGTAACTCAGATAGCAACACCAATGGCAAGAAGACCATGTGATTCTACGTTAGAGAGAATGAGAGCGAGAGCAAGCGGTAATACTTTTGTAAAAAGTGGGGCAAATCTAAACACTCAAGTAGAAAACAGTGAGAAGAAGTGATTAGACTGTCATTTAATATGCTTGAGTTGCCATATGTAAAAAAGCTCTAACATCTCTTTATATGGAAGGAAATCTTCTGCTGATTGTGCTTCGTAATGTACATTTTATTTCCTGGAGAGCTGCAAATAGTTGGCAGCTCAGCATGACAACTTTCAGAGCTGCTGAAGAGCACAAGTGTGAAGGGAAGCAAGCTGGCCCAGCACTGTTCTTTCTCTGCTTCTGTGTGACAGCCAACAGCTGCTTGTGCCTTTGTGAATTTGCATGCCAGGGTCTTGAGCATTTGCCTCCCCAGTGATGCTTGCAGAAAATGTGACAGTAGAACCAAGAAAGCGATCCTATTATAGATCCTGGTAGAGTGTAGCTGTGAAAAAACAGTGAAAATTCACACTGACATCAGAAGTGAAGGATGAGTTTATAAAGAAGAGAAAGGCACATGCTGTTTATGAGAAGAGAATTGCTCACTCAGAAGGAATAGATGCCATCATATTCCAAGAGAAGCGACATCGGACATTTTCTCTGTCAGTGGACTTGTGCTGTTACAAAACTGAAGACATTTCGTGTTATTCTGAATAATAACCATACCAGAACCTTGATAGAGAAAAACTAAAAATGCAGCATAAACTAATTCTTTCTCCTCCTTAAGTTCAGTGCAGAAGAGTTTGCCAACTTGACTGAGTTCAGACAAAACTCAACCAGTTATGTTTTCTCCAGCAAAATTATGCCTTTTAAATGGACAAATGAAGTGCTCCTCCCCTCCTCCCTTTTCGTCAGTACAGTGATACCTCTACTTATGAACTTAATCCATTCTGGAAGGGTGGCTGTGAATTGAAACGTCCGTAAGTAGAAGCACCATTTCCGATAGGAATGCATTGGAAACCGATTAATCCATTCCGGGTGAAGAAAAAAAATACCAAAAAATAAAAATAAAACACTGCAAGCCCCTGGGGCTCCAAAAAACAAAACAAAACAAAAAAACAAACTTAACCCCACCAACCCAATCCCACCCTGCAAAAGCCACCCAAAACAGTTTTTTTAAAAAAGTAGCACCTTACCTGCACCACATGACCGCCGCTGCCAGGAGGCCTCCCAGATTCCAGCTGCCACTGCCGGGCCAGGGCTTCTCCACCACCAGCTTTCCTGGGGTTCGCCGCAAGCAGCACCTTTCTCCCCCACTGCACGGCTTCTCAGCCACCATGGGAGGCTTTCCTGGGGCTGGCCCCAATCGCTGCCTTTCTCCACTACCATCCGCTGCCGGGCCAGGGTTTCCGCACCGCTGACACAGGCTTTCCCCAGGCTGGCAGACCGGCCCTAATGGGAGGGTGGTGCTGGAACCACATAATATTCTTCCTCCATCATTGAATGAGGCCACTTCCTTATAAAAGTACTGAGAACAGCACAACAAAATAAATGAAGGTATCTTTCATTAAGGCACAGTTGCAAGATAATTTAAGAGGTAATTATCCCTCCATTTAAAGGCACGAAAATTAATGCTTCATACTCATTGCATTTTGCAAAGTTTTGATAACAAATGGCATCAATGCAAGACATTTTTCTGCTATAGCTGAGCAGCAATTGGAACGCTCTAGATGACAAAGAACTTGAGGCAAAAAAAAAATCCTACAAGAATCTCTATTTTTGGCAGTGAAAATACAGTACAGTAACAGAAAGGTGAACAACTGTTTCCTACCATTTTTTTGACATCACAGGGTGAGGTAGCAAAATCTGGTGCCTCACCCTGTTTTATAATATGTCAGTACTGAGATGGCAAGCCACCGTTGCCCATCCCAGAGTGCTGACCATATGGACTTCCGGTTGGATCTCCCACTTAAATGTTCTTTGGGCCTTCCAATGTTCCTCACTACGAAAAGTATTCTGCATATTAAAGGTGATGTGTAGGTTGAATCTCAGCCATCAACTGCTTTTAAGTAAGAATGTGGGGTTAGGAATATCAACCATAGCTTTCAGAAGAAATATGTACAATTATTACATATCTTCCTGCTTTTAGCTTTTCGTATGCCCAGGGCCATCTCAGGACATTGAGCGTCTTGAAGCAAGGAAGGAAATTGCGGACTCAAGCCAATGAAAGTGTTTTGGGACCAGTGACACAAAATCCTGACAGTTTCTTTACTGATTATTTCAACTTCTATAAAATAATAATAATGTGCCATCAAGTCAGTTCTGACTTAGGGCGACTCTTTGTAGGGTTTTTGAAGTACAGAGTACCAAGAATTAGTTTACCATTCCTTTCTTCTAGGACACTTCTGGGGCTGTGCAGCACTTTCATACCACCTCATTAGTGTGAATACACTCCGGACAGTGCACAACACATTGAGTCATCATTGGAACACAACACATCAAGCCATCATTAGAACCGTACAAAATCACAATGTAAAATAAATACAATAAAAAACCCTTTCGCTAGCTAAATAAGCCTGGATTTAAATAGAATAACAAATTTAAACATCTCAGGTCAATGTCTGAAAACTAATAAAAGCCAGCTTAATATAATTCCATTTTTATTAATTTCCTAAAAAACTGAGAGAGGTGGCACCTGACAAATCTCTGTAGGAAGTTTATTCCAGAGGGAAAGAGCCATGATTGAGAAAGCGCAGTTCCTGGCGTTAGCTCTTTGGGGCTCCTTACGTGTCACCATTTTTAACATTATTGACTGCAAGGAGTGGTTAGGGTGAGTAGTTATTTTGTGGGAGAAACATTTCAACAGGTGTCAACATCCTAAACCAATAAAGGCCTTTGTACATTATAACCAACATTTTGAATTGGCACAGAAAACAACAGGGATCCAATGAAGGCGTGGCAAAAATGGGGAATATGTGTTCAAGTCTGCTGGTACTGGTAATCAGTCTTGCAGCTGCCCTACGTAGAGGATGTAACAGTAGTTTATTCTATATATTACCAGCACATAAACCACTATTGCTAGGCATTTCTTATCCAGGCAGAGATGGAGCTGAGCAATCTACCAAAGTTTATAAAAAGCATTCTTGGCCGCAGCAGATATTTGTGCCTCCACAGAGAGCTGGGCCGAAGAATAACTACAAGTTGTTATCCTGATCCTTCAGGGGAAATGTAACTCCACTGAGGCCAGGTAAATATCCCTCTAACTGATTTGACAATCTTACCAACAGTAGATCTTACATGGATGAAGTTTTAGTTTATTGGACCTCATCCAGTCTATTATTGATGCTAGGCAGTGCTCAAGGACCTGTGCAGCATCACCTGCAGATGAAGAAGAGGAGAGAGAGAGCATCACCTGCGGATGAAGAAAATGAGAGACAGAGCAGTGTATCATTCGCATATTGAGGACAACAAACTCTGAATCTCTGTAATGACTTCTCCCAGCAGCTACATACAAATATTAAAAAAGCATTGGGGGAAATGGCTGATCCCTGAAGGACCCTATAAGGGAGGTCCCAAGGGGTGGACCCTGCGTTCACAACCTGTATCATCTGAGATTAGCCCTCAAGCAATGACTACTAGAACCACTGATGAATGGCTCTCGCACTTCCTGAACTGTCTCAGAAGGATATCATGGTTGATGGCATCAAAGGTCACAGAAAGATCCAGGAGGACCTGAAAGGTTAGTCTTTCCCTTATTTGCCTCCCTCAGGAGATCCCCTTGCAGGATGACCAATGCCATTTCAGTTCCATGGTCTGGCATCAATCCCAACGGACATAGGTCTAGGCTATTCATTTTCTCCAAGAACGTCTGGAGCTGATAAACTGCCACCCTCTAGATCAACTTGTCCAAGAGGCAAATATTGGAAACAGGACTATACTTATTACAATTATCTGTTGCTGAATTTGATTTCTTTGGAATTGGCCTTATAATGGTTTCCTTTAAACAGGAAGATGAATGACTCTTGTGTGATTCCTTTTCCTTGCAGTAAATTACAACAACAATCATTGAAATAACTAGTAATCTAAGATCAAAAGGTGCCATCCCTGAAAGAGGTGAGGGGGATGGCATGTCGAAATAGGGCCTTCTTGGCTGTTGCCCCCCAACTTTGGAATGCCCTCCCTATAGAGATCCGCCTGGCTCCAACACTTTTGGCTTTTCGGCGCCAGGTAAAGACCTTTCTGTTTAGCCAGCATTTTAATTAAACAGTATTCTCTAGCTGGCCACATGAGCAGCAGGACTTATTAATATTAATGTTTTAAGAATTGTTTTAATATAGGATATTTTATATTGTCTTTTTAATGTTTTTAAATTCTAATGTTGCATGCTGCCCAGAAGCCACTGGTAAGGGTGCAGCTAAAAAATAGTGTAAATAAATAAATAATAAATAATCTGCTGTCCTTTTGAGACATACAAAATCTGCCACCCAAGTGGATAGCTCTTTAGGTAGGGTGGGCCTTGTGTGAAGCAAAGGCATATAGAGACCACACAAAGACAATTCTGTCTACAAGCAGGCAAAAGGTTGATGCTCATTTATGATAAATCCTCTCTGTATAACATACATGTGCTGGAAATGAGACAAGAACAACAGATGTAATAAGAGAAAAAAAAGTGGAAAGAGGTATTTGGTAGCAGTCTTTCTGAAGATTGCTTCCTTAATTGCTGCAGCTGAGCAAATGAGAAAGAAAATGTTTTTGCATATATGTGTCTAGAAGATGAGGGCTGCACTTTATTGGCCTTTTCTTAGCAAACTGTCAGCATCTTAGCTATTAGAACAGTCATTAGTTCAAATCTAGTAGTAAGATGCAACTAGAATAAGCCAATTGAATCAGTGGAACTTATACTGTTATTAACTCACCAAAGCCCCATTAGTTTAATAAGTCTACTCTAGTTGTGACTTACTAATGGAGTTCATCGTTGTAAAGCTTTCTTCTTAAATTTCATTTGTGATGCCCTCATAGTCAACTAGAATGTAATAACAACAACACTAGCAATAATAGAACACCAACCATTTTTAGTAGTGACTTCTCAGTACATTTAGTAGAATCATGAGTTGCAGCCAGCTTAAATAGCTACATCCATTTCTACGAGAGGTAGAAATGGATGTAGAAACACAAACTGTGTTAAAAATAAGAAAATATGAAAAATAATATATCTGAGAAACAAATTGGCCTAATGGGAGACCAGTGTGCTGAGAACCAAGATGGTGTAGTGGATTGAGTTGCTGCACTACAGTTAAAAAGGTCCTGTATTCAAATCTCTGGTCAGGTATAGAGGAACCTTAGAAGGAGGATGGGGCATACCTGATATGAAAATAATGGTGGAATCCGATGGTTCCTGGCGTAGGGTCTCAGGAGCCATTGGAAAGATATTCCCTCCAAGACTGGAGACAGTGCTCTGACTTTGGAGTTGAGTGGAAGATCTCTCCTTGGGTCCAGGCTCCCCTGAAGGAACTGGGGCCTACTCACAACTGATATCCAATAGTAAAGAAGGGACAAGTAAGCAGGATCAGGTTGACAGCACATGTGATGCAGGGAGGCCTTGGAACCAAAACACCTAAGCCCTTCCACCTCCCCAACCAAGCTCTCAAGTTAGGGGAAATTTTACACTATCTGCAAAAATGATGTAAAGCATTTCTGCAACAGCACTTAAGAACAATGAGGGGCAATCCTTCCTCACTTTAGCTCTGCTCACAAGAGACCAGCAAATGTTGGATATGTCTAGGGTGAGTAGATAAAAAAAATCAGGGTTCTTGTACCTAAGTTACTTAGAAAAAGAAATTTCAAGAGATGCAAATTTTAATGCAAGCTACACCTGCTGAAATTTCACACAACCTCCTCCGCCAAAAATGCTCTCTCTCATGTCCTCCCTATACAAGTGTGTGAAGGTGGCAGAACAGAGAGAAGCCACACTCCTCCACACTGGATCTGAAAACCCAAGGAGGACTGTATGAGGGAGATGTAGTCTTCAGATTGCTTGGATCCCCAGTGTATGGATTTCATAGGTCGTAACTGGAGGAATCAACAATTATGATATGAACTCTGATATGATGTAATGTGCATTTGTAAAATGCACATGAAATGCAAAACCACTTTTAACATAATGCCTAGTCTCTCAGTTGGCCCTCAGTGGAATTTTAACTCAACATGATATCTTCCTGTCAGTGTTTTCCATTCCAGAGGGGGCATCTTTCCTGTCAGCCATATATTCCTTTTCTAGGTAACATTCAACTCAGGAGTTCTGTTCTGGCTTGGTGTTAGGCTGGTCTGTGAAATAAAAATTGTAATACAAGTACACCCATTTGCGATTCTTTGTCCCACTCCCATAGCAAGTAATTCTGAGTTATCACTCTTTCTAGCAGCTGATGTGCTAAGCTGAATATTAGTTTTCAGAGTCAGGTTTTCCCAGATGGCAAATGCTCCAGAGTTCTGAAAGGCAATATAACATGATTCTCTCTCTCTCTCTCTCTCTCCCCCCCCCCTCTCAGTCCATGTCAGTTTATTGACAGATAGAATACCATTGTCAATGCATCACTTTTATTTGCCCTGTGCTTTCCTACTGTTTTCATCAGCTGTGTAATGCTGCTTTCTTCCTCTAGATGATTAGTATCCTGCTGTTTCTTCTGTTAATTGTTGAGTTCACTGAGAGTTTTGTTTTGTTTTGAAACCTGATCAGCATTCATGTTATTTTCTAAAATTGCTTCAGTCCTTACAGAGCCATTCTGTTAATGGCAGACTAAGAAATGCTGCTTAATTGTAACAAAATTATGGGGGGTGGGAACCCTCAAATATTACAAATCATTTCCTTCCTATATTACAGGAAACACCACTTCACCTCCTAATACACGGAGGAATGAAAATTGTCCTTATTTCAAAACTGCTTAGTTAATGTTTTCAATAAGATTTAGGCAATTTTGCAATTGGATTCTAGTCTACATGACAATAAGAATATTTAATAATAATTTTAAAAGTTTGGAAAAATATGACTATTTTATTATTCTACTAAATGTAGGCATTTAACTGTATGCAATTGACTGAGAACAGACAGCAAATTCAGAAATCTATGAAGTGGCTTGAGATTGCTGGAGAGATGTCACTGAACTGAGGATGTACGTACTTCCAAGTTTGTCTTTGGCCACATTGTTCCATGCAGCATCTGTATTATTACTATTATTACTATTACTATTACTATTACTATTACTATTACTATTACTATTACTATTACTATTACTATTAGTATTAGTATTAATATTATCACTACAGCCTCCCTCTGTTCTCTGAAGCATCAATGCCTGCTTCTGTAATTTGTCACAAAAAGTATGGAATTTCTGAACTCACAGCAAGTCTTGTGTGTTTAGTCGTTTAGTCGTGTCCGACTCTTCGTGACCCCATGGACCAGAGCACGCCAGGCCCTCCTGTCTTCTACTGCCTCCCGGAGTTGTGTCAGGTTCATGTTGGTTGCTTCGCAGACACTGTCCAGCCATCTCATCCTCGGTCGTCCCCTTCTCCTCTTGCCATCACACCTTCCTAACATCAAGGTTTTTTCCAAGGACTCTTTTCTTCTCATGAGATGGCCAAAGTACTGGAGCCTCAGCTTCAGGATCTGTCCTTCAAGTGAGCATTCAGGATTGATTTCCTTTAGAACTGATAGGTTTGTTCTCCTTGCAGTCCAGGGGATTCTCAAGAGCTTCCTCCAGCACCACAATTCAAAGGCATCAATTCTTCGGCGGTCTGCTTTCTTTATGGTCCAGCTCTCACTTCCATACATCACGACAGGAAAAACCATAGCTTTGACTATTCGGACTTTTGTTGGCAAGGTGATGTCTCTGCTTTTCAAGATGCTGTCAAGATTTGTCATCGCTTTCCTCCCAAGAAGAAGGCGTCTTTTAATTTCAGGGCTGCTGTCTCCATCTGCAGTGATCATGGAGCCCAGGAAGATAAAATTTGACACTGCCTCCATATCTTCCCCTTCTATTTCCCAGGAGGTGATGGGACCAGTGGCCATGATCTTAGTTTTTTTGATGTTGAGTTTCAGACCGTTTTTTGCACTTTCCTCTTTCACTCTTATTACAAGGTTCTTTAATTCCTCCTCACTTTCTGCCATCAGAGTGGTATCATCTGCATATCGGAGGTTGTTGATATTTCTTCCGGCAATCTTAATTCCGGCTTGGGTTTCTTCCAGTCCAGCCTTCCGCATGATGTATTCTGCATATAAATTAAATAAGCTGGGGGACAATATACAGCCTTGCCGTACTCCTTTCCCAATTTTGAACCACTCAGTTGTTCCATGACCAGTTCTGACTGTTGCTTCCTGTCCCACATATAGGTTTCTCAGGAGACAGATAAAGTGGCCAGGCACTCCCATTTCTTTAAGAACTTGCCATAGTTTGCTGTGGTCCACACAGTCAAAGGCTTTCGCATAGTCAATGAAGCAGAAGTAGATATTTTTCTGGAACTCTCTGGCTTTCTCCATAATGCAGCGCAAGTTAGCAATTTGGTCTCGAGTTCCTCTGCCTCTTCGGAATCCAGCTTGTACTTCTGGGAGTTCTCGGTCCACATACTGCTGAAGCCTACCTTGTAGGATTTTGAGCATAACCTTGCTAGCGTGCGAAATGAGTGCAATCGTACGGTAGTTGGAGCATTCTTTGGCACTGCCTTTCTTTGGGATTGGGATGTAGACTGATCTTTTCCAATCCTCTGGCCACTGTTGAGTTTTCCAAACTTGCTGGCATATTGAATCTAGCACCTTAACAGCATCATCTTTCAAGATTTTAAATAGTTCAACTGGAATGCCATCACCTCCACTGGCCTTGTTGTTAGCCAGGCTTTCTAAGGCCCACTTGACTTCGCTCTCCAGGATGTCTGGCTCAAGGTCAGCAACTACATTGTCTGGGTTGTCCGGGATATCCAAATCTTTCTGATATAATTCCTCTGTGTATTCTGCAAGTCTTAGTGCCATGTATTTATTTATTTATTTATTTATTTATTTATTTATTTATTTATTTATTTATTTATTTATTTATTTATTTATTTATTTATTTATTTAACACCATCCCTCTCTACTCGCTTCAGATGGCTTACAGTCAGAATGACATAAAAACAGACTAAAACCAGAAACAATAGCCCACAACCAGCTCAAAACCCCTCAGCAGCAACTCAACATATATTTCAAAGTTCTGCCTAAATAACAGACACCTTTGCTTGCCAAGCAGAAGGTCGACAGAACAGGTCGACAGAACACCAGAGCCTTAGCCGCTCAGAGTGGTCGGAAGACCAGATGGGCGGGGTACAAATCAAATAAATAAATAAAAAATAAATAAATTAGCAGAAAATTCTTGGTGGGAACCTCTACAGAGAAAATGCTGTGTCATGTTCAGAGCAAGTAGAATTCTGATGGCGACAGGGCAAAGGAAGGGGCCATCTTTGCCTGACTATTTTAAATGGTTAATATGGAAGAAGCAGTCTTTCAATTAATGTGAGCTGATTGTAAACCATACAAGGTTTTATACATCATAAATAGCACTGTGAATTGCAGCCAAGGTGTGCCATTTGGCAAAGCAGACATCCAAACAACCAAACAGTTATGTCTCTCACAGTTGCAAAATCCTCCCTTTTCAAGTACCCAGAAGCCTCCAAACAGTGCTTGAGCAGTTTGCAACTGTGAGAAAAATAGCTGTCTTCTTGTTTAGAGGTACCATGATATCCATTATTCTTTCATCTTGCTTAGGACAGGCAAGAGAGATGGACTGGCAGTTATCCTGCAGCTAGTTAGTAAGCATGATTTTATTTGGTTGGGAGTGGGTTTAAGATTCGTAGGTATGGCAGTGGGAAGGCTAACATATGTGCAATCTGCCAGAAGGACCCAGAAGGAGCCCATAAAATGAAGTTTGAAGCCACTCTGCCCCTTTGGCTATAGTTACTGTTTCAAGGTAAAAGAGTGGTTGTTTCTCCTCACTCTTTTCATTTTCTCCAGTGATCTAGTGGAGAGTTCCCATTAAGCCACAAATAGACCAAAAAATAAACTCAAGTTAAAATTTTCTGAAATAACAGACACAATGGTGAAAATTCATAGATGTTCATAAAACACTGAAACTAATAGTTGTATTGAAAATAAACATAATAAAAATAGTAATAATAACAATGATTAAAGTGGGGGAACTTAAGTAGTTAGAAAGTGTGAACAAAATATTCAATATAAAGCATAACACCAGTACACTAAGCAAAGGAAAATAGTAACTAAATGCTAAGAAGTTTCTTAACACTCTCTTCAGTTCCGCTATCTTGAATAGGAAGCTGCAAGGATGGGGACATGCTACTCTATCAAATAGCAATAACAGAATAATAGAATAATGGAGCCTAAAATGCCATTGAATCCAACCCCCTGCTTAATGCAGGAATCCAAAGTAAAGTATATCTGACAGATGGCTATCTAACTTTCCTTGAATGTCTCCAGTGTTGGAGCTCTCAGTACCACCCAAGGTAATTGTTTCCATTGCCGTGCTGCTTAACAATTACGATATTTTTCCTGATATTCAACAGAAAGCTGGCTTTCTGGAACTTTAGCCCATTATTATGTGTGTTGTCCTATAGAGTGACTAAGAACAGATCCTGTTACTCAAGATGAGGCCTAACTAGTGTTAAATAGAAGGGAACTAGTACTTTACAGAATTTGGAGACTATACTTCTATTAATGTGGTCTAAAATAGTGTTTTTGTGTGTGCGTGTTTTGCAACTGCATGAAACTGTTGGCTCATATTCAACATGTGGTCTACTGTAACTCCAAGATTCTCCTGGCATGTAGTATTAATTCCCTTCAGATCAATTTTGTACAAGCCTATTCCAAGGTGGACAGGTATATGACTGCAAATCAAAGATTCTCGAAAGGAACATACATCAATCCAGCTTGAGGTGAGGAGGAGCTACTGACACAAGTCCTTCCAAAAGAAAATGTTAGTTTTTATAGGCGAGTATATTAAAAGAAATTGAAATAGGACTCAAAATGTTTCAGAGGCCAACATCCTGTTGCTTAGCATAGTAAATTGTATTAGAGTAGGCCCACTGAATCAGTGGGGAAGATGGTTTCTCAACTCCTTTGTAAGTTCCATTGAGTCAAATGAGTCTACTCTAACTATGTATGAATAGAATGAATGAATGAATGAATGAATGAATGAATGAATGACTTGCTATGCTAAAATAAGTTGCAGATAGATTAGGTTCATAGGACTCAATGGAACTTAAACAGGAGATGAGTTACCACTGATTCCATAGATCTACTCTAATGCAATTTATTACACTAAGCAACAGGATTTTGGACAGAGTCTAGCTCATGCAGAAGAGTAGGAAGGGAAAACAAAGACCAGTAATCACTCCAAAACCCTTTGGAATTCAGTTCATACAGGAGTTAAAAAGATTCAGGAGGCAATCTCAAGAAGAGCAGCAAAAAATCGCCTTCTTTGTCTCCCAGAACAATAAAATATAAAGCTTATTAGTCAGGAATCTGTACTGATGGTTCTGATTCAACAATCCATCAGTTTGATGGATTGTTGAATCAGCAGCTGATATGAGCCTTAGCACTAGTGTATTCTCTTCTTTCTGTATCGAGAGCTATCTTTCACATTTTCTTATTAAAAGCCAAGGTTATGAATTTCGGTACACCAAAGTTTATCCCTGTTGAAAAACACCAGGGAAATTCTGTCAGTTACCTACTGCAAATCTGTAATCCCACCTTTGATTGGATCACAAAGGGTAGAAACCATGATGGTAGAAGAATGTGAGAAAGAGGATAAGGTCTTTTCCTAATATTTTTTGAAGAGGAGATAGTTAACTCGAACTCTGCTTATATTCAGTCAAATCCAGTTCTCATAATTCAAATTCCCAACCTGCAGCAGCTTCTTTCTTATTGGAGTACCAGATCTGAGCATCCTTTCTTATACTGTTAGTCCTCCTAGCCCAGTGTCCTCCACTTTGACCAGCAGTGACCTTCCAAGTACTCAGGTTTTCCTAGCTTTCCTATTCATAATCCTGAGCTGGGGGTCCCAAATATTTATTTTGCACTAAAGCTTGGAAAAATTATGTTTTTGGACTGTAGTTCCCGGAGTCCCTAACCACCATGTTCCTTTTTCCAGACTCTAGCTAATGGTCATGCTGATTGGGGAATCCTGGGAACTGTAGACAACAACAAAAGGAGAATGTTTCCCAGGCAGAGACTTCAGTGCCCACTGTGGAGAAAGCTTGACAGTCCTGAATGTATCTGCTGCTATATCAAATTAGGCGCCCATATATTTCATGTAATGTTTTTTTTTCCCAACCCTCTTTTTAATAATAGGAACATAATTTAGGTTTATGGAATAATGCCACCTTTCTAACAAGTATTGTAAGTTAGGATTTTTATTCATTTATTATTTTTATCAATTATTTAAGTAATTGTTCAAACTTGAGATGGAGTAAGAGGGTAGCATTGAGTTTCACAGACTGTCCGGCTTACTTTGTTGACATCCTTTTTCGGCCGGTGATCAGCACTTGACCTGTCATTGTATCATGGCAAGCAGACTTGCCTAGCTTTATGTTGGGAAAAGAAGACCTTTAGCCTTTCAGAATCTGGAGTCAGCAGGGCCGATGCTAATGGATACCTTAACTGGATTGCTGGAGGTAAACTGCCCAGAGTGGCCTTGGTAGCTGGGTGGAATCAATCAATCAATCAATCAATCAATCAATCAATCAATCAATCAATCAATCAATCAATCAATCAATCAATCAATCAATCAATGTAGACTTAGAGCCTGTCCATTTTGAGTTTGGGTTGGATTGGGTTACAAAGGGTCTGTTGAGGTGGGTGTGGGGAGGAAAGATATGCCACTTGGCATGCTCCTCCCAAGCAGCAAACAACCCCTTGTAGCTTCATCAGCTATCAGTTGCTTTCCCTGATATTCTGAGGACAGTCAGGAAAAGTGAATATATATATCACTCCTCCCGTCAGTGCTGTTCCATTTTCTCTCTTCATCCCTCCCTCCTTGCTTTCCTTCCCTTGTTCTTCCTCTACTTTCTCTCTCAAACCCTCCCTTGGAATCTGCAGCTGCTGAAGACTGCTATCTCCTGGCTAAATAAGCTGAACAATGAGCCTGTTAAAAAGATGCATGCCCTACCACTGGGCCAGAAAGGTGCGCAACATCTCTTGAAGGGGAAAGATGAATTGTTTTAAGTAGAAACATTTGTGGACAAGGTCTCTTCCCCCTCCCAATCCAAACTGTGCCATCAGCGAGCCATATATCATATTTATATGCCAGTGTGGACAGACCCATACTCAAAAGTGCTTGAGAAAGAACAAAGCTACTTCTGCGATGTAAGATTTGTGGGCTGTAGTGATGGTACAGGAATGCCACAGATAATCATGACAGAAAAGGCCAGCACATCCTATCAAGCTGAGTGGAACACCAAAACGTATTGCCATTCCCTGTAGTGCCACAGTTTCTTAAGCATTTGCTGACTGCTTACACTGAGAAGAAAGCTGAAGTCCAATACGCCGGCAGTGGTTGTTGTCATCTTCCTTCATTCTAGAAAATGTTGAACAGGGAGAGGCAGACAAGAGAAATAGCCACAAACACACATACACACACGTCAGAATGGGAACAAGGCCTTTTCTTATGGGAGTTCAGGATGTCTGACAAATACAGTCAGTTCACAGGGATGCAGCACAAACATCATTATATCAAAACCAAGTTGAGAGGGGACCAATATTAACTTCTACAGAAAGGAATAGAAACTTTTCATTTCCCAAATCAACTGCAACGCAAAGGACAGGACCCCTACCCACATCTTCCCCTATAATTCCTGTTAAATTTTCCTTATTTAATGTATAGGATTATGAGAGCTATATTCTAAAACATCTGGAGAGCCATGAGCTTCCCACCTCTGCTTAATACGAGACTTTGTGGATTTTCTCCCAGGAAGATCCGATTTGTATCTAGGCATCTATGCCAATCGGCCCAATCCATTTAGAGGCACCGTAAAACAACATGTTCTACTGCTGCAACAAAATACTCTACAGCTGGAAACCATGTCACTTTTCTCCTTACTTATTATAAGCTTTTCTCCTTCACCTTGAGATGATTCATGATGGCTTTTGTATAAGGGGTTCAGCAGTCAACTTCATGCCACCTATCAAACCATCAGTCAGTCAGTCAAATAGCTTGTGATTCTGGCTGTGTTTAAGGGATTCTTTCAGGCTGCACGTCTGAAAAAAAGACAGAGCACCACATCAGTGAATTATGCCCAACATTGATCATTTTAAGATGACAAACTATACATTTGGTGGCATCAACAAGGTGTATAAAGGTGATCCAATTTGATTAAAGCTCAGCAAAATCTGACCTATGAATGTCTCTTTTCTTCTACTTCTTAAAAGAAAGATTAGAAGCTCAATTAATTCCAGGAGGCACAGTAGAAATACATCATGAGAAAAATGTTTTCGGTCAGTTAACTTCAGCAGTCTATTAACATCGTGTTGTATATTATTTGCATATTGTTTTTATTAATATTGCAGCTATAGTTCCATTGAAAGACATGTGGCATGAGTGCATTAGTCTCATATATCCTCAATACCGTAAAAGAATTTGGCTTCTCTGCTTAATGGGGTAGCCAAAATACAAACAGATTCCAAAGCAAGGTTCCCTCTTTTTCTTGAATCTTTTTGTGTTTTGGCTAGTCCATCACCATCCAGAGGACTAGAAACATATTGAAAAGATTAAATCTATAGTTCTCAGTCTCTCACTAACACCTAAGGGTGTACAGAATAGTATACAGGAAAAACCCAGTATTTCCAGAATACAGTATCGTGAGATGTGAAGCAGTATGAATGAATGAATCTCTAGGGTGAAACACTTACTGCGCTCCATTAGATTGTCACTGTTGAGGTTGCTAGTAATGATTAAATCACTAACCCCTGCAAAATCAATCCTACATTACAAACTAATCTCTAACCTCTTGATACCCCAGACTGGAGTAGCTTTCTTGGCCAGTGTGCTAATGTATTATTTATAGATCATTACACCAAAGAAAAGAAAGGGGCTTGGGGAGCAATCCTGCCAGTGCGCCACAGGTTAAACATTTTCTTGCCTAGATGACTGCAGTGGTAGTTAATTGCGTAGATGTCACCAAGGTCACACTTCTCCTGGCATGTCAATGCTCACTTCCAAGAGACTCAGCTAGCCTTATCTTGGACTGTGGGGGATTTAAGGGAAAAGCAGATACATACCAGTTACAGAACAAAGGCACTGGTATACACACTCTGTTGGGACAAGAATTTTGTGTGTGTGTGTGGGGGGGGGCTGAAGGAATTCAAAACAGAGGAAAAGAAAAAGAACACAAAGCATTAACTTAAGACGTTGGGAGATAAGGCATCACCAAAAGTTGAGTGATACTGCTCAGATGAAATCAAAGTTTATTTATTTATTTATTTATTTATTTATTATTTTATTTATATCCCGCCTATCTAGCCAGTTAAGGCCACTCTAGGCGGCTTACAACACAGAAATACACAATGAAAATATATATAAAATGGTTTTTGCATAATAAAAACCTGTCAACAAAATAGGGGCAAACAATGGGGGGGGGGGAGGAAAAAGAGGGACATCAGGAAAGTTGCTAAGTAGTTGAAGGTACGTTCTTTCCCCAGTATGGCTGTCAAATACTGTAAAGCTAAATTGAAGTTGATGGGAGCACCGAAGCAGCCACAATTTTAAGGGTCCCCTGGAGTACGGAGATACACAGTAGAAGGCTCCCTCCCTTTAAGACAACCTTATTTTGCTTCCTTTCACTTCTGTGCTGCTGTCAACAGATTGACTTGGCTGTCTGCTGTAAAGAACACTCTCTTCCAAGAAATAACACCCTTCTTTATGGAGGTTTCAAAAATAGCACAGAACATTGGAGAGGAAGGCAGGACAGACCACAGGACTTGGATTCAGATAACCTGAGTCCCAATTTCAGCGGTTTTCCTACAGAGGTGAAATGGTGATCTCCTAAGTCTTATGCTATAGCTCTGCTCAACACTTTATATTCTCATTTTTTTCTGTAGGGATTTAAATATCTGCTTGGCTTCTTTTGTGCATGAAAAGAAGCAGCAGCAAAGTTGTTTTTTTTTCTTTATCTGCAACACAGTGAGATGTTTTCAGGCACTCTTAGCAGCAACAGTTTTTGTGCAGATTGTGTAAGTGGATGACACCGTGCAAGGCTACAATAGATGTCTTATTGTGTAGATTTATAACAATTTGAGGTATCAGACAGGTTGTTTCATTTTTAAAATCAAATTAGGGTGCTCCTTCCCGCTATCCACTTTGACCCAAAGTTTTTCGAATCAGTTCCCTGCTGGTTTCCATGGGTGAAATAACTGCAGCTGTTCAGATGAATACAAACAATTATAATGCTGCAGGAATTGGTAGGGGCAGAGGCAAAGATAGCTTTGAATGTGTTCATACAGAGCTTGCTAAAGTAAACCCGACCTTTGATCTGACAAGGTGCAAACTGGCAGTGTCTACTGGGACCCCCTCCATTCAGTTCTTTTTTATTTTTCTGAAATGACTTGGCACTAATCTGTTGCAGTGCTGACTTTGGGAAGCATTAAAAATCCCCCTCTCTCTTTGGAGACAACTGGTGCTTGCAGGAAGTGAACTGACACCTCCCGCGTGCATTGGATCAGGTGATCATATAGGGCACAAAGCGGAGAAAGTGATGCCAGGAAATCAGAACAAAATTAAACCACCCCTGCCAACAGAACAAAAAGAGATAATTCTCCACCTGGCTTCCCCAAGCTGAGCTTCGTGTTGTGCACTTATCCATGCTAAATACAATGGAAACTGTAGAATAAATGGCCAGTGTTATTGCTCCCTTACTCATTCCTTTGATTCTCTCTTCCTGTCTCCCTGCCTCTTTCCCCCCTCCTCCTGTGCTTTACTTCAGAAATACCAAAGATGATAGTTTTACACAGAAATATTTTGTGCAAATCACAGAAATCTAGACCAAGGAAAAGAAAATCCCGTCTCATACTTGTACAAAAAATAAGAATCCTAATAGAGAGAAGCAATTTCTTATCAGGCAGTCTCAAGGTGTTGGGGCACCTTGTCCCAAAGAGAATGTTTGCCAACGTTCTTCCCACCTCTCCTTGTCAAGCACTCTTTCTGTGAGCTGCAAAGCTATCCTATGAACTCCCCTTGCATGTGTTTGCAGGAGCTGTGGGTGTAGCTGTGTTTAAAACCTACTATTTGTGCCAGCCATGGCTCTGAAGAATATGCGTGCCCAACATGGCTCAAGAATCACTAGAGAGGTTTTTAATAATATATGTGATTGATGACACGCTTTTACTGAAAAGCGTGTTTTCTTTGTTTGTTGTATTGACCTTAACTACCAGGTGAGTTCTGGCCATTCCCGAGAAACAGCCCGGTGCCAAGGAGCAGGCAATGCCACTGAACTGAATTGCGATGCCCTGTGTCCTTCCTCCACCAGTATCTATTCAGTGTGGAAAAATACCTTTGATTCTCTCAATATAAATGTTCTTCTTCATTTGAACAAAAAGCTCAGCACTGCCCGAAAGCTATTAGTAGTTTCGAAGCCTCCATGGGTTCACAGTGTAATCTGCTGCTTTAGCACAAAATTCTGAATTTAAGGGTGTTGTGTTCAGTCCCCACCCACCTCCCATAGGACAGATGCTGCAGAATATAGAGAAAGAGATGACTGTGCTGCTAAGCAACCAATTATGCTGGCATGATTTATTCTCATGACAAGATTCCACACAAAGCAATTAAGCAGTGTCAGTGATGCACACTGTACACCTCAGGGGGATGTGACTATTCATTAATTCTTTTTTCCCCCTGAGCTGCTGAGGTGAAGATCTCCCTTCCCCCAACCAAAAATAAAAGTTGGCAAAGAGAATTGTTAGGCAGGTAGCAAAACTGTCTTGTCTGCTGCAGAATGAGGAATAATAGCTCTAGAGCAGGGGTGGGCAATTAGATTCTAAAGGGGGCCACATGAAAAATCTGAAATGTGTTCGGGGGCCAAACCAACTTTACTGAAAAATGAAATGAAACAGTGATGTTATGATTGTTTTTATTTCAAACTTGTTAATCTTCACTAATACAAAAGAGTTTTTTTTGCGGTATGTTAAAGATAAGCATGCTAAAGTAGGGAGTCAAGAGATAAAAGGAACAACAGGAAAGTTTGGAGTTCAGAACGAAGCAGGACAAAGGCTAATAGAGTTTTGTCAAGAGAACAAGCTGGTCATCACAAACACTCTTTTCCAACAACATAAGAGGCAACTCTACACATGGAAATCACCAGATGGGCAACATCGAAATCAGATTGACTATATTCTCTGCAGCCAAAGATGGAGAAGCTCTATACAGTGAGCAAAAACAAGACCTGGAGCTGATTGTGGCTCTGATCATCAGCTTCTCATAGCAAAACTCAAGCTTAAATTGAAGAGAGTAGGAAAAACCACTGGGCTAGTCAGGTATAATCTAAACCACATCCCTTATGAATACACAGTGGAAGTGAAGAACAGATTTAAGGAACTAGATTTGGTGGACAGAGTGCCTGAAGAACTCGTAACATTGTCCAGGAGGCAGCAACAAAAACCATCCCAAAGAAAAGGAAATGCAAGAAAGCAAAGTGGCTGTCCAACGAGGCCTTAGAAATAGCAGAGAGGAGAAGGGAAGCAAAATGCAAGGAGATAGGGAAAGTTACAGAAAATTGAATGCAGACTTCCAAAAAATAGCAAGGAGAGACAAGAGGGCCTTCTTAAATGAACAATGCAAAGAAATAGAGGGAAAGAATAGAAAAGGAAAAACCAGAGATCTGTTCAGGAAAATCCGAGATATTAAAGGAACATTTTGTGCAAAGATGAACATGATAAAGGACAAATATGGTAGGGACCTCAGACATCAAGAAGAGGTGGCAAGAATACACAGAGGAACTATATCAGAAAGATTTGGATATCCCGGACAACCCAGAGAGTGTGGTTGCTGACCTAGAGCCAGACATCCTGGAGAGTGAAGTCAAGTGGGCCTTAGAAAGCTTGTCTAACAACAAGGCCAGTGGAGGTGATGGCATACCAGTGGAACTATTTAAAATCTTAAAAGATGCTGCTGTTAAGGTGCTACATTCAATATGCCAGCAAGTTTGGAAAACTCAACAGTGGCCAGAGGACTGGAAAAGATCAGTCTAGATCCCAATCCCAAAGAAGGACAGTGCCAAAGAATGTTCCAACTACCATACAATTGCACTCATTTCCCACGCTAGCAAGGTTATGCTCAAAATCCTCCCAGAAGTACAAGCTGGATTTCAAAGGGGCAGAGGAACTAGGGACCAAATTGCTAATATGCGCTGGATTATGGAGAAAGCCAGAGAGTTCCAGAAAAACATCTACTTCTGCTTCATTGACTATGCAAAAGCCTTTGACTGTGTGGACCACAGCAAACTATAACAAGTCCTTAGAGAAATGGGAGTGCCTGATCACCTTATCTATCTCCTGAGAAACCTATATGTGGGACAGGAAGCAACAGTTAGAACTGGATATGGAAACACTGATTGGTTCAAAATTGGGAAAGGAGTACGACAAGGCTGTATATTGTCCCCCTGCTTATTTAACTTACCGTATTTTTTGCTCCATAAGATGTACCTGACCTTAAGACGCACATAATTTTTAGAGGAGAAACACAGAGAAAATATTATTCTGAAACAAATAGTGTAATAAAATATTTAATAAACTATAACAGAATAACATTTGAACCATGTAAAGTGAACAGCAGTCAACAGTGGCATTAAGAAATGGAGAGACTTAAAGCTTTGTGTACTCTAGTTTATGTACCATAAATTTGTGAGCCATAAATTTAATTCAAGTACATATAGACCATTATCAGCCAGTGATAAGACCTATACCACTCTACCTATATTTTACATTTCCTTTCATCCACCTCCTCCCCATGCTTATAGAAATGTCTCAATGACCGATGAGATTGTTGTGAAACTCTGCCCAGCTAGAGCTTAAGCCTATATTAAGTTAGAAATGGTTTGTCTGATTTGGCACTGCATTGAGAGGTCCCTTTTAGTTGTGTGGAGGATAAATAATGGAATTAAACTATTTAACAGCTGGTTTTCCGTATTTACTTTAGGTTATGCAAAAGAACAGCAACACAAACCTTAACCTGATCCCATTCACCAGCAGTAGCACATGCTCAGCATAAGACCAAATCTCCATTTTCTGACATAATTGAACATTTATAGCATGCAAGGCACAACAAGTTAGGCCACACAAAGTCATGAACAATGTTCTTGACAAGCCAAAAACAAACAAACAAAAAAAAAAAACGAATACAAACTATAGTAGCTGAAATCAGGGAACAGGTACTGTAATCCAGTTAGAAGTCACGAGACACAGTTAGTTTCCTTGCTGCAACACCCTTTGGAAATACATCCTCTATTAGATGCCGAGAACTAGTTGAAAAGTTGAATCCAAATTTTCCATAGAAATGCACTGAAAATTAATTAATGCATTTTTATGAGGGGGGGAAAAAGGTCAGAAACTTTAAAAAGCTTAAAAGAAAGTCACTTACCAGGTACTGTAGACTGAGCCTTGCTCTTCACAGTGCCTTGGTAGTCCCCAGAGCAGCCAAAAAAGAGCCCCAAACAGCTAAAAGCCAGCAGGCAGATGGCAGCCAATTTGTGCTTTTCTCCGCTCCTGCTCCTTTCCCCTCCTTTCCCCTCCCCTCTCCTCACCTAACAGCTGATCGGCGCTGGTCTGAACAGCTTCCCAGGCAGCTTTTAAAGCAGGTACTGGTATGCACGTTTCTACACAAGCAGGTCTCAACTCAAACAGAGCACCTTTTCACCCAAGAACTAACCCCAAACAAACAGCTTTTAAACTAAATTTTACATTTTAAAACGACAATACCAGGCAGTCCCAGGTCTCTCCCAGCTCTCTAACTGCTTGGACTAGCAAGGAAGCAGACAAGCAGCCTCTTCACTAACTGAAAGTTTGAATTTCCCCGCTTTCCCTGCCTTCCCCACATATTAGGTATGCTAATATCTGTGCACTGGAGGATTGTGGGAGGAACATCCAGTCCCTGATGGGGGTCCTGTGGGGCACCCCAAAACACTGAGTAGTTCTCGTCACGTCTTTCGGGACTGGGGCTGTGCAGCCCTGTTCTGATCGGGAGGTGCAGGCGCGGGGGGGTCACCATGCCTTCGGGGGACAGGGCACAGAACGTGGCAGGAGGTTCAGGGGCCATTCCAACTCATACCTGGCAGGGGAGATACCATGATCATCAAAGTGGTTTTCCCAGGGTGAGGCTCATCTATTGTACTTTGGATGTGCTGACCCCTGTGATTTCCCCAAATGTGGGAAAATCAACTGCCTAAGTGGGGGACTGTGTTTGTGGTTTCCCCTGGTCTTTCTAGAATCACTCTTTCCCCTTTGCCCTTGGCTGTTTTTACTGTCTGCTGGTTTTCCAGATGGGCTCCAGGAAGCAGATCCTGGAAAGCCAGCAGTGCAGAATGGTAAGGTCCAAATAGCAAGCAGTCTCTGGTGCCAGTTCAGAGGCCTCCCAGCATGGCAGTGGGAGGCTTCTGGGTGGTAGAACCCTTTTTTACTGTATTCGCTCCATAAGATGCACATACTTTCTCCCCCACTTATGGAGCTAAAAATACGGTATATGCAGAATACATCATGCGAAAGGCCAGACTGGAGGAATCCCAAACCGGAATTAAGATTGCCGGAAGAAATATTAACAACCTCCGAAATGCAGATGATACCACTCTGATGGCAGAAAATGAGGAGGAATTAAGGAACCTTGTAATGAGGGTGAAAGAGTCTGAAGCTCTATTTATTTATTTATTTATTTATTTATTTATTTATTTATTTATTTATTTATTTATTTATTTATTGCATTTATATGCCGCCCATCTAGACATAGTCTACTCTCATAGTCTGAAGCTCAACATAAAAAAACTAAGATCATGGCTACTGGTCCCATCACCTCCTGGCAAATAGAAGGGGAAGATATGGAGGCTGTAACAGATTTTACTTTCTTGGGCTCCATGATCACTGCAGATGGAGACAGCAGCCACGAAATTAAAAGATGCCTGCTTCTTGGGAGGAAAGCTATGACAAACCTCGATAGCATCTTAAAAAGCAGAGACATCATCTTGCCAACAAAAGTCCGAATAGTCAAAGCTATGGTTTTCCCTGTAGTGATGTACGGAAGTGATAGCTGGACCATAAAAAAGCTGACCGCCAAAGAATTGATGCTTTTGAATTGTGGTGTTGGAGGAGGCTCTTGAGAGTCCCCTGGACTGCAAGGAGAACAAACCTATTCATTCTGAAGGAAATCAACCCTGAGTGCTCACTGGAAGGACAGATCCTAAGCTGAGGCTCCATTACTTTGGCCATCTCATGAGAAGAGAAGACTCCCTGGAAAAGACACTGATGTTGGGAAAGTGTGAAAGCAGGAGGAGAAGGGGACGGCAGTGGATGAGATGGTTGGACAATGTCATCGAAGCGACCAACATGAATTTAACCAAACTCCGGGAGGCAGTGGAAGACAGGAAGGCCTGGCGTTCTCTGGTCCATGGGGTCACGAAGAGTCGGACACAGCTAAACGACTAAACAACAACAACAACAAAGATAAGCAACTGATCAACTTTAGACAAAAAACTATACATGGTTTTGGTGTTTAACTTGTTCAGTGAGAGAAATCCAGTCTGTCGTGGACTTGAACAAGTGCATGAACACCAGACTGGAGTGAAGACCAGCAGGCCAGACAGGAGCGGCCTGTGGGCCATATGTGGCCCTCGGGCCGCACTTTGCCCAGCTCTGCTCTAGAGGTTGCAAAAGTAGAGCAGAGGGCTTTTAGTGACATGGCCACAGTTATGTAAGTAAGGCCTTTGGCTTCCTATTCCTGGTAGGAGAGAAAAAAGAGAAAGGGACCCTATCAGACATAATAGCCATCAATAGCCATGTCCTCTGAGACAGATGGACTTGCACACTACATGAACTGCATCTTCAGGAAGAACCAGATGTCCATCATCTTACAAGGAAATGGGGAACAATCCTCAATTAAAAGAATATGCACATGGCTGTTTCTTTAGAAACATCTGTATCACTGGATAGCTTACTGGATTTGCATATTGGCTACTGTTGTAAACAATTAAAAGATGCCATATATCCCATGTCCCTCTCTCTCAGAAGTAGTCCACAACTAGGACAGGACAATGTGGCCCTTGTGCAAAGAAGGGGTGGAGAATTTCAGGTGTCCCAGTCCAGTTCTCTGGGTTTGCCAAGAACGGTCTGATATGCTGGTTTTCCAGTTTTCCACAGGCTTCTCCAATTCTGAAAGGTTGAGACGTTTGTCCTAAGATCTAGCACTAGCTGTAGGCACTTTAAGCTAAATTAGAGTGCTATTTTGACTCGCAACTTTTTAGTCATTGGCTCCGATCGCCTCAAAAAACCTCTCAGCAGTTGAATTTGACCCTCATGCTGAAAGGTTCCTTATTCGTAACACATAATGGATCAAAGGGAGTCTCATTTGCAAAACCAGCTGGCTCAGATGCTATTCCTGATGGATGTGGTATGAAAACTGGCTGAGAAAGGCATTGTTGAGATGGTCTATTGCTGCATAGCAGAAATGACGGCAGACATCTTAACCATCTCTCTTCAAAGAGACCAGTTTATGGACTTTTGTGTCAAGATGGGTCTTAAGGAGAGTGCTCCATCTGCTGGTTGAGAAGGGTTCATGGAATAGCAAGCAGCACATTGCATCTTAAAGAGGTTTTAACGGGAGGGACTTTGAGTGAATGTCAATCATTTAGACTAACCAAATGTTTCCCTGTGTACCTCAGTCCTGCTTTTTTACCTCAGTCAGGGTCTTTCGGTGTTCAGTGTTGGTTTAGAAATCAGTATGTCAGTATGTCAGTTTTAGAAAAGTTTATGTTAGTGTTTTAGCAATGTCTGTGTTAGAGACAAGTTAACCATGTCAGTGTTCTGAATATACATGTAACCAATCATGTAAGTGAACCAAACAAGTTTTTAAAAAATGAAGCCAGCAAGTTAAGATAACTTAATAAGTAACCAGTGAATATGTTTTAGTTTTGTATTTCGACTTGAAGATTTTTGTCAGTAAAAAGAAACACTTTTTATTCTTTCCAAACCAGAGTCTCTGACTATTTGTATCAAATTGTTTTTAAAGTCAGATAAATTTGACTAAATCTGACTAAAAATGAACTATACCATAAGGGGTGGTGGGATTGATGGGATACTTCTAATAGTTCCATAACCTCTCTCAAACTTTGCCTGCTCCACCTTTGTGACATCACAAGGATTCTCACCTGCTGGATCCCGAAGGCCTACCTCCTGCTCGCAGTGTTTGGATTTCAGTTTTCAGCAAATAGAATGCTGCTGATTTGGCAACCCTGTTTTAGCTCCTGTCGAGGTACTGTTTGTGTAAATTCTCATCCCGTTGAGCACCATGTTTGCTCTGATAACTTGTAAGGAGATGCCTGCTATACTGACAACCTAAACACATATCTTCTCCTTTTCTAAACAGCTCTTCAGCTTTATTGGTAAGATGGGAATCAGAGTCACAAACCACCAGCAGAAGTATAGTAGAGCAAAGGCTCAGACCTCTTCACCTTGCTTTTAACTTGTTTTATTGATTTTAATTACTAAAAGGTGCTTAGTACCCCTAACCAGCCCAATTATTTTGGCATGTGAGACAGAAAGTCACATAAGTACATCTTCCCCGTCCTAACAGGAAAACAAAGCACAGCTAAGAATTGGCTATTTTTCTTTCAGGCCTCAAATCTGTCAAATAGCTGCCTCACTATGCCTAAAAGTAGATCCAGCCCTGGAAAGGGAAATGCACAGATTGTCACAGCAGAGGGAATGACTTGAAGTGTTGCTCAGTAGAATATGTAACAACGTTGAGGTCTAGTGGGTGGGCAACCTGGTAGGTCGGGGGGGTGTCCCATAGGTACCCTAACTCCCCACTACAGGCCACATCAGGGGAATGGCGTAAAATCCCTTCAAAATAAATATAAAAGTGTAAATGTAGCCTGTATAATTAAATTGTAAACCGCCCGGAGAGTGCTTGTAGCGCTATGGGGCGGTATATAAGTCCAATAAATAAATAAATAAATAAATAAATAAATAAATAAATAAATAAATAAATAAATAAATAAATAAATAAAATGCCTAGGAAGCCATATTCAGTTCTGATTTTTTTAAAAAAATTAGTTTGGGGAATAAAAGAATCATAGAAAAGTGAAGTTGGAAGGGGCCTACAAGGCCATCAAGTCCAATCCCCTGCTCACTGCAGGAATACAATCAGAACATATCTGACAGAGTAGCTCGGGAGATCTCACCAACTCCCTAAAGCAAAACCACCTTCAGGAGTGGGAAAAGGCTTCTTTGCTCCCTAATTTTTATTTTTATTTATTTATTGATTGATTAAATGATTTGGCTGGAAGGGTATAGGGGCACCACATGTAGTCTACAGGCTATACATTGCCTTTTTCTGATCTAATGCACTATGTCTATGCATTTTAAGCTGTTTAAAACTTGATTCCCGCTGCATTAAGGTGAAGATTTATTTAGTTCTTTCTTTCAATATATAAGCAAGTGTTCCCAGGCCAATAATTTCAAACAGCAGGATCTAAGCCTATCATTACAGCCGCATTTGCACTGTAATTGTCCATAATCCTCTAACTACTATACTTGTTGACAGCTTTTTCTTTACCTCTTAGGAGTCAAGGCTCATCTAGTTACTCAGTGCTTTCACCCCAGATGAGTACATGTTCAGAAATGGATTGTCAATAGCAAACAATTGGTGTAGCCAGAGGCAGAAAATGGATTGGTTTTGGATAGTATGGAAGTTAAATCTAAATTAGCACATACAAAGCCATTCTCATTATTCATACTGGTCATTGCTACAGAGGCTCAGAGTGGAAGGGAAGAAGATAAGTCTCTTCATAATTTTGTTGAAATGCTATTTTGAGGAACTAAAATAAACATGAGATATTTGTATTTCAATGTGGAAATATTAGGTCACCCCTTGATCCCGTCCTAAAACTCATGATATAATGATGCATGTCTTTGCTCAGAAATTCATTTACAGTACAGTGGTGCCTCACAAGACGATTGCCTCGCAGGATGTTTAATTTGCAAGACAATGGTTTTTTGCAATTGCTGTTGTGCTTCGCAAGATGGTTTTTCCTATGGATGATTTTCACAAGACGATGTTTGGGTCCATGACTCGCAAGACCATTTTTTTAGAGACACTTTTTTGCAAGACGATGTTTTTGGCAGTTGGGTCTGTGACTCGCAAGATGATTTTTAATGGACTCTTTTTTGCAAGATGAATGTTTTTCTATGATATTTATAAAGTTTTTTTGATTTGATTTTGTTCTGACTTTTTTGCCCATAGGAACGCATTAATTAGATTCCAATGCACTTCTATGGGAAACCGCGTTATGTAAGATGTGTTTTTTTGCAAGACGACAGGTTTTCCCCCATTGGAATGCACTAATTAGATTTCAGTGCATTCCTATGGGGAACTGCATTTCGCAAGATGATGTTTTCACAAGACGATGTTTTTCGCAGAACAAATTAACATCGTCTTGCGAGGCATCACTGTATTTGCAATGCATATGTTTTGGAGGAAACACCTGCATAAACCTGACCTCTCATTTTAAAAAAATGCACAACAAAAAATGGCTGCAATTCAGAAATGCATAAAACACACTTTAGCCAATGGAAAAAAAGAGTCCAAAATGTGATCGTTTTTAAAAAGTAGAAAAATATGCATGGATTTACAAATGGAAAGAAGAAAAGAAGCAGTTTTGCAATTTATAGGAGAGTTGGGACAGAACAAGAATGTGGGTGAGAAATCCATGGTGTCCTTAGAAAGTGTGCTAAAATCTGAGAGGCATACTTTTCTATGAAGAAGAAAAAAATGTGCGAGCAGTAGCTCCTTGAAAACTCTTATGTCCTGGTGTTGGAAATAAAAAGCATCTATACAATATGTTCCAGGAGTTTCATATATTTGGATAGTTTTTCTCAAACTTCTGCAGAATGTAAAGAATGTAACATTTTCAGAAAGTAAAAAAAAATTACATGCAGGAAACCCCTGGAAGGTTTTTCTGCAGAATGTAAAAAACTTTACATTCTGCAGAAATTTTTTTCCAGGGGTTTCCTGGTAGAGAATACTGAGATGGGGTTCACCCTTCCTTTCTTCTCGGGGTGTCCTAGGAGTGTGCAGCCTGCCGAAGGCCACACAGGCTTTCTCTTCTCTCTGGAGGCATAGCGGGGAATTGAACTCCCAATTTCTAGCTCTGCAGTTGATACTTATCTCACGGAGATATCCAGTCAGCTTATATATATAAGTACTTACATTTTAACTATGTACAAATCATCAGTTGCGGCACTGATTTGTAAAGTTACTTTTTATATATAACCATTTTTTTTTT
Organism: Pogona vitticeps; assembly: GCF_051106095.1. Lineage (NCBI taxonomy): Eukaryota > Metazoa > Chordata > Lepidosauria > Squamata > Agamidae > Pogona > Pogona vitticeps. The sequence goes on along the minus strand of NC_135784.1, from coordinate 52,600,543 downwards.
AAATAAGTAGTTTTCTGTGCAGCAGAAAAAAATTACACCTGGTTCTTCTTCAAAACCATGGGCAAAATCTCTTAACTTCATGCCACTCTAACCCAGTTTGCTACATTTTAGAGATGTGGTGGTGCTGTGGCTTAAAATGCAGAAGTTTCTGTGCTGCAAGGTCAGAAGACCTGCAGTCGTAAGATCGAATCCATGCGATGGAGTGAGCCCCCGTCGCTTGTCCCAGCTCCCGCCAACCTAACAGTTCGAAAGCATGCAAAATGCAAAAATGCAAGTAGATAAATAGGTACCACCACAGTGGGAAGGAAATGGCGTTCCGTGTCTAGTCGCGCTGGCCACATGACCATGGAATATTGTCTTCAGACAAACGCTAGCTCTATGGGTTGGAAATGGGGATGAGCACCGCCCCCTAGAGTCGAACATGACTGGACAAAACTTGTCAAGGGGAACATTTACTTTTACCTAACCCAGTTTGGGTTCCAAAAAGGTTTAATTAAAAGCTTGCTCACCTTCTTTAAGTTTCCCAGGGTCACCGCCAGATTGTTTCTGCATGGATTTGGACCATCAGCAGTAATCTGGTGGCTATTTTTTATACTACTAAATACTTCCCCCTCATCTCCAATGTCTCACACACTGTATTTGAGTTGAAGACTGATGGCAGTATGTATGGTAAAGTAGCACTCAGCGTTCATAGTGTCACTATGCAATGGTGGAGATACCTCATGCCATCACAAGGTATTGGCTCATGAATGGTTTGCTACTGGTCTCCCTATTTATTTGTCATAGCTAGGTTTTATGGGGAGCAGTTTCAACATCTGCTTTGGAGAGAATCAATGAATCAATCCAATAGTCATTAACAACGAGTAAATGAAGATGCGTAGCCCTCCTGATCTTGTTGCTGTTGATTTGATTTATTTGTTTTCTTTTTTCCATAGCTGGCTGAATAGCTCAGTGAGTTAGAAGCCTGGCTGAGGGACCAGAGATACTTCCCAGGAGACGAGCCAGTGTGTGTTGTCTAGGGCAAGCTGCACAGCCCTAGAGTGCCCCTGAAAGAAGGGAATGGTGAACCACTTCTAGACCATGCTGGACAGGTTCACTATAAGTTGGAATCAACTTGATGGCATATGATTACTATCATTATTATTATTTTCCCCATAAAGGACTCAAGGCAGCTTACAATAAATGAAAACAATACAATAGTCATTGTTAAAAACACCATAAAATATAATATTAAAACGATTGAAGACATAGCAATATTTTAACCACAATTAAAAACAGTTTTAAAAACATTTTTAAAAAAACCATCAATTTAATAAATGAGACGTTACTTTAAAAAACCCACTTGTTGGGTTGCAACTCCCACCATCCTTCATTAATTAGTTCTGCTGCCTAAGGTTGTTGGGAGATATAGGTAAACTATATGTAAAGGATCAAGCTTTTCATACTCCTGCCTTAACTTTTTTGCTCTAGTGTATCTCCCAAATGTTGCAAGTTGCAAGTACTGTAAATGGCAATGGATTGAAACTGGAATAACCATCTGTTAAGTGGAAATGGCTGTTTAGGTTACAGAAAGATGAAACTTGGGGGACACTCATGTAGCGAAAAAAAGGTCTACAATGCCGGAGCTGAAAGGGCAGGGTCTTAAGCAGCTCATTATGGATCGAGACGAGCAGACATGTTATACTCGTTATATTACAGAGTCTTTTGCTGATAAAAGCATAAGCTTTGTTAACAAGTACAGACTTCAGAAATGGCTCAGCTTAACATTAATAATAATAAAAAAGGACTCAGCATTTTGACAGCGCCTCAGTCTAGAATGGAAGAAATATGCTTAGTGGTAGAAAAACCCTTATTAACTGCTCTTCTCACCTCATTAAACCACTGCCTCCCACACAGTATTTCTGTTCTCCTGTAATTCCAGTTGGCATTGTCTGTTCGTACGAGATCTCCAAATTCAAGACTATCAAAGGACATACTACAGAATGGCTATCAGGATTATCTGTCTGTCTGGGATAAACTGAACGCCTTCTATCATGGCAAACCAACAGAATTCTGTAATTTACATTTATTCTGAGTTAGAATGCTATAATTCGGTTTTTTTAAAACATTTTGCACCTGGTTCTTGGTATTAGAAAGGGCAGTGTTATGTATATGACAGATGAAAAAATGGTCACCAGATCAAAAATAAGGCTGAGGATACATGCTGAAAACCCCCTTAACACAGCATATAGTTATCTTTTCCACTAAAAATATCACTCACCCTCCTTGTTTCCTCTATATGTTATTGCTGTGCCATCATTAAAAAAAACTGCCGAGGGCATCTTTCTCCAATGCAAAGTGATCTCAGTTAGAAAGAAGGAGCAAGCACAAAATCCTTATACTTGTGAGATGTTGAAAATATGGCATAAATACATGAGATTATTTGCTCCACCTATATCCCCTCTATGCCCTATGCTGGACTATCCAAAATTTTAATCAAGAGAGAAATATATACAATTCAAAAATTGTAGAAGAATTGTAATTTATAGAATAAGAGACCTATATGACACAGGGAAACCAATAATGATTAGACAGTTAGAGGATAAAACAAAGGAAATAAATTGGCTACAATTAGTACAGGTAAGAAATTTGGCAACTCAATTATACCAAAGTTCTGGACCTATGAGAACGCTCACGGAACTAGAACAATATAGTATAGAAAAAGATGGAAATAAAAGGAAGCGAATAACTTCAGTAATATATAAACATTTGGTTGAGAAAGCATTTCCCGGGGGTATGGGATATAAAATAACATGGGAAACTAATTTGAATATCAATATATCAGAGAAAGAATTCATGGAAATATGGACTACATGTCCATATAAATCCATATTAGACATAGCGAAAGAAATGGTTTTGAAGGTGGTCCACAGATGGTATTGGTACCCCACAAAATTACACACAATTAATGGAGAAATCTCAGATAGGTGCTGGAGAAACTGTGGAAGTAAAGGCACACTAGAACACACGTGGACCTCTTGCCCCAAAGTGGAAGCATATTGGCGCGAAATAATTAAATGGTTGGAAACATCGTTGAATCAAAAAATAATTAAAAATGAAGCTTTATTATTATTTTCAATACTTAAGGATGGAAATGAAAAATTATTCAATAAAGACCTACTTGCACATCTTATTGTTAAAGTAAGAGTTGGAATTGCACCAAACTGGAAAAATGCTCAAAATCTTTCAGTACAAAAACTTGAGAACAGAATCTGGCAAATGGTCCTGATGGAAAAGCTGACTGACCAATTAAATTAAAATCTATAGAGGGGAAATAAAACAGGATAAATTTATGAAAACCTGGCAACTATTATTAACATATGGAATTAGCTCAAGAAAAGAAGAATATGATATGGGAAGTAATTTGGGTTGCTAGCATGTAATATTTTAAAAAGAATTAAGTATGTTAAAATATAAATGAGTGGATGTATAAAGAAATACAATCTAATGAAATAATGTGAGTAATGTGATAGTATTGTACTGCAGTTCTAACTTGCATTGTCATACTATGGATGTTAATAAAATTTTAAAAATTAAAAAAAGAAAGAAAGTGATCTTAGCTAACCAGGAATCAAGTGAAATAGGTCACCAATCAGAGTTAGTTGAATGCTAAATTAAAAATAGGTTTATCATTTTCAAAGTGAGTGAGGTTCTTCCAAGGGGAATGTTTCTGAACGATTAGGTCTTATTATGTAGTGAAAGACTTTTCTGAAGCTACAGGTAGGCTGTTACTCTCTGTATTTTTACTGATATGAATTACGGGTGTGTGAATCCAATCTGAGTCAAAATATTTGCCATATGCATGAGGACTGACCCACTCTGAGGCTGTTTTGGAAGTAACCTGAACTGATTTGTTCTCTGGTCATGAAGGTATTCATATAGTATATTTATGGATCACCTTTGAAACAACAACAACTGAGCTTGGGGAAAACCAAGGGCTATGACCTCAGATTATGGAGCCCTATATATTTTGAGAATGTAGTAGACCTCAAACAGGAGGTTAAGTGCACTTACCTTTCAAAACAGTTATGCACTTTTTCAGATGCAGGGGAGTTATTTTCATCAGGAAAGGAATCATCGCCCAGACCACTCTAAATGCAGCAGCAGTGCTCGGAAAATAATCCAGAGATGGACATCCTGGGTAGGTGATCATCCCAGTCAAATAGCATAGCTTCCAGAAATATGCCTAGGCAAGAAAGATGCTGTTTGAAGGGATGACAAAATATGTCAAAGATCTAAAGTGAATAGAAAGGCTGGTCTGAACCGAGAAATATTTGGTTCCTCTCAGCTCTGCCAACAATCTACAAAAGCAGCATTTCTTTGCACACCACAGACATTTCTTTGCAGTGTAGAGGAGAGGAAGATAAAAAGTAGAAAATCTGACCAAAGCCCAAACATCCACATTCCTCCCCAGTCCTAAAATCATAAGATAAAAGTGTAAGCAGATTCATCTATAAAATGTATGTATAGATGGCTTTTTTGTGTGTGAAATTTACATCTTTCTCGCTCTCAGTCTCTCCCTGAAGGAGGAAAGTGACGTAGATCTCCTCTGCCCCATCTAAAAGCAAAATGGCTATCTGAGCAGGCACAGGGCAATACATAGACTCTGGGGACCTCACGCTCAGCCCCCCCCCAGTAATTCCATTCAGAATCCTCAGGAAATGTGTGTGTGGCACTTAATTGGTGGTTCAGCTGTCATGCACCTTCACTTCTAGTGTTTCCTTCTTGTGCTACTGTTTTAATCTTAATACTGCCGGAGTGAATTTGCATTATCTGTTCAGGAGACCAGCCTTCCTAGGGGGCAGCTGAGGATGTCTTTCTCTGGCTTGTCCTGACAACAGATGAAATAAGAATAATAAAATAATGCAAATATCCTGATTCAGTCCCTTTGAAGGCAGTATACACGTCTCTAATACAAATGTCTTCAGAAAGGTGGTAAACTAACGTTACTGTTGTGTTTCGTTTCCATTTCAATATTATTTAATAAATATCTTAGCTGTTTTCCCAAGATATTTTACAATACAACTCTGTAAAACAGAGTGTCAACAAAGTATAAAGTTCAGGAAAAATCAGGAAAAGTTTGCATGGTTGTAGAAATGATACAAGCTGAGGAGGGAATTAAAACCACCACCCCTTTTTGCAGACTGCACCCATTTTCAACTAAGAAGCTGATGTGGCCTCAAAAACAGCCATGTGGCTTTGGGACATTAATAACAGCATATAATTTTGGAGCTATCCACAAGAACCTGATGCACAGCCTTGAAGATGATGTTTATCATTGAAAGTTTTTTTGTTTTATATTCTTAATGGTTGATTAAAGGTATCACCTGTTCCTGTAACAAAATATAAAGCTACTTTAAAGTGAAATAATTTAAAAACTAGCCAGCAAAAAATGTAAGATTTTATGAAATCCAATTTAATTCAAATAAGTAAATGAATGCTGCACCGGATTTTGAATTCTACCATGGTCTGTCTGTTTCTTGCCTCCATAGTCTAATTTTCTATTTAAGATTTTTAAGTACTGCTAATAATGGGAGGCATTTAGCTTACCAAGGGCAACCAACAAGACAGTTACATTTTATATTATGCCATGATGGGCAGTATGGCTAGGAACTCAAGAAATCTCATATCGAGTGTTAGTGGAAAGGAATCTGGGATTTCATCCAATCATGAAAACCAAAGCGAAGCCTTCTTATTTGCTTCAAGGATCATCTTTATTCATTACAAAGATTCTTGTTTGGGGAAGGTCATGTCTAGAGGGTGCCACTACTTTGGTTTTTAAAAACAGATTTACTTGAGGCAAAATCTTCAAACACTACCAATACATTTTCTGAGATTGAGATAATATAAACCAAATCAGGTCGCCATTTTAATATCAATGAGACCTGCCTGCATATTGGAAAAAGATCCCACATGGTCAGTGCTTGCTGAGCAGAACATTGCCGCCTAGATTGGTCCTGACCCGACCAGATAGGCGGGATATAAAATAAATAAATAAATAAATAAATGATCAAACAGCCACAGCTTTCAAAACCAGCTTCCTGAAAACCAGCCGTGTCTACAAGAAGTTCCTGGCAAGCATGTTTGTTTTGGAAAAGAAGGTTTGGGGCATCAAATGGGAAGGAAGGAGGTAAGAAGAAAGAAGTTGAATGCCTGTCCCCTTAGCAAATGGATTAATTGTTTATGGCTGAAATCTTGTTGCACAGCAAAGAAGCCATCTTCAATGGCAAATTGTCTTTGATTAATGACAGAACATTAAAGGAGATTTCAGGGTGCACATGACCTGTACACAGTGGCCAAAATCCTGTTGCTCAGCATAGTAAAATATACAACTTGTCTCTTAAAAAGGCCACAGTGCCAGAGGGCTGGAGGGTAGTACATGTCACACCAATCTTTAAAAATGGAAGGAGGGCGGCAGGCGGGAAACTACAGGCCAGTTAGCCTAAAGTCTGTTCCAGGGAAGATGGTGGAAAGCTTTATCCAAGATAAAATCTTAAAACACATAGAAGAAAATCAGCATGGTTTCTGTCAGAGTAAGTCTTGCCTCACAAACCTTTTAGAATTCTTTGAAAAGGTCAATAGGTATGTGGATGCAAATGAACCAGTGGATATTGTCTATCTGGATTTTCAGAAGGCGTTTGACACAGTTCTGTACCAAATGCTGCTGAGAAAACTCCACAGCCAGGGGATGAGAAGGCAGGTCCTCTTACGGACTGAGACTTGATTGAGAACCAGGAAACAGAGAGTATGTGTTAATGGGCAATTTTTACAATGGAGAAAGGTGAAGAGTGGTGTGCCACAGGGATCTGTCCTGGGATCTGTGCTTTTCTACCTGTTTATAAAGGACCTGGAGACAGGGATAAGCAGTGAAGTGGTCAAGTTTGCAGATGACACAAAACTTTACTGGGTGGTGAAGACCAGAAGGGATTGTGAAGAATTCCAGAAGGATCTCTCCAAACTTGGAGAATCAGCAGCAAAATGGCAAATGCGTTTTAATATAAGAAAATGTAAAGTAATGTACATTTGGGCAATTTTTTTTTCAAAACTTTAGTTCTCAGTTAATGAGTTCTGAGCTATCCGTGATGGATCAGGAAAGAGATCTTGATGTGGTGGTGGACAGCTAGATGAAAGTGTCAACCCAGTGTGTGGCAGCAGTGAAGAAGGCCAATTCCATGCTAAGTATCATTAAAAAGAGGACTGACAATAAAACAGCCAACATTATATTGCCATTGTACAAAACGGTGGTAAGGCCACACCTGGAGTATTGCACACAGTTCTGGTAGCCGCACCTCAAAAAAGACATTGTGGAACTGGAAAAGGTGCAGAAGAGAGTGACTAAAATTATTACTGGACTGGGGCACCTCCCTTATGAGGACAGGCTACAGCGTCTGGGGCTCTTTAGTCTAGAGCAGGTGTCTCCTAACTTTTGAGTGAGAGGGCCAGATTGTATATTTTCAACATTTTTAAGGTCAGGTTGTGTGTGTGTGCATATTCCCAACCCAGATGCCTGCCTGCCCGCGCACACCCACTTCATCCCCCCGCCTGCCTGCCCCGTGCCTTCCCGCCTCCCCACACGTGCCTAGTCTGAAGGGAATGGGCTGGATAAAATGGCAAGGTGGGCCGGATGTGGCCTGTGGGGCATAGTTTGGAGACCCCTGGTTTAGACAAAAGGTGCTTGAGGGGGAACATGATTGAGAAGTACAAAATTATGCAGGTGATGGATAAAGTGGATAAAGGAAAGATCTTTTCCCTCACATGCAATACCAGAACCAGAGGACATCCACTCAAATTGAATGTTGGGAGAGTGAGAGACAAAAGAAAATATTTCTTTACCTGTATTAGTCTGTGGAACTCTTTGCCACAGGATGTGGTGAAGGCATCTGGCCTAGATGCCTTTAAAAAGGGATTGGACAAATTCCTGGAGGAAAAGTCCATCACAGGTTACAAGCCATAGTATGGATGCATAATCTCCAGTCTTAAAAGGAAGGTACAGTACTTTAAAATGCCACAGGCAGGTGAGGGGTATCAGGAGACAGGTATCTAGTTGTATTATGTACTCCCAGAGGCATCTGGTGGGGCCACTATGAGATACAGGAAGCTGGACAGATGGGCCCTTGGCCTGATCCAGCAGGGCTCTTCTTATGTTATGTTCTTATAGTAAATTGCACTAGAGTAGGCCCATTGAATCAATGGAACTCATGTAGGAGTTTATTCATGGATTGAAATAACCAAATAAGACTTTAACCACTGATGGATGCATCATCATAATTGTGCACATGTAGCTGGATTTCAGTCAAAGAGTGTAGCGAACAGCCCTGCCCTCACCTGGCCGTCACAGCTGTACAGTGGAGAAGGAGCCAATGAGAGGACAGAAGGCGGAGCTAAGGGGGTAGGGGGCTGGATATAAAGGCTGGTGTATGGAGTATGAGGAGAGCTTCTGTGAGTGAGAGACAGTGTGAAACTTAAAAGTGAACTTAGAGTGAGTTAGAGGCCTGTAGGAACACTGAATGAAACAGAGAGCTGATAGAATTTTAAAGTTAAAGTACTAAAGTGATTAGTAACCTGTGATTTACCTACTGTATATTAATCAGATGTTAACTTCCCTGATCTAATAAATGAGTTAAGTTTCAAAAGTGCACGTCTCCTTGAGTGAATGGTATTGAGACAGCAATACCTGGTGGCAGCAAAGAAATAAGAAAGGCGATAACCTCGTGGACGCCTGAGGGAATAGGGGCTTCAGAGAAGATCGCCACAAAGAGTCTCTTAAAGCAGGATAATACCTGCTATTGTTGGACTACAACTCTCATAATCTCGGTCTATTTTGCAGAGAACAGTAACTTGAGGTGGTACATCTTCCCCACTTTCCTTTCAAAACATATTGATATTAGTAATTATTCTACGATGCACAAAGCCAATTTCTTTGAACTACGAATAAAACTTTTCCACAAAAACACTTGTTTTTTCCCCAGATTTGGCTCTCTTCTACATAATATCAAAAAGTGCCTAGTGTGGAAAAAAAGGAGAACAAAAAGAAAACAAGTGGTTCTGACTCTGGGAAACTGAGAGAAGCGTTTCTAGCACAGTTATATTGTTTGGGGCTTTTCTGATAAGGAAAATAGTTAATGGGGGGATGATAGAGGTGTGTAGACGTGCGTATTCTGTGCAGAAAGTGGACAGCCCACATGACAAGTGGGTGTTCACAGCTACATGTAAGGAACTTTTCTTGTATTCGTGAAGGCTTTCACGGCCGGGAACTTTTCTTGCCTTACCTGCAAATGTCAGGGACTGAAACTTATGCCTTCTGTATGTAAAGCATGAATTCTACACCTCAGTTCTAGTCCCTCCCCAAAACACACTGACTATAATTCTGACCTGCTAGTGTACAACATTATGCACTATAAGATTAGGAAAGCAGAAAGTGAAGTAAAAGTAAAATAAATGCATTGTGTTCTCACGTAACTTATGTGCTAACTTATTTGCTTTTCAGGGTAGAAAAAATTAATATTGTCACTGTGTGTTAATACATTTAAGTAAAATCAGCATTCTCAAGAAAAAAAATTCAAGAGAGAAACGGAAAAGCAGATTTTAAACTATGATTAACTTTAGATGAAACATTCTTCATTTCATGTACCTTAAAAGGCTTATATTTCACCTGACATCAGTTTCCTAGCATAAAGCAACATGATTTGCCAAGGATGTTTTGTAACAGTTTACTCTGATGTGAAAGGGAGGAAAAAGCTAGTAGCTGATTTCTGCTGAGCTACTATAGGTAGTGGGTGAATCAATGCACTGAAAGGAACTATAGCTAGCTTTTTCCATTGCTCATTCCTAGATCTTGAGAATTATTATTTGATATTCATTTTAATTGTTATTTTGCTGGATTAAAAAAAAATACTTTCAAACAGGAGAAGAACAGAACAATAGGATTGAGCTGTAGGCTGAAATATCAGTTGAACAACCTCAGCAAAAAAAGAAAGAAAGAAAGAAAAAAAAGAGGAGAGATTCAGCTTTGCATGACTATATTGAAGGCTGGGGTCATATTTTAAACCAATTATCCCTTAGTGTCTTGGTGATAAATGGGATGCACTGTACAAGCGCCCATTATCTTACTGACTAGGCTGCACTGGTAGAAAGAAGGATGCTACTGAGAAGGAAAGAAAAGGCTATATATATTTAGCTTCAGTTCCTTTTCTGAATGCCAGATGCCTCACCTCAATTTGTCTCTAGCCATCAGAAGTACTTCTGCAAGTTGTGCCTCATCAAAAGGACAGGTATATATAAAAAAGAAGCCCAGTGAAGTAGGAGGCCGGGTGTGCCACAAATACGCCACTATTCAGATTACAAACAGACATTAGGAGAGGTCCTTAGCAGCTGCTGAAAACAACAGCACGACATTCCCCCTCTTTCCCCAGTAGTACAATCACCATTAGCTTCTCTCTTTTCCTGTTTCTGCTCTATTTTACTGGATAATCATTATATGGTTGGGAAAATGCACACTGTGGCTATCAGGACTGACCTTACCCTTCATACCAAAGTGAGCAGTTTTTGGAAGCCTGGATGCCACACACACCTGTCCTAGGAACTAGAGGTGTGTGCTATGGCATCCTCTTCTGCAACACACACCGAAGAGACCTCCATACACCCTCTAGTGGCCAATATATATATTTTTTAAAGATTGCAAATCTTCTGAGTGACCCCAGGGATGCTGGAGCTTCTCAAAACATGGAAGTATCGGCACCCACACTGTCTTGAGGGCATTACAGGATTTGCTGAACCAATATTTTTGAGGTACTATCTGTGTGTAGGTCCTGGGGGGCTTAATGTTACCACAGAGTACATGTAGCCCGGCCCTGCTTTAGATCTTAGCCTTACTTACGTAAGTGTTCTGCCTAAAACCATGTAAAAAGGTAAAAGGATACCGGGGGGGAAAGGTGCAAACATACACTCCACTGCCATTCTGTCCCTGTCTGGAAGTCACTCACATCTTATATGTGAGGAACGCAAAGATAGGAACCAGAATCTGTAAGCATGTTCAGCTGAACACACTTATAGGATTGTGTAACTGGGTGCACAAGCCCCAGCTATGTGACATTTCTGCTTCAGACCTTTGTGTCCCTCAAACTAAGGCCTGCGTAGTTTCAGGGTGACAAGGAGATGTGCATCCCATGTCCAAACCACCATATACAAATACAGTTTCAAGTGTAATGAATGAATAGGCCTACAGTGATGCCTCCACCTCAGAAGAGTTGACAGGGCTTAAGTTGCCAGCTGAAGTCTCAGGGAGTTGTCCTGCTTCTTTAGCTCCTTGCGTGGATGAACAAATCTCAATGGGAAGAACAAGCTTCATCCTTGTGTATGGGTACTTGTCTATGCCCCTTCCCAGATGGCAGCTGGACTCCTGTTTCTATGTGTGCTGTGTTTTTGCAATAGCACACTAGAATGCCAGAGGCAAAGGGAGAAAACTGAGAAGAGACTTGGTGGGCTTTGTGGACACTGTGCCACTTAAGGCAAGGCAAAGCATGCTGATGAGCTAGAGATAGGGATGATTCAAAAATTGCTTTTCGTTTTGATCTGTTATTCGTCAAGGTTAACAAATCAATGAATACAAATATACGAATATTCTTTGACGAATCAATGAATCGATCCTTCAATTCGTCTGCACTTTAAATAGCTATAACACTGGCCTCCAATGCCCTAGAGACACAAGATCTGCAGGGAAGCTTCCTCAGATGCTTTTCTACAACTCCTGAATGACTGATGAACATTGGATCATGGACCCCCAAGTTATATAGTCACAAAGAGGATCCCCCCAGGAAAGCTCCCCCAGGTACCTAGAGATGCCAGAATCACAATGGAGCTTCCTATGTCTTTCCCCAACATGCCTGTCAATTGAAGATTGGATATCAGACCTCCAAGTTATTCACCCACAAATTGGGTTCCCCCAGGAGAGTTTACCACATGGCACAGAAGCCCATGGAATTGAGGGAGTTATATTTAGCTCCAGCAGAATGAGAGGTCCCTTTGGCAGAGGCATCAAGTTTGTCTTCAGCTCAGCACAACATTACATTTGCCAGTGAAGCAGAGTTTGCCCTCAGGAGGACTGGATGCAAGGAGGTATTTGGCAGCACAGAAGGCTTTTTGGCTCCGTCGGGAATTGAGGAAGCTGGCAGAAGGAAAACAGGCTCTTTTGGCCCCATCGGGCACTGAGGGAAAAGGCAGCAGCAAAGTACCGTGTCTTGCCGCATCGGGGCACTGAGGCAAAAGGCAGCAGAGCAGACTCTGGTCTTCTTCAGCAACATCAGATTTGCCTGCAAAGGAAAGGTTTTTGCTCCCAGGAAGCAACCAAGGTTGCTTGCAACTTCCAACAGCACCAGCAGCAACTTCAGATGAACAGGATTGGTGATGCTAACACCATCTCAAGCCGTGTGATGGGGTGATGCCTGGACAGGCTTTTGGGCCCCATTGGGGCACTGAGGTAAGTTGGCAATAGCAAAGTAGAGTGTGTTGCCCCATCGGGCACTCAGGCACACAGCAGCTGGAAAGCAGGCTTTTGGGTCCTATTGGAACACTGAGGTAAGTCCTGCAGTGCAGACAAGAACTCATTGGCAATGTTCCTCCCCGTTGACTGAGCTTCCATGTGTCGTGCCTGCAGCAGAACGGACCTGTAGCCTTGGGGCAGGACAAGGGCCTCCCCCTGCAGTCCTGTTGCTGATGCCCTGCCACTACTCATGTCCTCTGGCTGCCACCAGTGAGCTGTGAGTGAGAGGTAGCCATGCTGACCTCCACTCCACAGGTCTGCTGTGAAGTACATCTTGCGCTCCTGTAGCCATGGAAAATGGTCACGGACCACCTCCTTCACAGAGTCATAGAGCAAGGGCAGCACTCTAGAACTGAGAGTTCTCCGTGAGGGGAGGTCGTACCGGGGGCAAAAAAATGCAGCAACTGGTGGACGGGTTGGGATTCCATGATGGACAGTGGAGGTCCGAGCAGGGCGATGGTCTCAGTGATGAGACAAGTGGCCACCTGCTGGGCCTTGCCCTTCTACCGCCAGCTGAGGGTCATGGCAGACCCAATGAGTGCCACTTCATGGAGTGTGGTCTGCCTCATGCTCCCGGCCCCAGAAACCCCTGGGGTTGCCCTTATGAAAGGAGGCACCTCCTCCTGCCTTTTGAAAACTGAATAATCCTCCCACCTAGAGACTCAGAGATGCCACCAAAAGGGGGAACGAATGTAGACGAATATGAATGGATCAATGAATAAAACCGAGGAAATATTAGTCAACCCATATTCGTCCTGATTTAAAATTTTACAAATACGGATCGATGAATATATGACGAATTGGGTAAATTTCGCTGCCTGTCTGGATACCTAAAAGTGTGCCTCAGTCCCTCCCATTGCTACACTTTACTGTATTACCTGGTTAGTAGAGTCTCACCTAAATTGTGGGCTCTGGATACCATGGCTATTCTGCCATCTGCAGTTTTCATCCCTCTACCAACACTTGCTGCCCCGCCTCTGCTTTACTACGAGAACCCAGCTTTGTTACATCACAGTGCCTCACCTTGTAACATCACAAGGTCCTGAAATTTGAATGTATGGAACACTGCTGATGTGGCAAACCTACATCTCAGGTAGCAGATATGACATGGATTTCATAAGGGTAGCACAGTTATTTTTGCAATTTTTACTAGGGGTGCAAGAAGGACTTGAAAAAGGTGCTATCCTTGGTGATATTCAAAGCCTTGCCATGTCAAGCCAAGATTCTCTGCTGAGACTTCTCACTGTACTAGTATGAATGAAATCCTGGTTTGTTTGTATATTTAACCTGCTGTTTTCATGGGAAACTGTCAAATTCTGCACATCTTAATGCTTTCCTGGTGAATTCCACACAGAAAATATGGTGTTCTGTTCTACCCATCCTACACAGTTTGATCTTTATTCCTTACATATAACCAGGAAAACTCAGAAAAATCCCACAAGATTTTTCAAGGGAGAATAATGCTTTGTAGACAAAGCTCCACTGATTCAAATGGGTGTACTTTAAAGGTACTGTATTTTTTGCTCCATAAGATGCACTTTCCCCCAAAAAAAGTGTGTGTGTGGGAAGTCTGTGCGTCTTATGGAGTGAAGGTGGTGATTTTGCCCCCACTGGCCCCGTGGGGGGAGCCTCCCTAGGGTCTGAGTGAACCTTCCAGGACCCTTGCGACGCTCCCCCACCCCCCCACGGGGCCATCATGGGCAAAATTGCCACCTGCTGGGACTCTTTTGAGGATTGGGATGCTTCAGAAGAGTCCCAGAAGATGGCGATTTCGCTCCCTCTGGCCCTGTGGGGGGTGGGGGGAGCCTCCCAAGGGTCTGAGTCTGCCTTCCAGGACCCTTGGGAGGCTTCCTCCACTTCCCACGGGGCCAGCGGGGGCGAAATTGCCACATTCTGGGACTCTTTTGAGGCTTGGGAAGCTTCAGAAGAGTCCCTGAAGAGAGTCTTTGAAGGCTTAGCCAGCCCCCCTGAAGGCGATTTCGCTCCCTCTGGCCTCTGGGGGGGGGGGCTGGCTGAGCCTCCAAAGGTTCCTAGGGTGTGTTCCATAAGATGGGCCTCTCCATAAGGCTCATCAAATTTTTAGGAGAAGAAAACAGATTATTTTTTTCCTGTTCTCCTAAAAATTTGGTGGGTCTTATGGAGAGGTGTGTCTTATGGAGCGAAAAATACGGTAATTTACTATGCCATAGTAGACCATAGCTAAAGTATGCCCCTTTGAATCAATGGAACTTACAAACAGGTTGACTCATTAAATCCTCCTAGATTCAGTTAGTCTTCTCTAGCATGATTTACTATGCTAAGCGACAAGATTTTAGCCACTGTTTCAGTCAGTATTTTGGACTTTTTCATTGGGGTTCCAATTGTCAATAAACACAGGGGAACCAGTCTTCTGTGACTTCCAGTCTAGCCCTTTCCACTGGGATAGTTATGTTTCATTATTTTATATTTTCTCCTGAAATTCTGTATATTGGTTAATTTTGTTGTCACTGTTTGTTTTGTTTACCCATCAAATTACCATATCAGCCTGTCCAGGGAGTGCAAGCAAACCAACAACATGGTTGTAATTAAAAGTTTCATTTTTGCCCTTTTATTGCTTTACAGATGCAAGATGAGTGATAAATTTCCTCTTAATTAGTCTACTCCATCCTCCTGTGGGTGCAGCTTTAATTACTAGCTTTCTTTCATTATCTAAATGATCTATGACTTAATAACTACTTTTGGTTTTTTTAAAAAACTTTTAAAGACTTTTCTTCTACAAACAGAAACTTCTGCAACATTACAATAAGAGTGCCTTTTCCTACTTCATTTCCCTCATACTCAAAAGACGGAAATAACATAAAAGTTAGAAAGTACTTTGGTTTCCAGTGTCTGCAATTTACTGAGAATGCTCTTGCTGAGATCACAGTTTATCTCCATGCCCACGAATCCAAAGGTCTCTAATCCTTTGTCCTTTGCAGCCTCCTTGAAACCAGTCTCAGCAAGTTGACCCAGTTTTCATCCAAAACCAGGGACAGGTGATATCTTTTGGTTGTTGTGGGTTTTTCGGGCTCTTTGGCCGTGTTCTGAAGGTTGTTCTTCCTAACGTTTCGCGAGTCTCTGTGGCTGGCATCTTCAGAGGACAGCACTCTGGTGATATCTTCATTTGACAGCTAAAGTATATAAAACAGACAAGTTTTCAAGTCCAGCAGAACTCTTGGACTCAGAACTGTGGACTCAGTGCCACCAAACCTGAACCAACAAACAGCTCAAAGCCAAAACATTATCCTTGCTGGAGTTTGCAAGATAAGAATGTGAGTTGAAGGAGTGTCCCAAGATGAATGCTGCAAACCTGCAGAGCCACCTTGAGATACCAGCTGTTGCAAATTCAGTTGTCTTTCCAGATCATTACAGATAAAGGGCTCCCGATCACCTAGCACATTCTTCTTTGCCTTGTGTCAAAGCTTCCTGTTTGGCTGAGGAGCAGAAGGACACAGATACAAAGCCACAGAATCATAGAATCACAGAGTCATAGAAAAATGAAGTTGTAAGGGGCCTACAAGGCCATCAAGTCCAACCCCCTGCTCAAGGCAGGAACACAATCAAAGAATATCTGCCAGACGATTATCCGAGTTTTTCTTGAACGCCCCCAGTGTTGAAGCACTTACCAATTCCAGAGGTAACTGGTTCCACTGTCATACTGCTCTAACAGTTAGGGTTTTACATCCCCATGTTAAATCAGCTTCAATGGACATTTTTTGCCACAACATCTGTAATGATTTTCGGCGCCTGCACTCGCCCCCATTCTTTGCAATGTTCAACTTAGGAAGAGTCCTGCCTGCCTTAAGTATCTTTAACAGCCCAGTGAAGGTATTATAGACTGCTCTTTGTGTTTTGGATTTGTTCAAGGACCACACAGCTTTGCCTCTTGTTCTTTTTTGGCTGCTTTAAAACACAGATTCCACTTCTTTGCCAACCTGCCAAGATATCCACTAGTCCGAATGTTATGTTTGCGGACACTAGTAGGATTTCGAAAGTATATGAGATATTTAAAGAGTCACAGAGTTGCTCTAAGTTGTGTTCTCCTGAGATTGCATTTGGCAAAGGGACTGTAGCCCAGCAAGAGGGCATGTGATTTGCCTACTGAAGGAAATACTTCAAGCCCCCCCAAATTCCTGTTAAAGGACTAGACCTTGAAAAGCCACAGACCTTGGAAAAAAACCAAACCCAAACAAAACATTTTAAATTGTTACCTGAGAGTATAGTAGACTGGGATAGGAAACGTTTCATGCTCCACTGACATGCTCAAGTCCTTCCCTCACAAAGGCCTAAATATATTCGGTAGGACAAAGCAGAATGTTGTTGTTATGTGCTGTTATCTCTGCCTTCTGGTGATCTTAGGAATGAGTGATACCCAGCATGTCATGGCTTCAGCAGCCCTGCTCAGCTCTTGCAATCTCAAGCCTACGGCTTCTTAGGAAGCTGGATCATCTTGTATTTGGTCTTCCTCTTTTCCTGCTGCCTTCAACCTTCTCCACCATTATTGTCCCTTCCTGAGAATCTTGCTTACTTGTGATGTGCCCAAAGTAGGATAACTTGTTTCATCATTTTTGTTGCCAGAGAAAGTTTAGGATGGATTTGTTCTTGGATCCCCTTGTTTGCCTTTCTGGCAGTCCAGGTTATCTGCAAAGCGCCACAATTTAAGTTAATCATTTCCGCCCGTCAGCTTTCTTTACTGTCCAGCTTTTACACTGGTACATGGTATGCAGAAATACAAGAATGTGAATGATCTTGATCTTCTTCTCCAGTACCACATCCGTACACTGGATGATCTTTTCTAGTTCTGCTTTATTCCAAGTTGAATAGATGCATTGAATCAGTAGGAATGATGTTTAAGTGCTTACTTATGTCAATATATTCAGCAACCAAGTCAATGGGTCTAATAATCTAAATGGAACTAGCAATATGCTGGCTTGTACATGGAACAGCTAAACAGCATTTATGCCTCAGCACTGGACCAATAAAATGACAGGCCACGTTGAGATTTTGCTCCTGGACCCCAGGAATAAAAAGTGTAAACTTGCATTACTGAAACTGTGTTTTCTTCCTTCTTTCAGAAGGAATCTGTTCAGTACAGTTCCTTAAAACTGCTGTTATGCTCCCTATTCTTCTCTAAAGTTGTCATAATTATTTCCTGCTGTCTTTACCTATTTCGCAGACCAAACCATCTTCTTTGTGTATTTGCTTCAATTTCCCCCAGTTTATGGAACACCCTTCATGAACCAAGAAAAGAAAGGGCCAAAATAAAACTACGGGGGGCATCCTCAAAAAATCAAAGAGAGGATAAAAAAAAATGTAAAGAGACACATTGGGACAGGTAGGCTGCCTGTTGGAAACATGAACAACAATAGAAACAAATGGGGGAAAATTCCTCCCAAAATCAAGAACAAAAGACCAAAATGGAAAGAATGCAAGATGGAGGAATAGAGACAGGCAGGCAGGTAGGCAGGCAGCACAATCCAAAATGGAAGGTACCAGGAGTTCAGTAACACACATTAATTCCACACAGAAGGAATAACTGAAGCAGAGAGCACTTCTCACTTGATTTCAAGCAATCCAGGTCTTTTTTTACAGATTCAAAATTCCTGTTCTCCGCAGACATTCTGATTGGCTGCTGACAACAGCCCTCACAGTGCTTTTGGATGATAAATTTCTTAGGGAATTTGACAGAGAAAGGGTGAAATAAAGTTTGTGAAATGAAAATTTTGTATATCCCTCTTTCATAAACATGAATCACTCGTGTTTTAAAGCCATTCATTTGGCAATCAATGAAGGAACACAAAATGAGTGAAAGATAGCCTCTTTCTTATTTTGGGTCTTCTGTTTAAACACAAAAATCTCATTCCCAGTGGTATCTTGAAGATTAAAGATTTTATTTGGTATAAGCTTTCACCAAGTAGGTGGCAATCCACAAAAGTTTGTGCCACATTCCTGAAGCCATGGATAACTAAAATTGTTGTACTGTAAGTTCATTGTGAGTTCATTCCAGGGAAGACTCCCTGGAAAAGACCCTGATGTTGGGAAAGTGTGAGGGCAAGAGGAGAAGGGGACGACAGATGATGAGATGGTTGGACAGTGTCATCGAAGCAACCAACATGAATTTGACCCAACTCCGGGAAGCAGTGGAAGGCAGGAGGGCCTGGCGTGCTCTGGTCCATGGGGTCATGAAGACTTGGACATGACTTAACGACAAAACAACAGCAACAAAGTTCATTGTATTTTTGATTAGTTACTTAACCAGCTATTTTACCTCTTTTCTTTCCTAGCATCTTATGTAGGCTGAATCTGTGATGAGTCTGTGAATCATTGGGTAAGTAGTATTATGTGAAGCAAATAAAATTTGTGTACCTGAATCAATATGGGATCACCATAAATTGGAAATTACTTTGCAGCACAGAATACCAACAAATTGAGTTGATATGCTTGAAGCTTGTTTCTTTTTCTTATTATTGAAAAAAAAACCTTGCCATTTCAAATATCTTTCACAAATTTTCATTCAGTGCTTTCATTAAACCTGCAGATCAACAGCAAATCAATTTGCTCTGTACTGTTAAGTAGGCAAAATGGCACCCTCTATGCACAAGAGAGAAGTAATAGCAAATAGACATGGGGACAAATAAAAATATGTAGGTTAGAGAACTGAAACTAAATACTGATTAAAACCATGATATAGAAGGGTGCGAAAAGATTTTGCTCATATTCTCTCTACAACTGAGGATGGCTGTTTTGCTATTGCAAGACAGCTTCCTGAGAACTTTCCAGGTGTTCAAAAAGTTCTCACCACTAGTTTTGGAATGAAAAACCAAGCAGTCTTTTTCATTGGCATTTGTGTACTTCTAAAAAAATGCAACAACAAACCAGGCGTTACTGTTATTCTAAGTTTTTTATACAGCTGTGTCAAACAACTTCCTTTCCAAATTTGTCTGACAGATACAGTGTATGTAAATTCCCTCTGAGATACTGCACCCCCACCCCTCACTCCACACACCTTTGGTTTGAGAATGACAACAACAATACTTCCGGTTCTTTGTTCAGCACAGGAAGAAAATGAGTTTGGGAATATTGCTTTTTCAGTTGCAGCTCTTGTAATTCCGTAAGTCAGCTTGGTCAGTTTGCTGGGGCATTCTGGGTCTTAACTGTAGTCCAGAAAAGTAATATTTCCAGGATATTATCTATCCTTATCTTCTCTTATGTTTCTGCTCCATGACTGTTCTTGTGTCTCCTTTTCAGCACACAGCCCCTGATTATGAGGCCTGGAGCGCTGTGCTCCATGTTATGAACAGTCTAGGTCCTGAGAAAATGCCATACTGCAGAACAAAAGACTCTGAGCTTACAAATTGCTGATAGAAGTGAATTCGTGATACCTCATAGTGGTAAGATCTATTGCCTTATGCTACAAACAGGTTTAAAAGAGAAGTTTCTGTATCAGCAATAATTCAAGGTTATCTATGCAATTGTGCATTCATCACGTTACTCTTTTTTTTCTTTCAAATACCAAAAAAAGGAGAGGGGAACCCTAGCAAAACAAGAATTTTCTTGTTCTATGTTTTATTTATCATTTACCTTATTTCTATCCTTCCTTTCTCCAAGAAAGGGATCCATAGTAGTGACTGTTCTGTTCTTTATTATTCTAGGTCAGAGTCTTTGAGAATGGTTGATTAATGAAAAATAGAGATGGACAAGAACCACAATTCAGCAGTTTGGCCCAGACCACACAGGTGTTCCACGGGCACCACACACTCTCCTTTCCTGCCTCCTCTGCGTGTTTGTCCATTCCTTAGATGAAGCACACTTCTGTTTCCTGCCTCCTCAGTGTGTTTGCCCATTCATCAATCTCAGCGCACTTCCCTCTTCTGCCTCCTCTGGTGGCCGCCCACTCAGATGAGTGGGTGGCCACCAGAAGAGGTGGAGGAGAGAAGATCAAGCTGTGATTATTGAGTGGACAAATGCATTGAGGAGGTGGCACAGGGAAGCATGTTCACCTGGGGAATAAGCAAACATGCAGAGGAGGCAGGAGAGCAGAACATCTGTGCAAGCACCTATAGAACATCTGTGCAAGCATTGCACTGAAATAGGTCCATCTCTAATGAAGAATAAAGCAAAGCTCCTTTATTATATTGGATGCTAAACAATTAAATGGTGATTTAAGAGAGCCAATTTTGCTCAGGGAGAGAAAGCAAAGACTATCGGGAGCATGGTTGTCTCCTTTAATAGCGAGCTTTGCCATGCAAAACAATTTATATATTGAATATATAAATACATTCAGTAATTCAAGGCTCCAAGGCTTTTATTGTGTGAAGTAAGTTATCTTTGCACTTCTCAAGCTAAGTTTTTTTTAAAAAATTTTTTTGATGGTTATTGTTGTTCTTTACCATTTGGGAGGCTTTCACAGAAAAGCATCAGCTAGGAATACAAACGAGGGTGTTCCACTCAGACCACAGAGAAAGCATCATTAAAATGTAAGTGCTAAGGTACACTGTTTTAAAAATTTGCCTCATTTTGCGTGCAGTTAGTGTACAGACAATAAAAGGCTACCATTTTTCAGTCACTGCTTCTCCTAATTACTGCTTTAAATTTAATTAAAACAAAAGAAAAAAAGCTGTAAGGCAAACGTTTTATCAGCAGTATTACCAGTTGATACAGATAATATTAATAATAATCACTGTGTGCTGTCAAGTCAATTCTGACTTCCAGCGACCCTTTTCAGGGTTTTCCACGTAGAGAATGCTCTGAAGTTGATTACCATTACCCTTTTCTGGAGGCACCTTGGGATGTGCAGCTTGCCCAGGGCCACAGAGTCTGGCTCTTGTCTCAGGAGGCTCAGTGGAGAATCAAGCTCCCAACCTCTGTTTTCGCAGCCAGATATTTAAACAACTGACCAATCCAGCCAGTGTGATAATATTGTTGTTGCTTAAAGATGTAGATTTGTGATATGGTACAGTATAAAATGCCTTTAAGGATGCATCTTGTACAATGGGGTCTGACTTGAGAACTTAATCCATATTGGAAGGTGGTTCTCAAGTCAAAAAGTCTGTAAGTCAAGTCTCCATTGACCTACAGTGCATTGAAAACCGATTAATCCCGTAAGAGGCTGTTTTTGTTCCATTTTGGTTTTCTTCTGGTCTGTAAGTCAAATCTCAGTCTGCAAGTCAAACCTAAATTTTGTGGCCAGAGAAGTCTGTAACTCAAAAGGTCTGTAAGTCAAGCCGTCTGTAAGTCAAGGGTCCACTGTACATAAGTCTAAAATATGCTTCTGTAAATACTATGATTTAATTTCTATGCCTTAGATAATAATTGTACACCCTTGGTTTTCACACGTGTACCTGATGCCATTGTGAAGAAGTTTCAGGAGATTCTTTCCCCCTTTATCCAAAGCCTTTCTTTCTCAATATATACAGTGGAAGGAGTTGGAGAAGAGGGCAATCCCTCTACTTAAGGCCTCCCTGACCCTCTCTCAAACCACCTATCTGAAGCAGCCTCAACCTGGACCAGATATGCCTGCTCTTGGACCTGTATCTGAGCACCACTTACTTCACCTACAGAGGTGACTTTTACAGATAGAAACACGGCTGTGCTGTGGGTTCCTCAGTGTCACCCATTGTTGCCAACTTATACATGGAAGAAGTGAAAAAGAAGGCACTAAACACCTTCCGGGGGATGGCTCCAACCCATTAGTTCAGGTATGTGGAAAACACTAGGGTGAATATCCAAGAAGTACAGGCCTTCACAGGCCACATACATGCAGTGTACCAAAATATCGAGTTCACAGAGGATGACACAAAAGACAACTGGCTGGCTTTCCTTGACTGTGCAGTCATCATAGGATCCAACAGCAGCTTAGGAAGAGAAATCTACAGAAAATCTACACACACTGACCAATACCTGCAGTTTGGCTCTCATTACTCATTGCAATACAAACTAGGGGTCATCAGGACATTAAACTACAGAGCAAGAAACATCCCCACCTCCACAGAAGTCAAGAAGAAGATGGACATCTGAAGACAACCCTTAAGGCCTGTGGATATCCAAAACAGGCCTTTAAGAAGGCAATGTCCCGACCCAGCAGGACAATGGAACAGTTTGAGACCCAGGGCAGACGGAAGAACCTGGTCAATCCTTACATGGAGGGTGTGCTTGAAAAGCTCAAAGGGATTTTTGGTAAAAACTACATACCTGTGCACTTTAAACCCACAAACACACTTAGGCAGAGACTTGTCCGTCTAAAAGACCGGAGACCAAAACACAACATAAGCAATATAGTATATGTGATCCAATGCAAAGAGCTCTACACTGGGGAAACCAAACAGCCACTAAACAGGAGAATGGCCCAGCCCAGGAGGGGCAATGGCTTAGGATCACAACCAACAGTGTTCCATCAATTGAAGAACAAAGGGCACTCATTTGATGACCAAGTTGTACTAAATTTGGACTGAGAAGATAGGTGGTTTGAGAGAGGGGTCAGGGAGGCCATACATATGCATATAGAAAAGCCCTCACTCAATAGGGGTGGGAGTCCTAGATACAATATGTCTCCTATTTATCATGCTGCCCTTTCATCTGTCCCTAAAAAGATCAGGACCACACACCAGAAAGACCACTGTTAATAACTATTAATGACCCATGACAATGGGTGGAGAAGGACTGCAGAAATGGGATTTTCACTCACCCCAAGTCCTTTGTCTATCTAACAAGCCTATTCAGATCAGGGGGAAGCGAAACCAACATAGAGAATATATCAGGGATCTCCTACCACCTCTCCTCAGACGGAAGAAGCTATTTGGATGAGTAGTGAAACATTTCAACCTAACAAGAAAGAAGTCCAGTTCCTTGACTCACCTTCCAGATAACCACACCTGGATGACTGAGACGCTTTACAGAAACACCACAGTTGCTTTCTACATGGAGCAGAGAAAAAATGGTGCAAACTTCCATGACTGTGGTTCTCTTAATGGGATGAACTGATAAGGGCAAAGAAGCACTAGTTTATGGCACATGAAAAGGGCTGCAGTGCCTCTGCCTGCTGCATGGATTGATGAGAATTTCTTTTTCAAAACTTCACCCCAAATGGTAGCATCCACAGGTGCAGCAATTTCTCTTGTACAGTATTCTTTGCCATTCAGACAGTCACATTATGCATCTGACACACCCCTATGTGAGTAAATCTACACCCAGGGATCCATAAAACTATGTCCATGTGTGGTTGCAGGCATGTGTCCATGTGTGCATGCATGCATTGTGATTTCATATTGATGTGTTTTTATTGATGTAAGCCGCCCCGAGTAGACATAGTCTAGAGGGGCAGGGTAAAAATCTAATAAATAAATAAATAAATAAATAAATAAATAAATAAATAAATAAATAAATAAATAAATAAATAAATAAATAAATAAATAAATAATGTGAGTGGGTGTTTCTAAACACATACACATCATAATGTAAATATATACATATATAAATGTGTGTATGTACGCATACATGTACACAATACTGCGAAGTGTGCGGCTTGTCCATTTTGCATGTGGGGTTACCGAATATGCCTGAGTGTGCCAATGTAAATTTTATGAAGATGGAAATAGATTGCAAAGCACACTGTTTAATATCTGCTTAGATTGAGAATAGATCCTAATATGTAAACTTTAAAATCCTGTGGCTACCATCCTACAGAAATTCTGAAGTGTTTAGCTTTGGCTCATGGAAAGGAATTTACAAACGACTCTGGAGAAAATGTTGTTGTTTCTTGGTTTGAATGATTTTGCTTATAGGAATAAAAAATTCTTTTCTTTCCCAGGAGCTTCATAGGTTCAGAATTTGATTATTCTATATTCTATTATTCTATATTGATTATTCTGATTTTATTTATAATTCAAGGCATTAGAGCACTTCCAGAACAGAATGAAATTAGTTTGGCCACACTGGTAATGTTGGTAGACAGGAAGGCCAAATCTGAACTAAAGGTGTCTCCTGAATTTAACTGAATTATGTATTTAAAGTGATCAATATATTGACTGTCCACATATTACTAAAATTCCGTTCATATAGATTGTGACAAACCCAGACCTACTGGGACCTGTCACACGGTTACACTAAGCTGCCACCAACCATTCCCTATAATAAGTCACACAGACCAGGGATGGATTTTTAAACAACAAAAGAATAAGGTTTATTTTAAATACAAACAGGGTAAATAAAACAATCAGGTGAATAAAATAAAGTAACGTGGCTTATTCTCACACACACAAGCATACAGTTTGGTTCACCTAGAACCTTTAACTTAAAGCACAGACCCTGAACCCATCAGTTCTGGCTAACCCACAGACACCTGAACTTATCAGGTTGGTACTCTGACACACAGTAGTACCCTGTCAGACACCCAGACTCCCACAACAGCTTCTTCTTCCCCAGCTGCTGCTTCGTCCCAACCCAGTGTCTCACAGTCTGTCTCAGCATCTACTCTTCCCCACACAGGCATCACATATTTATACAGTACAGCCCCTCCTCCTGATGTCCCGCCTTCCACTCCCCATAGGATGGAACTTTCCCTCCAAACCCATGACAGACAGGTAACATCAGTGCTGTTATGTAACACCTCCCCTCTTTAAAAGTTGTTTTGTAGGGGGAAAGCTAACGTGCTTTTCACCAAAAAACAACCTGTATAAAATACACAAAAACAGTTATACATACCATATAATACTTACATATATTTACACTCCAAGTTAAACATAGCAAATAGGCATTTCAAACATTTACCATATGCATTACATCAATTTTACCTTTATTAATACAAACCAATTTAAAACCAGGTACATTTTAACTTTTTGTCTTCATTATATACATATAGTCCATGTTCTTTCGCCGTCTTCAGTCTTCAGGTCTTCTTGATAAGGCGTCAGCAACACAGTTCACTGACCCTCTGACCACCTTCACTTCAAAGTCATAGTCCTGTAGGTTTAAAGCCCACCTCATAAGTTTGCTATTGTGGGTTTTCATCGTCTTTAACCATTGCAATGGTGAATGGTCAGTACACAGAATAAAATGTCTTCCCCAGATGTAAGGCTTGGCCTTCTGGATCGCGTAGACTATGGCCAAACACTCCTTCTCCACGGTTGCCAAATGTCTCTCACCTTTTTGAAGTTTCCTACTCAGGTAGGACACTGGATGCTGGTCACCATTCTCATCCTCTTGGCACAGAACTGCTCCTACCCCGCTGTTAGACGCATCGGTGTAGATGATGAACTCCCGGTCGAAGTCTGGAGCACGCAGGACAGGATAGTTGATTAGCGCCTCCTTCAACCTCTGGAACGCCGCCTCACAGTCGCTGGTCCACGGGATGCGGTCATCAGCCGTCTTCCTCGTCAGATCGGTCAGCGGAGCCGCACTCTCGCTAAACCTCGGGATGAACTTTCTGTAGTAGCCCACCAACCCAAGAAATGATTTGACCTTTTTCTTGGTGTTGGGTCTAGGCCAATCACGAACTGCTTCTATTTTGGCCTCCAGGGGTTTTATCATTCCTCCCCCTACCATGTGACCCAAGTATTTTATTTCTGGGCTACCCAGCTGACACTTGCTGGCCTTTACTGTTAGCCCTGCTGCACTTAACCTCTGCAGCACTAACTCCAGGTGTATCAGGTGATCTTCCCAGGTATTACTGAAGATCCCTATGTCGTCAATGTAGGCCACTGTAAAGTCACTGAGCCCTGCCAAGGTCTGGTCCATCAGCCTTTGGAATGTGGCTGGTGCATTTCTGAGACCAAAGCTCAGGACTCGAAACTCATAGAGACCAAAAGGGCTGCAAAAGGCAGTTTTTTCTTGATCCCTGGGATCAATTCTTAATTGCCAATATCCCTTTACCAGGTCCAATGATGAGATGAACCGACAACCCCCTATGGTTTCAATCAGGTTGTCTAGCCTGGGCATTGGGTAGGCATCAGGAGTGGTTACACGGTTTAATTTCCTGTAATCGACACAAAACCTAATGCTCCCATCAGGCTTGTCCACAAGGACTATCGGAGAGGACCAAGGACTAGAAGAGGGGACGATTATGTTCTCCCTCAGCATTTCGTCCAACTCCTTCCGCACCTTGTCCCTATAGGGTCCCGTTACTCGGTATGGGGATACTGCCTGCGGGGGTGCATCCCCTGTGTGGATCCGATGCATCACTCCCTTCACTATCCCCGGCTTGTTGGAAAACACCTGTTGATATTTTCTAAGCAGCATTTTTAGTTCTTGCTGCTGGTCTTGGGTGAGTGCAGGACTGATCTTTACCTCCTCTGGGTTGTATTTTACTTCCCCTCTACCCTCCCAGAAGGGTAATTCAGCTTCCTCACTCTCAGCTGCTTTTATCGCGAATAAAACCCTCTGTTCCCCTCTGTAGTAGGGTTTTAGGGCATTCACATGAACCACCCTCCTTGCTTGGTTCTCCTCCTGCTCTATTAGGTAGTTCAGGTCTGACATCTTGGAAATGACCCTATATGGTCCTGCCCATTTGAGCTGCAGTTTATTCTCTCTGCAGGGCCTAAGCCAAAGCACTTCCTCCCCTGGGTCAAAGTGCCTCTCTCTAGCTTTGTGGTCATACCATGTTTTCTGTCTGACCTTCTGAGCTTGCAGGTTTTCTGCTGCCAGCTCTAGATTTCTCCTTAGGTCATTCATCAAGGTGTCTATGTAAGTCACAACGTCTTGTGGGTCATCCTGGGTGATCTGCTCCCAATTTTGTTTGATCAAATCAAGGGGCCCTTTCACCCGTCTCCCAAATAGAAGTTCAAATGGACTAAACCCGGTACTGGCTTGTGGCACTGATCGATAAGCAAACAAAAGGGATTGCAGCTTCTGGTCCCAATTGTTTGGATTCTCTGCCAAGTAAGCCCTAATCATGCGCATTAGAGTCCCATTGAACTTCTCAGTTACCCCATCACTTTCAGGATGATAGGCAGTGGCTTCCCTGAGCTTAATTCCACAGATTTGCCATAAGCGTTTCATGAGCTTTGACGTGAACGATGTGCCCAAATCTGTGATTATCTCTGAGGCAAATCCCATCCTGGACATGTACCCCACCAAAGCATCGGCCACTGTGTTAGTTTCAATGTTAGTCAGGGGTATGGCTTCAGGATACCTTGTGGCATGGTCCACAATTGTTAGGATGAACCTGTTCCCCCTCTTTGTGGCCTTGGGCAAAGGTCCCACAATATCCACCCCTATGCATTTGAACGGAGTGTCAATCACAGGCAAAGGGCACAACTTTGCTTTGGTCCTGTCGCGGTTATTCCCCTGCCTTTGACACACATCGCATTGTTTACAGAACTCCCTGATCTGCTTCCCTATGTCAGGCCAGTAGAAATTCTGTGTGATTCTCTGCTGTGTTTTGTTGACCCCTAAGTGTGCAGCAAACATGTCAGAGTGCCCCCTTTGTAAGATCATGGGGCGATACTTTTCAGGTACCACCAGCTGACTTCTGATCCCATCTCCCCCTTTTGAGATATTCCTCAGGGTCTCTCTATACAGAATCCCCTTTTTCTCCAGAAATCTCACTGGGGTTTCAGGTGCTAGCTGGGCGTCAGTCACCTGTTCAAAACACTTTTGGAGAGTGGCGTCTGCCTTCTGCTCCTGTCCAAATCTGCTGTCTGTGGTTAAGGTTTCCACCACAGCTTCTGAACTCCCCTCTGCTTCCGTCTCTGGCTCATCATTACCCCCCTGAACTGTCCCTGTGGTGGCTTGTGAGCGTGTAATCACTAGCACCCGTTTCACATGTTCAGCCAGGTCATTTCCCACGAGCACGGCTGCTGGCAGAGTAGATGAAATCGCTATCCGCCAATCTCCCCTCCAGCCTTGAAAGTTGACAGGTACCTCTGCTACTGGCAGAGAGATTACCTGCCCCTCAATACCTGCTACCTTTATGCTCTCATTTGGGATTATAAACTCCCGGGGAATGATATCGGGATGGCACAGGGTTACCTGGGAACAAGTGTCCCGCAGCCCCCTATACTGACGGTCAAGTATTCCTACGTCCACCCCTGCTGTCTCAAACAACTGAGAATCTGTTTTTATCAGCAAGCAGCGCTTTACCTCCACCAGAGGACCATTTTCCTCAGCCTGATCAGCAGAGGTAGCTGTTCCAGACTGAGTAGCTATGGCAACAGGCTCCCTCTGTGACACTGAGCCTTGCTCTTTCTGGACACAGAACACAGCTTTTGGCTTGGTCCCACTAGAATTCTGAGGCACCATTCCTTTTAGCTGCTTCAATTTCTCACACTCTGAGATCAGATGACCCTTTCCCTGACAGAAATAGCATTTTCTGGTGTATTTTGATTCTCTCTCCTCTTGTTTGGGTTTTCCCTCCAAATTCTGAGGGCTTGGTTTCATGCCTGAGGGCTTCCCTTCACCATGGGCCCCTCCCCCTTGCTGGCTTTTCCCTGGTCCCTGAGAGTACTTGCTGTAGGTTTCTTTGGGTTTACCTACAGATTTCCCCTCACCCAAGGGCTTTCTTATTTGGGAGATAAAATCCGCGATCTCTGCGGCTGCTGCCACAGATTTCGGTTTCCTTTCCCTCACCTGGAATTTCAATTCCCCATGCAGGACTGAATAGAACTGTTCCAGGGCTATCAAGTCTTTAAGCTGTTCATAGGTCTCTGTTCCCTCCTGCGACAGCCATTTCTCAAGCAGCCTCACCAATTGGGCCCCCACTTGGGTAAAAGTCTGTTCTGGCTTCTTGGTGAGGGACCTGAACCTTTGTCTCAGCTGCTCTGCATTTATCCCATGTCTTGCGAACACCAGTTTTTTAAACTCTGCAAAATCTTTCATCCGTTCCTCAGGCATCTCGGCATAAACCTCAGCCAGGCTACCACTGATTAAAGAACGCATGATGGTCATCTTCTCAGTTTCCCTCACTGAGAAGTCCACAAACGCTCTTTCCACTAAGGAAAAGAACACCTCAGGACAATCTCCCTTGTGGTACACAGGGAATTTCTTCAGGTCAGCTTTAGACAGTTGGCCTCCCTCAGAATCCCTATTGTTATTATTGTTCTGGTTCATCAGTTCCAGTTTTCTTAATTCAAACGCCATTTTCTCTCTCTCCAATCTTTCTTCTCTTTCCAATCTCTCTATCTCAAATTGCCTTTGTTTCTCTCTTTCCCTTTGCTCCATTTCAAATTGCCTTTCCCTTTCCTCCCTTCTTTCTCTCTCTAATCTTTCCTCCATTTCCCTCACCCTCAGCTCATGCTGTTGGGCTAGGAGTATTTTTCTGAGTTCTGGGTCTTGCTCTCCTGTGCTGTCACCTTGCACTGAGCCAAATTCATCCTCAGAACCTTGGTCAATCTGGGGGTCTTTCACTTCACTCATGTCTGCTATCTTGCTTCGAGTCAAGGGCATAATCCCCCCTCAGAACCGGCTGCTTTAAAAAGTCAAGCCTCAAAATAAAACGACCACTTTTTTCCTTTTTGCCTCAGAACCAGCTCTCCCCAGAGATTGCTGCTGTTCTTCAGCACTAAATTTGCAACAGTATCGAGTCAGAGCCTACCCCCCTCTGCTGGGCCTCTCAGCTGGCAAGCTAGCTCACTGTTGCTACGCAGTTTTGCCTCAGCGTTTTCCCGCCAAAATCAGGCTGCCTCAGAGCACCTTAATCTAAGTCTCCCCAGTTGGCACGTTCTTCTACTAGTGCACCTCCCCGTGAGGTACACCTAGAAGATTACCTACGCGCCTCAGACTGTCCCTGACTAGACCCCCCTTGCTCTGGGCACACTTGCCAAGGCTTTGCTGGACCGCTGGACAACTGGACCAGTCGTATCCCACCCGCTGGACACCAATCAATGTGACAAACCCAGACCTACTGGGACCTGTCACACGGTTACACTAAGCTGCCACCAACCATTCCCTATAATAAGTCACACAGACCAGGGATGGATTTTTAAACAACAAAAGAATAAGGTTTATTTTAAATACAAACAGGGTAAATAAAACAATCAGGTGAATAAAATAAAGTAACGTGGCTTATTCTCACACACACAAGCATACAGTTTGGTTCACCTAGAACCTTTAACTTAAAGCACAGACCCTGAACCCATCAGTTCTGGCTAACCCACAGACACCTGAACTTATCAGGTTGGTACTCTGACACACAGTAGTACCCTGTCAGACACCCAGACTCCCACAACAGCTTCTTCTTCCCCAGCTGCTGCTTCGTCCCAACCCAGTGTCTCACAGTCTGTCTCAGCATCTACTCTTCCCCACACAGGCATCACATATTTATACAGTACAGCCCCTCCTCCTGATGTCCCGCCTTCCACTCCCCATAGGATGGAACTTTCCCTCCAAACCCATGACAGACAGGTAACATCAGTGCTGTTATGTAACATAGATGTTGTATCTGAAGCAAGGCTCATTGTTGGACTTATCTAATCACTTTGTTTAGGGTTGCAGTCTAAAGATTTGTGCATTGTGAAATGACAGGAAACATCATCTTCTGCCTTTCCATGACAGCCACCTACTAGTACAAAAGGGGCCTCAAAACCGACATATATCGCTATTTCTCAGCTTCACCAATTAAGATTTCTTTTACCACTGCTTAATTAACTAAAGCTTTATTTAATAATCTCTTTCTAGTGGGATTTCCCCATAAGCTTTCATTTTGTTCTCTACAGGCTTCTCTTTAAATTTATCTTAATGCAACCAGCTTACCTCCCAGTTGCTTTCTCTCAGGAATTTTTCTGACAGTTGAAACTCATGAGAACACAGATAAATGGGCCTTCGTGATGTTTGTCTGCTTTACTCTGTCAACTGCTTTCTGGCTACCAGTTTTGTTTCCAGCATGCCCAAGAAGGCTGATCAGCGGCATCTCTGAGGCGGGTTTGATAGGCAAAACTGCTTGTGACTGTAACATGGCAGTAAAATAGGTGTGATTGCCGTTCCCACATGCACACTATTATTGCAGCTAACAAAATATAGACCAATCCTATAACAGAACCTGAACCAACAGTAGCAAAACAAGCGCATCAGGTACAAGCTTTACTTGTACATTTGGGTAAAGGTTCCCCTTGACATTTAGTCCAGTCGTGTCTGACTCTAGAAGGCGGTGCTCATCCCCATTTCCAAGCCAGTGTTTGTCCAAAGACAGTTTCCATGGTCACATGGCCAGAGCAACTAGACACAGAAAGCCGTTACCTTCCCACTATGGTGGTACCTATTTATCTACTTGCATTTTACATGCTTTCAAACTGCTAGGTTGGCTGGAGCAGGGACAAGCGACAGGAGCTCACTCCCTCGTGTGGATTCGATCTTACGACTGCTGGTCTTCTGACCTTGCAGCACAGAGGCTTCTGTGGTTTAACCAGCAGCGCCACCACATCCCTATCATTTGTACATTTGATAGGGTTCACTAGTTGAAGCCTGTATACTTTGCGGACTCAGAGAAGTTTTATTGCTCATTTTGTTTTAATAATGCAGTATTTTGCAGACAAAAGATGCTTGCATATAAAAATGTAATAGTGAGATATTAATATTTTATAGGAAACTATTGAACATATGCCCTGAAAGCACAATATAATCGATATTAAAACAGTTAAAACTATAGAAACAGCTGACTTTTGGAGCAGAGCTTTGCTCTTGAGTTACTTGTGGAATAGCTGTAAGTTCTGCTCCATTACAGCTGTATGTTATAGTTAAATGCCTGTGATGATCCTAGTTTATGCGTCAGCTCTTAAATCTACACAAGATGAACAACTTTTAAAAATGCATTAAGGAAAACAAAAATTATCTCCAGTGCAACAGAGAGGGTGCTTTGAAATTGATGGCTTGAATTGCTCACGTTTATGGGCAGTGATTCCATCCTCTTTTAACAGATATTCTCTGCCAATAAAAAAAGAGATAACACAAAGGCAAAATGCAAAAAGTTTGCAAACTGAAGATGATGGATGTTGCCTATACCAACCCCCAAACTTCAGTGATTGAAGTATTCTGTGACCATGATGAAAGTGGTGTCTGGAAGGTCTCCAAGGAAAAAACTTCTAGTAAATTTGTAGCTGATGCACAAAAATAATTTAAAAATAAGACCTTTTCAAAGAAAGAGTGTGGGATTGGATTGAGATCTTGTCTTCTAAGAACCAAAGGGCTCCTCCTGTACACAGACAAATAGAAGGATTTTTGACCCAGCAGTGTATTTTTCACTAGCAGGACAGAAGAGGAGTTTTGCTAATTCTCCATATCTGATCTCTGTGCCATTTGGCCGTCTGCTCTGGAAGGCTGGGAACCCTTTGGAACAGCGTAGAAGCTAGTTCTCCAATCTAAAGGAGAAAAGGTGGGTGGGAATGAGTGTAAATCCTCCACCTTCCTGCTGTCCAGAGAGCCCTAAGCACAACTCCGCTCCAGGGGTCCTCTCATTGGTGGGAGCAACCTCACAAGGATCCAGTCACCAGTGGGGAGGATTCAGAGAATGGCAAAAAGAATAATCATCCGCAAAGAATTTACAGGAAGCCATTCATAACCCCTATAATTCTTCTTTCATTGAAAATATTGCAAAAATTACCTCCATACAATGCTTGAGGTGAAGAAAGTTGTTTTCTCAGTATCAAACATTTAAAAAATAGTATAGTCTGTTGGCTAAGACCGTCAGCTTGGGTATAGTTGCTTCATGCATTTATTTAATACTATATATTTTACCCCAAATTCAGCCAAGATGATCCTCAGGCAGCTTACACAAGTCCTGTCCATTCGATCCACAATCTGAAAGGCACAACACATAAGGAATCAGTAATGATGAGGGATGAGGAAAAGAAGTAAACCCAAGCACTACTGCTAGAAGTTCCCACCAATATTCTTCTCACAAAGACCATCTTGAGTTATGCCTAGTACAGCAGCACAACGCTCAGAAAACATGGCTGGCCTTTTTCTAGTCTCTGTCATTTACTGTACATGTTCACTGGCTGTGTTTTTGCACAATAGTATTAAAATAATCATAAACTCAGACAATAGGGTTTGTCCATAGCTATCTAGATTTCAGTAACAAGGGAACAATTTTACTCCAATATAGGAATAACCTCTATGAGATACAGATGGTGTATAGTATCAATACGATATGGGATGATATGATATATACTTTATGCTGTGGTTTAAGTTGCAATTGGGGATTCAAGGCACCTAAAACACATTTTGTCACAGGTGTCCAATAAGCAAACTCTGTGGCTTGCCTTGTCATTGTTAAGCATCTAGCTAGTGGTGTAGACATCTGGGAGTTTTATTCCAAGAACATCTGGGGACCCAAGATTGGGAACCACTGCCTCAACAATTAGTCTTTAAGGTGCCACAACTTTTTTTCCTCATTTATTTTTTAGTTTTGCCTTTGTCTTGTTTTCTTGTTGATAATGAGGGGGAGGCTTTCTATGACATTTCACATTTTCTCTGGAACCTACATTTGGACCCATAAGCAGGTTCAAACATGTTTATGAGTAATCTGGACTTTGTTACCAGGTTACTTATAAACATCTTCAAATCCATCCATAAGGTCAAGCATAGGTTGCAGAAAAAAATATGACGTCATAGAAATCTTTCCCCATTTATAACCTCACCCTCAAAGTAAAAACATATAAAGTTTATTTAAGAGTCATTCAGATTTGAAAAAGGACAATAGATATCATAGTTCAGAACAGCAGGAATAGAAATTTTCCTCATCTTTTTTAAAAATTTTCTTTATCTGCAAGAAAAAGAATGTTTAAATTAAATAATGTGTGGGGATAAGAGTCAGACTCTACCTGGATACACTGGTCCTAGTCTAGATCAAGGTCACATGTACATATATTTGAGAAAAAATAGGTTGAGAATGATACCCTATTCTGTATTTTTAAACGGTTTTTCCTTGAATTTTTCTGGTGGAAATGTACTCCCCCAGCCAATGCCATCTCTGAGTACAAATTAATATATGAGTGACCATCTTGAATCTTAAAATGAAAGGCTGTCACTCATATATCAATTTACCAAGACACACTTCCCACTGTGAAACAAAATTCATTTTGCTTGGCTTTTTAAAACACTTAGTAGTTTTCTTCTACTGCCAAAACACATAAAACATTTATCCCATAATAGTTTGGAACAAGGCTTTAGAAATTTTCAATCTACACACTTAAATCTTTCATCACTCAGCCTACAAAACCAAGAGATGTTATGGATAGTATTGTCCCTTTCCATCTTCCAAACTTTTCAAAAGAAAATGTAGTACAGGAATGACCTTCAAGGCATGTAGGTGATGTTCACACTGTATCAGCTATACTGGTGCACCTCACAGCAGTACTGACTGGGCTGTGAATAGGCAAGAATTGTTGGGCTGTTGAAGCCAGAGGTGTATTAAGGTATGTGTCCAAGCCTTCAGAAAATTGGTTATGCTCCAAACAATAGCTTTACATAATTGTTTGTTTATGAGTGACGTATAAGGATCAGCCAACCCACAACCTTACATGTGAAATGTTGTGGCATGAAAGGACAAGGAACTGGCAGGGAAGAGGAAAAAGGCAAACTTATTTACTAGAGAGGTTTAGGTATCCAGCTGCAAAGCAGAAGTTGGGAGTTCAATTCCCTACTGTGCCTCCTGGAAGAAGAACAGCCTGTGTAGCTGTGGGCAAGCTGCACACTCCCTGGGTGCTTGCAGAAGAAAGGAACAGAAAACCATCAAAACTTGAGTTTCAAATGGAAGAATGGTATAATGAAATATGGAATATTGCTATAAACGATAAACAAACTTGTAATTTAAAGGTCAAGAAAGAAGAGATTAAAAATAATATTTTTATGATATTATAGGGCAGATTTATTGAATATGTGCTAACAAAAGGAAAAGGGAAAGTTCCAAATCCAGAGTCAATGCAGTTCTGGAGAAGAGGACAATAAAGGAAGAAGAAGAAGAAAGACAATGGAAGAAGAAGACTACTGCAAGAGGTCCCGAGTAGGGTGGTGGGGAACAGAGTTGATTGTATTTTGGTTTATGTATTTTATGTAATAGTTTATAATAAAAAAGTATTTACATTTTAATTAAAAAAGAAAGAAAACCATTTCTAAGGACTCTGTTCTTAGAAAGCCCTGGAAAGGTTCACCACATTTCGAAATTGACTTGAGGGCACTCAGTTATTATTATTATTAGAAGAGGGAATAAAGACTGGTGAACCAAAGGAACTGAAAAGTGCAGCAAGTACAGTACATTAAACTTTTATTTCATAATTAATTTTTTTTTATTTTTTTGGAAATGCAGACAGCCCAGAATTCGGCTAGCTTCAACCACTGCCATAACTTCATCAGCATAAATCTTTGCTACGCTCCAGTCCCATGATTCAATGTCCAACAGTTAATGCCTACATTGATTTCTTAGTTTATGACAATTCACAGCAGACATTTATGACAATAGAGTTATGCTGGTATAATTTTTCAATTGAATTCTGGCCACACCTACAATGGAATTGTGGAAGAGCCAAAATGGAGACAGAATGAGTCCCTGGAATAATAATGGAATGGATCTCTGTGGAAATCCTCCTTCCTGGTAGGCACTGCCAAAATACATAGTTGGACAGCAGTGGGGAAGGAAAACCTATGAGATTTGTGGGAAAGGAGCATCATGTGAGGCCACAGTTCACAACTGAGATCTCATTAGAAATTAAATCCAATCTAGAGTCCTAAACAGAGTAGATCTATTGATATGTGTTGGCATACCAAATGTTAATGGATTCTGTGGGTTTTGGCCTGGAAACTCTGGCAGCGCCACCATCACAGGTCATCACATCAGAAACAGCTTCTTTGCTACACATACTTTTCCAGTCTGGTGTTTTGTCCTAGGATGCAATTGCTGTGTGGTGCCTCTTTTAAGGGCAAGCAAGATGGTTGATGTTAGTTGGATGAGGCCACCTGAAACAAATGGGTAGAATAGTTTTGGGAATCGTTTGCTGATCGTGCAGTTCCTACACGGACTGGGAAAATTCAGTGCCCAGATGGACCAATACAGTTTGTTCTATTTGTTAACCTAAGTGCTGAAATATGCATTATAAATAAGCTGTTGGCAGAAGAAGGAACTCCTCAAATGCTGATGGTACATAATTGTCACAGCAGGACTCTTCTTTTCTCACTTTCCACAATTTGCAAATTAGTTTGCTTTTTTTAATGACAGGTGTTCAGGCCATAAGCATCTCCTAAACACTAATGTGATTTTACCTCTATGTTAGTTTATGTCATGCCTCAGGAGCTTCAGCCTGTGCCAGGGGAAATCAGATTGGAGGAAACACCATCAGATCCCAGTAGAGCCCCCCTCAGAATGTCAGGAGAGCAAAGAGAGGACTGTCCTTTCAGGATGAAGAGAACCCGGCCCTTTCCAACCTGCAGACTAAGAGTATGGAAGAAGTGAAAGCAGAACCAAGCACAGGCTTGCCTTTTATTGAAAAAAAAAACATGTGGGGGCAAAGAGAAGCCACTAAAAATCTACCTTTTGATAGCTGGGTGATTTACCGATGGCAACAAACAGGGCTATGGATCTTCTTTCTTGGATTCATTCATTGCCCTGTTCCTGCTTTTCTTCTGTACCTTGACTGGAAAGATTCCTCAGCTGTGACCTTGGATTATCACCTGACCTTGCAATTGGACTTCCCCGGGGCATTCCTGAAAGTTGCCACTTGTAGGCTTCTCACACACACACACACACACACACACACACACACACACACACACACACACACACACACATCTTAAGTGTATATCTTGGCCAACAACTTTCTTTTCTGAGCATTTCCCATTGAGTTGTCACTCAGAAATAGATTGGTTATGGGCTGCTGTTTTGACAGTAGTTAATATGTTTAGTCAAGGTAATTATATGCAGACTTTGGATGCTGACCTTATAAAGTTGTTTACATAAAAAGATTCAAACAAATAAACATCTACTATCACCTTCTCTGAAGCAGAGAAGACAAATCAAGGTGAAATATAATTTCACTTCTCCTAAGGAAGAAAGGTGAATCAAGGCCTAGCTGTTGACACATTACTGATGGAAGGTTTTGCAGTTTGGACAAAGTGAGAAATGGACAAGCATGAAATGTTCGTTTCTTCAAGGAAATGAACGATCAAAAGAGAGATTGCTACCCGGTATTGACACAGCGTTTTCAGACAAATCGGGTTCAGGCTGTGAAACACGGAGAACGAGATGTCATTTCAGAGTGGCCTTACTTAAATGTAAGAAAATACTAGAGTTTTGGATTTCTTTGTGAAACATGCCAGGATTTATTTTAGATTACAGAGATGATATAGTGTGGAGATTCTTAACCTTTTCTTTACCACAAACCCCATTTAAATATCTTTTGTTGCCATGGAGTACCAAGACTTAACTCAGTATACAAAACCCTAAGGTGCATCATATTTTTTTAAACAAATTCTCATGAAGGTCTCATCGTGAGATATTCCTCTCTATAATAGTAACACTTTTAAGATGACTGGAAGAAGCTTTGCTTTGCTTTGAGCAGGATGCATCCTCATCAACTACATCAGTTCTTTTGCATTTCAAATTCAGCCAACGATTCTTTCTGAGGCTCAGCCAAAATGTATTGTTACAAAATTCACTGCAATATTGAAAAGTCACTAAGCAAATGGTTTTATTAGCAGAAGAAACACAATCATGACATCTGTTTGCACACTCACTCACACTAACACTGGCTGACTCCGATTCTCTTTTCCCACAGCTTCTGACTGTCTGAGCAGTAGCACGAAATGTCACGTGCTGTCTCCTATCCACTCAGCGTAATTCACTTGCATGTTTGCTCTTGTGCAGAGCTATCAAACAATTATTTTCATAACTGATTTTTACTTTTGTTTATTTTTAATGGAGGCAGGTTAGAAAAGCCAATTTTTACACAAACAAGCAAGGGAAATTAAGACTTTGTTCTGAGTCTTCCTTCCTTCCTTCCTTCCTTCCTTCCTTCCTTCCTTCCTTCCTTCCTTCCTTCCTTCCTTCCTTCCTTCCTTCCTTCCTTCCTTCCTTCCTTCCTTCCTTCCTTCCTTCCTTCCTTCCTTCCTTCCTTCCTTCCTTCCTTCCTTCCATTTTAACTGCAAAATATCATAACATTTCTTCAAGCCTTTGTGGACCATAGACTACAGGTTAAGAACCTATGATAAAAAAAACAACAATAGGGACATACCCCAAGAAAGTACCGGGCTTAGTCCTTTTGAACTTTTATTTGGGCGCAAAGTAAGAGGGCCCGTAGATTTACTTCATCAAAACTTTGAATATTATAAAGAGGGTGACCCTGAATCCGTCATAGAGTACATGGATAATCTAATGAACACTTTACGAAAGACCTTAGAAATAGAAGAGCAAAACTTAAAGGGTGCTGAAGGATAGCTGAAAAGCTG
The DNA here is from genome assembly GCF_051106095.1 of Pogona vitticeps. NCBI lineage: Eukaryota > Metazoa > Chordata > Lepidosauria > Squamata > Agamidae > Pogona > Pogona vitticeps. The sequence goes on along the minus strand of NC_135784.1, from coordinate 52,561,587 downwards.
GTATGAAAAAAGGCCTGGGAAAGAACATTCTGGCCCAAGGATGAAGTACTGATGCTGAGATCCATAAAGGGGAATAAATTGCAGTTAGCACGGTCAGGGCTTTTAGATTTGTTATGACAGCACTGGGAAGCTGAAGGAACTAGTATTAAGGCTCAACATGCAGCTGCAAAAACACTGAAAATCCTGCACATCAAAACCCTACCTGAGAAACCAGAGATTAATGGGGAAGAACCAGATGATGAAAATCTCAAAAAATCTGAAATAAGCCAAGTGTTTGAGATTGCATTTAAAAGGAACTTGTCTGTGAATTTTGAGGTAACCCAGGAAAGTGGTGTCCCTCATATGAAGAGTTTTGTGACAAAAGTACCTGTGGTCGAGTTTATGGGTGTGGTGAAGGCAAGGGTAAGAAGATTTCAAAGAAGAACGCAGCCATAGCTGTTCTGGAGGAGTTGAAGAAACTGCCTATCCTTCCCACAGTTGAGAAAATGAAACCACTAATCAAAAAGAAAATAAACTTAACCCAAAAAGCAAGCTGAAAACATTCAGTGGACGTCAGAATGGCAGGTAGCCTTCGATCATCTGAAGAGGGCGCTGACTTCAGGACCTATCCTTATTGCACTTGACTTCGACCATGAGTTCATCATCTACACAAATACATCAAACATGGGACTGGGAGCCATGTTGAGCCAAGTCAACAACAGTGGAAATCAGCACCTGGAGATGTACATTGGTAAGAAACATCAGTCAGATGAAAAACACTTGTCCACAATAGAAAAAAGAGTGTCAAGCTATTGTATGGAAGTTGCAAAAGCTGAAGCCATACATTTGGGGGGAGATTTGTCATGTGCACTGACCACTCTTCTTTTCTATGGCTAAGGACTATTCAAGCCAACAGCAGCAAATTGATGAGATGGGCGCTGATTTTACAAGACTTTGATTTCAAAATCTGCAGCGTAAAAGGGACCCAAACTGTGGTTGCTGATGCCTTGTCTCGAAGGCCATATGACTAGAGAAAATTCTTTGTTTTCATCTGATTTTAGTATCAGCTGTTCTTTTGTGCAATAATTATGTGATATGCTTAAAGTGCCAAATATGCCTGGATATTAATAAACTAAGAGGTATGTATAGTGATGGTAAAAATAACAGTAAGTACCCGTATTTTTTGCTCCATAAGATGCACCTTTCCATAAGACGCACCAATTTTTTAGGAGAAGAAAACAGGAAAATATAATCTGTTTTCTTCGCTCCATAAGACGCACAGACTTTCCACCCCCCTGTTTTGTGGGGGAAAAGTGCGTCTTATGGTGCGAAAAATACGGTATCCTTAGTAATGTAAGAGTAATGTAATGTAATCCTTATTAATGTAAGTAATGGTTCCTTAGTAATGTAAGTAATGTAAGGGGCTAATATTTGCATTATTCTATGTATTTTTGTTTGTTTATTAAGGCAAACCGTTAAGTTTCCCCTTGTGTTACAAACTTATTAAGGGGGGAGGACTGTGGCATCCAGCTAGGTCAAGAATATTAATGTGCTATCTGCATGGACCAATGAGAGTGCTGGAGAGGTGGAGTCATGAGATATAAGAGTCTCTGCAGGAGGAGGAGGAGATGGAGAGTTTTAGATTTGAGGATTGGTGGTTTTGGAGTTTGGGGTGGAGAAAGAGAGGGTTTGGTGGTTGAGAGTGGATGAAGCAGAATGTTTTGTTAAGAGTTAAAGACATTAACTGTACCTTCATCAGCTGTAATAATAAACAACTTCTATTTGGCTCTTTTGACACGTGCCCTGGACCTCTATTATTAATAGTGAATAACATTGATATAATCAACTGTTGGCAGCTGAACGACACGTAGCTTGTGCTCTTACTAGGTGAAAGAACCAAGGGGCAGGTGGGAACATGACACAGTTTAATCTTTTTCTTGGCAGAATTGACATTTGCTGTTAGCACTAATTTGTTGGATCTTAGCTTTCATCACATTGGTTTGGAGTGCTTGTTCTTGTGCAGCAAACATCAAACCTTTTGGTTTCTTTCCTAAGGGTCCCCAGTTTTAGCCATGCCCATGTTGAATTATGATCATACTTTCCATCAATATTTCTCAGCTGTTGTCCACGTAGTGGTTTATTTTTCCAGCTGTTTAATTTATTTTCAAATTGTTTCTGCCTTTGTTTCTGCTGTTTTCGAAATATTCTCCATTTTCACTGCCTTAAGTAATTTTTCTCTGCTTGTACTGATATCATTTAGGCTTCTTTTAAACTCCTTTACTACCTACTGTATTTGCTGTAATCCACGGTCTCTGATTTTTCATGGTAAATATAATCTGTCCACATCACTTTTTAGTTGTAGTGCGTGATGCGTGTTCATTAGTTTCCATGATTTTCAATTCAATTCTTCTAATTCGTTTTCAGTCCAGCTGAGTATCTAATCACTGGAGCGGCCCATGTGTTTATGGCTTTGATTATATTTCCACCATTTAATTTCGATTTTAAGATTTTCCGCAGTCTTTTGATATATTCCCTTTCTGTCAGTTCTTTAACTTTTGTGTGCATGATGTTATTCTAGCATTTCAAGGTATTTACTATATCATCACTTGAGGATGATTTTATAGTATGTGATTTTTTAACTCTATTTCCATTTTCCCATGTTTTTTTTGAGGAACTTCTGAATATTTTTACTAATTCCAAACATTTTTAGGCAGGTGTTAATCCAGTTGCATGGCAATGAGTCAAATGACTTTTTATCGTCTATCCAGGCCATATTAAGGTTTCTTTTAAGTCTTTTTGCATTCTTCATTATCTTTTTATCAATAGGCAGCTTTTTATCAATAGGCAGCTTATCTTTTGTTCCTCTTGACTTTTTAAAGTTCTCTTTCTGTTCAGTTGGGTATATGGAGTATTCAGTTAAATAATTATATATAAATCTTGCAAGTACTCCTGTAAGGAGCTTGAAAATTGTGGGAAGGCATGTAATTGGTCAATAATTACTGGGTTCATTGCCCTTTCAATGATCTTTTTTTATCAGAAATGTGTGGGCTGTTGTCATCCAATCCTCAGTTGTAGAATTTTGACATAAGTGGTTAAATTGTACTGCTATATGTTGGTGGAGAATTGTTAGATGCTTTAACCAAAATCTGTGCAGCTCATCTGGACCAAGTGCACTCCAGTTTTTCACAGTCTTTACTTTCCTCTTAATCATTTCAGCTGTTATTACAATAGCATACATTTCTTTTCCTTGAGTTTCTTTATAAATGTCTTTAATCCACAAGGTGTTTTTATTATGTCCGGTTGGGCTTTCCCACATTTCTTTCAAAAGTTTGAGAGCATCATCTTTACATGGGCCTAATTTCTTTTGCTCTACATTTTCTCCTATAATAGGATAATCGTTGGTTATTTCAAAATTGTGTGTTTTCTCTGTATTGTTTCAAAAGTCCATCATATCTTTCAATTTTCTTTGCTGTAGCTGTTACCCACTCTTTTAATTCTTCCACTCTTTTAATTATTCTTGTGTTTCTTTCTAGGTCATATATTTTCATAGTTTGGCTTTTACTTTTCTATTTTTCAGTTTTGAATTTTTCAAGTGTTTTAAGTTGCTAATTTCTGCACGTAATTTGTTCATTTTTCTTTCCAGCTGAATTTTTTATTTTGGAGTGCCAGGAGTTTTCTGGGTTTTTTGCAGCTTGTAATGAAGTTCCATGGTTATTATGGTAGCTGTGGTATACACGATCTGGTTTATTTCCTTTGGTGTGTTGATTGGGATTGTTCTGATGACAACATTTACGTCATTCAGTAGATCTTTTACTGGTTTGCTTTGTAATTGGTGCGAATTGGGGAGCCTTTGTCTTTCTGTGTTCTGGCTAATATGGGTTACTATTTCCCCCCTCATTGATGTTTGTTGCTCTATCAACTCATAGTTTCTGGGTTGTTCTATAAGTTGTTCCTCTAATTAATACATTTTCTTCCATTGTTGTGTCTACCTCTACCATCCATTTGTCTTCCATATTATGGTCATTGTTCTGTGTTGATTTCCCACCTTTTCTAGTTCTTGCAATTCCAGTTCTGGGAACACTTTACTCTGGATGACAAACCTTCTCTGGTCCATTTGTTGTTCAGTTATGTCACTACTTGGGTGTTTCCTTTTAAAAATTTTAAAACCATGGGCTGTTGGGTTTGCCCTGTAATAACATTTCATAATTTCTCAGTTTTCAGTGAGAGTCCAAGTTCTGTGTTTACATTGTTCCAGTAGCTTTGCATCAGCCTGTCCTGGTTCCTCAACAGGGTATGCTGAGCCCAGTAGCCCATTTCTCACCAGTTGTTATATAACAGATACAAGTTTTAACCAAATCCTAAATATTTGTTAAACATCGATATAGTATATATGCTATTCCTAATATTGCCATTTTTATAGCACTGATGGTGTTATTTCTGAGATAATGATGATGATGTGCCTCTGTGTGAACACTTTGAGATGAAGAGGAAATATGCATGCCATAAAAATGGAGAAGCGCTTCTGAAGCAATTGAATATTTAAATTTGTTTTGTTACATTGTTGTGCATGATATATTTTCTATCTGTTAGAAATCATAGCAAGCGGGGCTTGGTTATTTCTGGCTGGGGGAAGTAAAGTAACATATGAAAGGAGGAGACCATGTCATTTCCCACCAAAAATCTCTGTTTGTTGTAGAGATTCATAGGTGGAAGCTCAATAAGTAGTTTCTCTGAAATGTATGTGCAAATATTTGCCTTACTATTTCCTGGAAATTGCATTCAAACATAGCCCATTGTGTTCCCTACATCTGTTTACCTGCTTTGATTCAAAGGAGTGTGATAATATTTGATGCTATTCTAGGATTTTTCATTGTGCGTAGAGTTTAAGATCTGAGAGTTGAAAAGTTATAAGAGAGAAACAGGTCTTAAAATAGGGAAACAAGATTCAGTGGCTATGGTAATTCTGATTTTTAACCTTTGTTCAATTTCCTTACTCCCTGTATACAGATTCTCTGGTTCAGCAACAGCCCTGTATAATTAGGTACTGCTAGTTGTGCTAGAACATGCATGTGGGAAGGCATCCGATGCACACACAGGGTGCAGTTAGTTGAAAGCCATGTATGTGGATTGACAACATTCAGAGTAGGGTGTGTGTCTCATTTCTCTGCACAGTTCCAGAGAAGGATATTGGCTTGGAATAGATGTTGGTGTCAATCAGTGTCCTCCTCCAGATCTGGCAGAGATAAATAGCTGTTGAGCTACTTTTGTGTATCCCTTTCAGAATAATTAGAATCTAAGGACATAATACCTTGAGCACAATAAGAAAAAACACACACCTCATTCTCTCCCCCAGATAAGGTTCACTTATTCGTGTATTTGATTATCTCACACTGAAAAGTCAGAAAGTATGTATAGTCCTGTATTGGCCCTTGCCTTCTCCATTGGACTACTTCAGTGATGTGGAGAGGGGGAAATTGCTGCTTGGGTAACAGTCCATCCTCCATTTTATTTTTCCCAGGCTTCATGCTCTGGAGAGGACACTCCAGCTTCGCATACAGCATGGAAATAACATGGGAAGTAGCAGTTACCGGTTATAAGTCTTTGCTCAATTGGTGTAGAGCATTATGCCAGGGGCTACTTCTGATGGTAGGAGAGGCCATTGCACCTCACTAGGTAGCTACAGCACACCTTAAGCTGGGTAGCCTTCAGCCAGTAAGGTGCTGCATCGCCATGGTATGTTAACCTCACAGGGGTGGGGTTTAGGGTGAAAGCCAACAAGCAGATCGATAACCCTGCACCATGCAATAATCATAAAAAACACTTCTGCCTTAAAGCTGGGCACCTGGAATGTTTGGACAATGACCCCTGGCTTTTCTGACAACCTGCAGGAAATAGGCAATGCATGCAGCTGTCAGCGACATGGAACTGAGTAGGCTGCAGATGGACATTGTTGCCCTGCAAGATATGAGATTGCCAGACATGGGATCTGTCAAAGAAAAAAAGTCTCATTCTTCTGGAAGGGAAAACCATTGAATGAGACCAGGGAATATGGTGTTGGCTTTGCAGTTAGAAATACTCTGCTGAAATTCATTGTTCTGCCTACAGCGGGAAGTGAAAGAATCATGTCTCTGCAGCTCCACTCATCAGCAGGACCGGTCATCCTCATTAGTGTATATGCACCAACACTGTCATCTACAACAGATGTCAAATACAAATTCTATGACCATCTGGCAGCTGCTATCAAAAAAATCCCTGAGAGAGAACCACTGTTCATTCTCAGAGACTTTAATGCTAGAGTTGGTGCTGATCACAGTTCTTGGCCCACTTGTCTAGGCTGTTTTGGCATTGGGAAAATGAACTAAAATGGCCAACACTTGCTGGAGTTTTGCTATTATTATGGTCTTTGTGTCAGCAACATGTACTTTAACATGAAGCTTCAACACAAAGTCTTTTGGAGACATCCAAGATGGAAGCATTGGCATCAGCTTGATTTCATCCTCACTAGATGCTCTAGCCTTCCTAGTATTACGATTACACGCAGTTACCAGAGTGCTTATTGTGATATTGATCACTCCCTGATGTGTAGCAGAGTAAAACTGTGAGAAAAGAGATTGTATCACACGAAAAAGGAAGGAAGACCATGTATCGACATCAGCAAGACTCACAATCAGAGAAAAGTGGAGGAATTTGTCCAAGTGCTTGAGTAAACTCTTAGCATATAAAGCCTGTCTTAGTGAGTACAACTTTCATGTTCTTCGGGTTCCTCGTAGCAAAGTCCAACAGACTGCCAGGAGATGTTCTAACAATTATTGGGTTCAGCTCTGCTCTCAGATACAGATAGCAACGGACACAGGTAACATCAAGGCAATGTATGACAGTATCAAGCAGGCTTTAGGTCCAATACAGAAGAAATCTGATCCTTTGAAGCCTGCTACAGGCATGATCATCCAGGATCGAGCACAGCAGATGGAACGCTGGGTGCAGCATTACTCTGAGCTATATTTTAGAGAGAATGTAGTAACCAAAGAAGCATTAAATAACATTGAGTGCCTGCCTGTCTTGGAAGAGTTGGACAGCGAGCCAACTTTAGCAGAAATAAAAGCGGCCTTGGATTTCCTCACCTCTGGCAAGGCACCTGAAAAGGATAACATCCCTATTGAAGTGCTGAAGTACTGTAAAGAGATCATCACCACTGAGCTGTATGAAATCTTCTGTCTTCACTGGAGGGAAGGTGGAGTATCACAGGACATGAAGGATGAAAACATTGTCACATTGTATAAGAACAAAGGTGACAGGGATGACTGCAATAACTACCGTGCCATCTCTTCTCAGTGTTGCAGGGACGCTGCTTGCCTGTGTTGTACTGAAAAGGCTCCAGAAGCTTGCCGACAGAGTCTATCCAGAATCACAGTGTGGAATTCGAGCTAATAGATCCACCGTTGACATGGCATTTTCCCTGAGACAGTTGCAGGAAAATGTAGGGACTAATGACAGCCACTCTTTGTGGCCTTCAGATTTGGTTAGCAGGGACAGCCTTTTTAAAATACTTCCGAAGATTACTGTCCACTTCGACTTCTTAACATCATTAGGTCCTTTCATGAGCAAATGAAGGGCACTGTAGTTTTTGATGGCTCAATATCAGATCCCTTTGACATCCAAAGTGGAGTGAAACAGGGGTGTGTCATTGTGCAGAACCTTTTTGGGATCTTTTTTGCTATCATGCTGAAGAACGCCTTTGGAACTGCAACAGAAGGTGTCTATCTCTGGACGAGATCAGATGGAAAGCTCTTTAATCTCTTTAATCCACCCTCTTCTGTTTTCGGGATATCAGAAGGAGAGGATTGAGCTGCCTGGCTCCTCTTTTTCCTGTGTCAGCTCTTCCTGAGGGATGGGAGGGAAGCATTCAGCTCCATCCCAAGGTTGGGAGCTTTTTGTTTGGCTTACTTCTTGGCTGTTTGTTGTTTCAAAGTCTGGCTGAAATGCATGTGGGACTTCCTCTTTGCCAACAATGCACTGTTGTTGCCCATTCTGCTGAAGACCTCCAACAACTTGTGAATTGTATTAGCAAGGCCTGCCAAGATTTTGGACTAACAATCAGCCTGAAGAAAACACAAGTCATGGGCCAGGGTGTGGACTCACCTTCCTCTGTTACCATCTCTACACAAGAATTGAAGGTTGTTCATGACTTTGTGTACCTTGGCTCAACCATCTCTGACACCCTCTCTCTAGATGTCGAGCTGGACAAACGCATTGGCAAAACAGCTACCATGTTCTCTAGACTCACAAAGAGTGTATGTCTTAATAAGAAGCTGAAGGCTGTCCGTTGTTCTGAGACCGTGACCAACCCTCAGTATCGAGGCAGCCAGTTCAGCCATCCTTCCACTCTACGCCTGGTGTTGTTGAATGCCAGGTCTGCATCCAATAAGGCCCAGGTAATCCACGACCTTATCCTGGAGGAGGATGCAGACCTGGCATGCATAACTGAAACCTGGATTGGCGGAGAGGGGGCCCCACCCCTAGCACTCATCTGCCCGCCCGGTTATGCTGTCCAGCACCAGGGTAGACTGGAAGGATGGGGGGGGGAGTCGCCATTGTTTATAAATCCATCTTGGAGGTTACGAGGCACTCCTCAGTGGTAAAGCCGGGTCTGGAGGCCCTCCATGTGTCAATTGGGGCCAGGGACGGTATTGGGATCTTGCTGGGCTACCGTGCTCCCCGCGACCCAGCCATTTCCCTACCGGAGCTGGTGGACTTTGTCTCCGCGGCATTGCTGGGTTCCCCGAAGCTGTTGGTTTTGGGGGACTTCAACGTGCATGCGGGGGCAGAGACTTTTGGACCAGCTCTTGAGTTCTTGGAGACCATGGCCTTCTTGAACATGTCCCAACATGTCACCGGCCCCACCCACGTGGGCGGCCACACACTTGACCTGGTTTTCTCCACCAATTGGAGCGAGAGTGGTCCGATAGTGACTGACCTCGAGTCGGTTCCTTTGTCATGGCCGGATCACCACCTAATAAAATGTAACCTCAACATGGCCCTCCCCCCTTGCAGGGAGCAGGGACCTATTGCTATGGTCCGCCCTCGAAGGCTACTGGATCCGATTGGATTCCAGGATGCCATGAGAGGTGTTACGACTGACCTGGTTGGCGCTCCTGTCAAGGCTCTGACCAGCAGCTGGTTTGCTGCGGCGGCTAGGGCCGTAGACATAATCGCACCTAAGCGCCCTCTCCAACGCAGAGCCCGCCCGGCACCCTGGTTTAACCAGGACCTCAGGGCGTGGAAGCGGTTTAGGAGACGGCTAGAGCGCAAATGGAGAAAGGACCCGACGGATTATAATTGGATAGCTGTTAAGGTCGCCACTAACCTTTACCTGGCTAAGGTAAAGGCTGCCAGTCGAGCATACTTCGCTAACCGGATAAGTGAAGCATCCAACCAGCAGGTGGAATTATTCCGTATAGTGCACGACCTATCCGGAATTGGTCCGAGTGATGGGCCTCCCCCTAGTCTTTCACCGGACCAATTTGCAGCATTTTTTAAATCGAAAGTGGAGGCCATCCACCGGGACCTGTCCCCTCTTTTGAATACAGTGAGTCGAGCTGAGATGTCCAGCGCTCTGTCTTGCCCGGTGATTTTTGATTCCTTTCAGCATGTCACGCCTGACACTGTGGCCAGGGCGCTTGATCGCTGTCGTGCCACCACCTCCTTCCTTGACCCTTGCCCGGCCTGGCTAATCAAAGCGGCCAGGCCTATAACAACAGAATGGGCCACTGTAATAATTAATGGGTCTTTCCTGGAGGGCAGATTTCCATCTGCCCTCAAGGAGACACTCATTAGGCCCATTAGGAAGAAACCAAGTTTGGCAGCGGACGAAATTGGCAACTATAGGCCTGTCGCCAATGTTTCTTTCCTAAGCAAGGTAGTTGAGAGGGTGGTGGCCAATCAGCTCCAGGCCCACCTGGATGAAACAGATGCCCTGGATCCATTTCAGTCAGGCTTCAGGCTGCGCCATGGTACAGAAACGGCATTGGTCGCCCTGTGTGATGGACCTATTGAGAGAGACGACAGGGGAAAAGTGACCCTGTTGGTCCTCCTCGATATCTCAGCGGCCTTTGATACCATTGACCATGGTATCCTCCTGGGATATGGGGGCCTTGCATTGGCTTGGCTCCGTTCCTTCTTGGAGGACCGACCCCAGAGAGTACAGCTTCGGGAGAGCTTCTCGGCCCCATGGAGCCTCAACTGTGGGGTTCCACAGCGGTCGATTATCTCCCCAATGCTGTTTAACATCTATATGAGGCCGCTGGGAGGGGTCATCCGGGGGTGTGGAGCTCGATGTCATCAGTATGCTGATGATACTCAGCTCTACACCTCCTTTCCACCTACTGCAGGAGATGCCGTTCTGTCCCTTCAGTGCTACCTGGCAACCGTACTGAAATGGATGCAGGAGAATGGGCTGAGGCTGAACCCGGACAAGACGGAGGTGCTGAGGGTGGGTGCCCCCACAGTGGGGGGTTTGGGAAACTCCCTCTCTTTTGGGGGGGTGACCCTCCCTGCCAAGGATGGGGTCCGCAGTTTGGGGATCCACCTGGACCTGGCGCTCACTATGGAATCCCAGGTGGCGTCCGTGGTCCGATCCACCTTTTACCATCTTAGGCGGATAGCCCAGCTGCGTCCCTATCTCGACGTGGGGGCCCTCACTACCTTAGTACATGCGCTCGTAATCTCAAGATTAGACCACTGCAATGCGCTCTACGTGGGGCTGCCTTTGAGGCTGCTGCGGAAACTACAGGTGGTGCAGAATGCTGCGGCCAGACTTCTCAGTGGTGTGAAAAAATACCAACATATTTCACCCACTCTGGCTGCACTGCATTGGCTGCCCATCCGATTCCGCATTGACTTCAAAGTGTTGATGCTTATGTACAAAGCCCTAAACGGCTTAGGGCCTCGATACTTGGCGGATCGCCTACTTCCACCAAGTTCTACCCATGTCACTCGCGCCAGTCAGGAGGTGAGGCTGAGGAGCCTAACGCCGAGGGAGGCCCGGAAAGAAAAGACAAGAAATCGGGCCTTCTCGGCGGTGGCTTCTCGCCTCTGGAATAACCTTCCCCCTGACATTCGCATGGCTCCCTCGCTGGGTATTTTTAAAAATCAATGAAAAACACTGATGTTTCGGCAGGCCTTCCCTTCAGCCATTCCCTGATCCTTCTTCTTTCTCCTCTCCCCTGTCTTTGTCCCTTTTCGTCTAAGTTTTCCCCATATTTAAAATTGTCTTAAGTCTATTGTAATTGCATTTGTTGTAAGCCGCCTAGAGTGGCCTTAAGTGGCTAGATAGGCGGGATATAAATAAAATAAAATAAAATAAAATAAAATAAAATAAAATAAAATAAAATAAAATAAATAAATAAATAAATAAATAAATAAATAAATAAATAAATAAATAAATAAATAAATAAATAAATAAATAAATAAATAAATAAATAAATAAATATACCAAGATTCAGGTCTATAGAGGCTGTGTCCTGAGTACACTCCTGTAGTGCAGTGAGTCCTGGTGCCTTTGTGCACGGCAGGAGAGGAAGCTGAACACCTTCCATATATGTTGTCAAGAGGAGAAAGTTCCAAATAGAATAGTCCTAGAATTAGCTGGAATTTTTAGCGTGTATACATTACTGAAACAGTGACGTCTATGTTGGCTTAGGCATGTCATGAGAATGGTTGATGGTCGGATTCCAAAAGATCTCTTTTATAGAGAATTAGTGCAGGGAATGTGCCCTAGAGGGAAACCACAGCTGCGATACAAGGATATCTGCAAGTGGGATCCGAAGGCCTTAGGAATGGACCTCAATAGATGGGAAACCTTCACCTCTGAGCATTCAGCCTGGAGGCAAGCGGTGCAGCATGGCCTCTCCCAATTTGAAGAGACCCTTGTTCAGCAGGCCAAGGCAAAGGGCCAGTCCCGAAACCAGCAAAATCAGGGAGCTGGACAGGGGACAGATTGTATTTGTCTTCAGCGTGGAAGGGATTGTCACTGACGAACTGGCCTTCCTAGCCACACTAGAAGCTGTTCCAAGACCTCTACTCAGAGCACATTACCGTAGTCTCTCGAGATTGAAGGATGAATACACACATGTGTAGTCCTTTACTTTTATCATCACAATAAACTTGTGAAATTTCTGGCTGAGAAATAAAATGGGACAGGTTTTGACCATTAGGGATCATAGCTCAGCAGGGATTAGAACCCAGATCCAAGAACTCCCCAAACAATATTCAGCGTGTTTCAGCCCACAGACCCATACATAAAAATGTCTTATATTGCCTACCTGCAAAAAAGCCTAGTTCTTGAAGCCTCCAGTGTATACTAGCCCTTCACTTCCTACCACTATTCTGCTTGGGAAGAAGTTGCTGTAATGCTTCCTGGGTATGGCAGTCTTACTGCCCTTTGGGTTCCATTGAAGGTGTCTCCTGAAGAACTACTACACCCAAGAACCATTACAGTAACTGCCTCCCAAGGAGGACCATACCAGAAAATGAAGGCCTAGAATCCAATGCAGTCTTTGAGGACTGCGTCTTTTCCAATATGAGTGAAATGAAGCTTTCTGCAGGTGCAGATTAGTGGACTGAAATACCCAGAATTCTGCTTGAGGAATTTCTATTGAATTCTGAGATTGGAGACCAAAAGGTTAAGAAGAAAAGAAAAGAAAAAGACTGGTTAGATGCCCATCTTATTCAGAAGCAAATACACCAGCATAATATCAAGATTTTCTTTCTGCTTAACCAGCAAAGATGTGGACAATACAACCAGCAAATAGTTTCACTTCGATGATTGTTTGACTTGGTATTTAAACATAATGGAATCCTGGGAGTCTAAAAAAATTATTTATGATGAGGATATCTGGCCATATACCTACCTACCTACCTACCTACCTACCTACCTACCTACCTACCTACCTACCTACCTACCTACCTACCTACCTACCTACCTACCTACCTACCTTCCTTCCTTCCTTCCTTCCTTCCTTCCTTCCTTCCTTCCTTCCTTCCTTCCTTCCTTCCTTCCTAATTCTCTTTCCCCTCCAATTTTTGAATTTTTCAAGGTCAATACCTGATGACTATAATTGATAGGAAAAGCCTTCCAGACAGACTCTTCTCTTGTGTCATGTTATGCCCACTTAAACATAATCCTTGTATTCTTATCGACCTGATCTTCCAAGCACTCAGCTGAGTCAGGCTCCTTTCCTGTTTACATGGTTTTGCTGATCAGGTAGAAACTAGGCCCTTGGGAGTGATAATGGTATAAAAAAGACAACCCCCCCCCCCAATATTTATTTGTCTGGTTGCTAGCAATTGAATAATCCCATAGTTCTGTGCCAGCAACTATTTCCCTTCCTAAGAGCCAGGGTGAGGGCTGGCCATGGGTGGGCTACTAGTATTTCTTCCAGGTTTGGTCTGGATATGAAAAAGCTGTTGCAGGATTTATGTTTTAGCATTCCAGGATGAATAGTGAGCAAAGCTATGTGATTATTGCCACCCACATTTCTTCACGGTGTCCATCAGAACATGTTGTTTTCCAATGATCAGAAAAGGCACAGCAGATCCAAACTCAAGTGCTTCTTCACTTACTTTAAAATGTAATTCCAAGCAACATGTCTGGAATGATGGTAATAATAATAATAATCTAAAAACATCTAGAGGACATGTAGGGAACTGTTCTATAACACAGTGGCCCCCAACCTTGGGCCTCCAGATGTTCTTGGACTACAACTCCCAGAAGCCTTCACCATCACTCCTGTTCGCCAGGATTTCTGGGAGCTGAAGTCCAAGAACATCTGGAGGCCCAAGGTTGGGAACCACTGCTATAACATATAAGTCTAGCTGTCTTAGCTTCTACTGGCACATCTTCTAGTTCCTCACTGAAAGGCATTGCAGCTATTAGGTTGGATATGGAAGCAGAATGTTCTGTTGCATCCACAAATGCTCTAAGATGTTACACTGTATTAATCAGTGGGTAGTGATGCTAAATCTCCTTTCCTTTCCTTTCAATGTGGAATGTTACCCACTAAAAATTGCCAGATCAGATATCCAAGAAATTTGCCTAAAGATACTCCACAACAAGAAAAGACAAGTTAGTTTGCAAGAACTAAGCAAAAGCTTATAATAATGAGATCTTTTGTAAGTCATTAATTCAGGAATTCGCCATGAGTGTGATGTGACCTGATAAAACATGTGTGTATGTGTGTGTTGTGGGCTGTCAAGTTGGAACTGAACGATGCTATTAGGGCTTTTGAGATCAATAAGATACTTAAAGAGAGGTTTTAGCAGACACCCCCCCTCCTGGCCAGTTCATGGCCAATTTCGGATCCTGGTCTTCACCGTCCTAATCTGTCTGCCACATCACACTGGAAATCCTACACAAAAACCCTGGCAAACAACTGCCAGTTTGTCATAACACTGTTCCTATAATGTAGATAAATTTATATATTTCCTGTTTTACTGGCTTTGAGTTAGTTTCCCCTGCCTCCAGCAGGTTGATTTTCTGACTTACTTTAGTATTACTAAAGTATTTTTTGTTTTAAAAGTTTTACGCACGCAGTTGCAAATCTTATGAGCTTTCCTTGGTTTTCGAGGAAGCCTTAGCTCTGTTCATTATGAGTATTTTAGTTTTACAAACTTTGACAAGTAAGTTAATTTTTTTTCTGAAGGTCACAAAAGTGCTATGATATTAGGACATTCTACAGTTTTCATGTAAAATCTCATGTACAGTATCTGAAAAAAATGGCAGTTTAAATACACATCTATATATTTGAGTGGGAGGCTCTGTATTAATCACTGTCTTCTGAGAGCTGTTTCACATATGAAGTGATTGAGCACTTGTTGGCCACAGCATCAGGTAATAGCTTGTATGTATGACTGAGTCATCAGCAATATAGTTTTTACACCCCCTTATGTTAACTCAAGCATATACCTTTCTAATGGAAAATGAGTCAACAAATGATGAAGAATCAAGTGATGGGAAGTAAGTGATGCCTATCTATGGATTCATGGCTTGTGTCATTGATGGTCTATGCATTTTATAGCCGTTCTGAGAGGTCTCCAATTTCCCAGTTGTGCAAATACTACCTGAAATCTTGCTGGGCAGTAATGCAAATGGTGTAACTTTTGGAAGTGGGTTGTCATAAGTTAAGAAAGCTCCATAGACACTATCTGTTGCTTACTTGGGAGACCCGAGGTGAGGCGACTGAAGCTTTCGCCGGAGTGTTGTCCTCCCCTAGAAAAGAACAGGAGACCCAGACAGAGACTACAACTCCCCACGTCATGGTCAGGCACCAGGGAATAGACACCCGTGAGTTAGAACAGGGTATGACAAGACTCTCAGTGGCACCCAAACAGGATCGAAAAAGGCGGGAACAAAAGAAAGAGGAAGACCGTTGGTAGAGGTGGGAAACGGGGATATAAAAAGGGAACGGGAGGCTATACCCGGGGGCTGGGAGTTGATTTGGGTAGAGGATCCCTGGACAGGGAGATGCGAGAAAGTAAAGGTGCCTCAGGAAGAGGCTGATTATAGAAGGAGATGGGGCCTGCGTCCCAAGCCATCTTATTGGGGGGAGTCCGAAGCCAGAGAGTGGTGGAAGCGCTTGAGGGAAGAGAACGAGGTGGTGGAAAGAGAAGAACGAGAAAGGCGAGCATGGCGTCTGGAGGAGGCTCGCCGGAGGGGGTATTTACATGACCTTTGGACCCCTATGCTGAGGGAGTCGACCCCCTTGATCCAGAGGGATGAGACGAGGAGACCCTTTCCTTGATCGAGGTGGACGCTGACAGCCGGGACCATGTAGAGACTAATCCTTTTGTTAAGGGTCCCTGGTATGAATCGGGTTACAACCCGTTCTTACAAGATTTATGGACACCTTCGTTTGACCCGTTGGCAGTGAGAGACAAAACTACAGACAAGTTCAACATTGATAGTTCTTTGTTTAATGTACCAATAAATCCCAGTTCTGGTTTTCCCAAGACTGAGCATCCTGTGTTTATGTCCAATCAGCCTGAGGCCATACTAGAACCCCCACAATACTAAGTTGCCCCATAGATAATGCCTACCGAGATTTGAGGACTGGACTGAACAATAGAATGATATTTAAGAAGGATAAGCCCAAAGTTTTACATCTAGAGGGGGAAAAACCCAAATGACTCAGTTATACTACAAGTGAGAAGGATCTTGGAACTGTTGAAGAACAAAAGCTGAAAAGGAGGCAACCATGCAATATGGCTGCAAAAAAAGGCAAATACAGTTTTAGGATGCATTAGTAGAAGTATAATCGCCAAATCCCATGAATAGTCCCTGTCTATTCATCACTCATTAGGCCTCATCTAGAGCACTGTGTCCAGTTCTGGACACCACACCAAGAAGGATGCTTACAAATTGGAACAAGTTTAGAGGAGGGCAACAAGGATGATCAGGGGACTGGAAACCAAGCCCCTTGAGAAAAGAAGGGGAGATATAGCACTTTGATCAGGGAGTTGGACTTGATGGACTTGATGGCCCCTTTCAATTCCATTGTTCTAAAATTCTATGATTTCTTCATATCTATAAGTTATGTTGGTGGGATGTGGTGGTGCTGTGGATTAAACCGCAGAAGCCTCTGTGCTGCAAGGTCAGAAGACCAGCAGTTGTAAGATCGAATCCATGCAACGGAGTGAGCTCCCGTCACTTGTCCCAGCTCCTGCCAACCTAGCAGATTGAAAGGATGTAAATGTGAGTAGATAAATAGATACCACTATGGTGGGAAGGTAATGGTGTTTAGTCACGCTGGCCATGTGACCACGGAAACTGTTTACGCAAAAATGCTGGCTCTACGGCTTGGAGACGGGGATGAGCACCACACATTAGAGTTGGACATGACTGGAATAAATGTCAAGGTGAACCTTTACCTTTTATAAGTTATGCAGCTGGTGTAACTGTGCAATAGAATTAAACCAATTACAAATAACTGTCTAACTTTGGCTTCTCATAGCAGTCTGAGTGACTGTCTAACTCTTACTTCTCATAGGAGAATTACCTTTTGACTCCTTTTGGAAACTAAACTTCTCAAATTGTCATTTTGAGCAGAACTGGGAATGAATGAGTAATATATAACATCATTTCCTGTAAGAGATTACTTTTTCAGGCAATGAGGATATAATTTCAAAAATTAGGTAATGAGTGGGGGAAAGGTATATTAGTATAACAAATAATTTTAAATTATGTACTGTATTCTCAAAGGCTTTCACAACCGGGATCCAATGGGTGGTGTGGGTTTTCCGGGCTGTTTGGCCGTCTTCTTAAGGTTTTTCTTCCTAACGTTTCACCAGTCTCTGTGGCCAGCATCTTCAGAGGATGGGAGTCAGAACTCTTTCTGTGCTCTGTTGCAGTTTGTTGGATAGTTGAGTATTTATAGCTATGGGATCAGCTTTTGTCCTTTTCAGGAGATTGGGTGTTTTTGTTGTGGGTGTATTGTTGTGATAAGGGGCAGAGATTATCTGTCATTGTGATTGATGGGTGTCATTAGCTGGTCTTTTGTGTGCATTGATCACAGGTCCTTGTGGCTGGGTAGAGTTCATTGACCTTTTGCAAGCTGTATCTTTCAGTGCTGGGAGCCAGGCTTTGTTGAGTTTTAGACTTTCTTCTTTTTTGTTGAAGCTCTGCTGGTGTCTGTGGATTTCAATGGCTTCCCTGTGCAGTCTAACATAATGATTACTGGTGTTGTCCAGTACTTCTGTCTTTTGAAATAGGATTTCATGTCCAGCTTGTTTTAGGGAATGTTCACCTACTGCCAATTTTTCCGGTTGTTTTAGTCTGCAGTGTTTCTCATGTTCTTTGATTCTGGTGTGAATGCTGTGTTTTGTGGTTTCAATATATAGCTGGCCACAACTGCAAGGTATCTGGTATACTCCTGCAGTAGTGAGCAGGTCCCTTTTGTCCTTTGCTGGCCGTAACATTTGTTGTGTTTTTGTGGTGGGCCTGAATACTGTTTGTAGGTTTTGTTTTTTCAAAAGTTTCCCCGTGTGGTCCATGACCCCTTTGAGGTATGGCAGAAATACTTTGTTTGTGGGTGGATGTTTTTTCCTCTTCAGTTTGAGATTGTTTTCTTGGTTTGATGGCTCCTTTGATTTCATTCTTGGAATAGCCATTTGCCTTTAGGGCCCAATTTAGATGGTTGAGTTCGGTGCTGAGAAGTTGAGCTTCACAGTTCCGATTTGCATAGTCTACCAGTGTTTTGATTATGCCTCTTTTTTGTTGTGGGTGTTTTTGTGTAGGTACCGGTCTGTGTGGATGGGTTTTCTGTAGACCTTGTGTCCCAATAGGAGGTCAGTTTTGCATATGTCCGTGACATCTAAGAAAGGGAGTTGGCCCTCTGTTTCTTTTTCCATGGTAAACTGTATATTTGGGTGGATGCTATTGAGATGGTTTAGAAATTCTTCCAGTTTTTCTTCACCGTGGTTCCAAATTGTGAAGGTGTCATCCATGTATTGGAACCAGGCTGTGGGTGTGAAGGATGCTGAAGTCAGGGCCTGTTTTTCAAAATGTTCCATGTAGAAATTTGCTATAACTGGGCTGAGGGGGCTTCCCATGGCTACTCCATCTGTCTGTTCATAGAACTCATTATCCTACTGAAAGTAGCTGGTCGTTTGGCAGTGTTGGAACAGGACCCTGATGTTTTCTGGAAAGATCTGCTGGAGGAGTGTCAGAGTGTCCTTTATCGGTACCTTACTGAATAGGGATATTACGTCAAAGCTGATCAGTCTGTCCCTGAGATTGAGTTTTAGGGTGCAGATCTTGCTTATAAAATGTCCTGAGTATTTTGATGTAGTATGAGGTTTGTCCAACATGGGTCTGTAGGAGGATGGCTAGGTATTTTGCTAATTCATATGTCAGGGAGCCAATGGCACTTACAATGTGCCTGAGTGGGATTGAGTCTTTGTATATTTTTTTTGGGGGGGGGCTGTATAGTTTTGGTGGGAGAGCTTCTAGACTATACGGACTCCCCAAAAAACCTTAAGAACACAGCCAAACAGCCCAGAAAACCCACAACAACAGATTTCAAATTATCTTTATAATTACTTATATAGGGCCTTTAAAGTTATTTTTAGAAACGTATATACTATCCCTTTGTCAACTGTAGGAGTTGTCAAATACAGGAAATTACCTGTTGACATTCTGAGTAACATAGCCACAAATCACATGGCAAACTAGTAATAGGAATATATTTATTTTAAAAAGTAACATGGCATATTCTGTTGATGAATACTCAGACATGTGGAATTTCTGCTTTCCAAACATCTTATTCCTGCAAAGCATATATATATATTTTCCTACTTCTACATTTTTAATTGCCTTTGACTCCTAGCTGCATTGGTGTGGAGTGAAACTCAGTTAGCAATCCTTTGCTGCTGAGGGCTCTTTTGCCTGAATTGCTAGCAACAAGTGGCAAAAGTACCAGCTGGATTCGTTTTATATAAACACAAACCATAGGGAACCACTAAAGGCCTGGAGCTATCCTGATTGATTCATCTGAGTGTTTCCTTACTAAACCCTTTATGAGAAATGGTTATTATCCCAAGCAATGTAAGTAACCTGTAAAATAAAAATATCCCTTTAAGATATCACTTGGACAAAATAAAAATAGAAACAGGAAAAAAAGCATAACAACAACAAAATAAATAATAATACTATAATTTATTGTCATTGAACATATATACAATGTATACACATACAGTGGTGCCCCGCAAGACGGGTGCTCCATTTAACAACGAAACCTCTTGACGTCGATGTTTTTGCGATCACAAAAGCAATCGCAAAATGATGTTCCCTATGGGGGAATTTCAGTTTGCAATGATCGGTTCCCTGCTTCGGGAACCGATTCTTGCAAAGCGATTATTTTTAACAGCTAATTGGCGGTTTCAAAATGGCCACCGGGTAAACAAAATGGCCACCTGCTGTTTTCTGGGACAGATTCCTCACTGCACAGGCAGCGAAAATGGGCGCGCTATGGAGGATCTTCGCTGGATGGTGAGTTTCCAGCCCATAGGAATGCATTAACCGGGTTTTAATGTATTTCTATGGGCTTTTAAAAATCGCTTTACGATGTTTTTGTTCTACAGCAATTTCGCTGGAACGCATTAATGTCAAAATGCGAGGCACCACTGTACAACAAAATTCACAAAGAACACTCAGAAATCAGACCAAAACACACTCACCCCTATAACAATCCTAAAACCCAGAACCCTGCCTAAGAGCACACAGTATCCACATAACATACAACACAACAGACCAAGTAACAGTAATACAGTCCAACAACTCACTGCTGGTGATTCTTAAGTTCCTTGTTAAGTTCAATTATAGCTCTAGGATAAAAACTGTTCAATAAGTGTGTCGTCTGAGTTTTAATTACCCTGTATCTTCTGCCAGAAGGCAACAATTCAAAGAAGTTATAAGCAGGGTGGGAAGAATCTCTAAGCATATTAAATGACTTCTGCATGATTTTTTACTTAGGTGACTGATGTCCTTGCAACATGCAGAGTTTAAGATTTGGGAATTCCAAAGCCCTTTGCCATTCTCCTTGTGTCCCATAAATTGGCTTGCTCTGCACTCAGTATGCTTGTTTGCTGCCTTCAGGATGTATGAGAAGCAAAATTAGGAAATGTTCATTCCTATTGGTAAGGATTAGGATTGTACAGGGTTGCACATCTGCAAAACATCACTGGGTCACTTTTTGCTGTGCACATGGCTGAACTAGTATATGTAACTGTAACTGTATCTCTGAACTCTGCCTACCTCAGTGATTTACGTGTTTTCTTCAACATGCTCTAGAATACATATATTTTGGAGGTGATCTAGTCTCCAGCAGAATCCTTCTAAACATTTTAAATCTGCTGTAGAGATGACATTTAAGAAAAACAACAACCAAACCCAGAGAAAGCTGTGCTCATATGAAAGTTGTGAGTGTGCCTTTGTATATCCAAAATCGAAAGAGCTTTGCCATTTTGTAATTAATACTTACTTACTTACTTACTTACTTACTTACTTACTTACTTACTTACTTACTTACTTACTTACTTACTTACTTACTTACTTACTGCCTGCCTGCCTGCCTGCCTGCCTGCCTGCCTGCCTGCCTGCTTTTCTGTTGGTAAGGGAACCAAAGGTGGCTCATAATATTAAAAAGAATAGAATTAAAAACATAATAAGACATTAAAAATAATTAAACTATATTCAAATTAAAACGCAATTGAATAATTAAAAGCCAGTAAGTGTTTAAAACTATCTTACATTTTAAAAAGGCATTCTAGACTGATTTATTTATCCAAAGGCCAGTCTAACAAAAGATCATGAATGAAAGATTCCTCCAGCTGAACAAAAAAGTAAGATTTTAATCTGCTGTAAAATCAGTAGGCAAGTCTTGCTTAAACAGATAAAATGATAAAATAACCTTTAAACTGACTTGCTCAACACTGTTTTTCATAGCTTTTCATACAAGCAAGGGCATATGTTTTTTGTTCCCTCACCGTACAATGAATTTTGCAACATGAATTGCATAAGAAACTAGCCTAGATTCTACAGTATAAAATCCATTGTTATGCAGACAGTATGTGTAGGAAAACACTATAGGAGGAGCAATTTAAAAAGATCTATCAATTACTTTGTGAGAAAGAAAATGATACATAAGCCATAAAACACTGCATTGGAGTACATGGATTTTTGTAAAAAAGCTACTAAATATAACAATTTGAGTTACTTTTAAAGAATAGGCAAAAGCTACTTTCAAAATTGTCATTATACTGTTAGCAAACATTAGAGGACTGTTTTCCTTCTGCATCACACATGTTTACCTTTTAGAGTATGAAAAATACACCAGAATCCTTTTCGCAAATAGTACTGCTAGCTGTCTTATGTTTGGACATCTGATTTTTAAGAATCTATCTAAGAATTTATGTTTTTTTTCCCATCTTGCAAATTGTTTTTTTTTTTGGGGGGGCAGTTGTCTGGTCTGTTAAAGTCATTTGTTTCTGTCTTTTAAAGAATTAACTACACCTCAGAGTTTGGGAAACCCATATGTAGGACAGGAAGCAACAGTTAGAACTGGATATGGAACAACTGACTGGTTCAAAATTGGGAAAGGAGTACAACAAAGCTGTATATTGTCCCCCGGCTTATTTAACTTATATGCAGAATACATCATGCGGAAGGCTGGACTGGAGGAATCCCAAGCCGGAATTAAGTTTGCCGGAAGAAATATCAACAATCTCAGATATGCAGATGATACCACTCTGCTGGCAGAAAGTGAGGAGGAATTAAAGAACCTTGTAATGAGGGTGAAAGAGGAGAGTGCAAGAAACGGCCTGAAACTCAACATCAAAAAAACTAAGATAATGGCCACTGGTCCCATCACCTCCTGGCAAATAGAAGGGGAAGATATAGAGGCAGTGACAGATTTTACTTTCCTGGGCTCCATGATCACTGCAGATGGAGACAGCAGCCCCGAAATTAAAAGATGCCTGCTTCTGGGGAGGAAAGCGATGACAAACCTTGACAGCATCTTAAAAAGCAGAGACATCACCTTGCCAACAAAGGTCCACATAGTCAAAGCTATGGTTTTCCCTGTTGTGATGTATGGATGTGAGAGCTGGACCATAAAGAAAGCAGACCGCCGAAAAATTGATGCCTTTGAATTGTGGTGCTGGAGGAGGCTCTTGAGAGTCCCCTGGACTGCAAGGAGAACAAACCTATCCATTCTAAAGGAAATCAACCCTGAATGCTCACTGGAAGGACAGATCCTGAAGCTGAGGCTCCAGTACTTTGGCCATCTGATGAGAAGAGAAGACTCCTTGGAAAAGACCTTGATGTTAGGAAAGTGTGATGGCAAGAGGAGAAGGGGACAACCAAGGATGAGATGGCTGGACAGTGTCTGTGAAGCAACCAACATGAAATTGACAGACCTCCGGGAGGCAGTGGAAAATAGGAGGGCCTGGCGTGCTCTGGTCTATGGGGTCACGAAGAGTCGGACACGACTAAATGACTAAACAACAACAACAGAGTTTGGTATCATCTGCAAATACAATAACATTCCCTCTACCCCTTCATTTAAATCATTTATAAAACTATTGAACAACAGAACCCTGTTGGACCCTACTTGTCACTTCTCTCCAGAATTATAAGTAGCAGTTGGAGATAGCACTTTACCTAAGAGCGGCATTACAGAGTTCTCATTTTAACACTTTGCTCACCAGAATACCACACAAGGGACCACGCTAAAAGCCTTGCTGAATCCAGGATACATTATATCCACTGCATTTCCCCTCATCTACCAAGTATGTAACTGTTATTAAAAAAGAGATGCAAAATTTGTTTGGCATAACTGCGATTTGAGAAATGCATGCTGCATTCGTTTCTAAATGCTCACAGACTGTTTAATGATCTGTTCCAGAATATTTCCTGTTTTGATGTCGTACTGACTTGTTAATAGTTGCCCGGATCCTCTTTTACCTCCCCATTATAGATTGGGGCAGGGTGAGGGACACATTTGCCTACATCCACCCGTCGGAGGCATAATCTTTTCTCCAAGATTACAGACAGAGGCTTTGAGGTAACATCTGTAAATTCTTTAATACCCTTGTATTAAAGAATCTGATCCTGGAATTCATTTAAAGTATATAAGGGTTCCCATACCACCTCTTCACTTATTCAGGGCAGCAGCCCCATCACTGCCTCCTTTGTTTTACATTCACAAGGTTGAGAACGGTTCTCCTTTTGGGAGAAGACAGAGGCAACGTAGGTGAGGAGCAGTTATTGCTCCTCTCTGTTGCCCATTAGTATTCTGGAATCCTCTCCACTCAGCAGATCTACTACCTCCTTATTCTTTCTCTCAGTCCAAGAGAAAGAAGCTCACTTTTTATTATTTTTAAGCCCTCTGGAAAATTCAAACTCCTTCTGAGCTTTAGCCCTCCTGCTCTTCTCCCTATAAATATAAAATATTTTGTTCACATTCCTCCTTGGTGATTTGTCCCTCCTTCCATTTTTCTATACATGCTGTTTAAAATCTTAGAGCATGGTTACACTGTTGAAATAAATCAGGTAATGGATTCATTTTTTGAAGTAAGTTTAAAGTCATGTGGTTTTTGGCTCAGGGTGTGAATTCTCTTGGGACAACTTTAATCCATTTTTGAGCTATGTTGTATACTGGTCGAGGGGGCTACACAGGCTTTTAAAATTGTTGCATTTGAGGCTTTTTCCCATGTCCCTTTGTCCTCATGATGGCATGTGTGCTTGACTGCAGTGGTGAATGGCTGTGAGAGGCAGCCAGAGCAAGGGCAGGAGGATACAGAACAAAGCCTCAAAAGCAACATGTTTGTGGTGCTTGCCTACCCTCATGCTGGCAGCCTCTCACAACCACTCGCTGCTGGTATTATTTTTAATCTTTGTGGGTTTTGTTATTTCTTTTAAACTGGGATAGCGCTAGCTCAGTATTACATGCAGAAAAAAAATGCACAACAGATCATACAGCAAAATTTCCCTGCAACCTGAAACCCATGGTCCTGGCATCCATTACTTGATAGCCCTCAGAGACACAATTTACTGTGACACAGGTGAGCACACATGCCAAAAGAATTCAAAACAAATACATCTGTGATCAAATTAAAATAAACAAAACCCTTAATTTTGTTTAAAATACCTTACTTTCTGAACAAAAATCATGCTTCCCAGTCAAAAGCATTTGCACTTTGCTGTGTGTTCTGTAAATGAATATTTTAAAATCAATTTCAAGCATGCCAAACTCAATGCAAACCCAGAGGTTTCTTGATGTGTAAAAACACTCATAGCTTTTTGTTCAGCCAATTTGTATTGCCTCTCTTCTTCCAAGGTTTCTCATTTTATTTGCTTCCCTGCTGCTTGTCAGCCAGAGGAGGACAGGAGTTTTATTTAAAAGAGATATAGGCAGTTTTCCATCGTTAGCATTAGCATAATTATGTCTGTAAGAGTACAACTCAGAGATGCCACCCATTTCTGCAACCATCTTAAGACAGAAGGAAATTATGGAGAAGGAGATTCTGGCTGTATGGTACGTACTCATTCTAATTTTAGTTGAACCAGTGAGTTTGCCATGTTAGATTTTTCTGTTGAATTCTTTGTTGTCTGGAACTCGAAAATTGAGTGATGATGGTGATTGTACAGATTCAGTGTAAACTTTCAGCTCAGATATCTTTAAATTTTAAGAGGAAATAAAACACAACTCCTGTTTTCTTTATTCAGGTTCAGAAACTTCCATTGATTAGAGTGTCAGATTTAGAGGTCCAGGTTTTACTCCCCACTGAGCTATGAAATTCATTGGGTCATGTTGGAATAGCCACTCTCTTTCACCCTGGCTTGCCTTACAGCATAGGTCGGGGAACCGGGGTAAATTACCCCAAATGGGGTAAAAGTGAAAATCTTGGGGGTAATGAGCAGGCTGCTACCCCCCTCCCTCCCACCCACCCCCACCCGCTGGAGCCAAAGCTTTAATTGTAAACCACCTCGTCCTGTTACTTCCTTCGTTGCAGCAGGGCACTCCTAAATGCTCCATTCTGTTAGAGAGATCGGAGAGATAAACCTAATTGGTTACAGGTGGGGATTAGCCCGGGCAATCAGCCAATCCGGGGCTTCTGAATGACTGCTTGCTCCGGAAATGACTGCAAACAAGCAGGAAGGGGGAAAGGAGCAAGCAAGGGAAAGGAGGGAAGAAAGAAAGTTGCGAGAGACTGAGGACTTCATCAAGCTTATTTAAATGTATGTAATTATAGAAAATGGAGGGAGAAAATGGAGTGTGTGTGTGTGTGTGTGTGTGTGAGTGAGTGAGTGAGTGAGTGAGAGAGAGACAGACAGACAGACAGACAGACAGACGGACAGACAGACTCAAAACTGAAAATGAACAGGCAGTCAAGCAAAAGAGAAACTAAATTAAGATGGGGGGAAGGGTGGCTTTTTAAGGTGCTATCTAGGTTTATTATTGCTTTCCTTCCAAGAAGCAGGCATCTTTTAATTTTGTGGCTGCTTTCACCATCTGCAGTCATCATGGAGCCCAAGAACGTAAAATCTGTCACTGCCTCCATATCTTCCTCTTCAATTTCCCAGGAGGTGATGGGACCAGTGGCCATGATCTTTGTTTTTTTGATGTTGAGCTTCAGACCATTTTTTGCACTCTCCTCTTTCACCCTCATTAAGAGGTTCTTTAATTCCTTCTCACTTTCTGCCATCAGAGTGGTATCATCTGCGTATTGGAGGTTGTTGATATTTTTTCTGGCAATCTTAATTGCGGCTTGGGCTTCCTCTAGTCCGGCCTTTCACATGATGTATTCTGCATTTAAATTAAATAAGCAGGGGGACAATATACAGCCTTGTCGTACTCCTTTCCCAATTTTGAACCAATCAGTTGTTCCATATCCAGTTCTAACTGTTGCTTCCTGTCCCACGTATAGGTTTCTCAGGAGATAGATAAGGTGGTCAGGCACTCCCATTTCTTTAAGAACTTGCCATAGTTTGCTGTGGTCCACACTGTCAAAGGCCTTTGCGTAGTCAATGAAGCAGAAGTAGATGTTTTTCTGGAACTCTCTGGCTTTCTCCATAATCCAGCACATGTTACCAATTTGGTCTCTAGTTCCTCTGCCCCTTTGAAATCCAGCTTGTACTTCTGGGAGTTCTTGGTCCACGTACTGCTGAAGCCTGCCTTGTAGGATTTTGAGCATAACCTTGCTAGCATGTGAAATAAGTGCAATTGTATGGTAGCTGGAGCATTCTTTGGCACTTCCCTTCTTTGGGATTGGGATGTAGACTCATCTTTTCCAGTCCTTTGGCCACTGCTGAGTTTTCCATTGATGATGATAAAAAAAGCATACTGGTCCTTTGATATTGGGCTGTGGCACCAGGGTGGGTGACATGACCTTTAGCCTAGTTTGTTCCTTTTTGCACACCACACATAGAATGATTAAAGTGGTAGGGACCCCCCCCCCCAATTCTGCGTTGCCTGTCTCTCGCAAGCATGTCATTGCTAGAATCACTCTGGCAGCCACCTCTGCGAGCTAGCAAAAATGTAATGCAAATTGCTAAGCACGTTGGACACCTTACTACTCCCTATACCACACCATGGCTGGAGTGCAATGTGTTCCAGCAAAAATAGTGCACATCTTTATCAAATTTGGTGCATCCTGCTAGTTCGGTACACAGCCTCTGTAGTTAATTTAAATAATGTATGATTTCCTTCCTTTCGAATCAAGGGGGTAATGTCGGCGTATATAAATTGTTTGCAGGGTAAAAGGTAAAAAAGTTCCCTGACCCCTGCCTTACAGGATGGATGTGAGTATAAAGTTGGAAGGAAGAAAGTCATATATACAGTCTTGTATCACTAGGAATTATCTTTCTTCTTCCTTTGCCTCTGCCATTTCTTATATGCTTTTAATTTTTAATACATTCTGCTGACCTTTATTTGCAAAAGGATTTTTTTTCTCTTCCTGTGGATGGCTATTTATGGTCTACATATAGGGTTGCCAAACTTGCAGCACTCTGATTTCAGCTAGGTGGCTGAGTGGACATGTCAGGGCAAGCCAGACTCTGGATTGTGGTCAATAAGGGGCCATTTTCCTCCCTTCTATGACGTGGAGAGGGAAAGGAAGCTGGTATGAGTTTGTTCACACACTGAAGGTCCATTCCTAAAATTAATGGTATTGCACATAGTCTCCATCCCAAGTTACAGATCTTTCTTTTACACATTTTCAGCATTTCTCCTCTTCCTAATCTACGTGCAAATATCTGCAGAAATCCAAGAACAAATTGGTTTACACCGCCTCCAAATCAGTGTGGAGTGGCCTGATCCCAATTTTTATGGCAGATATTTGGATACAACTGGATTGGCTGCGACTTGCACAGCTTTAGTCACCAATAAGTGGATGAATTTTGGCATGATAAAATTTGTACTAGATCCAGATGTTTATTTCTGCAGCACAGCTGCCATGAACTTTGTTCATTTAATAAGCTGAATAATTAATGCAACTGCCATTAACATAACATATTTATAGCACTTTTGATTGCCACATCAATGTTCTGATTTTTTTCCCTAAAATCAGTCCCGCTATTATTAATTTTCTTCCTTTGAAAAAAAAAATTGTGAACAAAAATAATCAGTAATTGCTAGTGTTGGCTAATCAATCCAGCCATTATCTGTGAAGTACGGAATACAATTTGGCTGCTCATTATGATTATTTCATTTTTGTCCACTAAAGATTTTGACCTTCCAATGTAGCATTAAAAGTACTTGCTGCTTTGCACTGGTTTCCTGATGTACTTTCATATGTTTTGGAGTCTGTCGTTAGGTGGAAGCGGAAGGAAGAAAAGGAGTGCCTGGCTCCAGGAAGCCTTACAAATTCAGGAGTACCACAGTATTTCTGAGAGCCAATCTGGCGTAGTGGATAGCGTGATGGAGTAGGACTCGGGGCATCTGGGTTCAAGTCCCTGCTTGGCCACGGAAACTTACTGAGGAATGGCAATAGTAACATCAATTTAATAAATACATTTTTATTTTTTTTTATTTATATACCATCCATCCGGCAGCTAGGGCCACTCTGGGCGGTTTACAACAGATAAACAAAATAACAAAATAATACAATATGAATACAATTGGGGCATAAATCAAATATCATAAAGTGCATTGAAAACAAATTAATTGCAATTAAAAGCATAAAATATAAAAGAGAAGACGTATGGCAGTATGATGGACTATATTTTAGCACACACTGTTGGATCATGCAGTTGTTTGTTCAGGAAGGCCTGCTTAACTAGGCAGGTTTTTAGTACCTTTTTGAATGGGCCCAGTGAAAGGGCCAAGCGGACGTCGGGCAGAAGAGAGTTTCATAGTTGTGGCGCTACCACCGAGAAGGCCCAGTTTCTAGTGGTTGTTTTCCAGGCTTCTGTCGGGGTAAGAACTCTTAGCTGCACTGCCTGGGATGATCTTATAGGGTGGGCAAACCTAACTGGAAGGAGGCGCCTGGCCAGATATCGAGGTCCCAAACCGTTTAAGGCCTTATAGGTTAGTATTGTTACCTTGAAATTGGTACAGAAGCGAACATCACTGCTGAAGTATCTCATATCTTGAAAACCCTGTTGGGGTCACCATAAATCAGATGTGACCTGATGGATCAATTTACATAACGTAAATTCAATTGTTTGTCATACCTCAGCCAAATGTAAAAAAAAGCTCAGTTTCAACATTTTTGCTTCCAGAGATAGACCAGCCTTGATTTGATCTAGAACTCACTTGTTCCTCTTTCTGTTAGTCCAGGGAGTCAGAATAGGCATGCACTAATTATTGTTGTTGTATTTAATGTATTTAGGCCTAGGTAAGTGGTGGCTTTCTTTCATAGGAAATCAAAGAAGCTTACCTATTGTTTTTATGGGGGGGGTGAAAAGTAAAGTATAAGAAGGGTGTCTCAGCGTACCCATGCTCTGATTAAGGAGGGGAGGTTGATTTTATTTATTTATTTATTTATTTATTTGTTTGTTTGTTTGTTTGTTTGTTTGTTTGATTGATTGATTGATTGATTGATTGATTGATTGATTGATTGATTGATTGATTGATTGATTGATTGATTGATTGATTGATTGATTGATTTTTACCCCACCCCTCTAGACCATGTCTACTCGGGGCGGCTTACAAAATAAGACAGAACAGTATAAAAATATATAAGATCATAAAATTACAATTACAATTTCAATTTAAAACAACTAATTTAAAGAGAAGATTACCAAGATGGAATAGCAAAGAAAAGAAAAAAGGAGAAAGACTTAATTGACTGGAGGGAAGGCCTGCTTGAATAACCAAGTTTTTAACTGGCTTTTAAAAACACCCAGCGAGGGTGCCAGCCGAATTTCTGTTGGAAGGGTGTTCCACAGCCGAGGAGCCACCGCCGAGGAGGCCCGTAGTCTGCATTTCCTTAAATTTAAGTGTACAGTGTCAATCATAACCTTGTTTTGAACATAAGGCTTTTTCCTGGCTTGGGAATTCAGAATACAGTTGCAAAAGGGGAATTAATAAATTACCAACAGCAGAGTCAGACATCAAGCACTACAAGGTATAAAGTGTTTATTGCTAATTATGTACATTACAGATAGTTGTTTTGCCAAGATTTCTCAGGAGTTCTCAGATGCTCATGAAAACAAATGAATATTCAGAGCTTACAAATTTTAAAATAGATTTTTATTACTTCTGGTTCTCTTTGACTTACTTCACTGTAGCTTTTCAAGTTACTAATCTCAGAACATCATGAAGAGTGGAACACTTTCTTTCATAATGCATGGTGTAACTTGAAAAACTAGCCTTTTTGGATGAGAAGTAAATAGCACTGCTGGCCCTGATCACATTTTCAATCTAGCTGTTTGGTTTACTATCAAAGCTGGGCTGACATTTCTCAGAAAAATAAACTTGAGATATTTTGGGAATTTCATTTTTGGAGGTTCCTCAAAACAGAGAATTCCACTGGAAATTGATTCGGTAGCTTTCCAGCTTCTTTGGCATTCATGTTATTCTTGGAAGTAGTGGCATATTTTGCCTGTTTTTCTAAGGGAACCTGTATAGCAGAGATGTGGGGTGTCTTCTCTGCTTTATCAAATGTTATTGGTATTTGCTTCTGATGAGACCTCGCATATGAGGCCTAGGGTTGTTTGGCACCGTAATACTGTATCTAGTAACATTTGGAGGGCCCACACCTCTCTCCCCTGCTTTACTTGTCTATGCAGAAATAAGTCCCATTAAGTCCAACTGGACATGTTTTATACTATAAAAGAGAAATGCAAGTTTTTTTAAAATAAAATCCGGTTTACAGGTCAGCTAACTCAACCAGTTCTGCTGAATGTGGCTCTTTTTGCCATAGCATAAAAATGAAGGTGAAATTGCAGTTGGACACATTGTATGTTTGACCTTCCTGTGTGTGTTTGTGCATGGGTAAGCTATACATTTATAGTCCTGTGATATACCATAAACTAAAAATAACCAGAGATCTGCTGGACAATCATCTGGGAAATGAAGCAAGTTCCTGATTTTTGTCATTTAAATGTGAACAGGGGTCATTTAAAACTCCCCTTTTCTTGCTACAGACCATTTTGCTCTACTGGTTTTTAGGTACTCAGCACTTTCATGAGCAAGATGCGAATTTAAAATCACCTTCTTTAGGTTATAATAGCATTTGGAAGGCAGTGAAGAAACGACCATTGCATTGACTCTGTTAGCTGTTCCAGAGTTTTGAATTTCTGGTAAAAGCATTATAAATTTAAAAGTGTTTAGAAGCTTTAAAAGTTTTCTTATAAAAGCATAGAAATATCAAAGATCTGATGCAATGGAGTCTCGACTTACATTCGGCTCGACTTATGAACTTTTCAAGATCCGTACTTCTCCGGCTGCAAAATTTTACTTCGACTTGCGGCTGGATAATCAACCTACAGACCAGAAGAGGGAGGCGCTTTCCCCACCTCCCTCTTCCAGTCTGTAGGCTGCGGATCTGCCTCCGGATGCCTTCCAGGGCTTCTCCACCGACATGGTCCCCTGCGCACCACCGATAGTGCCTCCAAAGCCTGGAAGACATCCGGAGGTCCCCTGCTGCTCCTGCTGCTGCTGGGAGCCGAGCCGTGCCGGGCGATCCCAGCCATGCTCGGACTCCCAGGAGTCCGAGCATGGCCGGGATTGCCTGGCGTGGCTTGGCTCCCAGCGGCAGCGGCACGGGAACCTCCAGAGGCCTTCCCTGATGCCATGGGAGGCCTCTTGGAGGTCCCCACCGCCACCGATTGTGTCTCCGAAGCACGATCAGTGGCGACGGAGGACCTCCGAGATGTCTCCCATGGTGACGGGGAAGGCCTCCGGAGGTTACCCCCGCCGACACAGGCCTTCCCTTTTTTTAGTCTGCAGTGTCTCTCATGTTCTTTGATTCTGGTGTGGATGCTTCATTTTGTGGTTCCAATATATACCTGGCCACAACTGCAAGGTATCCGGTTTACTCCTGCAGTGGTGAGGGGGTCCCTTCTGTCCTTTGCTAACCGTAACATTTGTTGTATTTTTGCGGCGGGCTTGAATACTGTTTGTAGGTTGTGTTTTTTCAAAAGTTTCGCCATGTGGACTAAAACAACCAGAAAAATCTGCAGTAGCTGAACATGCCCTAAAAGAAGCTGGACATGAAATTCTATTTCAAAATACTGAAATACTGAACAACATCAGCAATCATTACATCAGACTGCACAGGGAAGCCACTGAAATCCGCAAGCACCAGCAGAACGTCAACAAAAAAGAGGAAAGTTTGAAACTTAACAAAACTTGGCTCCCAGATCTGAAAAATACAGCTTGCAAAAGGTTAATGAACTCTACCCAGCCACAAGGACCGGTGATCAGTACACACAAAAGACCAGTCAATGACACCCATCAATCACAGTGACAGATAATCTCTCCTCCTTATCACAACAATACACCCAGAACAAGACACACTAATCACCCATCTCCTGAAAAAGACAAAAGCCTATCTCACAGCCATAAATACTCCACTCCAATGCAAAATACACCAGAGCACAGAGTGCTGTCCTCTGAAGATGCTGGCCACAAAGACTGGCGACATGTTAGGAAGAACAACCTTCAGAACACAGCCAAAGAGCCCGAAAAACCCACAACAACCAATGAAAAAAGAGTCAGTTGCTGGATTTTCCCTTGCTTTGCTTCACTTTGTGAAAGGTAGTAAGCACAAGAGGCTCTCCTATAAGCCTTCTTGACTGGTGCCATTGGTGTTATCAACATTCAGGCTTCCCTTTAGTAGGTAAAGTTTAGCATCCTTTTTCCTGCTGGCAACATGGTGTTTTAAATTGTAGATGCAGAAGCACAATATCCCATATTCGGAAGTGAATTATTCTAAGATGTGCAGGAGAGGGTGCCAGAAAATAGGTACACATTTTCATATGGGGCAGGAATGTAATTATATACTGAAATAAGTGAATAAATAAATAATTTAAATGTAGCTATATGTCCTGAAATAGTGCTTTTATCAATACTTGGAAAGGGAGGTAACTGGACAACTAGAGAATTCATTTCCAGTTTGCTAACAGTGGTGAGATAGATTGTTGGGAAACAGATCATAATATTTTGTTAAGTGAATGTTACAGAGCCGCCTGGTCCAACCCCTAGTCTGTGGCCTTGGCTGGACCGGGCCGCGGAGACAGATCTTCCACCCCCTGCACTCCCCCCCCCACAGCCCCTTCACACATGTATGCAAGTGTGTGCGCGCACTGTTGCGAACACCCTCCACCCCTCCACGCATTTGCATGAGTGCCCGTGCATGCACCACCCCTTTGTGCAGCCCCCAAACCAATCTGCAGTATCAAAAAGGTTGGGGGCCATGGGTATAGAGAATCTGGGATATAGCAATTAATGATGACCTTAAATGTGATATAAGCTTTAGGAAGGGGGTAATTGGCAGAGATGTTTTTGTACAGAGAATATCTCATTTTTGCATTAATAAAGGGGAAGGGACAATGGCCAGTACAAGAATCCATACAATTCTGGAAGGTAAATAGGGCTCCATAAGTGTAAATGGTATAGGTGGTGACTCCCAAACAGTCCCGATGGTGGAGTGCACTGAGTATGTGATCTTCTTTTAGTTTTTTCTTTAGATGTTTATATGTTTTTTCGATGTGTTTTTTGTTGTTGTTTATATTTTTCTTTACTGGTAAAACTTTCCCCCCCTTTAAATTAAGTGGCTTCAGCAAAGAGACAGCCAGGTAAGGTGCTTTGGTTTAATCCCAGTGATTATATATGCTGGAACCAAACTAAAATGAAGCAATCCTATCTGTGCCAACCCCCCCCCCCAAAAAAAACCCCCACAACAAACAAACAAAAAACCTCACAAAAAACCCTGAAAAACATCCCCAAAAGATGCAGGTAGGCATCAGTTAGGGTGGGTTGGTTTGCGATGACATGTTAACCATGGAGTCATGGGGGGGGGAGTTAAACAGTCCATCCTCGATCCAGACCACAGTGGAATGACAAATGTGTTTCTGATCTCACCCAGCCTGCTTGATATCATCATACATTCCCTTGATGTTACCTGTGTCCGCTGCTATCTGTATCTGAGAGCAGAGCTGAAGCCAATAATCATTGGAACATGTCCTGGCAGTCTGTTGGACTTGGCTACGAGCAGCTTGAAGAGCCTGCAAGTTGTACTCACTACGACAGGCTTTGTATGCTGCTAGAGCTCTCCTCTTATCCTCGATGGCTGGAATCAGCTCCTCTGAATGGGCTTCGAACCAGTCAGCCATCTTTTTGGTCTTCTTGCCAAATGTGGACAAGGCAGTGTTATAAACAGCGTTCTTGAAGTGTTCCCATCGTTCAGGTGCATTCGCATCAGCCGGGCCTGGAAGGGTTTCCTGAAGCGCTTGGGCAAATTCCTCCACTTTTCTTTGATTGCGAATCTTGTTGATATCTATACGTGGTTTTCCTTCCTTTTTAGTGTGATACAATCTCTTTGTTTGCAGTTTTATTCTGCTACACACCAGGGAATGATCAGTGTCACAGTCAGCACTCTGGTAACTGCGTGTGATCGTAATACTAGATAGGCTAGAACGTCTAGTGAGGATCAAATCAAGCTGATGCCAATGCTTCGATCTTGGATGTCTCCAGGAAACTTTGTGTCGAGGCTTTGTTTTAAAGAATGTGTTGGTGACACAAAGACCATAATAACAGCAAAACTCCAGCAAACGTTGGCCATTTTCATTCATCTTCCCAATGCCAAAACGGCCTAGACAGGTGGGCCAAGA
Source organism: Pogona vitticeps (assembly GCF_051106095.1). NCBI lineage: Eukaryota > Metazoa > Chordata > Lepidosauria > Squamata > Agamidae > Pogona > Pogona vitticeps. Next base: position 52,526,774 of record NC_135784.1, on the reverse strand, counting down.
GTTGTGATCAGCACCAACTCTAGCACTGAAGTCTCCGAGAATGAACAGCGGCTCGTTCTCAGGGACTTTTTTGATAGTAGCTGCCAAATCGTCATAGAATTTGTCTTTGACTTCTGTTGTGGATGACAGTGTTGGTGCATATGCACTGATGAGGGTGACCAGTCCCGCTGATGAATGGAGCTGCAGAGACATGATTCTTTCACTTCCCGCTGTAGGTGGAACAATGGATCTCAGCAGAGTATTTCTGACCGCAAAGCCAACACCATATTCCCTGGTCTCGTTCAATGGTTTTCCCTGCCAGAAGAATGAGAAGTTTTTTTCTTTGACAGATCCCATGTCTGGCAATCTTGTCTCTTGCAGGGCAACAATGTCCATCCGCAGTCTACTCAGTTCAATGTCGATAAGAGCTGTCTTGCGCACGTCGTCTATTTCCTGCAGGTTGTCAGAAAAGCCAGGGGTCATTGTCCGAACATTCCAGGTTCCCAACTTTAGGGCAGATGTTTTCTTTTGATTGTTGCATGGTGCATGGTTATTGATCTGTTTTTCGGCTCTCCGACCATCAGAAGTAGCCCCTGGCATCATGCTCTATGCCAATCGAGCAAAACGTATAACCAGTAGCTGCTAGTTCCTGTGTTATTTCGACACTGTATGCAAAGCTGGAGTGTCCTCTCCAGAGCACAAAGCCTGGGTAGAATAATATGGAGGATAGGCTGTTACCCAAGCAGCAAATCCCCCCTCTCCACGTCACTGAAATAGTCCAATGGAGAGGCAAGAGCCAATACAACTGGTTCCAGCGACGTCGCAGGAGTTGGCAGAACAACACGAACTGTCTACGGGACTCCGGCTCCGGATTTTGCCTCGAGGTTATCTCCTGAAGCCTTTCTCACCCAGAATTGGATTTAGGGAATAGGAGATGTCTACCTGACAGGATTGTTGTTAGAGCTTGCTTAGCTTGGCTATACTGAGGATTATATTCCTTATTATCACTATTCAGAACAACAAGCAATAACCAGGTATTTCCTGGTTTATGGAGAAAACATTCATTAGCTGTTCTGGGCCATTAGCCATTAAGTCAACGTGACAAGAGGAGCTGTCATCCTTGATTTGTGTACTGCATTTTCCACTTCACCCTCAACGCAGATCAGAAGAACAAATACAATAACCATAATTAGAAATGTGGCATTCTTACAACATTAACTGAATTGCAATTCATTTGAAAGTATTTTTGAAGTTTTACTTAATTTCCAAATAGCCAAGCCTGGCTGATGTGTTTGGCCAGCACTCACCCAAATATATGTATATTCCATTTTAAAATACTAAGCATAGAATTGTGAAATAAACGGAGACATTTGTTTTTTATTAGGGTGCTTTTAGACACAGGGCTCCTATTTCTCACAGTTAAGAGGCATTGTATAGCAGTCTTTTGTCCTTAACATAACATATTCGGTAAGAAAAAAGATGGAAGAAACAAAGAGAAAAATATGGAAGACTTGACGACAGAAGATGTTATCTAGATCTTTTTCAGCTTCACAGAACTGGGCATCCCAGTGCTATGCTAAAGATGTGAATGGGAAGTACCTTGACTCTTCTTACATTATTGCATGCTTCATGGTTTTCCTCAAGGGTTAACAGAGTGCAGCTATGGAAACATCTGGACTTGCTGTGGTGTAGAGAAGTCCATATCCACACCAGCATCAGTAGTAAAACAGTAATGGAAATGGTCAGTGATATGGTAGAAGGACAGCTCAGAACAGGGCCTTTGATTCAACCTATCTGCAAGTCTGATGATCACTATTAAAAAAAGAGAGAAAGGTTTTGTTTAAATCTTTCTAATGGAATCCTACTGCTTCCCTGGACAAATGCCCTGGTGGAGAAACTACCAGGCCTAAGCTGGTCTCTGTCCAGGGGGAATCCCCACTTCTGTTGTTGTTTAGTCATTTAGTTGTGTCCAGCTCTTTGTGACCCCATGGACCAGAGCACGCCAGGCCCTCCTGTCTTGCACTGCCTCCCGGAGTTGGTAGCTTTGATGACACTGTCCAACCATCTCGTCCTCTGTCGTTCCCTTCTCCTCTTGCCTTCACACTTTCCCAACATCAGGGTCTTTTCCAGGGAGTCTTCTCTTCTCATGAGAGGGCCAAAGTATAGGAGCCTCAGCTTCAGGATCTGTCCTTCCAGTGAACACTCAGGTTTGATTTCCTTCAAAATGGATAGGTTTGTTCTCCTTGCAGTCCAGGAGACTCTCAAGAGTCTCCTCCAGCACCACAATTCAAAAGCATCAATTCTTCAGCGGTCAGCCTTCTTTATAGTCCAGCTCTCACTTCCGTACATCGCTACAGGGAAAACCATAGCTTTGACTATGTGGACCTTTGTCGGCAAGGTGATGTCTCTGCTTTTTAAGATGCTGTCTGGGTTTGTCAACGCTCCCCACTTCTACTTGCATTTAATAAAAAGGAAGTTTTCCAACTATTGCTGTCAATGCAAGGGAAAGAAACAATGCTCGTCCAAAGGCTGGGTGAGCCCTCTTTTCTGAGAGGTGCTGGGGAAAGACCAAGGATTTGGCTTGTGTTTATCCAGTTGTCCCTGGATTCCTGCTCTTGGAGGCAAGAAGAGAAAAGCAATGACAGGCTCAGCCACATAGAGGATTATTTCGAGGCAAAGTTGTAGAAAAAGGTATTCAGTGCCAGCATTGTAGATAAAAACAGAACAAGACAAAATTATAAATAAAAGAACAAATAAAAACATAAAAACGTGTTGGCAACTTAAAGACTCACTGTTTTAATGTGAGCTTTCGTGGACAAGTCCACTTCCTCAATGCTGTAAATAAGAGAGAGATACAGTAACATGGCAAATATTTATACATGGCATCAAAATCTTGGTTAATTGTTTGATAAGAAAGTCAATGGGTGTTTTACAGCGGAGTGATAGCTCTTTGATATATAGGTATATTCCAATGAAGTTTGTGCTGTAAAGGAGGTAAAAACCTCTGTCATGAATAACAATGGCAGAATAATATGAATATTAATTTTGCTAGGAGACTGAGGCCTTTCACAAGGGGAAGAATTTGCTTCTCAGTTTATAGGCTGAGGAGAAGATATGGAAAATGCAGCCTTCTCTAGGGTTCACGTTCCAGGGTTCAAATGCAGGTTTGGCCATATCATCATCATTTTTTTGTCCGTTGGCCTGGATCTGCTGGCATAAACAACCAATGCCTGTTTGCAAGAATGTCTAAAGAGTTTACAGGATCATTATTTACCCTATAAATTGCCTTAGTTAAGGTATTCTGGCAAGAGCCACTACGGAAAGGTGGCCATATAAATCCTTCATTCACATGAATAGTGACATTGTTGCACGCCATGTGATCTTTTCTTCTCCCTCCAAAGATTATTTGTTTCATGGAAAGGGGGGAGCATTATCTTCTAAAATTTATTTACAGCTTTGTCAAATATAATAATCCATTGTTGTCCATAATTGCTGGGGTAATCCCAAGTAATCTCCTTGGTTTAGCAAAGCTTCCTAGACTGACATCTCCGCAAATTGAAAGCTGAACATGGTATAAAAGCCATTAACAAAACTTGACTGCCTTGTACAGAGGCATTAGATTAATGGTTAGAATAACCCAGCTCCCTGTTTTCTACGATATGTAGAAAAAAGAATTGTTCCTCAGAAAAGTAATAAAATATCACCCTTTTAAGGTCTCTGGGCTGTTCAGCTTGGCCTTGTTAGTTGGGGGGGGGGGAAGAAGACTGTGAGGAGACATGTTAGAAATGTAGTATGAATTGTGTGGCAAATATATATTTTTTCACCTCTCTCTCTCTCTCTCTCTCTCAAAACAAACACAAAACAAAAACCCCCATTGTACTTCAAAATTCCTTAAAACATTGCAGTTGAAAATGTTACAGTGAAAACTAGCTGGCAGTGTTTTTATGCAAAGGCAGAAAGAAGCACTCTGTTACATAGTGCATGAAAGAAGTAATTCCCAGAACTCATGGTGTGCTTGGATGATACCCGATGTGAGAAAAGGGGCCCTGGATCATCCCACAAAAACTCAATCCCACTCAGGCCCATAGTAAGTGCCATTTGGCTCCACAACATATGAATTAGCAAAATACCTAGCCATCCTCCTACATTGGACAAAACTCATCCTACATCAAAGACTCAGGACATTTCATGAGCAAGATCAGCACCCTAAAACTCAACTTCAGGGACAGATTGATCAGCTTTGATGTAGTATCCCTATTCATCAAGGTACCAATAAAGGACACTCTGACATTTCTCCAACAGATCTTTCCATAAGACATCAGGGTCCTTTTCCAACATTGCCTAACAACCAGCTACTTTCAGTGGGATAATGATTTCTATGAACAGACAGATAGAGTAGTCATGGGAAGCCCCCTCAGTCCAGTTATAGCAAACGTCTACATGGAACATTTCGAAAAACAGGCCCTGGCTTCAGCACCCATTTCACCCACAAGCCGGTTCTGATACGTGGATGACACCTTTGCCATTTGGAGCCACGAAGAAAAACTAAGAATTTCCAAACCATATCAATAGCTTCCACCCAAATATACAGTTCACCATGGAAAAAGAAACAGAGGGCCAACTCCCTTTTTCAGATGTCACAGTCATACATAAACCTGACCTCCTATTGAGACACAAAGTTTACAGAAAACCCACACACACAGACTGGTACCTACACAAAAACTCCAACAACTACCCATGAGAAAAAAGAGACATAATTAAAACACTGGTAGACCATGAGAATCGGAACTGTGAAGCTCAATTTCTCAGCACCAAACTCAGCCATCTGAATTTGGCCCTACAGGCAAATGGCTATTCCAAGAATGAAATCAAAAGAGCCATCAAACCAAGAAAACAACACCAGACTGAAGAGGAAAAACAGCCACCCACAAACAAAGTATTTCTGCCGTATCTCAAAGGGGTCACAGACCTCATGGGGAAACTTTTGAAAAACCACAACCTACAAACAGTACTCAGGCCCACTAAAAAAAACCAAAAAACAAAAAACAAATATTACAGTTAGCAAAGGACAAAAGGAACCCCCTCACCACTGCAGGAGTATATTGCATACCTTGCAGTTGTGGTCAGGTATATATTGGGACCACAAAACACAGCATCCACACCAGAATCAAAGAACATGAGAGACACTGCAGACTAAAACAACAGGAAAAATTGGCAGTAGCTGAACATTCCCTAAAACAAGCTGGCCATGAAATCCTATTTCAAAAGACAGAAGTACTGGACAACACCAGTAATCATTATGATGGACTGCAGAGCAAAGCCATTGAAATCCACAAACACCAGCAGAGCTGCAACAAAAGAGAAGAAAGTCTAAAACTCAAAAAAGCCTGGCTCCCGGCACTGAAAAGTACAGTCCACAAAAAAGGTCAACGAACTCTACCCAGACGCAAGGACCGGTGTTCACTGCACACAAAAGACTAGCTAACAACACTCATCAATCACAGTGACAAATAATCTCCCTCTTGTCACAACAATACACCCATAACAAAAAACACCCTGATCACCATAATCACCTAATCAGCTGAAAAGGTCAAAAAGCTGATCCCACAGTTACAAATACTCAACTATCCCATGCACTGCACCAGAACACAGAATTCTAACTCCTGTCCTCTGAAGACGGCCACACAGACTGGTGAAATGTTAGGAAGAAAAACCTCCAGAACACAGCCAAACAGCCTCAAAAAGTCTCAGCTGCTGGACGGACGGTTTGCCTCCCTGGAACAGCATAGCTGGTGTTTGCTCCACCCTCCTGGATGGCGCGAGACTGTCCTGGGTCATGTGACTAGTTTGGGTGAGGGAGTGCGGTAATTTAAGCAAGCACTCCCACTTGATCACCCTCTTTCCTGTTTGGGCACCCACCTGCCCTCCCTATTTCTAGTGTGATTTTTAATGGTCGCTTTTAGGGGCTGGATAGCAATTTTTGACCTTCATCCTGATTGGCTTTTGGATGTGGGGATTTTTCCCCTATCCCACACTGGAGAAAGGTTGTTGGCATTTTTGGTGGTTGATTTGGTCACACTGGCGCATAGTAAGGAAAAACAGGTAGTCTCAGTGTGTCCCGTTTGTAATTCAGGTAAGCCAACAGCGCATCCGACCTCCCGGCTCTGCGGATTGTGCGATTACAGGGCTGGTGCGGGGAAGATGCGCTGGGCCACTTCCGGACCAACAGTCATCAATTAAAGATGTCTTGAGGTCTGGGGTGTTTATTATCGGCCGGTCAGGTTCCTGCTGTCTTTAAGACCAATGGAACCTCGGGCCGGGGACTCGCCCAATGGTGGATCAGGGGATATTTGGATACCCCCGCCTTCTCCTGTTTCCGCACTACAGCAGGCCCCCTCTTTTGATAATGTTTGAAGATATAGATTGATGTGATTTGATTTAATAAAGTGTGGCCCATATTTAATCCATATCACTATCTCACGTCTTTATTCCGGGACTGGGGGGGGGGCAAACCTGCATCACCCATTGGATCCCAGCCGTGAAAGCCTCCGAAAATATTCAATTACCAAGATTTATTATCTTGTTTTGCTGATGTAGACTAAGACTTTGCTTTATGCTTTGAAAGATCCTGATCCAAAGTTATCGGTAGATGTGGGGATGATGAGTCGTCCTTTACCTTAGCCAGTAAGTAGGCAGACCGATTGTTTGTCTCCAGAGGGCAAGACACAAGGGCAAAATGAATACCTTTCTAACATCTGAATCAAGTGGAATGTAAACTCCATTTTGCACTGTGGGCAGTCTGGCTTCATGAGCATCACTGGGCAGAATATCTGGCCCAATTTACTTTCACTTGAAGTCTTATACCCCTTTTACTTGACAAGGAGTTCATTCAATAAATGTATTGTTGATTCTTAAGCTGTCTTTTGATGGGTGGATTACACAGCCAATTTTTTTACTCACTCTTCCTCATATATTTCTTGAACGTGCAAATTGGAATCAGATCATGTCTGCACATGCTTTTTTCTGAACCATCCAGAAAGCTTCCTTCATCAAGTGGTAGAGAACCATAACTAATAAATAAAGTCCCTTAATGCCTGGTGGCTACACATTCAGTAAAAGTGTAAAGAAGCCCTATGTGCACACATACAGGTCTCTTCCACATAAATAGAAACCCTTGCTTTTTGCTGGTGGTTTCTAAAAAGTATCTGCTTTCGTGAAGTATTCATGCTTCCTCCAAAATCTGGAACTTTCCCTCAAGAAACACGTAATTTGCAACCTCTTTGTTGTCTTTGCTCTAGCAGGCAACAGTGATCTTATTCAGGGATACTTAATGAAAGGTTACAGCCGGCTGCATAGCTCAGTGAGTTAGGTATCTGGATGCAGAGCCAGAGGTTGGGAGTTCCATGCATTCCAGAAGAGGCATGTTCCCCTCCAACCGCACATGAAAAAGCAAAAAGCAAAGCAAAGCACTCATACATATAATACAGTATTACATTGCTCAGAGACAGAATGCACAAAAAGGGTGCATTCCTGAGCCTCCTTGTCAATACTAGAAAGGGCAGTTCCAGTGTTATTAGATGAGTTCTATCCACCCTACTGTTTTGTCTTTTTTTTTTTTTTAAACAGCATGTTGGGGAACATTTACAGTATATACTCATTTCTTACTGTTGTTTTGGTCATATCCCTTGAATATTGTGGGGCAACGTAGTGCTCACTCCAAATTCCTTGGCCCTACAGGTGTTTTTAAGAAGGACTTCCATAGACCTTTACTATTTAGCATGCTTGGTGAGGCTGATGGGAGTGCTAACCCAAAATATCTGGATGTGAAATGTGGCCCAGCTGTGCTGTCCTGTCAAGGACTGCTGAATGTTCTTGATGATGTTTTAGGCCAGTAGTTTCCAACCTTGGGTCCTCAGATGTTCTCAGACTACAACTTCCAGAAATTCTGGTAGGCACAGTTAGTGGTAAAAGCTTCTTTGAGTTTTAGTCCAAGAACACTTGAGGACCCAAGGTTGGAAGCCACTATTTTAAGCAGCAACAGAATTCTATTTAAAAGCGACAGCTTGACTTTTTCACCAGTCACAGAAAGAGCAACCTGATACTTCTTTCCATCAGCAAAAGTGCCTAGTGCACCAAGAGCGATCTTAGCTTGAATAGGATCCTAGCTAGAAAATGGCACATCCATGCCATGCAAGGATGAGCTGGAATTAAGCTGAAGATACAGGCTGCAGTAGGCTTTCCACATAATTAGGGCAGCTGTCTCTCGTCATGGATATAGTTACTGTTCATTTCATTATGTTGCTACTCTGGAGAATAGCATATAATCATGGTGTAGTTCTAAGATGTGCAAAAAGGGACATGTGATTCCAGAGTTGACAGGAATGTTTTGGGATTGATGCTAGGGCTATTAGATACAGTCTAAGTGGTGTCTCTTCCAATTCACATTGGAAATCTTCTGTAATACTTCAGATTTATTTTATTGGCTATGGTTTATTTCTAAGAGGTCCTCAGATTATATTACTGTATTCTTTCAGCCTGGAACAGGATCTTATGTGTAAGAGAACCAACGAAATTCACTCTAGTGGCTTGATACGGTTTATAAATAAATCTCTCCCTATCTCACCTGGCTCCTGCCAACTTAGCAGTTCGAAAGCAGGTAAATGCGAGTAGATAAATAGGTACCACCACAGTGGGAAGGTAATGGCGTTCTGTATCTAGTTGCACTGGCCACGTGGCCATGGAAACTGTCTAAGGACAAACACTGGCTCTACGACTTGGAGATGGGGATGAGCACCGCTCCCTAGAGTTGGACATGACTGGACTAAATGTCAAGGGGAAGCTTTACCTTTACCTCACCTGGAGACATCAGAGATTGAACTTGGGTTTTTTTTTTTTTGCATAAAACGTAGGTGCTGTACCACTAATCTTGAAAGTTTCATGACATATGTTTCTGTGCAAATAATTTACTGGTGAATATGCTTTCCTCAATTTGGTTATTTCTAGTGGAGGTTTCCGAACTTAATTTTAGTAAACCTCAAAGGGCAAATGTTTGACCCTCTTTGAGGAGTAATACATAGTAAGAACCAACAGTAAAGAATCACCCCAGGAGTAGTATGAAAGATGCTGTTCTCAGCCTAGCCACCTTGGGTTGCTTAGACTATAACTTTGAGATCATGGGGTGCAGTAAGAATGTATGATTATTTCGTAACATTTTCCTCATGTGTCACAAGCCAATGATTAACTTTGTGTACTTGCTGTGCTTAAAGGAAAATGGGGCTTGCAGGAATAATAGAAGCATTCTTTAACACCCATGAATATCCCGTAAATAATACAGAAATAGAAAATATTTCCCGCAATGTAGAATAAGGTCTCCAGAGCCAGGAGAAATGATGAGTTTACTACTGCATTCCTATCAAACTGTAAGCACTAGATGGTAATTTGCTCATTACTTCAGTATTGATTCCTGTGAGTAACAGTCAAAGAAAATGAAACTTGATCCCTCCACAATCTAAGCACTGAGTGAGAGTTTCAGGAAGAGAACTCCCCCAGGTTTTACTTGCTATATCTGAATACTACCAGCAAATCACAAGGCTTCAGAAAAATTTAAATGTAACATAGAAAGAATGGCAATCCCACATCTTAGCACCATGAACAGATATTCGGTTGCTTCCTTTTCTTCAGAAATAAGCATGACAGTTTCTCACAAATAAAAATTAATCACAGCAATTGTATTTGTGAATAATTCATGTCGTTTTTGTGAATCAAATTAAAAAAGGGAGAAGGCTGCCTTGAAGATACCAGAGCACTGAAGGATTATTGTTTTGTAGAGAGACTGCCCTTCGTACCAGTTGCCATTTAAAAAGGCATAGACCAGAGTTTATGCACTTGAATCCTAAAGTGGAAAACTCAGATCTCAATTCCAGTAAAGCTCACAGAATGGGAGAGAAGACTGATGCTTGGTTTTAAGTAACTGTGTGAAACTGGGATGAGATAATAAGGTACTTAGGTAATTATCATTGTTTGGTGCTAAGTGTTTCCCAAGTATTCTTATTTTACTGTACGACATGGGATCTTGGGTTTTATCACAGCCTCTAATAAAAAAGACAGATGCTCTTCTAACATGGATTTATCACAGTATGTGAAGAAGCAAGAGGGTGACTATGATAAGATGTACAAAGGCAGATGCATAAAAACCCAGAGGGCTATCAGAGTAGCATTTATTACCTTTCTTATTGCATTTCAGCATGGTCAAATGCAATCTATTTTGCACTGACTACATGATACAAAGCTTATTGCGAGCCATCCCATCCTCTTTTCTGTGCCCTTCCATATCTTTTTGGTTCAGTGGCAGGCTACTCTGTTTTTTTTTTGGGGGGGGTGAGATGGAGTGATTGGGACTGGCTTGTGTCTGCACAGAAGAGTCACATTAAAAGAGATCACACCCAACCAACTGATCCTTTGTGATACAATCCTGCTTCCCTGTCTAGTTCCATCATCAGAAGTCATAATTCACATAAAATACAGACAACTATATTATTTTGGTCAATGAGAAATGAAAATGATGAATTGATGCTTCATCAACATAAAATGAATGGGAAAAGAAGTGTGGGAAGGAGAGGAACTTTCTGGCCAAGGAACCTGGGAGATGAGCTTAGATGAAAAACCACATAACTATTCAGAGCTTCCGCACCTAAAGCCATGATGATGTCCATCGTCTAGCATGAAAGGAACAACAGGAAGAACACGGGTAAAAGTTATAGCACTAGTGCCCCAATTTTTGTTGGATGCCATGTTGTTTTCATTCCCTTCTTAGAGAAATGCCCCTGGTTTCCAAAATTCCTGTCATTCTAGCATCAGAAACAATATAATTAAATAAATAAAATGTAGGTATTTAAAGTTCATTATCTTATAGTTCTCTATGCAATTTCTAATGCATAGAGTATTTCATTTGTGTTTCATGCTGGATAGCTCACCAATTTAGGGCTCTGACTACAGAGTTTGAGATTAGCAGTTTGATTCCCCACTGTGCCCCCTTGATAGGGGCCAGACTCAGAGATCCATAGGGTTCCTTCCAGCTCTGCAGTTTTAAGATGATGATGATGATGATTGCTGTTGTAGTTGTATTATTAGATGCCCTGGGATTTTTTCATTTGTCCATTTTGGAAGGACAGGATGTAAATTTTTAAAGAAATACATTTTTGTTTCAGGACACCTGGAGAGTGAAATAAGTATGCCCTCCAACAAAAACATACTGAGAAGAACAAAGCAATGGAGAAGAAATTCATTTGTGAGTAAGAGGTACTTCCTAAGCCCTGATAAGCTCCTGCTAGGATTGAAGAGGGGTGGGTTGTGAAACCAGCTACCTCAAGAAAAGTTTGACAGAAAAAAGGAACACAAAATTTGGGCAGTGTGGCTGTAGAACCTTTCACTTCCACTGTAAGGTACATAATAAAAGCATTTATTTTATTCTTAAGCTGAATTATTCTTATGGATTCCTCCCCATGCTTCTTACCTTAAAGTAAAAGTAGGGGGAGTTTATTTGCCATTTCCAGAATTGAGAGTATGTTTGCTGCTCCCAAACTGTTGAGGTTGCCCACTTTGGCTTTACATTTTAAAGAAAACTTCTCCTTAATGGCAAAGTAGCTTCTCAGGGAGGGCATGCACACACGTGCCAATCCAGTCTGCATACCCCTGAGAACTGGGGAGTGGCAACAGTGATTTGTGTACAAGGGAGGAGAGGAAGGAGGGAAATTGACACTTGAGCTTATACTATAAACAGGATTTCAGCTTGGATTTACAGAAGCTATCTAAGAGAATATTGGAATAAGCCAGGCGGTTCTATGCCAGCACTTGAACACTATGGCAATCGAATGCCAGAGGTTAAGTATTATGTTGCATTGGTTGCTAACATAGAAAAGCCAATTTTGTGACCGTTCTACGTGTAGCTGTCTAAAGATGTCCTTTAATCACTTTAACTCCCAGAAAATTTAATCAAAAAGAGATTTCTTGCTTATCCTGATCAGCACGTTCTGAGCCCAGGCATATCTTGGTCTACCATAATTTGCACATTATCTTGGAATTCCACTCTGTTTTGAATGAATGTAATGGGGCTGCAATAAATAATATACTTTTATTTATATAATAGAATAACTTTCCTGGGCGAAACATTCATTGCTACTCAGATATCACTAAGACAGATTTTCATATCCGTTCACATCAAATACAATCTCTTTTTAATACTTTCCCTTCACATTTGTTTAAAATTTATATTCAGTGATGAATCTTCACAAACTGGAGTATCAAATGATATTTCTATGCCAGTTGGCCTTAGCACTGAGTGCACAGTATTCTGTTGTGTAGCTCTGCTTGAGAAACAGGAGTGACATAACTAGCAGATTACTGCTAATTAAAGAGCTAATTTATCAATTTGGGGTGCACAAGTTGTGTGCAATGATATGAAGTCATGTACACCCAGAAATGAAAAAGGAACACTTTAATTAGTGCCACTTTCCAGCTGACATCACTCCTGTTACTGAGGTGGAGCTATGCAACAGGATACGAACTATTGAGTAGAATCCAACTGTGCCCTTCTGTTCAGAAAAGAACTTTCAATCCAGATGCTGTCTTTGTAATGGATAAGGGAGAGGGATGACTTTCACCATTTCTCTTTGCAGTTGCCTCAAATCTGCTCCAAATGGAGGTAGCATGGGATAAAGGCTGCAGAAAAAAGGGGAACTGAAATTGAATATTCTCTGTTCCTTTGTGACTGGCAGAAGCATCTGGTAGGGTGAAGACCTTCCCACAAAGTATTGTGGATGGCACTGTCAAGTACAACTCATTGTCCTCACAAGAAGCTAGAAGATACAAATGGCAGAGCAGCCTCATGCAACTGTTTTTAATGTAAGGATATCACAGATATGGGTGTGTATGTTTTCTGGTGGCAGTGGTGGGTAATTCTGATTCGAAGCTGAGTACCTTTCTTTAGAACAGAACTCACTTAAAGATCCCAGCTTTTCATGTTTCTGACTAAATTAACTTTACGATATGTTGAAGACCTGGTGAAAAACACAGTTTTGTGCAATTCTTAGGGCATTTCCATGAGTGGATGTCTGTGGGGGTGGGATATGAAACCAGAAAATTAATACATTATGGAGGAAATACTGTAGTTGAAAAACAATACAAAATAATTCTCCAGAACATCCTCTGTAAATTAATTTTGTTAGCTGCCTTGATAGCCTCTCTTTTCACAATTTTCCAGTTGAACTTTCTCATACATGAGTGCTAAATTCCCTCTGTTAATAACCATTTATAAGTTATGGTGGGCCATTTGAGGCACTTAAGGACCATATTCTCCATTGTGAACCCATTACAGGCACTTATCTGCTGTGACAGCACCTACATCTCATTAACAATCTGGAAAGCTTTTTCAAGAGACAATTCCTTTATGAGCCCCATTATATCTCTTCAATGTAAGAGCATTATGGAAGCCCATAGGTTATTAAACAAGTCTACAAGGATAGCTGCCAAACCCAGTGGACCCAGACAAATTCATTCATAAAAGGCAAAAATCAAGGTGTGAATGATTCAGAAGTGATTATAAAATATGTAAACCCCAATAACCAATTAAGGGGATCCAATGGAAAATTTTGCTGTAACATTTGTAATGTCTGCTCCTCTCAGTTTTCGTGGCTGTGCTGCATGAGGACTCTGGTGTTTTTTTTTCCCTCCTTGTGTACAGAAATGGCATTTGTATGTGAGCAAGTGATGCTTCTGGCGCACCAGTGAAACCGGAAATAACAGCGTGTAAATAGCCTCCTACAAACTCTGTTTTCTTTCTTTGTGTACCACAGAGGTGCCGAATCTGTAAATGTGTCTAGGCTTCATATCTTTCAGCCCAGCAAGGCAGCTGGATACAGAGGTCTGATTCATAAAAGCACCAGCCAGGACTGCTTTTTGTTAAAAATGGCCTGATGGATGCCTGCTATGTCAAGGGAACACAGTATTTTCTGTGAAGTAAGAAGGGAAGGCCTTTGACTCGTTCCTTCTATTCTGCAGCTGCAAAGAGCAGAGCATAAACCACAGGCCTAAGGATAGGGAGATGGACTTCTTTCATATATATTTTTAAGCAAGAACATTAGGCCTGCTTTTCCAGATCAACTCTGTCATTTGGCAGAGTGAGGTGGCCATAACCAGGTAGGAGTCTGGGTGTCAAAAAGTAGTAGAATATTGTTATCATGACAAATTTTCCTGGCCAGAGGAAATAAGGTTTTGAGGATTTTCTGCTTAAAGTGCCCCAAGTAACTCAACTGGCCATAGATACAATGAACATTAAACTAAAGGCACTTGCTAATCTCATTCAGATTAGAGATATGCCATGTAAATGGTACCTGTTAAATAGTCTATTTACCTATTGGCCCAATAAGTCTGTTCTAGTTGGGACTATCAAGTGATGTGGGGAGGGGAATGCTTACTGCTCTGCAGCCAGGAATCATGAGCTGGCCCTACGGTCTTTCTCCTTCATTGGGCACTCCATCGCCTACATTTTCTAAATGGGCGAAGACAGAAAAAAGGAAGTTTGATGTTAATAAGTTTCTAACTATAATCCTTATCCCTCTGATGCTAGTTAGCAGTGCACATGGTATAGGTAATGGTTCAGAGGAACTCTTTGGAATGCCTCCATGTCAGCATCCACATTGAGTATCATCATCCATGCCATTTGTCATGGGCTTTTTGTTTTTGTCTATTCATGGAGGGATAGAGAAAACCATATCACTTACAAGGGGTAATATTTGATGCCTTGTGAAGACAGCTACTGATTGGCTTCATAAAACAAACCTCTGATTTCCTGTTGAGTAGACGCTTACACCCTAGTGCAGATGTGCATAAGCTGTAATCCTTGAATCATTTGGATTTCTGTCGCCATGTTGTCCCACCCTAACCACGTCAATAAGTATGATTAACAAACAAAGGATGATGACGCCCTTAAGATTAACCAATTTGTTTTAGTATGAGCTTTCATCAATTGCAACCCACTCTTCAGACACATGCAGTGCAATATTGAGCCCGCGGTATTGTATTTACATATGCAATGTTTATGGTTCTTAGGGTGGGGACCAAGCAGAATGGGATAGAGAAGGTGACAATTGCATTATTAACTCTAGTAATGAATGCTTGGAGTGTCGACTATATGAATATCCTGGCAGTAGTACATTAGCTAAGGCAAAACATGTGTCTGCTAATACATAATCATTATTATACTTTAGTTTTTGAAGTGCTGAACCAATGGGTTCTTATCTCGGGAATCAATTGTGCTGAAGTCAGAGTTCTATCAGGAAAAATAGCTTCTTGGCTGCCCACAAGATTGTAGTGAGAAACAGCCCATGTTCATTACTCACGTTAATAATTCACTTGTCACCTTCTGTGTCCCATTTCATTTATTCCATACCTATTCAATCATGCACACAATGTATCTAAATCTCTGGCCTCATTATTGTGCTCCATGTGTCCGCTGAAGTGGGCTGTAATCCACTTGTGATTTGGCTTCTTTTTAAATAGCCAGTGCTGTTTTCAAGGTATTCACTCTGATTTAAGTATCTGGAAGATTTTACATTGCGTTTTTGCTCATTGTGGGCATGGTTACCTAACACATAGGCTAGTATTGTGCTGCCTAAATGCAGGACAGAAGGATACTCAAATAAGCATTTCCCCAGCTCTGGCAGCCTCCTTTTTCACACGACCAGTTGTGTAGCCAGTCTTCCAACCAGTGTGAGAATGGCCCTGTGATGAAGAGTCTCCACAGTAGAGGAGTTTCCCCATTTATAAGACTGAACTCATGCTGCATCACTTCATAGACTGTCATTGGTGGGATAGCTAGCTAGAGACAATATTTATGGCATCATCATGTCCCATGGTGTTCGGTAAAATTCCCTCCCATGTAAATACATAAAAGATGGCAGCCTCAGGTAGCGGTCCTGTGGGTTGTTAACTTAGAAGTAAGATCCACCATGCCATAAACAACTTGACAGCACATAACAATCTAAGAGATTTATGCCAGAGTAAAAAATGTATGGTTTTATATTACATTCAGTGTATTGTGTGCAGTCCTGTCCACAGTTACTTAGGAATGAAGCTGGTTGCATAGAATATGATATCTGACTGAACACGCAAAGACTTTAAAACAGTAAAATGCCTTGAGATCATGTTAAAAATGTCTGTTTCAGCCTCAACATCTACTGTCTAACATCTGTTTCTGAAAATTAAAGCCAGTCTTTCAAAGATTAGAGAGGAGGTCTACATCTTAGCACAGCTTTCCATACCTGTCTTCTAGATCACTGGTTCTTAACCTTGGGTTACTCAGGAGTTTTGGACTGCAACTCCCAGAAGCTTTCACCACCAACTGTGCTGGCTGGGGTTTCTGGGAGTTGCAGTTCAAAAACATCCAAGTAACAAAGGTTAAGAACCACTGTTCTAGATGTTTTGGACTACAGCTCTCATAATGCCTTTCTGTCATGCAGCTCCCATCATGCCTATGCCATGCCTGGGAGCTGCGATGAAAAGCAAAACAAAGCCCAAAGGCAGCAAACTGAGGAAGGTTGGCTTCCTAGCAAACAACTTCTTTGCATGCAGAGGTCTTAAGAAAACTTAATTGCCCCACCTCTCCAGCTACAGCTGGGCAAAAGATCTATTTATGAACCTGGAGGTCTGATGCTTGAATACAAACCCAGGAGCATCATTGATATTTTTTGGTACAAAATAGACACCTGCGTTCTTAATCAGTACTTGGAAAAGTTGACCCTTTGAACTATAACTCCCTGAATACTCCAGCCAGCACAGCTAGTAGTATATAAAAAATTACTTTTTCATGTTCTATTCTTAATGTTGTTGCTGGCCTTACTGTTGTTTCATTACAGCTTCAGCAGTTTAGGGACTCCCAAGGGCACACAGAGATCATTAGATTGTCCCAACTCATCCCCAAAAAGTTAAGTTAACGTAAATTCAGTACAAAATTAAGTATCTCTCTGGAGAGGTGATTACCAACTATAAATTAATTGAGATGGTCATTAAACATTTAGCACCTAATGGGCTGCATCCAACATGGATGGATAGAGCTGGGTAAAGGAAAACAAGATGGAATTTCAAGTAATGCATTTTATTATCAACATGCATTTTCTACTCCTATATTTCTTGGAAGGATTTTTATTCTACTTTTCAGCCTCAAAATATTTTTAAAAAGAGTCAAAAAGCTATAAGAACACAGTCTCTGTGCCCAGGCTTATGATCTGAATGAGATAAAAAACAAAAAGAGTGGGGGGAAAAGCAAACCAGGGCATTTGTTTCTGTACAGGTTCCAATAACCGGCAATCAACAACAGAGAATTGTTCAAGAAGAAAAGGACTCAAAAATTGGTGCTCGCTGTGTATTTTGCATGTTTTTGGAAGAGGTGCTACCTCAAGGGGTGAGAAATGTCTGTCATACCACATGATTTTCTTCACCTACAAAACTTGAATTTTGTATGCTTTGTTTTGTTATTGGTCAGGCTTTATTTGCACATATGATTGCTGATGACATGGCTATCTGAAGAACTCCTAACCATTAATTTCAGCTCAGGCAATGGGAATTCCCCAGAACATCTAATTTTATCCTTAACTGAGCCAATGGACTGGCCTTGCTCATCACCTTCTGCCATAGTTGCTTCTATCAAGTGACAGGTGGCAGAGTAAGTAGCCTAGTAGAGTGGGCTTTTTGGAAAAGTTGCTGAGAGCCCTCTTTCCAATTATTCCCTCTGCCACATCCCAATGCCGTGGCTGTGGCAAGCCATTCTTTCATCTCTGTTCTCCATGTTTTGTATTTACTGGAACATGAAACATAATCCTATGACATTTTCATGTAGCAGAGTTGAGTGACATATTACCAATTAACCTTGAATGAAATGGGTGTATGGGCAGAGACTTAAGGATGTGGAATTATGAGTATGTCTTTGTTGTTGTTGCTAGACTGTACATACATATATAGATGCTAACCAGCGCCCATGCATAAGCATACCCACACATGTCAGACCTCCACCCTTACAGACCAACCTAAAGGCAGACCTACGGGCCAAATCACACAAACCTGTTTTCTGACTACAGCTGACAAAAGTTTTTTAGGCTCGTTGTCATAATTGACAACATCCCAGTAAAGGGTTAATACCAGAATGAAATCAGACAATCATTCAAAAAGATCTTGCTTTAATACTGGGCTGAAAACAACAGAATGACATTTAACAGGGATAAGTATAAAGTGCAAAGTTCCTCACCTAGGGAAAAAACAAACAAACACACAGTTACAAGATGGTGGATACTTGGCGCAGTAATACCACAAGTGAAAAGGATCTTGGAATTGTTGTAGATTAACAGTGTAATGTAGCTACAAAGAGGCAAATGTGACTTTAGGATGCATTAAGAGAAGTACAGTCTTCAAATCCCAAGTCCTTCTCTGTTCAGCACTGGTTAGGCCTAGAGTACTGTCTAGTTCTGGATTTCACATTTTAAGAAGGATGTCAAGAAACTGGAACAAGTTCAAAGGAGGGCAACAAGGATTATCAGGGGACTGGAAACCAAGCCCTCTGACTGAAAGAACTGGGCATGTTTAGCCTTGAGAAAAGAAGACAGAAGGTAGATACGATAGCACTTTTCAAACACTTGAAAGGTAGTGATACAGAAGAGGGGCAGGATCTGTCCTCAATAGAGATGGGGGTATTTGTATTCATATACGAATACAAATACCCCTGCAGAAGTGGAGATAATGAGGGCCTGGCCCCAGGGGGCCAGATGGTCCACTCACTGATCAGCTAATGGTGCAGGGTCCACGCTGCCATCCTTTTGCTCTGGAGATCATGATCGCTGAACCACTCCTGGCAGGAGGTGGGATGACAAGCCTCTCTGCCAGGTCAAAGAGTGGCTCAGTGATCACAATCTCTGGAGTTATAGGATGGCAGCGCATTAGCTCATCAGCGAATGGACCCTCGTTATCTCCACCTGTGCAGGGATATTCGTATTCGAATACGAATACCCCCATCCCTAGTCCTCAATCATCCCAGAGTGCAGAACACGTAATAATGGGCTCAAGATACAGGAAGCCAGATTTAGGCTGAATATCAAGAAAAATGTCTTAAGTATTAGAACAGTATGATAATGAAATTGATTACCTGCGCTCCAATGCTGGAGGCATTCAAGAGAAAATTGGACAACCATATCTCAGATCTGCTTTGATTTGGATTCCTGATTGGAGCAGAAGGTTGAACTTGATGGCCTTATAGGCCCCTTGCAGCTCAGTTATTCTATGATTCTAATCATCATCAGTGTAATGGTAACAGTCATATTCTATCAATTATTCTGAGCTACCTGCATATCTGGTTGACAGAGGCTCAGAGTGGATGAGACCTCAAGGTAAGAAACATCTAAAATTATGAGAAATCATCAAAGAGGGATGCTTCTATGGAACAAGTGCTCTTTGACTGAAGTTATTGATTACAGATCATGAACATGACATGAAACCTGTGAGTGTTCAATTAATTCAGACAAAAGGAGAAAAGATAATAAAGGAACATCAGTACTTCATAATTTTTTATCTGTCTAGTGCAAGAGCTGAGGGAGATAGTTTTGTGGAAGGATGAACATCATGCTGGTTCATCCCAGACAGACTGATGATGTCCCATCTCAGCTTCAGCTGCAAACCTGTGCTAACCAACACTTATTTAACAAACCTGAAAAACACCCTCACTCTCATTGGGTCAATTTAGACAAGTCCCCTTAAGGACTATGTAAGGACTATGTAAGATTGCTCCTGCTCTGTGTCTCAAAGGAGAACACATCTTCCTCATAATTTTGAGAAATCAGCGCTTTCTTGGATTGAATCTCACATAAGGATTCTCCACTTTTTCCTTCAGGCTCACTACGGAACGACTTTCATTGCCCATGAGGGTTTCTTTGGTTAAGTGTTTCATGACAGTTGGTTATATAACATGTTTCCAATGTGAAGGACCTCTAAATGTAGATCTGCCTCTGAAGTGTATTCTCTTAAAGTGAATGAATCACAGCCTCTTTTCTCCATCTTCACCTGTCTTCATAGCTTGCGGAGATTCTACGGAATCTAACAGCACGCAATTATCACACCCATCACCAGAAATGCAGTCATCTTAGCAATAGAATAATGGAGTATGGCAGCCATTTGACAGGAGAAAAATGGAGGGAGAGAAAGAGCGATCATTTGAAGTGATATGATTAAAGTGTTTGTATTAGAGGAGGACAATTAAACTGAGTTGGATTTGGTCAGGACATCCACTGTAATGCTCTTTTGCTTCTAAGCACCCTGGCACTTAATGAGCAGAAATAGGCATGACTCAGGCTTTCATCTGAAATACGTTCATGTCCTGTAAGGCAAGCTTTGAAAGTGGAGACAGAAATAACCTTTAGCAAGTTTTGTTTCTCAGTCTATAAAGCACAGTGGGAGAGCAGGGAGTAGGGGCCAGCGGGGTTGGCAATCCTTAGACTTCTATTGTGTGTGCCACACAAGTAATTGAAGAGCTGTGGGTGGCATTTTGATGCTATTGTTTTACTGAAAAGTACAAAGGCAACTTGGAGCTCTCACTGATGCGCATGCAGACTCTTATCAATGCTTTGCCTCAGACTCTCACAGCAGTACTGGACAGCTTTGCCCTGTGTGCTGTTAAGGGTGTGAAAATATATCACTCTTGCTCTGCTTACATATCTCAGAATCCCATTGTGCATTTTCATTCTGTTTAGGGTTGCGTACCTTTAAAAATTCATGAAAATTCATGCATGTATGAGTGCATGTTCACCCCCCCATGTGATTTTTTTTGGATATGCCTTTTTTTTTCTTCCGTAAATCTTAAAGGTGTGCACAGGATTGTTAAAGATGCATAAGCATATGCATTGTGCAGAGAAGGTGAATCAAGAGACGTTTTTCAAAGATCTTTCAGAGGAAAGCCTAGATAATGGCTCTCATCTTCAACCACTACATGGTTGGGTATTGGACCAAAGGCAGCCATTTCTAAGCTGCACTCATCTGCTGAAATGGAATAACTGTATTTGCACCGTGCATAGTTAAGCTACGGAATTCACTGCTGCAGGAAGTAAAGGCAGTTACCAACTTGATTAGCTTTGAACAAGGGATAAGACAAATACATGCAAGTCAAAACTAGTCATGATAGTTCTATTATCTCTGACAGCCAGCAGTTGCATGATTTCTCTAAACTAGTTAGTAACGAAGATGAGCGGAAGGGGGCAGCTGCAGGCAAATCCTGTTTCTGTGCTTCCCATAGGGAACTGGTTGGCCTGTGCGTGCACAGAATGAACATTTGACCATTGCAATGCTTGGTATTGGACAGAAGCTATAGGCAGTGAAACAGGGCTGTGTCCTCGCACCAACACTTTTTGGGATCTTTTTTGCTGTCATGCTGAAGCATGCCTTTGGAACTGCAACAGAAGGTGTCTATCTCCGGACTAGATCAGATGGAAAGCTCTTTAATCTCTCTAGATTGAGAGCAAAGACCAAAGTCCAGCTGAAATGCATGAGGGACTTCCTCTTTGCAGACGATGCAGCCATTGTTGCCCACTCTGCTGAAGACCTCCAACAACTTATGAACCGTTTCAGCAAGGCCTGCCAAGACTTTGGACTAACAATCAGCCTGAAGAAAACACAAGTCATGGGCCAGGGTGTGGACTCACCTCCCTCTATTACCATCTCCACACAAGAATTGGAGGTTGTTCATGACTTTGTGTACCTTGGCTCAACCATCTCTGACACCCTCTCTCTAGATGTCGAGCTGGATAAACGCATTGGGAAAGCAGCCACCATGTTCTCTAGACTCACAAAGAGAGTATGGCTCAATAAAAAACTGACAACACATACCAAGATCCAGGTCTATAGAGCCTGTGTCCTGAGCACACTCCTGTACTGCAGCGAGTCCTGGACCCTTTGTGCCCGGCAGGAGAGGAAGCTGAACACCTTCCATATGCGTTGCCTACGACGGATTTTTGGTATCACCTGGCAGGACAGAGTTCCAAATAGAGTAGTCCTAGAATGAGCTGGAATTTTCAGCATGCATACATTACTGAAACAGCGACGTCTACGCTGGCTTGGGCACGCTGTGAGAATGGCTGATGGTCGGATTCCAAAGGATCTCCTATATGGAGAATTAGTGCAGGGAAATCGCCCCAGAGGGAGACCACAGCTGCGATACAAGGATATCTACAAGCGGGATCTGAAGGCCTTAGGAATAGACCTCAACAGATGGGAAACTCTGACATCTGATCGTTCAGCCTGGAGGCAGGCAGTGCATCATGGCCTCTCCCAATTTGAAGAGACCCTTGTCCAGCAGGCTGAGGCAAAGAGGAAGTCACAAAGGAAGCAAAACCAGGGAGCTGGACAGGGGACAGATTGGATTTGTCTCCAGTGTGGAAGGGATTGTCACTCTCGAATTGGCCTCCTCAGCCACACTAGACGCTGTTCCAAGTCCTCCATACAGAGCACGATACCATAGTCTTTTGAGACTGAAGGATGCCTACTACTATAGGCAGCCATTGCTAACCTTGTAGACCAAGCACTTTCTGCAGCTGTATTCCTCTCTTCAAAGAAATCATTACATCTTATATCCAACAGTAGATGATTAACAGAAGGAAAATCCAGAAAAAAATGCTGCATGAACAACCTCTTTCCATTGAAGTGGGGCAACATCACCAGTGTTAACGAGCGCAAGAGATTCTTCCATACACTTTTGTTGGTTTCATTTTCTTAATGAAGTGTTCTAAAATTTCTACTTTCCACAAAGTGTCCTTGAGAAAAGTATCACTGAGTTTAGCATTTAGAACTAGGTCCCTTCCTGAAACAGCTGGACTTGGGGAAGAGAAGAGTACATGAAAGCCCACCAGAAGACCACAGATGTTTGAGTTCTTTCTGCTTTTGCTTTTGTTTGCTGTTGACAAGGTTAGACTCCTCTACTGTCATCTTTAAGGGCAAAGGGTATGGAGCCTGGAACCATCCTCCTGGTTTTATTTGCCCAAAATGACAGGAGTGAGGAAAAGATAAACTAAGACCTGACAGAGTATCATGAAAGGAAGAAAGCCCAAGAGAGAGAAGTGACAGTGAAATATAATGTAGCAGAAACACAACTGTCATCTTTATAGAATTGGGGAAAAAAGTTTCTCTGTAGATTTTTAAAAGTCTGTTGTTTCCATTTTAGATAACAAGCATCCTGACCTATGAAAAGCACTTACCTATGTTCCAGAAAATGTGTTGGTTAGGATCCAGCTTTGCCAAATCGGCAAGACTGGATTAACAGCCAACAGCACATAAATACTGAATTCTTAAGACATAAACAAGCATGTCGGTTCATTATTTCTTTATTTATTATTATTTATTTCATTTATTCAGTATGTTTATGGCATGAAGTCTTAGGGATGGATTCAGTATAAGCAATTCAAAACATATTAAAGTAGCTTGAAATCTATAAAGCAATTGAAGTAATTTAAAATTCACCCTTCCGAACACTTCTTGTTAAGAATCCAAAGTAGCAGTATATCACCACTTATTATCAGGGATGTTCGCAAGTCTGAGTCCAAAGCCCCAAACAAAAGCCCCCTACTTTGTATATATGTTGATGTGTTCTCAAGTGGCGGTGACAGGCAAAGAAAGAGATCTTGGCATTGTGATGGAAAGAAAGTCAGAATACAAGATGGCTGTAGCTTCATGTCCTTTTGCATATTTAGTTAATGATTTTCATATTTTTTCAGATCATACATTAGAATATCCCGAGTTAACTAGTTTTTGAGAGACAGAAGAGTATCACTATCCAACTGTATTGCCATTTTTAATGTGAGAGAAAAAACAACATTGACAGATATATCCATTCAGATCAAGGCTTTGTACACTTAACTCTTGAAAATCTTAGGTTTGAGTAAGTCCCATGAAGCACAGTTGATAAGCAGGCAAAGGACTGCACTATTAGTGACTTCCTATTATGGATTTTCTGCATAAATTCAAAACTTTGCATCTGTTTGATGGCTAGTGTGTCTTAACAAATGTCATTTAGACTGTGCCCTAAAAGAATCCTTATTAGTAAATGATGCAGATGAGATGAAAAGACAGATGCTAACCTAATGGGTACTTGGTGAGAACGGCAGATTCAGATCAAGAGATCACTACTTTTCACAGCAAGCGAAGGACCAAAAAGGCTAGTACAAAACCTCAGTGCCACCAACCTTTAGCTGACTTTGAATGTTGTGTTAATGGCACATTACTGCTAAATTGCTGTTTGATCCCTCTTGAAAGGAAGGTATGAGCTGTCTAAAGTCAAGTGCCTTGAGGCTGAAAGAATAAAGGAACGCGGAATGTCCTGCATGTAGGTAGTCAGCATATGGCCTACAGATATTCTTGGACTAGTTGAGACTAATTATCCAGGCCTGTGCTATTTGTAAACTGCCACTCATGTATCATTGCATTATACAGTCCAGTCACAGCTAGAACTGGACCTCTGGGCCAAAGTCTGGAGTGCTGCAGCTGAGAATAATATGGAAATGACCACCCAGATGTTAACAATGCAGCAGTGCTTCATTTGCCAGTGGTTGTGGATAGTAAGCTTGGTGGGATTTCTTAGCTTTCTTTAAGTGGCCACTGATGAAAGTGTTGCCCTTAGGTCACTTCTACCCTCTTGAAGGGCAGTGGCACAGTGGTTAAATTGCAGTACTGTACTGAAGACTCTGCTCACTATGGTAGCTTCTTGTCCACAATACATATTACACATCAGGACAATCAAGTGCTAAGGCACACTTGTTTCTTTTACAACAACCCATAGTCTTCATGGTCCACACAGTCAAAGGCTTTGCTGTAGTCTATAAAGTATAGATTAATCTTCTTCTGAAATTCTTTGGTGTGTTCCAGAAAACAGTGGATATTTGCAATCTGATCTCTAGTGCCTCTTCCTTTTTGGAATCCAGCTTGGACATCAGGCATTTGTTGCTCCATATAAGGTAAAAGCCTTTGTTGCAATAACTTGAGCATCACTTTGGTTGCATGGGAAATTAAAAAGATGGTCCTATAGTTATTGTACTCTCTGTCATCTCCTTTCTTGAGCATTGGAATGAATATTGAGCATTTCCAGTCTGTGGGCCATTGTTTTCTTTTTCATATTTGTTGGACTGTTCTTTTTAGAATTTTGACAGATTCAGTCTTTGTAGCTTGAAATAGTTATATCAGTATTCCATCTACACCTGGTTATTTATTTCTTCCTAGTGCTTTCAGAACAGCTTTCCCTTCACTTTACGGAAATATAGGTTCTTCATCATAGGTTTCTTCTTTAAAGGAGTCTGTCATCCTTTTATCTTTCTTGCATTGGTCTTCGATGTACTGTTCTCACTTTCTATTTTTTTTCTCCTGGTCAGATAGTGTGCTTCCCTGTTGGTCATTCTGCATTCCTAATCTAGGCTTAAATTTCCCTTTATTTCTTGAATCTTCTATGACATCTCTTGCTGTTCCCCCTGCTTCTTTTTCGCCTCTATTTCCTTGCTCTGGTTGTTGTAATAGTTCTCTTTGTCTCTACATAAGGGTTATGGGATTGAAATCCCAAGCATCTGGAGGGCCAGAGATTCTCCACTCCTCAGTTATAACAAGATGCTGCTGTACAGCAGGTCTATATATCATAATTGTTGTGAATGGCTGACATCTAATAATTATTGACAGAACCTTTGGCACTCAGGTTTTTAAAGTAAGGTATTGCTTTAGTAGCAAAGAATTTAAGATTAACAAAGGGAGGCTGGCAAAAAAGGAAGAAAATCAGTCTGAGAAATCTTGCAAACAAAGTCTAGTATCGTGATTAATGACTTGCTATAGAGCCAACAGAATGTAATATTGGAGTGTGAAGTGCTTTCTTTCTTCTTTTGTACGGAATAAGCAAGTTTTGTAGTTCAAACATGTGGCGGTTACTATAGTCATCAAAAATGTTTTTAATGTTGAAGGTCATCTACTTTTCTGCCTTAACGGGATGCAAAACTGTTCAGCTTGCAGATTGATGTCCCTGGACTGAAGCCTTTGAGTGATTTGTTGTTATTTGGTCGCTAAGTTGTGTACGACTCTTCGTGACCCCATGGACCAGAGCATGCCAGGCCCTCCTGTCTTCCACTGCCTCCCAGAGTTGGGTCAAATTCAGTCCGTAGCTTTGGTGACACTGTCCAACCATCTTGTCCTCTGTCGTCCCCTTCTCCTCTTGCCTTCCCAACATCAGGGTCTTTTCCAGGGAGTATTTTCTGCTCATGAGATGGCCAAAGTATTGAATCCTCAGTTTCAGGATCTGTCCTTCCAGTGAGCACTCAGGGTTGATTTCCTTCAGAATGGATAGATTTGTTCTCCTTGCAGTCCAGGGAACTCTCAAGAGTCTCCTCCAGCACCACAATTCAAAAGCATCAATTCTTTGGCCAGCCTTCTTTATGGTCCAGCTCTCACTTCCGTACATCGCTACTGGAAAAACCATAGCTTTGGCTATGCGGACCTTTGTTGGCAAGGTGATGTCTCTGCTTTTTAAAATGCTCCCAAGAAGCAGGCAACTTTTAATTTCATGGCTGCTGTCCCCATCTGCAGTGATCATAGAGCCCAAGAAAGCAAAATCTGTCACTGCCTCCATATCTGGATAATACAGGACGTGATGATCCAAGGGTGTCGCTAGCATAAAATGTCTTATGTTTTGTAATGAGGTCTTCAATATTCAGTTGTTTGGTAGATATTTTCAAAATCAGCTACTTTGTATATGCATATATGGAATCACAAAGAAGTATCTCCATGCACTTAGTGAATATCTGGAGGCTGCTGTGGAACTGTGCAGGTTAGTCCCACCACCCCTAGGACCTCACACCGTGTCCACAGTGGATTGCGCTTGTGAGAAGGACTTGAATTCCAAGGCACCTACATACAGTATGTGGGGAGCTTTTGCACTTGAGGAGGGACCTTGACAAGGCAAGGCTACTCCTTGCATGTTGGAGCCTTCCATATATCTGTATTCCCCCTGAGGCATGCAAGACATTAGGAGTGGAGAATGGAAGAAATATTGACTAGGAAATGCCTTTAGGAGACTAATCTGGTAGAAAGGATTTAAGAATGTGCATCTTTTAAAAACAAAACAAAACAAACAAAGAAACTACGGTGGGCCATATTTTCAATGTGCAGGTAGCTTGTTCCCTCTTCCTTAAATTAGGCAGTTGTCTTTCTTAATCGAATCCATCCAGTGCTTCTCAGGAAGTTAACAAAATCCACTGACAATTGATAAGGACTAGAGATGGGCATGAACAGTTCATGTTCAGTTTGTGCTGGTTTGTTTAGCAGCTGAAGAGGTGTTTAGGGCTCCAAAGCCCTTGGGGCAGGGAAACCAAGCTGTTACCTCCAAGTGAATACCCGCAGAGGAGGAAGGGCTTTGAAGCACTGAACATCTGTTCGGCTGCTAAATGAAATCGCAGAAACCGCTGAATCGGTGGTTCATGTCCATCTGTAATAAGGACTCTTTAAACGTGTTGCGTCTTTGCCAGTATTATAATTGCAGCCTGCAGAGGACGCTGGGAGACATGCTGTTCAGTTCTAGGCAGCTTGTGTAGGTATTTCTCAATGTACGACAAAATGAAAAACAAAAGACAAAAATCAATTTCCTTAAAATATACAAAGCGTAAATGTCCTGCTTTGACCTTCCACCCCAATTAGTTCACTTCTGAACTACCAAAATGGCCCTGCTGAAATTTTGTTACTCAGCTATCTTGCAATTAATAGGACTTGACTTTTTGTCACCCCTGTTCATGATAAGGTCCAAATCTCTTTGGCTGGTAGATGGAAGGTGTAAAATGTTTGTCCTATGCTGATCTTCTTTGAACCATGATTGCTATTCTTAGTGGTCACTTTCTCCCTACTCACATTTCCTGGTTTGCCCCTCTCTAGGAGAAGACAGAGCAAACATTTTGCCTTTGTTCCTGAGAAGTGAGGAGACAGCTATGGCTGTGGGAGTGACAACATAGCAAGAAAAACATGAATGGATTGGCTATGAAGTCATATCTGGGAGTTGAATTTCTCAGAGTGAATTCACTTTAGTTGACCACACAGTAATTAGTAGAGAGAGAAGGAAGATAACAAACCTTGTTTGCAGCTTGTTAAGTTAGCTCTACTGTATCTGTGCTTCTTGAATATCCGGACAACCACAGCACAGATACAGTAGAGCTAATTGTGAAGAAATGCCAATTACCAATTTCCTCTTCTGTCTGTCTGCTGACTCCAGTGTAGTCAGCTGAAGTAAATTAACCTAGGGAAACCTGACTTCCTGGGTGCAAATTCACACCAGTTTTCTCCTTGCTCTCTGCTGACTCCTCATCTCTCTCTCTCTCTCTCTCTCTCTCTCTCTCTCTCTCTCTCTCTCTCTCTCTGCTTGGTCTCCTAAATGCCCCAGCGCAATGGCACTACACCTTAAAAAAAGAAAAAAAAAACAGAATTGGAAGGCAAAGAGGAACCAGGCAGGCCCAGGTTTGGAATCAGGTATGGGAGGAAGGAGATTCAGACATCATCCAGTTTCCCATCTGAATGGGCCCACTGCCTTGCCTCACTGCTGATATAATTGTGTGGAGTGGCTTGAAACAGAATGGCTACAAAACCCTCCATGGAAAGATCCAACTGAGATCCATCCACACAAGGATCACACCACCTCAGCTGATATAAAAGCATGTATGGGGGGGGGGAGAAGCCCTAGAATTGAAGATAAACAGTTAGACTGGATGGAAAGATTCTGGGCTGATTTGGTTTCACCTATACTATCTGTATTCAACAGAAAATAATATGATTCTGACTGTCCCAATCCTGGTGCAATTCCTGCATTACAGTGGGGTCTTGACTTAAGAACGGCTTGAGTTAATAACATTTTGACTTAAGAACCACTCTCATAGGAAAATATTGACTTGACTTAAATACTTAGATTTGAGTTAAGAACTGAAAAAAAAAAACCACGTGGGAGGCAGGGAAAGTGCAAAATGTGAACTTTCAGTTAACTGTTGGCCAGTGAAAAGGGTGCCTGTCTGCTTCCTCACTCCTCCCAGCGTTTAGAGAGTGGATTGGGAGACAGTCTTCAGACTGCCTGGCACTGGACTGCCTGGACTGTATTTTCCCTGCCTTCCCTGAACCTTTCTTGACCTAAGAAAAAAAGAAACAAAATATCCCCCTCTAGTGGTCAAAGGCGGAATAGCAGCTTCCCATTCGTTTCTATGGACGGAAAAGAGCAGATACGGATCAAATGGTTTTCAATGCATTCCTATGGGAAATGCAGATTTGACTTGAGAACTTTTTGACTTGAGAACCGCCTTCCAATACGGATTAAGTTCTCAAGTCAAGACCCCACTGTATTTGCTGATGTAGTTGCCCCTTAAATTAGCTAGACCTGGTATTCCTTTTATTTTTTTCTTTTTCAATGTTTTTATTTAAAAATTATGAACTTCCTGCTTTCCTGCCTTCCTTTGAATAGGAGGTGATTTCTTTCCAATGGCAAAATGTCTTCCGCTTATGATTTGGATTTTCAGGGACTGAATCCATAAACTAACAAGGTTTGTCAAGGTTTGTCATCGCTTTCCTCCCAAGAAGCAGGCTTCTTTTAATTTTGGGGCTGCTGTCACCATCTTCAGTGATTTCGATATTGCCCATCTGGTGATTTCCATGTGTGGAGTCGCCTCTTGTGTTGTTGGAAAAGAGTGTTTGTGATGACCAGCTTGTTCTCTTGACAAAACTCTATTAGCCTTTGCCCTGCTTCGTTCTTAACTCCAAGGCCAAACTTTCCTGTTGTTCCTTTTATCAGAGGTGAAAGGAAAATCCGATGCTAGACAACACATACAATTGGAAGATGGGACATGAGAAGTATGAATCGGAAAACCATAAGGCAAGTAATAGAACATGTAAATCATTGCAGTGCTTGGTGTCAGTGAACTAAGGAGGAATGGAATGGGACATTTTCTGTCAGACAACTCCAGAGAGTTTTACTCTGGAAATGTAAAACTCAGCAGAAACAGAGTGGCTCTTATACTGAGGCAATATGTAGCACAGTTATTTATTTATTTATGTATTTATTTATTTAGTTATTTTTCCACTTCTATCCTGCCCTTTAGAGTTATTATTCTTTAGGTGGTTTATAGCTTTCAATAAAATTATACAATTAAAAACACCACATAATGAATATTATAAAAATACAGTAAAGTACAATAACCCTGTTGCTAGCTAAAAGTAGGAACCTATAATGGAAGGTCTGAACAAATATTATCAATCAGGCTTCTGGGAAAACCCATCGGGATCTACGTATGGAGCTTTTACTACCTATTATCTGTAAATATCCTGGGAGATTAGAGGAGGATTACCGTATTTTTCTGTGTATAAGACTATACTTTTGTCTAAAATCTTTAGACTAAAATTGAGTGTCATCTTATACATGGAAGTAAGTGGAGGAGAGACAAAAACAAGTGAAGGGGAAAGCAGGGATCAAAGCAATCCCGCAGTGCTTTGATCCCTTTCCCCTTACACTTGCTAAACCCCACTTAGATTTCTTAATTTTGGATTAGAAAAGTATGGGGCGACTTATACATGGGGGCATCTTATGTACAGATGCTACTCTGTACATAATACCCCTTATGTTATGAGAAAAGTGGCCAAATTTTGTGCTACAGCAGTGGTTATTTGTGTTCAGATTTTGGCAGGTGATTTTAGATGAATAATATAATGCTTTTAATATAACACTGGCTGAAGTTTTACTTATACTAAGGATTTATGATGTTATTACCTGGAAAGTAAGGGTTTTATCATGTTTTAATGGAAATTCTATAATTTTGCCTGATTTTACAAAACTACAATTACATGTATGTATTTTATATTGATTTGGTTTTACTGATCTTTGACCGTAATAAAGTATTCATTCATTCATCAAACCTATACTCCGATTACAGATGCTGAAGAAATTGAAATTGAAAGCTTTTCTGTGAGCATCTGGGAAGATATTGATCACACCAAAACAAAACATACTTACTATCATAGGTGACTGGAATGCACAAGTTAGAAACAAGGCAGAACCAAGTGTTGTTGGAGAATTTGGCCTAGGGGTCCGAAATAAAGCAGGAGAATGACTCATAGAGTTCCATGAAGCTTCATCATCTTCATTTAGTCATTTAGTCGTGTCCGACTCTTCGTAACCCCATGGACCAGAGCACGCCAGGCCCTCCTATCTTCCACTGCCTCCCGGAGTTGTCTCAAATTCATGTTGGTTGCTTCGCAGACACTGTCCAGCCATCTCATCCATGAAGCTAACAGTCTGTTTATCGCACATAGATGCTTCAAGCAACCAAACAGATGATCGTACACATGGACCTCACCAGATGGCCAACAGAGAGATCAAATAGACTACGTATTTGGAAGCAAGAGATCTTTTCCAGAAGATCCAAGAAATAAATGGAGATTGAAATCTAGATTGGCAATGCTGAATGACCAACAGGAAAGCTCACCTCTTTTAGGTATATTTCTGATACATACCTCTTTACATTTTTGTTCATTAGAATGCTCCTTATGCATCCAGTCCATTTCCCATTTTCATTTTTTCATATGAATAAGTGTGACTGTGCCTTCAGAACATTAGTCTAGAGTCCTTTGAAACCATGAATTCTTCCTTCTAACTCCTTCCTTATTGTCTTTTCCTATCCAGTGAAGGATTCCTATTCCACTATCCCAGTTTATGCTAGCTTAGCAACACTCTTGACCCTGCTACTTGGAATCTTTCTGGCTCTCTCCCTCCCCTGTAGGGTTCAGTTTAAAGCCCTCTTGACCAAGGTTGTAAAACTCCGAGGAAACACCGTCTTCCCAACCCCTGTGTTCCTTGCAATTAAGAATTGTAATAGCTAAGGAGGCAAAAAAATCCAACACAAACTTTCTTGATCTGTTCTTCTGGAACAAGCTTCCTACACCCTCATCTGTTTTCAGGAAGCTAATTGAGGCTGAATTATACAAAGCTGCCTCCTTCTCATGTAAATTAGTCTGCTATGGTCAAATGGGTTTTATTTGTGAATTTGTTTTTTAAAAAAACCTCAAGCTAGTGACAAGGTATAATTATATTTTGTTGTATTTTTATTACATTGTATTTTTATCATTTTATTGCATATTGTAAACCACCCAGAGAGTGGCAACACTATTCTAAGGAAATGGAGATAGATATATAGATAGACAGGAAAATTAATTAATTAATTAATTAATTAATTAATTAATTAATTAATTAATTAATTAATTAATTAATTAATTAATTAAATAAATAAATAAATAAATAAATAAATAAATAAATAAATAAATAAATAAATAAGGAAGGAAGGAAGGAAGGAAGGAAGGAAGGAAGGAAGGAAGGAAGGAAGATTGATTGATTGATTGATGGGTGGGTGGGTGGGTGGGTGGGTGGGTTGGTGGGTTGGTGGGTGGGTTGGTGGGTGGGTGGGTTGGTGGGTGGGTTGGTGGGTGGGTTGGTTGGTTGGTTGGTTGGTGGGTGGGTGGGTGGGTTGGTGGGTTGGTGGGTTGGTGGGTGGGTTGGTGGGTTGGTGGGTGGGTTGGTTGGTGGGTGGGTGGGTGGGTGGGTTGGTTGGTTGGTTGGTTGGTTGGTTGGTTGGTTGGGTGGGTGGGTGGTTGGTTGGTTGGTTGGTTGGTTGGGTGGTTGGGTGGGTGGGTGGGTGGGCCCAGCCACCTATTTACAGACTAAGGCTTATTCTTTCAGCCACTAATTGACCATTTAAGACAATGCTATGTAACTTTTTTAATGGCTTTGTTTTAAATTGTATTTAATTCTGTTGGGTTTTCAGGTTACTTGCATTTTAAAGGTTTTATCTGTACTTGCCCCCCATACCTATGTTAAAGCTTGCTTTGAGTCCCAATTTAGGAGAAAGGTGTGATATCTACCTACCAGTCCATCTCCTCATATATAAATTTCTGCATGAAATAACAACAGAAGACAAAGCAGCATTGTGTTGGATTATGGTATCACGTAGGAGACATTCCTTTGTGAATAAAACAGGACAAAGATAAAATTTAAACAACAACACCCTGTGATTTACAAAAAAACCCCACACACATTATGCATCTAAATGTGAACAAAGTTATCTTTGCTTCACAGGAGTCAGATGACAATGTCACTGCCATCTGCTCCTCATTTCTGGTTTTCATCCTGATCCCTTCCTTACTCAGCTTTGCCTGCATATGCTGCCAAGCCAAGCCAAACTGAGCTCAACCCCCATTCTGCTTCAGCTCAGCAATCTTACTGTCTTTAATTGCTGATGCTACGGTGAGATATTCTTCTTACATGTTGGAACATTTGCCGGGAGGGGGAGATCCTGAAAAGGGCTTTGGCTTATCACCAACCCTGATGCGCTTATGTGCTTGTACAGCTTATTTTAACATGCTAGGACAGTTACTTGATAGTGGTGTGGAAAACAAATTAGGTAACCGAGGCAGCCCATCGCCTGAACTCACTCTAACTTAATGGATGAGATGCTTCTCCTTCTTGGACTATGAAACACCAATGAGTGGTAAGGCTTACTTAGGAAGTGACGGATGAAGGTGTAGAGAGAATTCAGGAATAAACTGATGGATGACGCAAACACAGGGAGGGATGGTTAACACTTCAGGAGAAAGGGCAATGACTTTGTTAGAGAAAAAGCTCTGAAGATTGCGGTTGACTAGAAGCAAACACGACTCAGCCATATGATAGAGCTGCAAACGACGCTGATGGCATTTCAGGCTGCATTTATAGAGTGGTTTCCAGTTCAGAAGAAATAACTGCTGTACTTTATGCTGCACTGGTCAAACCTCCTGTGGAGGATGGTGCCTAGATCTGGGCACCACACTTGAGGAAGGGGTCTGGAGGAAGGTGGCTCTCTGCTGCCTTGAGTTCCTTCCCTGGGCAAAAAGTGAGATACCCTCCCAAAAAATGGCTAACAATGTGGGAAACAGATCCTATGCAGAAAAGTTGAAGGCACTGCATTTGTTTAGCTGACCTAAGGGAAGACTGTGCAGGGACATGGCAGAGATGGCCAAAGTTACTTTATAGACCCCATTTCCCAGAATACCCCACTGTGTGTGGCTGCTGGCCATGTCAGCTCAAGCTGTAGTCCAAAAAAGCAACATCTCCCATCTCTGAGACATATGGTAGCATTCTTCACACGTTGGTAATGATGTCATGACTTGATCTCTGCTGCCCTAAAGGGCAGGGCAGGGACTCAAGGTAGCCAAGAGCCATCTTCCTGCAGATCCCTTCCTCAAGGGCCAGAATAGATCTGAAGGGATTACATTAAAAGGAGTTAGTTGCGGAGTGAATAAGCATTTATTGGCAATGCTCAATGTCTGGTTTTCATGCATCAAGGAAGGGTTGGAATCGATGGCTTAGGAGATCCTTTGGGCGGCTGTCTTTGATCATAAGGAGGAAAGAGTCTTCTAGATGACCTTTGAGCATCTTATCCAGTGTTGTCAAAAAAGACAGTTGGTTACTCTTAAGAGTTTTTACAACCTCACAGTCTGGCTATGGTTTGAGTGATTGGGAGGGACGTTTCTAGGCTAGGCTGACTGTTAATCTATCAAGAATGAACTCCTCATTCCCTCCCACCTCTGAATTAAACAGAACCTCACTTCTCTCCTGAACTCCTTTCCCTCTCTTTAGTCTGTTGGAAGTAGTGTTGTTTGTTAGTTTGCTGTGGCCTCTTCACAACTGTAAGCAATGAAATGTTTTTATTCTTTCTCCAACAAACATTTCAGAGTTAGTTATTGAGACTGTAAGTGTCAGTTAATGAGAAAGTGTTAGACTATCTAGGGGACTTGAAGCTATTTTCCTCTGCAACAAGGAATTTTACCAGAAATTCAAAACTCTGCGATAGTTTGTGACCTGAGCCAGTTTGTGGGTTTCAAATCTAAAGCTCTGGGAATGCCCTCCTCCTTTTAGCCACAAGCTGCCTATGCATTGATAGGTAGCTGTTTGGGAGGTCAGAGTTTTTCTAACCCACCTTCAGGTGTGGGGATTCAAACCTGAGACTTTGGCATGTGACATATGCTCTTGATCACTGAGCTATGGCACCACACTTTCCAACATCATACTTCTATGAACCAGTTTATTTCTGGTCTGTGTCTCTATGAATCTGTTCTGTGGTGACAATAAGG
Source organism: Pogona vitticeps (assembly GCF_051106095.1). Classification (NCBI taxonomy): domain Eukaryota; kingdom Metazoa; phylum Chordata; class Lepidosauria; order Squamata; family Agamidae; genus Pogona; species Pogona vitticeps. Next base: position 52,491,572 of record NC_135784.1, on the reverse strand, counting down.
ATTGGATGTTAAATTAACTTCTGAGAGCAGATAGCACCCATATAAACCAACAAGCAGAGTATTTAAAATTCAGTATAAATATTGAAATATGATGGAAGCACAGTTTAGTATCCCGTAACTTTTTATGCTGGAAAGTTTTACTTCTCATATGGGAAACTTGTCTCATGATGACACTTGTAAAAATAAAAACAATATAATCCTATATATCTACTCATAAGCAAGCTACACTGGACCCAGGGGAACGTTTTTCCAATCACTGCAAAAAAACTGGACCGTATTTAGACTGTCACATTATTCTTTGTTGTTCTCTTAGGTTTCTGTAAGTTATAATGACTGCTGAGAATAAGCTGAGAGAACTAATGATGCAAAAGCATTTAGAGTCTTCCACATGCCAGTTAAATGAACAAGAGCTAAAAAAAATATTAACATTTGATTTTGCTATACTTTACTACTGCAGCTATGTGAGATGAACACCATATGGTGATGGGACCTTCTCCAATGGTTGCTGTTTGTACATCTGTGCTGGAAGTGCTGATTGTGGAGTAAGCGAAGTAAATTTTGCTGCTTATATTCCTCCTCATAGTATTTAAAGCATTCTCTGGGCGGTTTACAATTATGCAGGCTACACATTCCCCCCCCCCAGCAAGCTGGGTACTCATTTCACCGACCTTGGAAGGATGGAAGGCTGAGTCAACCTTGAGCCGGCTACCAGGGATTGAACCCCAGGTCGTGAGCACAGTTTTGACAGCAATACTGCAGTTTAACCACTGCACCACAAGAAGCCTCAGCAGTGGAAAAGCACCCGGGAGGTTTCTGAAAGTGGCGCTTTGCAGGGGTGGGGGGGGCAGGCCTGCCCCTGCCACCCCCACCCCCACCCACCCCGGCAGCAAAGCCCCACTGGCAGAGGCTTCCGCGGGTGCATTTCCACTGCCTGTTTACCTGCTGGGAAAGCCCGGAGAAGCCTTTGACACCTTGCGCCGATCAGCTGTGAGGCGGGGAGGGGAGGCGGGAGTGGACCATCTTGTGAAGCAGGGCCATAGGAACAATCATCCTGCGAGGCACCAAAACCCTCGCCGGACCCATTCGTCTAGCGAGTTTTTCATCCAGCGAGGCAATCGTCTTGCGAGGCACCACTGTAATACATTTCAGACCCCCTTTTTGTGGAAATGAAATGGAAGCAAATAATGTTGGAGAATTGCAAGTGGGAGTTGGAAATGAAGCAGAAAGACAACTCATAGAATTTTGTTTGTTTATTGCAAATACATGTTTCAGGCAATTCAATAGACAACAGTACACATAGATGTCACCAGCTGGTCAAGACATCAAATAGATTACATATTTGGAAGCAGAATGTGGAGAACACGTATTCTTTCCAAAACAAGACAGGGAACAGGCTAGATGGATGACTGAGGAATAACACAGCCCAGGAAATGTTAATATTTAAAATGAGAGTAAAGTTGAAGAACAGTAAAACAACTCTATTGCCAAAATAAAATTTAAAATAACATTTCTGGTGATTCTGAAGTTCATTTAAAGAACATATTTGTATCACTAAACTCTGTTGACTGTGAGTCAGAAAAAAATGTAAATTGAAGACAGTGATATTATTAGAGAAGAAGGCAAAAAGACTATTCCTGTAGTCATCAGAAGAGAAAAACCAAGATGGATGACTGAGGAAATACAATAAGTTGTTAAAGATACATGAAAACTACAGGATAACAGAAATGCAGTCAGAAATATAAATGCAATGCGGGGACAAAGAAAACTGTTCCAATAATCAGTTCAAATAAGTAGAAGAGAACAACAGTATAGAAAACTATGGTTTCTTCCACCCACTCAGGGGAATATAAACCAAGATTAGGAACACTGAAATGGCAATAGGGCACTATCTTATCTGATCAGACCGAATAAAGGGAAGATAGAAACAATATACTGAAGAACTATAAGGAAAAGATGCAATGATGACAGATTCCTTTGAAGAAGAAATTTTCAATGAACCTACAGTACTAGAAGGCAAACTGAAAGCTGCTCTCAATTAGAGACATAACATTTTGTTAAAGTTCATAAATTTAACATCTCTTCTCTCAATATAACTGGAAGAAATAAACCACTAGAGTATGTGGGACACCAGTAGAATTATTTCAAGCTATAGATACTGAAACTATCACAATCCTGACAAATATGTAATAGCAAACGAGAAAAGCAAAAAATGACCTACAAACTGGAAATGTTTGATATACATTATATTCCCCAAGAATATAGGGCGGACTGCAATAACTACAGAACTTTTGCACTAACTTCTTATGCACGCAGAGTGATGTTCACACTCCTGTAACTGAGGTTTACTACATAGACAAAAAACAAAACAAAACCCAAAAAGCCAGATTTTCACTTCAGAAAAGGAATAAACCCTCAACATCGTATTGCAAATCTACAATGGTTACCAGAGCATGGCAAGAATTCCGGAAGAAAATCAATATATGCTTTTAATTACAGCAAGGTCTATAACTGTGTGGAACATGGAAAGCTGTTGATCATTTCAAAAGAAATGGTGCACCACAATATTTAATTGTTCTCATGCATAATCAAGGCAAGAGAAGACGTTACTGTTAGGACAGAATATGGAGGAACAGAATGGTTTACCATTGGCAAAAGTGTTTCACAATCTCCCAAGATGTGTCTTCTCACTCTTCGATCTATATGCAGAACGTATATGAAAACCTGGATTCAGTTCAGATGAATGAAAAGTGAAAACTGTGTGAAGAAGCATCAGTAATTTAAGACATGTGGGTAACATGCTATTACTCGTGGACTCATAGTTCAGTGGTTAAACTACTACTGTACTGCACCCCAAACTCTGCTTATGACCAGGGTTCAATCCCAGGTATCTGGCTCAAGGTTCACTCAGCCTTCCATCTTTCTAAGGTCAGTAAATTAAGTAGCCAGCTTGCTGTGGGGGAGGGAGCGAATAGGTAGCCTGCACAATTAAATTGTAAACCTACCCAGAGAGTGCTTTTAGCAGTATGGGCTGATATATAAACAGCACACTTTGCTTTTTTACTGGCAGTAGAAAGCAGCAATTACTTGAAGCAGCTAGTAAGAAAGGTCAAATAATTAAATGCATAATCAGGATTGCAGCTGAAACTTAAGAAGGAAGAAGTAATGACCACAGATGAATGGCATAAGTTTAATATTGAAAATGAAGAAATCTAAATTGGTAAAGATTTTCTGTACCTCAATTTAGTCACCAATCCAAATGGAGACTGCAGCCAAGAAATCGCAAGACTGAGACTTTAAAGGGCACCTATAATGTACTGTAACTAGGAAACATCCTTAAGAGCAAGAATGTGTTGCTAGAGACCAAGATGATTGAAAGTGTTGTATTTCTGATTACCGTGTATGCAAATGAAAGCTGGAGAGTCAAGAAAGCTGACAGGAAAAACAAAGTTTCATTTGAAATATGACATTGGAGATTTATAGATATCATGGATAGTTGGAAGGACAACTGAGTAGGTGCAGCAGATGAAATGTGACAGATTAGTAGCAGGTAGTATTGTGCTAGAGAGGCCAATGGCCAGTTCCATATATTCAAGTGATAGACAGTTAGCTGTTTTCATTAAGCAAAACAAAAGAAGAGTCTTGATGGATCAGACTGGAGGCCTGACTAGTCCAGCATTTTGTTCCCAGTGGCCACAGAGTTCTCTGCAGAAAGCCCATGAGCAGGACCTCAGTGCACTTATTTCAGCACAGATGTTGAGGGGCCCTGCATACGCTTGACGTATTAGAAATGATACATAGCCGTCACCACTACTAATAAAGCAAAGCGTGCTGCTTATATATTGCCCCATAGCACTTCAAGCACTCTGTGGGTGGTTTACAAGTTAATTATGCAGGCTACACATTGCCCCCCCCCAGCGAGCTGGGTACTCATTTTACTGACCTCGGAAGGATAGAAGGCTGAGTCAACCTTGAGCCGACTACCTGGGATTGAACCCCAGGCTGTGAGCACAGTTTTGGCTGCAGTACAGCAGTTTAACAGGCAGTGGTTAAACTGCTGTACAGTGGTGCCTCGCTTAACGAGCGCACCATTTAACGAAGAATCCGTATAGCGATCCCTTTTTGGGGATCGCTATACGGATCAGTCCCAATCGCCGCACTCGCTTTGCAATGATTGGGGCCTCCGGCGGCCATTTTGGAGCCGCCGAACAGCTGATCGGCGGCTCCAAAATGGCCGCCGGATGACCCGAAATGGCCCCTATCAGTGTTTTCGCGCCCTCCCCTTGCTTACGCGACCTCCGTAAGCAAGGGGAGGGCGCGAAAACACTGATAGGGGCCATTTCGGGTCATCCGGCGGCCATTTTGGAGCCGCCGATCAGCTGATCGGCGGCTCCAAAATGGCCGCCGGAGCGAAAACATCGCTGGAGGGGTAAGTTTCCACGGTTATTGGAACGCATTAAACTAAGTTTAATGCGTTCCAATAGGCTTTGCTTACCCGCACAGCGATGTTTTCGTATAGCGAAGGTTAATCCGGAACGGATTAACCTCGCTATACGGGGCACCACTGTACTGTGCTGAATGTGCTGAATAATAGCCATTCATAGTCTTACTCTATTATTTATTTATTTATTCAAAATATTTGTATGCCTTCTTTCTCCTAAAGGATCCAAGGTGGCTCACAGTATTAAAAGCAACAAAATAGAAAGCTAAAATAATAAATTCTTACAATACAGTTTTTAAAAAGAATTAAGCAAATGCTATCACAAAACTTACAAGAGCAATATTAAAACCTCAAAGGAAACAAGAGAATACAATAATCCCTTTAAGATGATTCCCTTGGTCAACCAGCCAGTCAAAGGAAAGACTTCCTGAAGAGAAAGATCTTTATCTGCTCGTGGGAGGATAGCGAGAATGAGGCCAGTCTGGCCTCCTGTGAGAAGGAGTTCCAGAGTCTGGGAACAGCAACAGAGAAGGGCCTCGCCCGTGTCCCCATCAAATGTACCTCTGAAAGTCATGAGACAGAGAGAAAGGCCTCCCCTGATGATCTTAATAGCCAGACAGGCTCACAAAGGGAGATCCGGTCTTTTAGATATCTCGGACCCAAGCCGTTTAGAGTTTTGTATTTCAAAACTGGCACGTTGAATTGTGCTCAGAAACAGATTCGCAGCCAGTGGAGCTACTGTAACAATGGAGTTGTATGTTTCCTGTAATCGGCCCGTCTGGCTGAGGTATTTTAGACTTGCTGGAGTTTCCAAACACTTTCCAAAAGCAGCCCCACATAAAGCACTTTACAGTAATCCAGGCAAGATGTAACTAAGGCATGTGTCACCATGGTCAGATCAGACCTCTCCAGGAACAGGCACGGCTGGCACACTAGTTTTAAGGGTGCAAATGCACTCCTGGCCACCAATGATACCTGGGCAGTCTTCAGAGATTAGTTCAATCTGTTTATACAGTGGGGTCTCTACTTAAGAACTTAATCCGTATTGGAAGGTGGTTCTCAAGTTGAAAAGTTCTTATGTTGAATCTGCATTTCCCATAGGAATGCATTGAAAACCATTTAATCCATCTGCTCTTTTCCGTCCATAGAAACTACAGTGGAACCTCTACTTCAGAACTTAATCCGTTTTGGAATGGTGTTCTTAAGTTGAAACGTTCTTAAGTTGAAGCAAAATTTCCCATAGGAATGGACTGAAAACCAATTAATCCGTTCTGGCTGTTCTTTTTTTTTTTTTGTTATGTAGAGGTGTGTTCGTACATTGAAACATTAGTTCCCATAGGAACTAATGCAAAGCTGGTTAATACGTACTCTACCACTAGGGGGAGAATTTTTTTTTTTTTTAACCTAAGATGACCTAAGGTTAAAAAAAGAGCAGGAAAGGTTTTTTTTCCTGTTCTTATCTTGGATTTCTGTTCTCAAGTAGAAGCAAAATTTAGCAAATGGAGCTGTTCTTAAGTTGGATTGTTCTTAAGTAGGGACGTTCTTAAGTAGAGACCCCACTGTAAAGCTAACCATTTTGGTGACCACTACTACAGCTTGGATGTCAAGAATTCCTTTTAAAAAATGTGCTGAATTTCCTTTAACTTCAACAGGTTGGCTCAGTTGTGGAATGATGGCAGAGGGAGATTTCCTCCATACTGTGGAAGGAGGGTACCTTTTGTTGCTGTTTACAATTGGTATGACAACACATTGTGTATGAAACCTAGTTTCAGATTACAACCTAACCCTTCTGTGATGGGGAAGTGATGAGGATTCCTGATGATGGGAACTGTATGATTGAATTCAGCCAAAATTGGTTGCTGGGAGTTGATACTCAGACTTCCATACTCAACCAACAAAAGTGTGGGATGCTGTTGAAGGTATGAGGATGGTCAAGAGTGGGCCTTGCATGTGCATCTCCATCCCCACATTAGGCTTGCATATAAGGGGGCAAACAACAGCAGCATAGGGCTTCTTTGTATATTAACTAAGTTGAATAATTCAATTTCTGCAAGGTGTATTTTAGTTGTGGGGGGAGTTGTGTGGGCTTCACAAACTAATCTGCAAACTGGCTCACACAGGAGTCTTAGTAAGCAATATTAATAAGAGATCATCAAGGCAATCCTGTTTTCTGGCCACCCTTTCCAGGGTTTTCTAGGGAGTGAATGCTCAGAAGTGGTTTACCACTCCATTCTCCTGGGTTCAGTTTGTCCTGAAAGGCACAATATAGAATTTAACTCCCAGCCCCTGACTCTACAGCCAGATACCTAGCTCAGTGAGTTATTCAGGTCACCCCAGTAAGCATTACGTTATTACAATGTCCTTGTATTCACTTAAGACTTAACAGATATATACAGATTGTCTACCCTGAGGTAATGTCCTTGTTATTGTGAGTGGGGATCTTTATGTCCACATCTCAAACAAAAAAAACATGGAAGCTTATTAAGCATTTGAAGATTCTTTTTGACAAGACCTGATGTCTTTGGAAACTGAAATATAATCTTAAAACACCTGGCACTTTTTCACTCTGCTTCTCAGCAAGAGAAGATCCCCTTGACAAAAATTAATTGACTGATAATAACTCTTTACCAGGATATGAATACTATTGATATCTCTACAGAAGGTTTTAAAGCTACATTTCTACAGGGAGAAGGGGAAAAAAGGTGATAGTCAATATCTAATAGCTCATCTATAATGAATGACCACAAATGGAACATCTTAATGTTTGTTGGATTTTTCCTCTTCAGAGTAAGTAATAGGATATGACCTCTTTAAAAATTCCACATATCTACTGCTTAGCAAACACTTATAATTGGGTCAGCATTTTTAAAGCATCTTGGTTCACATGGAATAGCACTAATTTGACATTCTTGCCTAACAAGACTCATAAAAGAAATGAATCATTTATTCATGCAAAACTAACTCATATGAATCATTTATTTACCTAGGTCTTGCCAGGCTCACTTTTCTATAGTACTGAGACAAAAAATGGGTTGGTTTGCTAACAGCATGGAAATCTGCTCCCCATTTCAGTGATTTTCTTTTTTTCTAGAACTGCTGACAGGTGGGCCAAAAATGTTCACCTTTTTCATATCATTGCCTTCACTTTGAACAAGCTTTGTTTATTTACAGTGACATCTGGTCATAGCCAATAACTGGAATGGACACATTCACATTACTGCACAATCACATCACAAATGAATCCTGTTTAACTGGCTCAATTTAGGAAAATAGAGAAACCCTAACTAGGAAAAAGGGATGTAGTGGCATTGCGGGTTAAACCACAGAAGCCTCTGTGCTACAAAGTCGGAAGACCAGCAGCAGTAAGATCGAATCCATGCGACAGAGTGAGCTCCTGTCGCTTGTCCCAGCTCCTGCCAAACTAGCAGTTCAAAAACATGTAAAAATGCAAGTAGATAAATAGGTACCGCCATGGTGGAAAGGCAATGGCATTCCTTGTCTAGTCGCACTGGCCATGTAACCACGGAACTGTCTACGGACAAACACTGGCTCTATGGCTTGGAAACAGGGATGAGCACCGTCCCCTAGAGTTGGACACGATTGGACTAAATGTCAATGGGAACCTGGACTAAATGTCAAATGGGAACTAGAAAAAAAAAGTCACTAAAGCAATAGGACATGTCAATGAAAGTTGAATATTTCCATTTATTCTCTACCCCACCCTTCAGCTTTCTGCTACCCTACCCTGAAGAAGTAAAATTAAATGTATGGAATATAATGCCTTTGTGCTCAAAGGAAAATTACAGATATCTTAACAGCAGTGAATATAGTAATCCTAAAGCATATCTACTTGGCAGGAAGTCTCGCTGATTTTCTGAAGCTTAGTTCTATGTAGGAGTCCCTAACATCCAGATAAAACCAATTTAATTTCAAAGGTATCAAAAAATAAATTAGAAGGTTATTTATGTATTAGGACAGCACTCAGCACTTGTTTTACTGTGCTATATCATAAAAAAACACTGTAAAGCCATTGCTATTTCAACAATTGCAGCCATGTTTATGATCATTGTTACTTATTATAAACTTTGAAAAAGAAAAATGATATCCTGTTTGAAACTTCACTGTTTCTTGAATGAGGCTGTTTCCTAAATTAGTAGTCAGGAAGAAGCAGAAAGTTCCTTTAGCAATGGGTTGCTTCAACATCTTTTTAAGCTGTCCTGTTTTTCAGTTCCTGTCAGCTGTCTTTACATGGCATAGGGAAGGGAGTCTTTTTTTAATTAATTAATGTCTTTTTGGTTTGAGAATCAAAGCACATACATGTACGCGCGCACGCGCGCGCGCACACACACACACACGCACACACGCACACATGCACACATATACACAGGCTGGCTGGTTATTCAGAAATAAACAAGAAACCCATCCACTGCTTCACAGTTTTAAACAAACCAGTTCTGATTTTAATTTTAGACACTTTGTGCAGTGGTGGATTTTGCACATTTTCACCCAAAACCCCTTTGCACAAAATGAGCATGCTCTTCCTACTCCATTTTTACCACCATGACAACTCTGTCATCAGGAAATGCCTCTCCATCCTTGCCAGTGAGGAGAATTTTGTAGAGTTCCTCATGCATTTTTTATTCAGATAAGACAAATGAAGGTTTGCACCTCTACCACAGATACCATTATAAAAATTAATTAAATTTTGTTTCTTGCTTAGCAATAATGTAACCATTTCAAAAAGGCTCTTCCGTGTTTGTATAACTGTATGTTTACATACTGACCTAATTGGGACCTCTGTGGAAAGTTGCTAGCAATGTGTAGTTTAGAGATTAATTTACTGAGGAAGTGGCAACGTGTAATGTAGAGAATGATTTAGTAAAAAAGTGGTGGTTTAAAGTTTTGGTCTTGCTTATCTATTTGTTTTAGTTGAAACTGGTTTTAAAATTAAGTAAGGAACTCTATCTAACTGATGTGTACGTAAAAGAGGGCCTTTCCTTTGATCAATGAGTGACAAATAGTTTTGAGCAATTACTTGATGTGTTCTCCTGCTCTGCAGAATAAAAACCTCTTTCAAAGTCCCACTTGGTCTCAGACACTCTGACTCTCTAGTCTCAGATCCCCCCTGGGCTAAATGAGGACATTTTGGCAGCACATGCCCTGATCTAACCAGGGGCTGTATTACTGTGGAAACCTAGCCGCTTTGGGTTCTTTTAAGGAGAAAGGCAGGATGAAAATATATTAAATAAATAATAAATAGTAAATGTATGGTGGAATGATATAAATTATGAGGTACAGGGAGAGCCTAGAAAAGTTACTTTATGGACTACAACTCCCAGAATTTTCCAGTATGCACTAAATCAGACAAAGAGTCAATGTTATTAATGAAGAGGGGAAACTTTCCTTGATCACTGAGAGAATATAACCTAGATATAATAGATATAGTCAATATTACTCCACTTCAAGAAGTCTATTAATATCTAGATTTGAGAAAAGAAAAAAGAAAAAGACAAAAGCCAGCTAGTTCAATGGTCTAGGCAACTTTCCAGACCTTGAGTAGAAGGAGATAAGATAAGGTATTGTGGAATAGAAGCTTCTAAGGGGAAAAAAAAGAGAGAGAGAGAAATCTCTTCCAACATCACTACCAAAAATATATTTCAAAAACAGCAGAGAAATTAAAATAATAAATCGAAAGAGCTATTTTTCCAATTCCTCCCCCAACCACTCTCAACAAAAGAAATACAGTGGACCCTCGACTTACAGACGGCTCAACTTACAGACTTTTTGAGTTACAGACTTCTCTGGCCGCAAAATTTAGGTTCGACTTGCAGCCGGAGAATCGACCTACAGACTAGAAAAAATCCAAAATGGAACACAAAACGGAACAAAAATGGATTAATCGGTTTTCAATGCATTGTAGGTCAATGGAGATTCGACCTACAGACTTTTCGACCTGCAGCCACCGTTCCAATATGGATTAATTCCGTAAGTAGAGGGTCCACTGTAAAATAAAAAAGAAAGAAAATTAGATTCCAATCTATTTCCCTTTATAATCCACAAGGGTGTCGCTTCAATTATAAGCAGCCTCCAGTTTCTGCTTTCTTCTCTGTACTGAACTTGTTGGTTTCTTCCAGCATGGATAGTACTTCAAGTGAGTGTAGGCACATGCCAAATGATTAATACTGTGGAACTGTTCAATACTATTCAGTAGTAACCAGCAGGACTCTAAGGGGGAACTTTACAGACAGATAGTTTAGCAGTTCATCAGACTAAAATCTCTTTTAACAAGCCTCTGTGTTCCCTCCCGTCCTCTTCAGCTGTCCGCTTCTGAATGTTTTCAGTGTTCAGTCTTACAGCCGACTACTCCCACCTATCTTCATATATCGCAGTAGCTTTCCAAGTGTTCAGCTCAAATATATTAATAAAATAGATTTGCTTGCACTGGTGTCTATATATCTAGAATATAATTGTGTATCCATTCTCCTCCAGCCTTCTGAACTGTGTCAATTTTACAGACCTGTACGGAGTCCTGCCAAAGAGAATGCCTATCTTCTGGGATAGGGAGGTAGCGTCTGGCTCCCCCCAGCTTCTCAGACAGCACTTCTCTTCTTTGGAATATATTTTCCTCTCCTGAAAAATTAAGTAGGCTATCTCAAGCCTACAAAATCTCCATCAGCACCTACAATTGAGAGAGAGCTCCCAATTTGCAACCTCGGTCCATCTTGGCTCTGCCTCCTCCTGAATATTTCTCAAAATTTTGAAGTAATTGTCTGAAGTGATTGCAGAAGAACAGGCAGACTTCTGATGTAATTTTCAGCATTGGATCATTGCTTTGTTCTATCTCATTTGGCCTACAAGTATGTCAAACAGATCGTTATATGTGGCATTTATCAATTTCTCAGTAGCTTTGTTCTATCAGCTATGATAATCTCTGGGATAAATTGAGTATAACCTCTATAGGTAAAGGATTGTTGATGCCGACGTGAAAGCTCCACTCTGACACTAAGATCTAAGTCAGGTTGGATTCCTCAGGTCTGCTCTCTGATTTGGTACCAACTATACAAGGTATCCATTAAGGATGTTTGTTAGCTCCAGCACTATTCAATGTTTATGTTAAGTCATTAGTAATTGATCCAAGTCATAATGACAATTATATGCCTCCTAAATTAAGAACCAGAAAAATAATAGTACTTATGGGTTCTAATGATACTAGCATTTGCCAATAGGTTTAAAAAAACATGCATGGCAAATTGATGTACATCCGAACAAGCTTAATATTTAGAATTAAGTTTTTCTTCAGTTGGATCATGGAAAAATCACCTTGAAAATACAAAAAAGAGCCATCAATACAGTTAGCTCTCTACTAAAGTTTTATTGGGGCAGAGGTGGTACACAGATCCCAGTTGCCCTTAAAATTTATTAAAGCTAAGTTTATATCAGTGTTTTGTTATGGTGCTGAAAAATGGGTGTCTGCTCAGAAAATCCGTTTAGAAATATTTCAGAACATGTGTTTATGAGATAGTTTGCACCTTCTTAAAGGAACTGAGACCCCTGGCTGGAGGCAGACTTTCATACTGTGAAGGCTATAGTACATATACATGCCATCAAATATTGACTGAAACTGCGAAAGGAGATAAGATCAGTTGTAGTATTGTCTGCTTTTGGCGAGAGATGCTGAATTATAATGAATAGAACAGTTTTGTTCTACAAATCAGCATGTTATCTGAAGTCCCATATCTTAAAACATGATTTTCAGGCCAACTGTTATTTCTGCCTTTCTCTCTAAATGTGCTCCTTGATATGGGAAATCACCTATCCAAATCCCTTACCTAGTATTACAAAGTATTTAACTAATTCAACAAATTTTAAATGGAAATTTGCTTTCACAGCTTCATGATGCCTGTGGTTGAGGGACAATATCAACGGATTTGCTTGCCAGAGAAAGCTTGCCCATGTAGAACTAATACAGTTGAAGACCTTGGTAACCCAATTTATAAGGACCTAAGAGTAAGTTTTTTCAAAGAGCTTTGCCTTGCATTTAATAGATGTGATGCATATCTGATAAATGTTTTACTGGGTGATATTTCTGAAAAGGTAGCCTGTTTTGCTTTTAGAGCAGCAGTTTTATAGGAGGAAGTTTTGTAGTGACAACAACCTGGCTTTTAAATTTGAGTGAATTGTGTTTGTTTGAATGTTGGTTTTTGGCTGACTTTTAGGTGAGCAATGTATTGGATTATTTTATATTATTTGAATATTTCCTTGTAATGGTCACAGCTATAGAAATAAGCTTGTTTTACTTGAGTTGACTCTTTACTTCAGAATGTATGGCATGAGGCCCAAATTAATGTTCTGGTATTGCCTGCAGATTATTCTCAAAACAAAATGGGTCAGTTATTAATTAGGGATCTACCAAAATTGCTATCTAAAGATGATCCTGAAATGTCCAATATGTACTGCCATTCTACATTACAATATATACTTATATATTCTAAATAAATAACTAAATAATAGTAATAGTAATAGTAATAGTAATAGTAATAGTAATAGTAATAGTAATAGTAATACTACTACTACTACTACTACTACTACTACTACTACTACTACTACTACTACTACTAATAATAATAATAATAATAATAATAATAATAATAATAATAATAATAATAATAATAATAATAATAATAATAATAATAATAATAATAATAATAATAATAATAATGTGCTCTCAAGTCATTTCTGACTTTGGTGACCCTTTTCATGGGCTTCCATGAATGCTGAGAAGTGGTTTACCATTCCCTTTTTCCTGGGGTGCATTGGGACTGTGCAGTTTGCCCAAGGCCACAGAGGCTGGTTTTAGTTCACAAGAGGCACAGAGGGACCCCAAAGTCCCAACCTCTGACTCTGCAGCCTGATACCTGAGCTATTCAGCCAGCTATTCTATGTAGAATGTTAACTATTTTAAGCAGGTTATTTTAACCAGAGAGGAAAAGCAAATACAGATTAAAAGGTGCTCCATTTGCCTCTACTGTGAATCTTCCAATTACTCTGATACACTTGTGTTTTAAAATAGAGATGCAGATTTAAATTAAAATAAAAGCATTACAGTATTGACTAACAGAGTTCCTGGCAAACACAATTAAAGAGTATAATTTGTTCCTCGTTCTCTTTCCAATTTTTTTTTTTTTTTGGCTGGAATAGAGTGGATGGGTTTGAAAGAAAAAATAAAGTAGGATCCCAGGAAGTAGTTCTTCCTTTATTATAAAGAAAGAAAGCTGTTCCCAATCCCAGAGGTTGGACATCTGATTTTTTTGGACAATGTTTCCTAGAACCCCAAGATGCACAGCCACTGGCAGGATTCCTAATTAGCGTTGCTAACAATATTAGCAAGATGGCTACTCCTACAAGAGTTGTGGGACTTGGTGACTTCAGCTATGCTTTTCTAATGCTAAGCTATTTTATGTGAGCTGATATTTTCCTCCCCCATCTTCTTAGGATGAGCCTAGATAACCATACTTACTATACCTGAGGAGACAGTCCTGTACATGATGCCCTTCAGGACACACTCAAATTCGAAGAAAACTAATGATTTCCCTAATATAGCAGCTCCCAACACTAACAAAGGGAGAGATGATGAGACTGACTCATTTCTTGTGTTTGGGAGGCACCATCTGGCAGCTACTGCTTTATTTTGTTTTGAAGCAGTGCATCAGAGTATGCCATATTGTTGGCTTCCCAAAACATAATTAGGGACCAAACAAAGACAGCTGAATTCTTACTACTTAGCATCTCTTTAAACCAACAGGAGGGGAAGAAAGATAAAAGAGACAGTATGAAGTGTGCACAGCAGAAGGTCTCAGAGACCGTGCTACCAGGTAATATGAAACACTGTGATGATGAAGGGAGAGAAGGCTGAGTGGCAAAAGCAATGAAATACTTCATTTTCTGTGTTGCGCTGTTTTGAAGGAAAGCATCCAGGTATTCAGGCTGCACAGAACATACCTGCTTTGGCTCCATATATTGATAGTGGCTGTATGTCAATGATACCTAGTGATTTGAAAGAAAATTAGCACAATATTAAGTGGAGGAGAAAGTAGTTCTTTCTGGAGGAAGAAACAGGCTGGATATACTGTATTGCCTTTTTGAATTTTCCCACTTTGGGGCTTGGCTTTCCCTGCCCACCTTTCGGGGGGTTCCAGAATACTCTTGAGCTGCTGCTGTCTCCTTACTGAATGGGCCATGGAAGAAAGAAGCAGAATCCAGGCTATTATGTGTGTTCAGTGCCTGTGTTCAGTGCCACCACTTCCCCCTTCCTGTAGTTTCTTTTAGTAACTTCTGTTCCTTCTCTTAGAGTGCAGTCACAAAAGCCAAAAGGACCCCAATTATATTGATTCTATTTAAATAATTTTATAAATTTTTATAAATGCCCCTTCAAGGATTGCTGCCTTGTCGTGGCGAAGGGGCTTGAGCAACTCAGAGAAGCTATGGGCTATGCCATGCAGGGCCACCCAAGACGGACAGGTCATAGTGGAGAGTTCCAACTAAACACAATCCACCTGGAGTAGGAACTGGCAATTCCACTCCAGTATTTTTGCCAAGAATGCCCCATGATCAGAAACAAAAGGCTAAAAGATATGACGCTGGAAGATGGGACCCTCAGGTCAAAAGGCGTCCAACATGCTACTGAGGAAGAGCGGAGGACAAGTACAAGTAGCTCCAGAGCTGATGAAGTGGATGGGCCAAAGCCGAAAGGACACTCAGCTGTGGACGTGCCTGGAAGTGAAAGGAAAGTCCGATGCTGCAAAGAAAAATATTGCATAGGAGCCTGGAATGTAAGATCTATAAACCTTCGGAAGCTGGAGGTGGTCAAACAGGAGATGGCAAGAATAAACTTTGACATCCTGGGCGTCAGTGAACTAAAATGGAAGGGAATGGGTGAATTCAATTCAGATGAGTATCATATCTACTATTGTGGGCAAGAATCCCGTAGAAGGAATGGAGTGGCCCTCATAGTCAACAAAAGAGTGGGAAAAGCTGTACTGGGATACAATCTCAAAAATGATAGAATGATGTCAATACGAATCCAAGGCAGACCTTTCAACATCACAATAATCCAAGTTTATGCACCAACCTCCATTGCTGAGGAGACTGAAACTGAACAATTTTTTGAAGATTTACAACACCTTCTAGAACTGATACCAAAGAAAGATGTTCTCATTCTAGGGGACTGGAATGCCAAAGTAGGAAGTCAAGAGATAAAAGGAACAACAGGGAAGTTCAAAATGAAGCAGGGCAAAGGCTAAAAGAGTTTTGCCAAGAGAACAAGCTGGTCATCACAAACACTCTTTTCCAACAACACAAGAGGTGACTCTACACATGGAAATCACCAGATGGGCAATATCGAAATCAGATTGATTATATTCTCTGCAGCCAAAGATGGAGAAGCTCTATACAGTCAGCAAAACAACATAGAACCTGTCTGACTCCATCTTACATTTCTCTGACTACATATCCTGCACTTCAAGATGAGATTGAAAGCGTCTATGGACAGAGGGCGGAAGAAAATAAAGATTACCAGAAATGGCGATGAAGCGAGCAGGGCTTGCATACTTTCACTCCTTACACATTCACATCTGGCAACCTTGAACAGGGCAGAGCATGAATTAAAACAAACAAACAAACAAAAAACAATCACCCAATGACTCCAGGATTCCCCACCAATCAGAATGGCCAATTGAAGTTGTCCCAAAAATAGAATTTACAAGCCCAGGTTTGTTTGTTTGTTTAAAATAGCTCTGTCAACTCACCAAACAATAAGGAATATTGTACTGCCAAGCACTGGAATAGCACTTGCATCTCACAACAAAGTGAAGCAAACTTGAGCCTTTGATGAGAACAGCTCAGTAGTCGTCTTTATGCCCAGGAGGATGAGAGTGATAGACAATAGCTTAAAATGATGTTGCCAGATCTCCCTCATGCAGTATTTTCTTGGCAGCTTTCTGAGGCAACTTTTCTGATCAGCTTCCAGGCTCAAGCTGTTTAATGAAGTTGCTAAGAATGAAACACCTCAAACAGTCATGAAACTTGAGATCAACTTCAGAAGCAGCCAGGGAGGGCTGTATTATGACCACCTCCTTGTTTTCTGGATATCAGCTTCTATGGTGTTTGAACAGCTTTTATCAGAGAAGGAGAAGAGAAAAGATTGTCATATTTTACTCCTTTCTGCTACCAAGCTGGTGGACCCAGACTTGTATTCTCTGGATGCTCAAAGCTTCCCCTGAAAAGTACTGCAACAATCATTATGATTGTTAATTTTACCAGTGGGCGAAAAATTGGCTAGACTCCTATTGCTCAGGTATGACAGCATTAATCTAATGGTGTAAATCACAGCAGTATACTGCCACTAGTTAAGGAGTTGATGCTTGTATTCTTCATCATACATGGAATGCAAATGCCAACTCCTTAATTAGTGGCAGTTTGGTGCTGTGATTTATGCCATTACACCTACACTCCCATATATAAGCAATATGATTCTGGCCAACATTTGAAAGCTTATTAGATTTTCACAAAGCCTTGTTTCAAGGGTAATTAAACAATTCATTATTCCTTTTCATGTTAATTGCAGTTTTAGTTTTGCCTATGGTCCAACACCATTTGATTCACTAAAATATATTTGTAGATAAAAGATAAAGATAAGTAGATCTCAAAAAGATAAATGTATATTAATAAGTGGAGCAGGGAATGAGAATTAGAGGTATTTTAAGGAAGCAGAAATATCAAAAGGGTAACCATGTCACTTGAAGCTGATGTAACAAACCACCAGTTAGTTGAGACCATCAGCTAATTCAGAGTGGACACACACAGAAATGGCTCCATTTGATTGATTAAATGTAATTAATTCTTTTCTGTTTTTGTCTATATCATGAAACAAGAATATAATCCTGTTTTTAAGTAAAGGATGAATTGGATATGGTTTGTTAACTGCATGAATGCAATTAATAGACTTCATGTGTGTGTTTGTGTGTGTAAATGGTATCTGCTGAGGCCTAAGTAGCCTCAAGACTTCGTCAGGGGAGTATAACTTTTTCTGTTTTCGTTGTGTGGAAAATATGCCCTCTGAAGCTGTTGTTTGCACTTGAAGTAAAGTTCCTTCTGGCTCAGGCTTGAGCTTCCTTTGACATGCAAGCGGAAGCTTCAGAAATACTGTTTTCATTCAGCCTGTGGCTAGGCCAAGAAAAGTGAAACTCACACCTCCCCCGCCATCACTGCAATAGTCCTGAGACTGCTCAGGTGTCCCATATCTTCTACAGTGGGGTCTTGACTTAAGAACGGCTTGAGTTAAGAACATTTTGACTTAAGAACCACTCTCATAGGAAAATATTGACTTGACTTACATACTTAAATTTGAGTTAAGAACTGAAAAAAACCATGTGGGAGGCAGGGAAAGTGCAAAATGTGAACTTTCAGTTAACTGTTGGCCAGTGAAAAGGGTGCCTGTCTGCTTCCTCACTCCTCCCAGCGTTTAGAGAGTGGATTGGGAGACAGTCTTCGGACTGCCTGGTACTGTACTGCCTGGACTGTATTTTCCCTGCCTTCCCTGAACCTTTCTTGACCTAAGAAAAAAAGAAACAAAATATCCCCCTCTAGTGGTCGAAGGTGGAATAGCAGCTTCCCATTAGTTTCTATGGACGGAAAAGAGCAGATACGGATCAAATGGTTCTCAATGCATTCCTATGGGAAATGCAGATTTGACCTGCAAACTTTTTGACTTGAGAACCGCCTTCCAATACGGATTAAGTTCTCAAGTCAAGCCCCCACTGTATCTGCAAAACTAAAATAGCATATCAGTAGCATTTATACAATTAGCATCTGTCCTGGTCTGTCAAGATGATCCATATACTATAGTATGCCCAATTTCTATGTAGGGATTGGAAAGCTGCCCAAAGAAAATAATTTCTTTGAACTGTGGTGCTGGACTAGAGCTTTGCAGACTCCATGGGCCACCGGAAGGACAAAATCAAGGAACTTTAGATCAGATCTAGCTTCAACTTTCTTTAGAAGTCAAAATGACGACACCACCTAGGCTATTGTATGTTGAATGTGTCATGAGAAAACAAGACACACTGGTGCTAGGAAAAATTGAAAGAAGTAAAAAAAATATGGGAAGATAACTAAGTTATACATTATTCATGAGTTATATGTTAATCTGGTTGTGAGGCAGGGCCAGAGGGGCTGCTGAAGAGACGGCCTCTGGGAGAGAAGTTCAGTCTGAGTCAGAGACAGCTGGAGAGGAGGATAGTTTTGCGGTTTAGAGGCAGAGAGTGTTTATGGAGTGATTAGGCAGTGTGATTAGTCAGAGTGTGACCTGTGTTAATTAGTATAGACGAGATTAAAGAAAAAATTTGAAGCTTTGTGAAACTTTAAGAAGGTGCTTAAGAATTATTCCTGAAGCCACGTGTAATCAATAAACCTGTTTCTGTTAAAAAGTCGGTACTGAATGGACCTTAGTCTTTCATAAAGAAATATACTGTAAGTTGATAAAGAGATCAACTGGTGGCAGCGTGTCAAGAGGTGTGTTGGGATACCTCCGTGAGCAGGGGGCACGGTGTAAGCATCGCAGTAACCTATAACTTGGAATTGATTAATATAATAAAGGAAGCCATAGCCTTTAATTTGCAAGACCTGAAGAGGGCTGTTAATGATAGGACTTTTCAGAGATGGCAAATTCATAGGGTCACTTTAAATCAGAAGTGACTTGACAGTTCATCACAGCAACACGACTGATTTGGCCTTTATTTGGCCTTTAGTAACAACTATGTGCTGTGAAGTTGATTCTAACATATGGTGACTCTTTCTAGAGTTTTTGAGGGAGGGAATACTCAGCAATGGCTTACTAGTCCCTTCATTTAGGTGTGTCCTGGGGCAGTGCAGCTTGCCTAAGGTTACATAGGCTGGCACTTTTCCGAAGAGAGACAGTGGGAATTCAACTTCCAACCTCTGATTGTGGCCAGATCGTCAGCTGACTGAGTGGTCTTTGATCCCATTCTGATGATGAATACTCACCACATTGCTCCCTAATTGCTTAGATTTGGAAACAATGGCTGCTCTGGCAGCCATTGTTATGACATCTGCTGTGAACAAACTGGTGTATTGTTCTCACAGGCTGGGTTTTTTTTTTTGTCATCATTATGCCAAAGGCAGAACCACCTCCTGGGGCATCGGACATAGATCAGGCCAGGCAAAGGCGAACTGTTGGCAGGAGTGACACAATTCCTAATGCTGCTGGAGTCATCAGAGAGCCAATCTAGAGCTGCAGAAACAAATCCATCCAATTCATGGTAACAGCTGTTTATGGTGGTGTGGAAACTCTGTACAGTGTAGGAGGAAGGATAAACCTTACTGTTCTGGAATATGTAATGTTATAACTCTATAATATGAATAACCATAAAGCTGTATCTAATTCAGTTCCTTAGGCTTTCCCTTAATAACTGGTGGTCTGAGAGGGATTTTTAATTGGTCTTTGTGTTCTGTTGTTTTAAATGTGTTTTAGTATTGATTTTATTACCATTTTAAATGTAATGCTTGTTTAATTCTTTTTAAATACTGTATTTGTATACCTGCTATTTTTAGCTTTTAAATATTGTCTTTTGAATTATGTAAGCTGCCTTGGGTTCTTTTTAAGGGGAAAGGCAGGATAAAAATATTTTAAACAAGCGAAAACAAATTCGTTATCTACAAGGTTTGGAGTATTTTCCCTCCTAAATTAGCATAGTGTCAAGTTTCAGCATAAATGTGGGATCTTTCCATAAGGAGCTTGCAGTTGCAAATTTCAAAACAGGAGAGACAATAAAGGGATAAGAAGAGGATGGAGGCCCAAGGAAGAACTGGTGTTCATTTTTTACATCCTTAGGGAAAGAATATGTGTAAGAAGGTATTGTGGTGAAGGGTTTCTAAAAATCAGGTCTCTTGCAAAGAAAGAAAGAAAGAAAAGGAAAGAAAAGGAAAAAAAATCTCACAGCCTGAGTGGTCATACTAGTTGGGAAATCTGGGACTTGTGGGCCAAACCAGTACCTTTTCTGAAATCTAACCCTCAATGGGTGCCATATTCTTAACACTTTCTACTTTTAGCCCTGCAGGAGAGAGTGGCCATAGTATTTACTGTTTGCTGGGTTGCCAGAACAGAGTTAGGAAATTGTTGACCATTGCAGTTATCAGCAGAGATAAATTTCTTAGTAATTTATTACTCATAGAAGATCAACAGGCCCATGGCTCTGTCTTGTCTTGACTGTTTTGAACCCAGATCCCCTGAGTCCTAATACAACTTTCTGTCCACTGTACCACACATTTTCTTATTTGACAGTTCTTCAAGCGCTATTTTCCTTTCAGTATTGTTCTTGCTGCTTGTCCCTATCAAATTTAAGGTTAAAGACTTGCAGCTCGCACCACAGTTGGCCCAAAAGAGGGCTACCAATGCACGGCAAGTGCCAAGCTTGTTAGTCAAAAGACATTTTAAACTCGTTCTGTTGTCTCTGAATCGACAGGTAAAATTTCTTTCATTTTGCCCTCACCTGGCATGCTATCTCAAAAGAATGGTGGTTCATCAGCACATTCTTTGGACTGGGAACTCCAGAGACTCAGAGTGAGAAAGCTTCAATCTAAAGTGGCGTGCTTCTCAATTGGAAGCATTATGCAGCTGCTTAACTTGGTGCACTGGAGCAGAAGAACTGATCTCTTATAAGGACCCTTGGGAAATTTTCACTGTGGAGTCTAGAGTCACTAGTTCCATGAAGTTGGTGTGGTGCTGACTCTTCGTAGCCATCCAGCTCTTGCTGGAAATACCAGATATTTTCTCTCTCTCCCCATCTGTTATATTTTCAATTAACTGGCTTTCTGTTCAGTTCCTCCCTCTCTTCCTGCTGAAAAAATAGCAACCTTCTATAGTGCTGAGGTCCTGCTTAATGCACCATATTCCCAGGCAAGATCTATCACTGTGACCATGGGCCAGGGTGGGGAGAGGAAAAATAAATAAATTATAAAACACAACTGAAGAAAGCTTAGTTTGAAAGAGACCTCTAAGGACAGCTGTTCCTATCTGCTTCCTCCCCTGCTAGATACTTTCATTAGAGCATTTCTGCTGTTCTCATTAAATAAATGGGGCCATTGGCTGGAGGTAAGATGAGAAATTCAGTCTCCATGGCGTGATTTGATATTGACTTGGACTGTGGGATGCCAAACATCTCAAGTGGCGAGGGCACCATTGCAATAGGACAGGCATAGCAGTTCACTCACTTTTCTTAGGTTCACTGATTTTCCAAATTGGTTTATGTCCACCTCTTGGCCCAAAGTGGAATTCAAGTCAGGAAACAATAATAATTAGAAAAAAACCTTAATTATATCAGAACATAAAAACCAAACCCATTAAAACATCATTGCAAAGTCGACACCAACATGAGCACCGAAATGATCAAACTCTCCCTTAACTACAGACCATTTTATATCCCAGAACCTGGCCTGAATGAAAACAAATTGCCCTGCCAGTACAAAGGGACCCAACTCACCTCAGTCAGCAGGGAGTTCCAGGGGTTGGTAGCATAGCTACAGTTGTTTTGATAACTCAATGTCCTTGGCTTTTATTTTGTGTTCCTGTGCTTTTCATTACATTCCACTCTCAAAGAGAAATAATATCATGACCTCAGCAGAAGAGTTCAGCAAGAGTAAGCTTGAGCAACTGGATTCTCTAAAGCCTGGTGGAGTGAGGACCTGCTTGACTCTGGAGATCTTGACCCTCAGAGAACAAGGAGCCTGAGTCAACAGATCACACATGCTTAGGGGCCAAGGAGCCTGAGCCAATGAATGATGGGGCTCAAGAGCTGAGCCCAAGGAGGAGATGGGACAGCCACCTAGACCTCGGGAAGCAAAGAAGGTGGAAGGCTTGAAACTCTAAGGTGGAGTGCTCGTCAGCAGGGGAGGTCTCCTTGTGAGCAAATGAGTGGGCTGTCAAGGGAGCAAGGGAGACTTGGGCTGAACTTTGCAGCTGTGTGCCAAATGGGGCTTCAGTAACACAGCTAAAAAAGCTGGAGAAGGATCTTGGAATTGTCGTAGATTACAAGCTAAATATGATGTGATGTGGCTACAAAAAGGCAAATGTTATTTTAGGCTGCATTAATAGCAGTATAGTTTCAAAATCCTGCGAGGTGCTAGTCCCCCTCTATTCAGCACTGGTTAGGCCTCACCTTGAGCATGGTGTCCAATTCTGGACACCACACTTCCAGAAGAATGCTAACAAATTGGAACAAGTTCAGAGGAAGGCGACAAGGATGATCAGGGGGATGGAAACCCAAGCCTTATGAGGAAAGGCTGAAAGAAATGGGCATGTTTAACCTTGGGAAAAGAAGGCTGAAGGGTGATATGATAGCACTTTTCAAATACTTGAAAGGCTGTCATACAGAGGAGGGACAGGATTTGTTCTTGATTATTCCAGAGTGCAGGACACACAACAATGGGCTCAAGTTAAAGGAAGCCAGATTTTGGTTGAATATCAGGAAAAACATCCTAACTGTTAGAGCAGTATGACAGTAGAACCAGTTACCTCGGGAGTTGGTGAGTGCTCCAACACTGGGGGCGTTCAAGAAAAACTTAGATAATCACCTGGCAGATATGCTTTGATTATATTCCTGCACTGAACAGGGAGTTGGACTTCATGGCCTTGCAGGCCCCTTCCAACTTCACTTTTCTATGATTTTATGATCCTTTGCTCCAGATTGCCTGGACCTTAGACTTTCTGAACTATGATTTTGAGTTTCCCTGCCTGAATGCCTGCTTTCGTGAGCTATATAATTCCTGTTCCTGCTGCATCGTCCTTTCCATGGTCTGGGACTTTATAAGCCAGCAGCTTCCCTTGCCTCACCCAATGTGGCACAGGACAAAGAGATGCAGCACAGTTGATGGAAGAAATTTCCTCTCCATCTTTAATTTTAGCTGTTCACCTGAACGTTATTCTTTAAATAACTGAGAATCTCAGTGTGCAGAAATCCCTTTCTTGTGGTCACATACTTACTGGTTCAGGAAGCATGACTGTAGAAATGAGGATCCTGTTTGACCGCAATGCTCTTCTTTCAAGAGGATGTTGACTTGTGTTTTCCAATGGTAGCATTGATGGAGTGTAGCTGGGAACTATATGGGATAATATATGTATTGCACCATGTACCTCCCACCATACTGTGCCCCTTTTATTGGAATCTGTGGTTGCTATCTCTAGAACCAAAAGTCAGCCCTTCGTCATTGCCTGAGAGGACAAACACCTCCCCAGACCAGCCTGCTGCTTGTTAGTGGACAAGCATGGACAGAATGCAGGGAGGGTGATGTAAACTGTTCCCTGATTGGACAGGCTTAAACAGACAAAGAGCTAAGGTAGAGACTGAGAGGAGGTGGGAAGGCAGAGTAAACTCTCTGAGTTATCATATTTGTTAAAACGTGTTTGTTGTTGTTTCCAACTGGTCGTCATCAGGTCTGGGCACTTCCATGCCCTACTCCACATGGGGCACGCAGGCACCTGGTGATATGTATCTAAATCAGTGTTTCCCAACCTGGAGGTTGTGAAGCATTTTGGGGTGTCTGTGTTGTAAGTCACCTTATATGTGCTGTAGCCCTTTCTTCCTTGACCGTTCGAGGCAGAATATTAAAGTTAGTGCATATGTGAGAGTAAAAGAAACTTCTACTTTCTGAGAAGGGATGACATGGACTATTTTTTACAACAGAAGAAGAAGAAGAAGAAGAAGAAGAAGAAGAAGAAGAAGAAGAAATGCCAGCAGAAAGATATACTTGCTTCCACTTCATAAAATATGTCACTTCAGAGGAGCCTAAAGAATGTGAGGAAAGGAAAAAGAAATCCAACCCCCCCATAACATACCTGCGAGGGCGGGGGACACAAAAAGAAATGGCCTGTCTCTTCTGCAACGGGTGCAAGGAAAGCTTTTGTGCCACTTTCTCAGGCGTGCCCTCTCTGTGCAAAGGGTCTGCCCCTCCCTAGGTACCGCAATGTCCTTCTTCTCTCCCAGCCCATCTATGGAGTCCTTTGCCTTCTCTTCTTCTCTCTACCTTTAATGACCCCCAGCCTGTTCCCTCTCCAGTTCTGAAGTGGTAATGGTGGAATCAATGGCAGGAGCAGTAGGAAGGCGAGTAGCAGCATCAACAGTGCTGCCATGTTGGGGAACAACAACAGTGGCCTTTTTATGCACATGTGGTGGTGGAGTGTCACAGATTACTTGGCTATAATAAATACACATACACGTTAATTAAATCAGCAAGAAGAAGAAGACTAGAATTCCTCCTGCTAATTTTTTCTGGTTCAGCAGTACAGAGACTACAGATGAGGGATATTGTCATTGTCAGCATTGCTAACTTGCCTTTTGAACATGAAATGGATCAAGTCTTGACACATTTTCAGTAGATACAGATAGTTGCAACCTGCACACATTTTCCTAGAACACTGTTAAGCATCAGTAATTGCAAAGCCATGTACCAAGGTCTCAGCATGGAGGCACATTTTGTGTGCCCATGCTAGAGGATTTGGGATAAATTTTTAAAAAATTATTCCAAGGTAAAAAATGTCTTCTAACAGATTAGATTTGAGTGTTATTTTAAAAACAGTGCCTATGTTTAATTTTTATTTATGGTTTGTGATTTTATTTATGTATATTCATGGCTCTTCAAAAGCCATCATATTATTCATATAATATTCACAAACAAACACCTGTAGATCTCTTCCCTATCCTACTTCCTCCTCTTTCTTTTTAAGTCTGCAATCATAAACACACCTATCTTGGAATATGTCCCCACTTTTGAGTAGACATATAGAGGATTGCACTGCTAGAGCTGTCCATTTCCTCATCTAGGTGAAGAAAATAGTGATAAACCTCTACAATCAGAAAGGGCCTTTAATTATTTTACTTAATTACTTTTCCAAAGACAGCTTTGAAAAATTATATATATAGATTGGCAGTGGGGCTATCGTTCTTAGAATTTCCCATGGCCACACCAAAAGACCACTCAGAGACACTGGCAATGGCACAGCTAAAAAATCTTGTAAATAAATAAATTTATAAATAAAAGTGCCTTCAGGCTATGGGGTCACATTGAGAGAAATGATGCAAGGTCAGCATCAACCTTTAGTATGTCTCGGACACCTTATATTAGTAGCTCTATCTTGGCACAGCTTTGGATTATAATGACTGGGATGTTTTGTGTTCCAGAGAAGCTGCTAGCCAAAATGTCCTGGTTCAAGTCATTTCAGTATTGCATCTTGTCCTCTAAAATGGTTGTGAGTCCTTACAGGTTTGCGTCATCTAACACTTTTGTAAGTGCATTGTTCCGTTTTTAATTTCCGTGATTAATGAATAAAATTGGATCTGGAAACCAAGTCCTATGAAATATCACTCGATGGTATTTGTTGCTTTGAGTCCTTATGTTTGATAGTTTGAGTAGATAATTACAGCTTGTCTTTCACTAGGTTTCTTAATAGGGCATCCGGTAGGTCTATTTCAAAAGGTCCACTCTGATTTTGTGAATACTGGCCAGAATGGGGAAAAACTGAACATGTATATTGTGATCAAAAGTGTCCATTTTTTGAGATCTCTTTCCTTTCTTTTCCAGTTTCTTTAATACCTGCATTTTTTTCTTTTTTATATCTGGTACACTGAAGCTGGTAAATGTGTTACACAATTCTTTCTTTCTTAGAATTACATTAAGAATTAATAAAAAGGATTGTGTGTAAACACTATAAAACCTTAGATAGCTACAGAACAACTGATGGAACACTGAGTGTTGTTATGTACCAGCAAGCTTGTCTTCTTGACTAACACAAGAAGACAAGCCTGTTGACACATAAGAACATTATCCTATTTTTTCATCTTGTAAAGCTATACAAGAAAGTAATCCCACACCATAACATTACTCTTAGCACATTTCTAGCACTGTGCTAACAATCTGCATACAGTTAAAAAGTGGGTATTTTTTCACAAGGATGAACTCGAATGTCTGTCTGTCTAAATCCAATTTTACTAACTGGTTCTTTCCATTTACCACCAGCCCCTGCAGGTAGGCTCATGTTTGCTTCTTCCAGTGCAGATCTAATTAAGAGAAATTCTTATTGAACTAGGTGGGTTTTGTTGCTGTTTAGTCGTTAAGTCGTGTCTGACTCTTTGTGACCCCATCGACCAGAGCACACTAGGCCCTCCTGTCTTCCAGTGCTTCCCGGAGTTGGGTCAGATTCATGATGGTAGCTTGGAATGACACTCTCCAACCATCTCATCCTCTGTCATCCCCTTCTCCTCTTGCTGTCACACTTTCCCAACATCAGAGTCTTTTCCAAGGAGTCTTTTCTTCTCATGAGATGGCCAAAGTATTGGAGCCTCAGCTTCAGGATCTGTCCTTCCAGTGAGCACTCAGGGTTGATTTCCTTTAGAATTGATAGGTTTGTTCTCCTTGCAGTCCAGGGGACTCTCAAGAGTCTCCTCCAGCACCACAATTCAAAAGCATCAATTCTTCAGCAGTCAGCCTTCTTTTTAGTCCAACTCTCAATTCTATAGCTTTTGGAAAAACCATAGCTTTGACTATGCAGACCTTTGTCAGCACAATGAGGTCTCTGCTTTTTAAGATTCTGTCTAGATTTGTCATTGCTTTCCTCCCAAGAAGCAGGTGTCTTTTAATTTCATGGCTGCTGTCACCAGCTGCAGTGATCACGGAGCCCAAGAAGGTAAAATCTATCACTGTCTCCATATCTTCCCCTTCTATTTGCCAGGAGGTGATGGGGCCGGTGGCCATGATCTTAGTTTTTTTGATGTTGAGTTTCAGACTGTTTTTTGCACTCTCCTCTTTCACCCTCATTACAAGGTTCTTTAGCTCCTCCTCACTTTCTGCCATCAGAGTGGTATCATCTGCATATCGGAGGTTGTTGATATTTCTTCTGGCAATCTTAATTCCGGTTTGGGATTCCTTCAGTCCAGCCTTACGCATTATGTATTCTGCATGTAAATTAAATAAGACGGGGGACAATATACAGCCTTGTCGTACTCCTTTCCCAATTTTGAACCAATCAGTTGTTCTATATCCAGTTTTAACTTCCTGTCCCACATATAGGTTTCTTAGGAGATAGATACGGTGGTCAGGCACTCCCATTTCTTTAAGGACTTGCCATAGTTTGCTGTGGTCCACACAGTCAAAGGCTTTTGCATAGTCAATGAAGCAGAAGTAGATATTTTTCTGGAACTCTCTGGCTTTCTCCATAATCCAGCGCAGGTTAGCAATTTGTTCTCTAGTTCCTCTGCCCCTTCGGAATCCAGCTTGTACTTCTGGGTGGTCTCAGTCCACATACTGCTGAAGCCTGCCTTGGGGGATTTTCAGCATAACCTTGCTAGCATGTGAAATAAGTGCAATTCTACAGTAGTTGGAGCATTCTTTGGCACTGCCTTTCTTTGGGATTGGGATGTAGACTGAAGGTGGTCTTACTCCTAGGGAAACACACATAAGATTCCAGCTTTCATTGCCTTTTAAAATAGCCACTAAGAAAG
Source organism: Pogona vitticeps (assembly GCF_051106095.1). Lineage (NCBI taxonomy): Eukaryota > Metazoa > Chordata > Lepidosauria > Squamata > Agamidae > Pogona > Pogona vitticeps. Next base: position 52,463,570 of record NC_135784.1, on the reverse strand, counting down.
CAGCATTCTTAGAGCCCAGCACATTATACTCATTTCTGCAGGCTGAGGCTTTTATGTATATGGCTATGAAGGGCAATCATAACGTTTGCTTGAGGCTGTCACCCTGAGTAATGAGATGCAGTGCTTATCCAAGATTTCCTTCGAAGCAGGGATCATGGAGACATATAAGCTACTTTGCAATATCTGAGACAGATTTATAAATATACAGGTTGAGCATAGTAGGATTGGAAACACCTCAACAGATACCCAAATCAACTGCCCCATATTCCATCTCCACAGAGGCCGCCTGTACCTTAAAAATGCTTCCAGTTCTTGTACCGTGGTCTTGTTTCACTCTCTTATCTCTTTCTTAGTATTTCCTCTTGTTCCTCTCCCATGGACCTTAGATGAGGGAGCTCTAAATGGTGATATTGCCTTTTACCCAAACCATTACCTTTTTCACTCCGCCAACTCAACACTGCAGTTTTTATTGTTTCTTTTCTCTCACAGGCCTGCATTAGGCCATCTTTAATTATGGGGTAGAGAAGGAAGAGAGTATCTCATGTATCTTTCAGTCATTGTGGGCCATTTTCTTGTAATTACCTCAGCAAAGAAGGATGTGTTAGGGTGGAACACTACAATGAAGTCCCCACTAAATGGATGAAAATTGCATGTATTAAAGATAACATGCATTTAAATCGATTCTGAAGACTGCAGTCCCGTGTGTTGACCTGTCGCAGAGTACATCCAATTAAATGAAGCTTTTGCAATAACTTGCATAGGCCTGCACTATAAAATGGTCAAAGGAGGTGATATTCAACCTATTCTTCCAGTTTTCAAGCCTAACTTGTTATGCTGTGAATTAGGATAGCTCATTGTTTCATGACCTTCCAGAAATGCTTTTTTTAAGGTAGGTTTCTGCCTTTCTATTAGTGTATCACTGAAAAACAGTGGGTTTATTTTATTGACCTCAATCTTTCATCAGTGGCAACAAGTGCCCTTAAACTTCAAAATCAAGTGCATTTGCAGTATCTGTTCAGTTAGGACTATTTCCCTTTCTAAATACAGTATCAATTATGCATAAAGCATTTATGAATTAATCTATATTATCTACCCCGCTCTCATAAATATTGTACAGTATAATGCAACCAGTATATAATATAGATGCCAGCATTGAAAGGGAAGATTATAGGTGCAAATCATCATGGTGAAAATCAGCTTGCTTGACTTTTCAGCAGTTGGTGATCTTTGTGTGAATATCCATCCATTGTGCTCCCCTCTCCGTTATATGAAAACAGCTACCTCACACAATAGACCTGAGACGAGACCTTGATAACAGGTAGAGAGAGTCTGTTTTATAACAGCCACAGAATCTATTTTCTGTTTCAGCTGGATCTCTGGAATCTGGGTACAATGCAACATCACCATTTCCCCTAAGGAACTAATTATGTGGTCAGATTAATGTACTAACAGGTTGGAGCAGAAGCTCAAGATTGCCGTAAACAGCTATTACAGCACTGCAGGCATCGGGGAAGTACAGCAGTGAAAACTTTAATAAGTCTAAAAATAAATCAAAGATGGGAGTGAAATATTGAAGGACAAACATGTTTCACAGCAAAGGAGTAATTTCTTGACAAACCAGTCTGTTGTCTGCCTGGAAAGCAGAGCCATGTAACAAATTTTCCTCACTGCAAGAGCCTCATTGTAGTCCTTCACTTCAACTGTTTCTTTAAAATGTTTCTTCCCATTTGAAAAGAATGGGGATAGGGTGGGCTGTATTTGGTGGCCTGAATCTGTCTGTCAGACATAGTAAACCAACCTAAACTGGCACTGTCTTTGTTATCTTCTTACCCCTAGGGTCTCATGCCAAAGACTAAAGCATTCCAGGGGTGGGCAAGACCAAAAATGCCAATACATTTTAGCTTACATACAGCAACAAAGCATGAGGAGAGGTATTTCAAAATTTTTGAATGAGACATTTTCCCCTCCCCTCATCTGGTAAACCACCAGTTCATGGATAGGATCCCCTAGGAAACCCCAAAAGGCCATCTTAAGATCCCAGCAGCACTGGATTCTGTACCAGGGCTTGTAGATTTTCCCCTTTGAATTGCTTATTCTTTTTTTAAAAAATTCTGGAGTTAATTTTTCCTGTATTTTATTACATAGTATTGTATTACATAGTATTTTATTACACAGTATTACATAGTATTGAGACAATTTATTGGGGAAAGGTGGGATGCCAAACATCCCTGGTTATTTTAAATTATTATTATTATTATTATTATTATTATTATTATTATTATTATTATTATTATTATTATTATTATTATTATTATTATTATTATTATTATTATTATTGCAGCTAGTTTTGGTCAGTGCTGCTTGAACCCTACCATGCAGGTAGGTTTCTCACAGACAGGTGGTAGGTCATAGTGTGAATAGAATGCTGGACGATACGGGTATGGGACTATTGCAGTCTTGCCCAGCATGGCCCTTCATATGTTCCTATAAATGTTCGCTCTTGGTTGCCTTCTCCTTCCTCAGTACTTGCCCAGCACTTTCAGAGCACTGAGGCCAAGTAGAAAATGGCATTATAATGCTGCAGTAGTTAAGAGCGTGGTACTAGGATCTGGGTTAGTTAAGTTTAAGACCTGGGTCAACCACAAGGCAAACTGGTTGCACTTGGCCCAATCCCTTTCTCTTGCATCTGAATTTGTTGCACCTGGTTGCTGTGACAACCCAATGGCAACATGCATGGCTACTATGCCAGGTCACCTTGACCTGTTCACCTTGGGCCCTTCAATACCTTGGGCCTTGTTGCCTGAAGAGGCCTGAACTTTCACTGCTTCTTCATGCCAGCCATTCCACCAATCCGCTTCTGCACAACTATCCTGAGCCCCAACTCCACTAGGAAACCCTCTAGTGCCGATATTTACCCTGATCTTCTTGCAATCTCAAGCCAACCATACTTTAGTTATGAGGGCCTGATCCCTGCAACTAGTCATTGCCTGGCTTTCCTGGCAGACTTTCTTCTTCTTACTTTGGCCGAGATGCTTGGGCTTAATGTACTAACAAATGAAGCCATAAACTGGTTGAATTCCCATATACAGGCACACCATTATGAGACTTCTGTTGGGGAGTTGCCTAAAGCAGATGCTGCAATGGTTGGGATTTCTGGTGAATATAAGATTTCCTTCTGCGGTTTGCAGCCATGGGACAGTAGTCTGGCATAGTGCCACAGCAGTAGCTGGGTGTTGGCCTCTCCATCCAGCACAATCCCTTTTGCCTGGCACAGTCAGGTGGGCATTTATTTAGTATTACTTGCAATAATGCCAACTCTTTTCTTCCAACTCCTCCACTTTATTTCAATATTCAGGTTCTGCAGTTTTGCAGTGAAAACCTTGGACTCAGATTTAGATTGCTTATTCCCCTCTGATGGATTTACAATTGAAGCTTCAATTGGATTTCATGCATTATGGATTCTGCACTATGTCTGAAAGCTGCTGTAGGAAAATCTATCCCTTACCTTATTTCCGCCCCCCTCCCCACCTGTCTCTTTGTATTAAAAATTCAGGCTCAAATACCATGCATAATTAAATACAGCACCACCAGCAGTGGTGTGAACTAAAATCTTTAGCAAGCATGTACCGCCTAGTTAGTGTCTCATTTTAGGCATGCTAATCTTGGAATCCTGGACTCGACATGGCAAAGCAGCAGACAATATCTAAGGTACAAAATCCATTGGCAGTATCATTTTTCTTCTTCTGTCACATAGCCCTGGATGCCTTTGAGCCCACAGAAAACTGATAGAATCTTACATCAGGCCATGGGAGGTTCAGTTCCCCCTTGCAACAGGCCTTTGAGTCTTCCTTATCCCCCTGAGTGTTTATTTCAGCACATCTTTGTCAGCACTTGCTTTGCTTTTAGTCATCAGAAACTTTACATTTTCATTTACAGAAAAGTTAGGTGATTATAAAGTCAGTCCAGGAAATGAATTACTGCTTCAGCTAGAAGTGGAAGTTAGGCCTGTAAAAGTGTTGATTTATTATATTTTATCATGGTTTTCTTTTCCAGCCTGGGGCTTGCAAAGTGTTTTCTGGGGTGGGGGATTCACAGGTCACATTATGTATGTTGTAGCCCTTTTTAAATAACTTTATTTTTACCTTTCGGAGCGGAATGGTAAAGTTAGTGTGTATATCTTTGTAAGGTAAAAGGTAAAGGTTCCCCTTGACAGTTTTTGTTGCACTGGGTTGTCCCATTGTGTTTGACTCTAGGGGGCGGTGCTCATCCCCGTTTCCAAGCCATAGAGCCAGCGTTTTGTCCGAAGACAATCTTCCGTGGTCACATGGCCAGTGCGACTTAGACACGGAACGCTGTTACCTTCCCACCGAGGTGGTCCCTATTAATCTACTTGCATTTGCATGCTTTTGAATGACTAGGTTGGCGGGAGCTGGGACAAGCGACGGGCACTCACTCCGTCGCGTGGATTCGATCTTAGGACTGCTTGGTCTTCTGACCCTGCAGCACAGGCTTCTGCGGTTTAGCCCGCAGCGCCACCACGTCCCATCTTTGTAACAGAAACAGGCTATTTAGGGGGAAAAGAAACCTCTACTTTCTGAGAAGGGATGACTTTAGCCCAGTAAAACTGCCTTTTTATGCAAATGGAGTGGGCAGTTACGGGTTACCTGGCGATTGTAAAAGAGGGTCGTGACTCAAAAAAGGTTGGGGGGGCACTTTTCTAGTGGTTTTGTTAAAGTATAAAGATAAAATTCTGTATCAATTCAACACTTTTTTTACATGTAGAGCTCTCATCTTATAAACAATATGAACATTTACAACAATTTGTGGTGGTTCTTTCTTTCAGTTATTCATTTATATACCCTCTTATCTCAGAAAGGCCTTGTGATTAAAAGTGGTTAAATGGGAATCAAAGTTATCAGTATCTTATAAAGAAGACACTGAGCTGACCCTAAAGGGTAAGACTGACGCCTTTGTTTGCTAGTTTTTGCTAGTGCAAAGTGAGGAGTGTCTGGCAATACAGCATTGTACTAAGCTTTAGTTTCTTGAAATCCGCCCCCCTCCCCCAATTTTCTTCCCTTCTTTTTAAAAACAGAGCTGGAGCCCAACTGCACCATCAAATACCTTGGAATTTGCTCCATTTATTATACGGGAGAATTTGAAGTATTGTTTGCTACCGGCATGATGTGAAGGCTGCATCCATCCAGGGCTTTTTGCTCTCAAAGCCACTGTTTGCTCTCCCAAAACATTCTTCAGCCCCTGTGCAGACACTGACTGTTCTTAAAAAGGTAATATGTACAGGCTTTCAATCAAATCAAACCCAAGCTGAATTATTCCAGTTTGGCTCTCCAATGTACTCACACCATTTGTCATACCACAAGGACTGAGCATATAGGTGTGTGCAGATGAACGCCTGCATTCCTTTATGGATTTTGAGAACTCCAGTGTAGGATACTAGGATCTGTCTTTCTCCCTTCCCCTTTTTTGTTGGTGTGCAATAGTATCATCACCAAAGTTTATAATGAGTATCCCCTGCTTCTCTTTTCCTTGTGTTCTCTGGGCTGTAGGTGAGCAAACATTTCTGCCAGAAATAATTCTGATGAGGGGAGTGTGAAACACTCTGTGTACCTGAATAAAGGGCATATAGATCAAGGTTGACTCACTCTGTACTCTTCAGGAGATAATCCAACCCACTACATCCACAGATCTGTAACCTTGACTGTTCATTTCTAGATCTCTTAAAAAAAACATAAATGGGAGAAGTGCAAAACTGCAGTGACCTACAAAGTGCCCTAACTGCATGACAAAGCCACTCAAAGCCTATACAACAATCATCCTCCACAATCATACACACACTCAGTCCTAAGAATGTCATAATATTTCAGTAAAGTATAATACATTATGTTCTTCAAAAAACCTACAACTGTATAAACGGCCAGTGTGTGAACAAATTCTTAGTACAATGTCTGAAAGCAAAACTGTCTCTCATTTCCAATATACATCTTTTGTCAAACCAACTACTAGTCATATTGAAGCCAAGAATCTCACAATTTTGCCCTACAGATGCACTCCACAGGACTGGAAACAGAAGAGAGTTTTGTGACACATTAAAAACTATCAGATTTTCATGGACTTTAGCCCTTATCTACACGTGCATTTGGAGAAGCAGGCAAAATCCATTAAAGCATATGCTAAATGAAACTTGTTTTGTTTTCAGATACCACAACACTCCTGGATATTCCTGCTGCAGCTTAAAAACATAGCTTGCCCTCTCCTGCAAAACGTTGACTAAACCTGCAACCTTACCATTAGAAGTTTCAAAATCATAATTAGAGATGGACACTGGCAGGCACCCACTTGGAGGTAGCACCCAGAGGAGGTGGGGCAGAGAAGCCAGGCCCCTGCCTCTGAGTGGGTGCCCACTGGAAGAGGCAGTGCTTTGAAGAGCTGAACACCTGTTCTGCCACTAAACAAACTGGCACACACCACTGAACCATCAGCTTGTGCCCATCTCTAATCAGAATCTTCTTCTGAACTGAGTGTAAATGTTCCTTGACCATCTGGTGGTTCTTATAAAAGGAAGTCGTATGTAATGATTTCTTGGTGTCTTATACAGGCGAGTTAAATAATGGCCACATTTTATAGACAAAGCGAGGGTGACTCTATTAATGAGGGCTATATAATCCATTGAAGACTCCCTGGAAAAGACCCTGATGTTGGGAAAGTGTGAGGGCAAGAGGAGAAGGGGATGACAGAGGACGAGATGGCTGGACAGTGTCATCGAAGCTACCAACATGAATTTGACCCAACTCTGGGAGTTAGAGGAAGACAGGAGGGCCTGGCGTGCTCTGGTCCATGGGGTCACGAGGAGTCTGATATGACTTAACAACTAAACAACAACAACATATAATCCAGCCCTGAGATGTGGTGAGTGAGGCACATATTACAGCTGGAGAAGATCTGCCCGTTTCTCTAAGGTTGGCAGGCACCCAAAATTTCCTCACCGAAACCCTTTGGCATCTATCCATTATAACCACTGGGACTCTGCCAGAATTAATTATCTACCTAGTTCTTTCCACTTTGGGGTCACTGAGTAAAGGGTAATTTTTCTTCTGCACTTCAAGTCGAGAACTACATTTTATATTAACCATGTAGCCTTGCCATAAACGACAAACTGCGTGCTCCCTCCATCCCTGCCCAGCACTTTCCACCCTTCTCATCCTTAACATCTATGACAATTTAGCCATTCTGTGATACCACAGTGCTCTCTCCTGCCCTGCCTCCTCTCCCCCAGTAATTGATGCTGAGTGACAGATCACACAGTGCCATGATATCTCTTGTGGGTAAATGGCCCTAGTAGCCATTTACCTGGGATAATGCCCTGACTATTTGCTCCATCATATATCTGTCTCCCCATTGGACCAATGGCTAATTTGTCTATTTTTTGTTCTCATTTTGTCTGAAGACAGTAAAGGTAAAGGGAAAGGTTCCCCTTGGACATTTTTGTCCAGTCATGTTTGACTCTAGGGGGCGGTGCTCATCCCTGTTTCCAAGCCATAGAGCCGGCGTTTTGTCCGAAGACAATCTTCCGTGGTCACATGGCCAGTGCGACTTAGACACGGAACGCTGTTACCTTCCCACCAAGGTGGTCCTTATTTATCTACTTGCATTTGCATACTTTTGAACGGCTAGGTTGGCAGGAGCTGGGACAAGCGACGGGCGCTCACTCCGTCACATGGATTCGATCTTACGACTGCAGGTCTTCTGACCCTGCAGCACAGGCTTCTGCGGTTTAGCCCGCAGCACCACCACGTCCCTTCTGAAGACAGTACACATGTCTAAAAGAAATTTGAAATAGAAAGCTGGCAAACATGCTGCCAAAAATAATCTTGCAACATGGTTCTTTTCCCATCCATGCATTCCAAAATTCATAAGAAAGAGACTTAACATCCATGGAAATTTTAATTGACTTGATTAATTTTAAAAGAATGGATTTTCAATTAATCATATCCAACCATGTGTGCAGTCATGCATGCATGCGTGTATGTACATGTATGTAGAAAAAGACGGAGAGTATGGAATAAGAGCTCAAATTGCAGGAGATCCTGGATGATAATCTCTGCATTTCCACATAGGCTTCATAAACTGCTAACCTGAGATTAGTAGAATTTACTTCTGAGTACATATGCATAGCCTGGCTCTCTTGCAGAGCTACAGAAGCTTCTCTAATTTGATTATGGTTTAAAGGCGGGGCTGCTGGAATGCATTAAGAATGCTTCTACATGTCTCTAGAAAATAAAATAACAAAGAAAGGGGTCTTGGCCAGGGCCCAGAGGTGATGTTTAGCTGACAACATTTTGCTAGTGGAACTGGGCATTTCCCACTTTTCTCCATAATTCCCCCACACCTTCCAAATCTCTAACAAATGTTTGAGAAACCTCCTAAATCAGATTTTTGGGCAGCTCAGAAAGTTGGGAGTGGAGTGGAGAACAGTATTTAATTGCCCTAGAAGAAGTCCACTAGCCTGTTTCAGAATCCTGGCCATCCATTTTGTAGTCTAAAGTCCTAGCCTTGGTTGTGCTGTTGATACCTGTTTTGCCGATTATGCTAAATACTCGTATTATACTTCATAGACAAAATTCTCAGAGCAACCTTGAATGCAGAGTTCGCATTGCATAATAAGCACTTTATCTTGGCTTTTTCTGAAACAATCATAGACACCTATAGAAACAGCTCTTGGGAGAATGTGGGCGTAGGCCAACTTTTTGAAAGATGCTGCAGAAATAGGAGGGAAAATTAGCTAAGGTTGTGATCCTTGTGGTCCCAGGAGCTTCTTTCCTGCCTCTCTAGAATTCAAGGAAGCTTCAAGTTTCAGATTAAATATAACTTCTTGATGAATGCAATCTGCTGTGTGGAAAATGAATATGGGCTTTTCTGGAAGTTTTTCAGTTACAACTCCCAGAAATCCTAGCTGGCATAGCCAGCTGTGCATGTCATTTCCTTGGTTTAGTTTGATTCGGTGGAGAGTACTCTTCACTGTGGTAGATGAGTTTCTGACTTGTGAATCCAAAGGCAGACAAACAGGAGAAAGATATTATATAGCTATGCTAGACAGCAAATTGAGAGTGTCATACTTCAGGAGCATCATGGTAAGGAAGGATTTACTGGAAAAGACAATAATGCTAGGAAAAGTTGAAGGCAGCAGGAAAAGTGTAAGATCAAACATGAGATGGATTGACTCCATCAAGGAAGCCACATCCTTGATTTTACAAGCGCTGAGGTGGACTGTTGAGGACAGGACATTTTGGAGGTCACTCCTTCGTAGAGTCATTAGTCAGAAACAATTTGACAGCAAGTTAAAAGTAGCAGCAGCAACAACAGAGAGCAAACCAACACAATCTTAAACCCTTCTAAGAAGACCATGGAGAAAACACAACTTTCAAAAGGAGAAAGTGGAACTAGTATTGCAATCCAGGCATGTCTCTTAAAGAGATAGTTCACATGTCCTAGAATGAAACTAATTGAAACAAAAGCTGGTCCTAATATTAAGCAGTGTGAAGTACCTAATCTTTGCAGGTATGAGGAGGCAGCAGCATGAATTGGCTTTTTCTGAAGAAGAGATGCATGTGTGCCACAGCTAAAACTGTGCTCACGACCTGGGGTTCAAATCCCAGGTAGCCGGCTCAAGGTTGACTCAGCCTTCCATCCTTCCGAGGTCGGTAAAATGAGTACCCAGCTTGCTGGGGGGGCAATGTGTAGCCTGTATAATTAAATTGTAAACCGCCCGGAGAGTGCTTATAGCGCTATGGGGCGGTATATAAGTCCAATAAATAAATAAATAATTCAGGTCCTGGCCTGAAGAGCCTCATGGCGCAGTGGTTAAAACGCTGTACTGCAAGTTAAAACTGTGCTCACGACCTGGGGTTCAAATCCCAGGTAGCCGGCTCAAGGTTGACTCAGCCTTCCATCCTTCTGAGGTCGGTAAAATGAGTACCCAGCTTGCTGGGGGGGCAATGTGTAGCCTGCATAATTAACTTGTAAACTGCCCAGAGAGTGCTTGTAGCGCTATGGGGGCGGTATACAAGTCCAATAAATAAATAAATAAATAAATAAATAAATAAATAAATAAATAAATAAATAAATAAATAAATAAATAAATAAATAGTGATGGTGTGCTTGGCTTTTGGACTGGATGGAGTAGATGGAAATGCCACAAATGGAGTAGTGGGTCACATTCTTGTTCTTTGTGTCACACAGCAAAATATCTTGAACAAGCCTTAATGTTAGCCAAAGCCCAAAGGTGGTTCTATGTGGGGGCATTTATCCTAATGTCAACTCACCTCATATACAGAGGTGTACAGGGGTCCAGATGTCACAATGTTTTATCTGAATGTGTGTGTGTGTTTTCACCCCATTCTCTTTCCTTTCCTTTCCTTTCCTTTCCTTTCCTTTCCTTTCTTTTCCTTTCCTTTCCTTTCCTTTCCTTTCCTTTCCTTTCCTTTCCTTTCCTTTCCTTTCCTAAAAGCACAGTGCATTTTTATTAATCATGAAAGGAATGCTTCACCAAGAAGAAGGATGGATTTGCAGTGCAAAACAACTAGATTCTATGCATTTTGAAAACAATCCCCTCTAGCATATACCCCTAATAGGGTGAAGAGGTTTCAGTGTGTCAGGGAAACTGAGTTTAATACATCCAAGAGGCTGGACTCCATTACCAATCTAGACTCATTGCATCCAACACAGAATGGCCAAAGCTAAATTCTGTAGATTTATTTGGGAGTCCTTCTGAATTACCAGTTCCATTAGCAGGACAGAATTCATCATTCCAGTGGTGATAGAGACATTATTGAAGGGTAGCTATTCGGCAGCAGTAATAGTGGAAAGCGATCCTTGACTGATCCCCTGTGAAACTCTTCAGATTGTTAAAAACAGATGAGAATCAAAAGTTAAAAGTGACAGAAGTAGGATAAGACTGTCCAGTGATTTGTCCATAGGAGAACTATTATAATGATCATTGTGAAGAAATAGAAGAGAATGACAAAGGAAAACAGAAGATTTCATAGGGCAATTTAAACCAAGATTAGGGATGCTGAAAAATTAACAGGACAACTTTTAAAATCAGGATAAAATAAAGAGATGGAAATAATATACTGAACAACTATACAAAAGAAGTGAAAGGATGATAGATTTCTTCAAAGAACATTTAATTTTTGAGATGTGAATGCTGCTTTCAAAGTACATGGCAGAAATGAATTACCAAGAATATATGGGAGACCAGTAGAGATGTTTCAAGCTACAAAGACTGAATATATCAAAATCTTGTATGCATGGAAATAGTTCCAGAAATGAATCAGTTTCTTCTTATAGAATATAGTAAAGCCTTTTATTATGGATTGCTCTTAAAGGAATGGGTGTCAAACATTTGATAGTCTTGAAGAACTAAGACAAAAGACTACAGTTTGGACAAAATATAGACAAACAGAATATTTTCCAGTTGTCACAGGTGCAAGAGAAAGATGAACCTTATGTTCCTGTCCATGTTTTCTATCTCATATGGAAATCTGGATTAGATTCAGATGAGAAAGTGAAAATTGGTCAGCGAAACAAATAATTTAAGATATGCAGATGACGCTGTCATTGGCAGAAAATAGCAATGACTTGAAACAATTACTGATAAACATAAAAGAAGAAAGTACAAAAGGAGGATGACAGTTGACTATTATGAAGAAAATAAAATACTGCTACAGAAGAAATTCAAATTAGAATTGACCACTGATGTGGGAAACTTCTGCTGGGAAATGCTTGTCAATGATGAAGTTTAATCAGGTGGCAACGGCTGAATCATGTACACATGTATGTATTTATTATGTACATACATATATGTATACATCATATATCTATAATGTATGTATACATCTACATCTACATCTAAGAGCCTCGTGGCGCAGTGGTTAAAACGCTGTACTGCAGCTAAAACTGTGCTCACGACCTGGGGTTCAAATCCCAGGTAGCCGGCTCAAGGTTGACTCAGCCTTCCATCCTTCCGAGGTCGGTAAAATGAGTACCCAGCTTGCTGGGGGGGCAATGTGTAGCCTTTATAATTAAAATTGTAAACCGCCCGGAGAGTGCTTGTAGCGCTATGGGGCGGTATATAAGTCCAATAAATAAATAAATAAATAAAATATACATCTACATCTACATCTACATCTACATCTATCTATCTATCTATCTATCTATCTATCTATCTATCTATCTATCTATCTATCTATCTATCTATCTATCTATCTATCTATCTATCTATCTATCTATCTATCTATCTATCTATCTATCTATCTATCTATCTATCTATCTATCTATCTATCTATCTATCTATCTATCTATCTATCTATCTATCTATCTATCTATCTATCTATCTATCTATCTATCTATCTATTCAATTTGTATCCCACTCCCATTAGTGTCACAGCACTACTCTGCTTTCAACTCATAAAATAGCAAAACAAAATTGAATATAGAAATATTAAAACTGATAACAATAACCCTAAAAAATTCCACCAGATGGCACAGACTAATTTCGGGATGTATAGAAGAAAAGAGAGGAGGGAAGAAGATGACAGGAGAGAAAAAATTGTGAAAAAAGTGGTCAGCTGGGGTTGGTGTGGAAAGTAATGTCTTTAAATGCTTCCTAAAAGTCCATGGGGCGGGGTGGGGAATAGGCGGTTCTACCATTAGGCAGAGTAAACGAGGAGCCTTTCTCACCTCAGAAACGATAGGGAAATCCTTGAATTCAAAGCAGTGTACACCATTCAGTCTGCGCCCTACCTGCAAAGTGAAGTGCTTCTTTCAGGTGTTCTGGTTCACTATTCAGTTGCTGGCTTGCTCGGTTTCTGGGTATGCAGGTGGGGATAGAGGCTGCCTTGTCTTTTGTATCAGCAGTGATGAAGAAGGCTAGAATTAAATGAACCCAACAACGATCATAATACATTTCTTATCAGGTGTAGACTGGCTGAGGGCAACTTCATATTTTCATTTACTAAGGTTAGAAAATCAATTTGTATTAACTGCTTTTTTTTTTTAAACAAATTTATCCAATCTGTGGTTTGCAAGGCTATTAAAAAAGTGACCATATTTCTTTACAATTTTAAACCACTGGGTAGAAACCATAAGTGGTATTTCATTGTTCTTTTGTCCTTTAATTTTGCACATGTGGTTGGGAGCAACCTTTCTTGACTGGGGTGACTATCAATCTATCCAGTACTAACTAATTGTTCCTTCTCTGCCTCTGAATTCAAAGACAGACACACATCTATGCTAAGAGCTTTTCCTCCTCTCCTTTGTCTATGAAGTCAGTCTGTTGAAAGAAGTTAGTCTGTTGAGGTCTATTGCTGAAATTCAGGCAACTATGTTTTGTTAGTTTGCTGATTGATCTATTCACTGTAAGTAAATTAAAGCTTTTTCTTCTTTCCCCAGCTACTGTTCTCTGAGTAAGTTATTGAGATTGTGAGTGCCAGTTGATGAGAGAAAAGGGGGTGGACTAACTGGAGAACTTGAAGCTGATTCTACTATGTGAATCCCTGCACTTCTGCTGAACTGCTAGAGGAGTTCAACTAAAACTCAAAACTCTGACCTAAAAAGATAAACAGTGCAACAAAACACTTGTAAAAACAGAGCACTGAAATGGAATTCATCTGGTAACAATGAGGAATGTGTTTTTGCCAAATTGCTTACTTCCCTGTCTGCGAGTTCATTTCAGCCACCATTTGAATTTGTTTTCAAAATGTGTCAACATTAAATCTGCACATTTTTTAGACGTTTTTTGTGCAGGCATACACACATTTGCACTCACTCTTCCTAGTGTGCCATTTGGGACCTATGTTTTCCCTCAGAATATGTATATAGATCCCCCTATATATTTTTAATGTAGGAACTTTTGCTTATGAGGTACGCAGTCTGTGTTTTGTTCTGCTGAAGTTGTGAATCAGATGACAACATGCAGAGAAGTGGGGGTTTCAGCCCGTAAGTGTGTCACACATCCACATATTTTTATTTTCTGTATCATTTCAACTAAGCCCAAGATGATCAACTGATGTTAGTTGCTGAGGTGAAAATTATGTGTTAGGAACAGAGTGTGTAATTACTCAGCTTCTACTTGGCTATCATAGAAGGCTTCTTCATCTGAAGGATAATGAGGATTAATGTGTCATAAGGCTGATGCTGGTGGGGGGGGGGAACCACACACATTAATATCTATGAGAAACAAAGCATTTTGAGGTATTTTTTGAATAGGCAAGCCGTGCTGGCCCTCACTGAAGAAGAAAAAAAGATTTTTTCTTCAGTGAGGCATCTGTTCCACATGGTGAAAATAAGCAGGTAGAAGCAAGGGCCTTTTTCCCCTCGTCTTTGCACTGCTGAACAGTATAAGAATAAGCTGATGATATTTGCCTGCAGTTTCCTGTTTGCTTGCTTGCTTTCTCCATAATACTCTTGCCCATTAGAAAGATAATCTTCTCTATTCCCTAAGGGAAACAGCAATGAAATAATGGAGAGGCACTGATGCTGTGAATGTATTGAAAATCCAACCAAAAATGTTTTACAGAAGACAGGGAGCTTGTCTGCATGATTGCCCCTAGGCAGATGAACTGCACTCATGAACCTGTAGCAACATGCCTGTCTTATCATGCAGAAGGATTTATAACGGCTTACCAATGGTGAGCCACTGGCACTGGGCATTCTGGGAAAGGAGCCCATTGTTGAACAGGGGGTTGAACGGGCAGTTGTAATACAACAGAAATTATGGTACAGAAGCAGCCCAAACTCACACTGACTATGCACACACACATAAACACATCTACACACCTGGGACCCATTTATTACCTAAGGTACAGCCTTCTGTTAACCACACTTGCCTATATTTTAGCCAGGCATAGGTGGTTATGGCCAACATTAATTTTCTCCAGAAAATGTGTGAAACATGATGAATCTGTGATCTGCATTTGAAATCTTGAAAAGTATTTATTTTAATAGTAGCAATACTCCTCTCTCTCTCTCTCTCTCTCTCTCTCTCTCTCTCTCTCTCTCTCTCTCTCTCTCTCTCTCTCTCTCTCTCTCTCTCTCTCTCTCTCTCTCTCTCTCTCGTCCCAAATCCAGTAGTTCCACAGGAGAGCACTCCATGCACTATTAACTTGAGAAAAGAAGCCACTTCTGTGAAACATTGCCTTTTGTTAATTAAGCCTCTTCCTGCTAGAGAATGGAGAATCATTAACTGGTGATATTGCCCCAAGTGCCTAAAGCTGTCTATGATCTCAAGGGATGCTACACATAAAAGGCTGTTTATTTTCCTGACTTAGTTTATCCAATTATTTCAAGAAGAAAAATGACCAAAGAGGATTAGGTGGAGTCAAATGAGGGAAAGAGGATGTGATTGCTGCCCTTTGGGGGTCACTCCCGAAAATTACTTCTATGACTTGTATTTTTTTTTTCCTTTTTGCACTGTTTGTTGTTGTTGTTTAGTTGTTTAATCATGTCCAACTCTTCGTGACCCCATGGACCAGAGCACACCAGGCCCTCCTGTCTTCCACTGCTTCCCAGAGTTGGGTCAAAGTCATGTTGGTTGCTTTGATGACACTGTCCACCCATCTCATCCTCTGTTGTTCCCTTCTCTTGCCTTCACACTTTCCCAACATCAGGGAATTTTCCAGGAAGTCTTCTCTTCTCATAAGATGGCCAAAGTATTGGAGCCTCAGCTTCAGAATCTGTCCTTCCAGTGAGCACTCAGGGTTGATTTCCTTCAAAATGGATAGGTTTGTTCTCCTTGTAGTCCAGGGGACTCTCAAGAGTCTCCTCCAGCACCACAATTCAAAAGCATCAATTCTTCGGCAGTCAGCCTTCTTTATGGTCCAGCTCTCACTTCCATACATCACTACTGGAAAAACCATAGTTTTGACTATGTGGACCTTTGTTGGCAAGGTGATGTCTCTGCTTTTTAAGATGCTGCCTAGGTTTGTCATCGCTTTCCTCCCAAGAAGCAGGAGTCTTTTAATTTTGTGGCTGCTGCCACCATCTGCAGGGATCATGGAGCCCAAGAAAGTAAAATCTGTCACTGCCTCCATAGCTTCCCCTTCTATTTGCCAGGAAGTGACGGTGATATAATGTAACATTACATGAGTATATACTTTAAAAATCACAGCCTTCTATTACATATTTCTCTAGTTCATTTGAGTAAATAATATTTGAGTAAATAATATTTCTTCTATTCTAGAAAAGAAATTCTGGTTCTATTTAAGTAAGTGCTTCTGTTGAGACATCATATAGGTGAACCTCAGTGATTCAAAATATAAAGCAAACAAGTTATCTAGAGTAAACAGCTACTTTCTTAACCTTATTCAGTCACTTAAAAACAAACTATTGCAATACAAATTGTTATTAAAACAATTCTATCAAAGCATATGCAAGAACATTTGCAAATAAATCACATCACATTAGATAATTCTCACTCAATATTTTCCCAGCAGCGATGTCTCCCCCTCTTTGTAAAAAGCAGGTGGCTGTGTGTTCTGGAGATGTCATTCCTAATATGATGGAAATCTCTGTTTTTATACGGTGTTTCTTAAACAAAACATTTATGATGCCAAACTTTGGCTTTCCCATGATTAAACGATGTCAAATTGTATAGACAGCTGTGGGTTGAATCATCTACCTGTTGAGATAGCTTGTAGCTGGGGAAATGCCCCTTTGGAGTACCTCCTTAATACAGTAAAATAAAAAAGAACATTGTTTCTTATTATACCTGTGTAGAGATTATGAACTGAGTGAATCAGGTCCTTCCAGAGCCCCACATGGTCCCAGTCCCTGTATAATACTTTTTAAAACTCCAACTTCCTGCATTTTACATGTTCTATTTTTTTTTGTGTGTGTGTAGGCATCCTTCAGTCTTGAGAGACTATGGTAACATGCTTTGTATGGAGGAGATGGAACAACGTCTAATGTGGTTGAGAAGGCCAATTTGAGAGTGACGATCCCTTCCACACTGAAGACAAACACAATCTGTCCCCTGTCCAGCTCCCTGATGTGGCGTCTATGCTGTATGTCAGACCATATGTGGGTCACATATGGCTTGCGGGCCATATGTGACCCGAGGGCCACATATGGCCCACGAGCCGCTCCTGTCTGGCCTGCAGGACATCAAAACCATTTATAACTTTCTGTCTAAAGTTGATCAGTTGCTTATCTTTAACATACCACAAAAAACCTCTTTATTTGTGAATATTAACAAGTTCAAAGTAAAAACAATCATAACATCACTGTTTCATTTTATTTTTAAGTAAAGTTTGTTCGGCCCTGAAGCATGTAGTGACAATTTTGATCTGTTTATATACAAACACCAGGGTCTGGCACGGGCTTTCCCATCCCTGTCTTCTAAGAAAGAGCAACGGCCTGGGCTTGGGAAGCTGATGGATGCCTGGAAAACAGAAGAGGACCAAGAATTCTGGTGCATCCAGCACCATCTCTCCCATCCTGACGGGGCCGTCCTCTTCCTATTCTGACATGGGCCCTACTCCATGTGATTTTTACAAATCTTGCAGTCGGGCAGTGAGCAGTGGAAGGAACTAGGCCCTTTAAGCATTTGTTTTAAAGTATTTTATTTTTTTCTACATACAAAAAACACACACAAAAAACAAACAAAAACAATACAAAATAAAATCAAAAACAAAACAAAACCCCACACATATAGGCAGGGGGGAGGCATTTCCATACAATATTAAAGGTAAAGGTAAAGGTTCCCCTTGACAATTTTTGTCCAGTCGTGTTCGACTCTAGGGGGCGGTGCTCATCCCGGTTTCCAAGCCATAGAGCCAGCGTTTGTCCGAAGACAATCTTCCGTGGTCACATGGCCAGTGCGACTTAGACACGGAACGCTGTTACCTTCCCACCAAAGTGGTCCCTATTTATCTACTTGCATTTGCATGCTTTCGAACCGCTAGGTTGACGGGAGCTGGGACAAGCCACGAGAGCTCACTCCGTTGCATGGATTCGATCTTACGACTGCTTGGTCTTCTGACCCTGCAGCACAGGCTTCTGCGGTTTAGCCCGCAGCGCCACCACGTCCCCTCTCCATACAATATTATCCATTCTTAAAAAACTGACTGCATCAACCTTATTGCTCTATAAAAATTCCAAGTATGATCCATCCTAAGATTGTACTAATTCCAATAATTATTTCTCTCACATCCTTGGCCACCAATTGTTCCTCAGAATATCCATGCTACCATCATGAAAGATCCGCATTTCAACAACAAACAACACCATAAGAAAGACAAAACAGAGCAAAACCACAAAATAATATATCTAACATTGGCTACTTAATCATATTATACTTCATATGTGGGGCCCTTTAAGCATTTTTAAAGTGTTGCCTATGGACCAGAAGCTCACTACCCCTGATTTAAGGGGAACATTATTGATAATAGTTTTCCACCTCCTCTCCAAGGAGATCCATCCTTGTTGAAAACAGAGGTATTGGCTACAATACATATCTTTCCTTTTGCTAAAGTAACATATGTATAATCCTTGTTTGAGGCCCAATTGCCTGTTAGGTTGGGGGTTTCTGGGTTAGATAGGTTAACAGTATATCTGTTGTCAAAGCAAGCTTTATAGATTAATAGATGGATGCAAACAAATGTCTTGGGAAACATGTGTTCAATTTCTGTCAATTATGCTACAGCATTTATGCAGCATTTTTGCCTTAAAACAAGAAATCACCTCTAGAACATTTTCAGTACAATCCTATTCAAAGGCTGAATTACAGCCTGCTTGTATAAATCACAGAAAATAAACACTTGATGATGCCCCTTTTGTTTTCCAAATGGCTACTTTTTCTCAATTTCTTTCTCTTCCTTTTATAGTGCTCTATTTAATTTTACAGTACAGAGACACAATGGGACCAACACTGGATAGAAAACAATGCCCCAGGTCCTCCCCCCCTTCTTTCTGTCTTTGATGCTATTAATTAATAAAGGCCAGATATTGCCCTGCATTTGGGCATGATTCATTTGAAATCTATTGGAACTTTCTCAGTTTCTGAAAATTAATGGCAATTCGAGATCTCACAGACCATTCTGGGATGATAAATGTTGAAAGATAGCAATTTTAAAATGTATTTCATAACAACATGCACAGAGTTACAATATTCTTTGGAAGTGATATTTTCCAAAAAGAATGCATTTGTTAAACACTTGGTTGTGTACTGCTTTTCATTCTCCTCCTACTTTAAGTGGGATGCCATCATTGAGCCTTGTGGCACAGTGGTTAAACTGCAATACTGCAGTCAAAAACTGTTCATGACCCACATTTGATCCCAATGGATTCAGATACTGTATCCGATTCAAGGCTGAGTCAAGCTTCCATCCTTCGAAGGTTGGTAAAGTGAGTACCCAGCTCGCTGGGGAAGTGGGCAACGTGTAACCTGCATAATTAAATTGTGAACAGTCCAGAGAATGCTTTAAGCACTATGGGGCGGTATGTACCCGTATTTTTCGCTCCATAAGACGCACCTTTCCATAAGACGCACCAATTTTTTAGGAGAAGAAAACAGGAAAATATAATCTGTTTTCTTTGCTCCATAAGACGCACAGACCTTCCACCCCCCTGTTTTGTGGGAAAAAGTGCGTCTTATGGTGCGAAAAATACGGTAATCAACACACTTTGCTTTGCTTTTGGTTTGATGCAACAACTCTAAACAATGATGCTGTGTTACACTCAGATTAGATATGTGCATTATGTTCAGACAGATATACAAGAAACAAAGCAAAACAAATCAGGGTATTTTTGTGATTCTGAAGCAGTTATGGGGCTAACAAGAAGAACTGATTAACCCTGGGGCAGACCAGTACCACAACATAACCTTTGTATTCCCTATGGCATTTGAAGAGTTAGAAAGATGGCCAGCAATTTGAAATGAGGAAAGGGAAGATCAAAAGTAATACAGTCAACTAAATTGCTACTGACGAAATGAAGGCAAATAACAACCTGAATCCCCCACTAATGCCCAAGATCTCCCCTGCATATTTCAACATACCATTACACTATTAGGAGTGAGTGTGCATGTGTGGTTCTTGAAGAATTATCATTGTATGGGCTTTGAGCACATAGGTCACATATTTAGTGTGGTATGTATTCTCTACCCACCCCTTCCCACAGGTCATAGCTGTTTTCATTTCCTTCATTTGCCGGATTTTAAAAACCAATAATGGAGTTTGAGAAACATGAGAGTAATACCATGGCCCTGAATATAGAGAGGGCTGAAATGTCTCCTGAAGGGTACAGGGCACATTGACGCCAATATGGGTGGGGAGCAGATGGGTGGGGCATCTGAAGAACCTAATCCACATCATTTTCCAAGATTTCCCAGTCAATAAGTTATTTCCTATTCTATCATTTTCATTTATATTGCCTTGAATGTTGTTTTTGTTGTTCTGTGCTATCAGGTTGCATCTGATTTCTGACAACTCTCTTATTTTCTGAACTTGTTCTCTGTACATTCTTAATCAGAGTCACAAAAAAACCAACTGGCCTCAAAACAGTTTTTTTAAAAATACGATGATTATTCACCCATGTCAATATCTGATGCACATGCACCCATACCTTACATATGATATTGACAACAAAATACAGGCCAAGGTTTCTGTTCCTGACATTATTCTGAAGCTGATTCAGCTCAGCAGCCCTATTGTGAGAAGTTACCATTCAGATTGCTCCTAATTGAAAATCCCAGGTGATACCACGTGGATATGCATAGAGGGAAGTGTTACATCTGGAGAAAAATGAGGTGGTGAGTAACTCAAAGGAGGATGTGTCTTTCTGTGAACTAGAGCATGTAGAGAGAGGGAGAGAGAAAGATGTTGAAAAGAGTACCGTGCAACACGGGAAAATCATGGAATGCAGAATAAGTGTGCGATCGGAGATGAAAAGCAACCCGGCAGCAGGAAAGAAAAGAAACAGCAGTAGCGTTGGCAAAATGCCTACTTTGGTTAGCAGTGGTGAGGGAGTCCCAGTAGCTTCTCAAAAAGTCAACTTTAATTCTCTGTAAGCTCCTTTTTGCTACACAGCCCTGGCAGATGCTCTCTAATACTAAGATTGCAACCCCAGGACACTGTTTTATAGGCACTTAAAAAACTCTAGGTCAACTACACTTGCAGGCAATGAGAAACCTCTCTTAAATGTATGTGCCTTAGCAACAGGTGAGCTGTCCATAGCTCAACGTGGAACTGTGTCAGTAAGTGCTCTTATATTTCAAAAGCCAGTTCTTTCCTGGTATCTCACATATGTTGGTCCCTGCCTGCTGAAGGTGCCACAAGTGAAGGTTCTTGTATGAATATGTGCCTTATTTCATTGTGCTTCTCAACATGAATCACAGCCAAGATCCACTTGAAAATCCATTTTTATTCACAGCTAGGGAAGTTTCAGATGCAAGAAGATGAGGACAAGCACTTAAAAATGTAAAAAAAAAAAAAAAAAAAGAAAAGGAAAAGGGCAATAAGCAAATGGAAATAATCAAGAAAATAAACCTAAGTCGAGAGATATTCCCTACAATAAAAACTTCTTGAGTGACTACTGTAATCCCTTAAATCCTTTTCAATCATTCACTACGCACTAAGCTAAATGCACAAAGAGGGGCAGGAAGGTAGCTCCCCCCCCCTTCTGATATCCATTGGTTTCACACAAAGCAACAGGTCTGAAGAGGGAAGACTCATCATTCTGTGAAGGTTCTCCATGTAAGTCAGAATCTTGATTTCTCCATGTTCTCCTCACCTCAGACTTACCTCACTTCATGTTGAGGGGTGAGGGGACAACAACAGCAGAGAGACACTTTAGTGAAGTATTAAAGAGTAAAGAGCCCACCCCGCTGCAACCACCACTTTTAAGGTGATTCTTTCCCGTAAAATCCAAGCTGGTTTTCTTCCAACCTGGTCAACTTTGTTAACTATCATCCTATGTACTGTGTCCTTGTCTGCTGCCTTGCTTGTTCTCTATGTTGTGTTCAGTAAAGTGCTTTGTGTCACAGTTAAATCTCCCTCTTGCTTCTTTCCTTCCCAAAAACAAAAGGATAAGACCCTATGTATTCTGTGGAGAAATTGGGCCTTTCCTTCAGAGGTAAAGGTAAAGGTAAAGGTTCCCCTTGAGAATTGTTGTCCAGTCATGTTCGATTCTAGGGGGCGGTGCTCATCCCCATTTCCAAGCCATAGAGCCAGCGTTTGTCCGAAGACAATCTTCCGTGGTCACATGGCCAGTGTGACTTAGACACGGAATGCTGTTACCTTCCCACCGACGTGGTCCCTATTTATCTACTTGCATTTGCATGCTTTCAAACCGCTAGGTTGGCGGGAGCTGGGACAAGTGACGGGCGCTCACTCCGTCGCGTGGATTCGATCTTATGACTGCTTGGTCTTCTGACCCTGCAGCACAGGCTTCTGCGGTTTAGCCCACAGCGCCACCACGTCCCTCCAGAGAAAATCACACAAAGCCTATGCTGTGCCAGGCAAAAAAAACTTTTTATTCTCCCAGGATTTCCTGTCATGCCATGTATAATTAGTGATTTTTTTAAAAAAAAAAATTTAAAATCTTATACTACTGCTTGTTTACTTTTTACTCTGGTTTAATTTTGTTGTCATCAATTGTAAAGATTTCAGCTGTTGACAAAGCATTTTAAAATGGCATCATTTTAATCCTTATTTTTCTGATCTACCCAGAGAGCTTTGGCTATTGGGCAGTCCAGAAATGAAAGGAAATTAAATACATAAATAAAGAGGAGCTGCTGGTATTTGGCATTTAAAAGCCAGTTGGAAATTACTGCTAGCCACAATGAATTCTTTTTATAGAGACATAGCAAAGATGCAGTCTTTCTCTCAGTAGATGACAAATGACAAACGTTACCTTAGGTATGATTTATTTAGTGCCTCACATAACCGGTGAGCTAGAAGAACTTTTTTGTTAAATGTCAGTGACTCAGCATGATTTCTAAACTGAAAACTAAAGACTGGCTGAGATACAACACACACACACACACACACACACACACACACACACACACACACAAACGCAAAAACCGTCTTCTCAAAGAAAAGAAAAATGGTGTATCACTTGATTTCTGACTGGTTGAAAAGCGAAGGCTATACACCATTTTTAAGTTCTGCATTTAAAACATTTTACCATAACATATAACAAACTTCCACTTGGACCTACGTTCCCACATACTACCTCTGAATTAAATGGTGGCATCAGTAAGTAGATACGTAAACTTTATGCAACAACAGAAGCCATAATTCTTGTTTTAGATACTAGGCCCAAAGAACTTAATGTAAACATGTATATGATTGTCTCATTCAGCTTTTAGCGATCTTTCTCCAGCATTAACTTGAGATATTTCTGCCATCATTTGTTCTCACTTTTCTAAATGCCATTGCTAGCTGGATTCAGTGGTCTGAGTCACTATTAAGAGTAAGATGGGGAGAGGCTATACTCTTTCTCCCAGGGTATCAACCCAGATCACCTGCAATATGCATAAGGGGGGGGGAATCCCAAATTTATTTCAGTTGCAATACACATTAGGACCACAGCAGCAATGCAAAAAGCCTTCATGTTTTTCAGATTTTTAAAAAATCCTATACCAGATTTTTAAAGAAAGATATGGCTGCATCCTATGTAATAAATGCAACATAATATAAATTTATTCTACAGCCAAAGGCCCAATTTTGTTGTTGTTTAGTCAATGTCATGTCCGACTCTTTGTGACCCCATGGACCAGAGCACGCCAGGCACTCCTGTCTTCCATTGCCTCCCAGAGTTGCGTCAATTTCATGTTGGTAGCTTCGATGACACTGTCCAACCATCTCATCCTCTGTTGTCCCTTTCTCCTTTTGCTTTCACACTTTCACAACATCAGGGTCTTCTCTTGATGCCTGAGCTTTAGGATCTGTCCTTCCAGTGAGCACTCAGGGTTGATTTCCTTTAGAATTGATAGGTTTGTTCTCTTTGCAGTCCAGGGGACTCTCAAGAGCCTCCTCCAGCTCCACAATTCAAAGGCATCAATTCTTCGGCAGTCAGCTTTCTTTATGGTCCAGCTCTCACTTCCATACATCGCTACTGGAAAAAACATAGCTTTGACTATGCAGACCTTTGTCAGCAAGGTGATGTCTCTGCTTTTTAAGATGCTGTCTAGGTTTGTCATAGATTTCCTCGAAAGAAGCAGGCGTCTTTTAATTTCATGGCTGCTGTCACCATCTGCAGTGATCATGGAGCCCAAGAAAATAAAATCTGTCACTGCCTCCATGTCTTCCCCTTCTATTTGCTAGGAGGTGATGGGACCAGTGGCTATTGTCTTAGTTTTTTTTCTGTTGAGATTTAGACCATTTTATGTGCATATCTGATGTTGTAGATATTTCTATCAGCAATCCTAATTCTGGCTTGGGATTCCTCCAGGCCACTCTTTCGCATGACGTATTCTGCATATAAATAAGCAGGGGGACAATATACAGCCTTGTCATACTCCTTTCCCAATTTTGAACCAATGAATGTTTTCATATCCAGTTTTAACTGTTGCTTCCTGTCCTACATATACATTTCTTAGGATAAGGTGGTCAGGCACTCCCATTTCTTTAAGAAATTGCCATAGTTTGTTTTGACACACAGTCAAAGGCTTTTCTCCTTCATGGATTGCTGCCTTGTCGTGGTGAAGGGGCTTGAGTAACTCAGAGAAGCTATGGGCTATGCCGTGCAGGGACACCCAAGACGGACAGGACATAGTGGAGAGTTCTGACTAAACGCAATCCACCTGGAGTAGGAAATGGCAAGCCACTCCAGTATCTTTGCCAAGAACGCCCCATGATCAGAAACAAAAGGCTAAAAGATATGACGCTGGAAGATGGGCCCCTCAGGTCGGAAGGCGTCCAACATGCTACTGGGGAAGAGTGGAGGACAAGTACAAGTAGCTCCAGAGCTAATGAAGTGGTTGGGCCAAAGCCGAAAGGACGCTCAGCTGTGGACGTGCCTGGAAGTGAAAGGAAAGTCCAATGCTGTAAAGAAAAATACTGCATAGGAACCTGGAATGTAAGATCTATGAACCTTGGGAAGCTGGAGGTGGTCAAAGAGGAGATGGCAAGAATAAACATTGACATCCTGGGCATCAGTGAACTAAAATGGACAGGAATGGGCGAATTCAGCTCAGATGATTATCATATCTACTACTGTGGGCAAGAATCCCGTAGAAGGAATGGAGTAGCCCTCATAGTCAACAAAAGAGTGGGAAAAGCTGTAATGGGATACAATCTCAAAAATGATAGAGTGATGTCAATACGAATCCAAGGCAGACCATTCAACATCACAATAATCCAAGTTTATGCACCAACCAGCATTGCTGAGAAGACTGAAATTGAACAATTCTATGAAGATTTACAACACCTTCTAGAACTGACACCAAAGAAAGATGTTCTTCTCATTCTAGGGGACTGGAATGCTAAAGTAGGGAGCCAAGAGATAAAAGGAACAACAGGGAAGTTTGGCCTTGGAGTTCAGAACGAAGCAGGACAAAGGCTAATAGAGTTTTGTCAAGAGAATAAGCTGGTCATCACAAACACTCTTTTCCAACAACACAAGAGGCGACTCTATACATGGAAATCACCAGATGGGCAATATCGAAATCAGATTGATTATATTCTCTGCAGCCAAAGATGGAGAAGCTCTATACAGTCAGCAAAAACAAGACCTGGAGCTGACTGCGGCTCTGATCTTCAGCTTCTCATAGCAAAATTCAAGCTTAGACTGAAGAGAGTAGGAAAAACCACTGGGCCACTCAGGTATAATCTAAACCAAATCCCTTATGAATACACAGTGGAAGTAAAGAACAGATTTAAGGAACTAGATTTGGTGGACAGAGTGCCTGAAGAACTTTGGATAGAGGCTCGTAACATTGTCCATAACGAAAACCATTCCAAAGAAAAGGAAATGCAAGAAAGCAAAGTGGCTGTCCAACGAGGCCTTAGAAATAGCAGAGAGGAGAAGGGAAGCAAAATGCAAGGGAGATAGGGAAAGTTACAGAAAATTGAATGCAGACTTCCAAGGAATAGCAAGGAGAGACAAGAGGGCCTTCTTAAATGAACAATGCAAAGAAATAGAGGAAGATAACAGAAAAGGTAAGACCAGAGATCTGTTCAGGAAAATTGGAGATATTAGAGGAACATTTTGCGCAAAGATGAACATGATAAAAGACAAAAATGGGAGGGACCTAACAGAAGCAGAAGATGTCAAGAAGAGGTGGCAAGAATACACAGAGAAATTATATCAGAAAGATTTGGATATCCCGGACAACCCAGACAATGTAGTTGCTGACCTTGAGCCAGACATCCTGGAGAGAGAAGTCAAGTGGGCCTTAGAAAGCCTGGCTAACAACAAGGCCAGTGGAGGTGATGGCATTCCAATTGAACTATTTAAAATCTTGAAAGATGATGCTGTTAAGGTGCTACATTCAATATGCCAGCAAGTTTGGAAAACTCAACAGTGGCCAGAGGATTGGAAAAGATCAGTCTACATCCCAATCCCAAAGAAAGGCAGTGCCAAAGAATGCTCCAACTACCGCACAATTGCACTCATTTCACACGCTAGCAAGGTTATGCTCAAAATCCTCCAAGGTAGGCTTCAGCAGTATGTGGACCGAGAACTCCCAGAAGTACAAGCTGGATTCCGAAGAGGCAGAGGAACTCGAGACCAAATTGCTAACTTGCGCTGGATTATGGAGAAAGCCAGAGAGTTCCAGAAAAATATCTACTTCTGCTTCATTGACTATGCGAAAGCCTTTGACTGTGTGGACCACAGCAAACTATGGCAAGTTCTTAAAGAAATGGGAGTGCCTGACCACTTTATCTGTCTCCTGAGAAACCTATATGTGGGACAGGAAGCAACAGTCAGAACTGGTCATGGAACAACTGAGTGGTTCAAAATTGGGAAAGGAGTACGGCAAGGCTGTATACTGTCCCCCAGCTTATTTAACTTGTATGCAGAATACATCATGCAGAAGGCTGGACTGGAAGAAGCCCAAGCCGGAATTAAGATTGCCGGAAGAAATATCAACAACCTCCGATATGCAGATGATACCACTCTGATGGCAGAAAGTGAGGAGGAATTGAAGAACCTTGTAATGAGAGTGAAAGAGGAGAGTGCAAAAAACGGTCTGAAACTCAACATCAAAAAAACTAAGATCATGGCCACTGGTCCCATCACCTCCTGGGAAATAGAAGGGGAAGATATGGAGGCAGTGTCAAATTTTATTTTCCTGGGCTCCATGATCACTGCAGATGGAGACAGCAGCCCCGAAATTAAAAGACGCCTTCTTCTTGGGAGGAAAGCGATGACAAATCTTGACAGCATCTTGAAAAGCAGAGACATCACCTTGCCAACAAAAGTCCGAATACTCAAAGCTATGGTTTTTCCTGTCGTGATGTATGGAAGTGAGAGCTGGACCATAAAGAAAGCAGACCGCCGAAGAATTGATGCCTTTGAATTGTGGTGCTGGAGGAGGCTCTTGAGAATCCCCTGGACTGCAAGGAGAACAAACCTATCAGTTCTAAAGGAAATCAACCCTGAGTGCTCACTGGAAGGACAGATCCTGAAGCTGAGGCTCCAGTACTTTGGCCATCTCATGAGAAGAAAAGAGTCCTTGGAAAAAACCCTGATGTTAGGAAGGTGTGACGGCAAGAGGAGAAGGGGACGACCGAGGATGAGATGGCTGGACAGTGTCTGCGAAGCAACCAACATGAACCTGACACAACTCCGGGAGGCAGTAGAAGACAGGAGGGCCTGGCGTGCTCTGGTCCATGGGGTCACGAAGAGTCGGACACGACTAAACAACTAAACACACAACACAAAGGCTTTTACGTAGTCAGTGAAGCAGAAGTAGATGTTCTTCTGGAACTCTCTGGCTTTCTCCATGATCCAGTGCATGTTAGCAATTTGGTCTCTAGTTCCTTTGCCGCTTCAAAATCTAGCTTGTACTTCTGGGAGTTCTTGGTCCACATACTGCTGAAGCCTACCTCATAGGATTTTGAGCATAACCTTGCTAGCATGTGAAATTAATGCAATTGTACGGTAGTTGGAGCATTCTTTGGCACTGCCCTTCTTTGGGATCAAGATGTAGATTGATCTTTTCCAGTCCTCTGGCCACTGCTGAGTTTTCCAAACTCTCTGACATATTGAGTGTAGCACTTTAACAGCATCATCTTTTAAGATTTTAAATAGTTCAAGTGGAATGCCATCACCTCCACTGGCTTTGTTTTTAGCCAGGCTTTCTAAGGCCCACTTGACTTCTCTCTCCAGGATGTCTGGCTCAAGGTCAGCAATCACACTATCTGGGTTGTCCGGGACATCCAGATCTTTCTGGTATCATTCCTCTATGTATTCTTGTCACTTCTTCTTGATGTCTTCTGCTTCTGTCAGGTCCCTACCATTTTTGTCCTTTATCATGTCCATCTTTGCACAAAATATCCCTTTAATATCTCCAATTTTCTTGAACAGATCTCTGGTTTTCCCCTTTATATTATTTCCCTCTGTTTCTTTGCACTGTTCGTTTAAGAAGGCCACGTGTCTCTTCTTACTATTCTTTGGAAGTCCACATTCAATTTGTTGTAACTATCTTCTGTAACTATCTCCCTTGCATTTTGTTTCCCTTCTCTCCTCTGCTTTTTGTAAGGCCTTGTTAGACAGCCACTTTGCTTTCTTGCATTTCCTTTTCTTTGGAATGGTTTTCGTTGCTGCCTCCTGTACAATGTTACAAGCCTCCGGCCATAGTTCTTCGGGCACTCTGTCCACCAGATCTAGTTCCTTAAATCTTCTGGGGGCACCCTGAGACTGTGCAGCTTGGCCAAAGCCTCAGAGGCTGGCTCTTCTCCCAGGAAGCACAATGGGGGAATCGAACTCCCAACCTCTGGCTCCACAGCCAGACACCTGAATCACTGAGTAACAACAATAACAATTTCCCAGACATTAGAAAGTTACTTTCAAAAGATACTTATTTACTGTTACAGATTCAAGACTCAAACAAGTACCTAGTTAAAATTATATTCTAAAAAAAACAAGCAATAAAAAGAAAACAATGATAGATACCTAGATGTTATAATAGTGGACCATCCTCTTTAAAGTAGGCTACAGGGCCACTCTGCCTTTTTTGCCACCAGTTTCTTTCATTTCCTTCTCAAATGCAAAAGACTTGGAGAACAGAGGGCAAATTTACATACAGTGGGGTCTCGACTTACGAACTTAATCCGTATTGAAAGGCAGTTCTCAGGTCGAAAAGTTCTCAGGTCAAATCTGCATTTCCCATAGGAATGCATTGAAAACCATTTAATCCGTATCTGCTCCTTTCAGTCCATAGAAACTATGCTATTCCGCCTTCTGCCACTAGAGGGGGATATTTTTTATTTTTTTCTTTTAACCTAAGATGACTTAGCTTTAAAAAAAAGGGGGGAAAAGTTCGTAACTCGAATCTAAGTTCGTAAGTCGAGTCCATATAGTCCTATGAGAGCGGTTCATAAGTCGAAACGTTCGTATGTTGAGCCGTTCGTAAGTCGAGACCCCACTGTACAGGGAAGTCTGGCAGCTGATGGAGTGAATCCATTTCAAGCTTTGCCCGAAACCTAGATGTGTCCCACAATGAGGATATCTACAAAGTGAGGTGAGATAGAATGAAGTACATGGGAATACAGGTGAGAGTAAAAAAGGGTCAAACAGAGGTGGGAGGGAAGAAGAGAAGGGGAGAATGAAGTGACAGGGAAAATGTGGGACCGAAAAGCTTGTGTTGGTTTCATTGTGTACCTGAAATGTTTGTGAGTGTATACACTATTAGAGGCTTGAAACAACAATGACAACAAGACTGTGTGTGACACTTTTTGCCTCACTGGCATGAGGGCCCCAACAGGTTTCCACACAACCAATATGCCCCTTTGTCCAGAGAAAGTTTCCGACCCCTGAGGTAGTAAACTGAGGTAGGCTTAAACCACCTGCTATTTTTGATTATAATGTTTGCTGGAGAATGGAAGAGACTTTCCTTCTCTATTATTTCTGAACCTCATCCCCAGCAGGGTGCCAACATTCAAAAAGGAAATGCGGGCTCATTTCTTCTTCAGCTTAAGCCCTTATAGGCCGGTGGTCTCGCCTTGTGCTTCTTTGCACTGGACCATAAATTGTTAATTATTTTCCCTTTGCTAGCAATGACTAAAGCTGTTGCTATATACAGCAAACCTCTTCAGTGAACTAAAGGAGTTTGAACCAGTATATCTGGCTGCAAAGGAACACACATGGAACCACTGTTTCTGCACATAGTTGGAAGCAATTGGAGCATGGGGACAGATAACAATCACTTGATGGTACTAAAGGTCCTTAATATTGGCCTTGAATAGTTGTGCACTTTTATTAGTCAATAAGAGACTAACAGATATCTTCCTAAAGCATACAGTTGGGGCTCCCTATATATCCCAGCTCTGAAAGAGAAGAAAAGTGAAAGCATTTACCATCTGCTTTTAGGTATTTCATATCTCTCTAATGGGTATTTTGGTATTGCTGAAACACTGAGAGAGGCATTGCTACCGTTGAAACCTCTTTACAGCTTAATGAAGAGGACAGTTCACTATAACCCCCTTCACCCAAACAACAACAACACATAAACAGAAATGTGGGTGTTTTTTTTTGCTTTTTTGGGTGGGGGGTTGGCATGCAAAAAAGGATTGCCAGCTTTTTTACCAAGGGTGGGAACTTGAGTTGTGGGACTTGCTCTCAAGTCGGACTTATGTCACACTGGTGACTCAACTCAGACTCAACATGGTTTCTTTTTCAATGACTTGGAACTCCCCCTTCTGTTTTTTTCTGGGGGGGGGGAAGCTTGCTTTTAACAGGGACTCAGACTTGGGGATTGGGTCTTGGTACCAAAGTCTTGGATTTGGACCTCAGACCCAAAGACTTGCCAACATCTCTGCTTTTTAAAAACTGGGTCTGCTCTTGGGTCTTCAACAGCAGCATAGCAGGTCAACATTTTTATGATGGAGAACAAGTGAAGTGAAAATCTAGGCCACAGTTCTAAGCAGACTTCTTTGGGAGCAAGTCTTTAATTTTCCTATCTCATGTTACTATTAATGGTGCAGAAGTGGGGCCGGGGGGGGGGGGAAAGGTGGGCAATCCCAGTGTCTTTCAATCAGATCAATTTTTATGGAGCAGCTGCAGTTGAAAATGGAAAATTCATATTGGGCAATGCACATTTGTCATTCTGGCTTATTTTCTACCGCATATTAATAGCCCTTCTAGAAAGAATGGTCTTCTCTGTAAATGATGATTTGATATCCCCATTGCATAAACTGATTCACACTTTTTCACAGTTGTAGATGCTTGGTAGAATCTGCCCAGTGAAAAATCATGTGGCATGTTAAAGGCTATCTGATTTATTGTGGCATAACAGCCGCTTGGAAGGATGCAACTGGATGAAGAGGCTGCAGCACAAAAGTGGATGGCATAAGACCTGTGGGTGGGTGCCGCTGTCTGTAGCATATGTTACCAAAGCTGCACCTTGAATTCATCCACTTCCTGCAAAATCTGTGTTCACGCGTAGTTGATTTTTCAATATGGGAATAACATTCCCATTTCCACAGAGTTTCTGAGAGCCCCACTTAACTATTCCGAGGTGGCTTTAATTCTAGGCAGCCATCTAGAAAAGTACAGGTGGCAACTGTGATCGGTTGCATGGAGGATACAGCAGCTGCAGAAGAATGCATTCGTTATGTACACACGAACTGCAAACTTACACACAAACAAACACACACAGAGATACTGACTTACCCATTCCCTTTTCATTTATTTCACAATGAGCTGAGGAGCAGAAAAACATCATTCGTTCCTGAATTAGATATTTTTGTGTCTATTTGCTACTTCTCTTCTCCCTTTTGCCTGCTTAGAAGGGAGCTAATTTACAGTGGGGTCTTGACTTAAGAACGGCTTGAGTTAAGAACATTTTGACTTAAGAACCACTCTCATAGGAAAATATTGACTTGACTTAAGTACTTAGATTTGAGTTAAGAACTGAAAAAAACCCACGTGGGAGGCAGGGAAAATGCAAAAAGTGAACTTTCAGTTAACTGTTGGCCAGTGAAAAGGGTGCCTGTCTGCTTCCTCACTCCTCCCAGCGTTTAGAGAGTGGATTGGGAGACAGTCTTCAGACTGCCTGGTACTGTACTGCCTGGACTGTATTTTCCCTGCCTTCCCTGAACTTTTCTTGACCTAAGAAAAAAAGAAACAAAATATCCCCCCTCTAGTGGTCGAAGGCGGAATAGCAGCTTCCCATTAGTTTCTATGGACGGAAAAGAGCAGATACGGATCAAATGGTTTTCAATGCATTCCTATGGGAAATGCAGATTTGACTTTAGAACTTTTTGACTTGAGAACCGCCTTCCAATACGGATTAAGTTCTCAAGTCAAGACCCCACTGTACTCAAATTTCTGCTTTAATTTTCTTCCTCCCCACTTCTCTCACTCTCTCCCTTTCATACATGAAAACCCACCCATACACATGCATGCGCACATGCACACAGAGGTAAGGCTGAGAGTTCAATGGGAGGGAAACACAAGGGGGGCAGATCTTTTACTACTAGTGAGCAGGCAAGCAGGTATTTCAGCTACCTGAGCTGAGGGATGGCAATGCTCCACTTGTTCTTCTGAACCAGCTTCCAGTGGTCAGCCTGCAGCCAAGGCTAGCAGTCCTACTGCTACAGAGAAAAGGGAGTTTGTGTGTTCAGCCATTACTAGTGCAGATGCTGTTCTTTCTCTGGAGCAGTAGGAGCAAAGAATCTACACCTGTCTACTGTCCTCCTATAACCTCATGGTTGACCTGATGTTTTAGTAAGGCAGGAAGTAAGTAGGATATTGCTGTTGAATCCCCAGAGTAGGAGTAAGTAGGAGGTTATTGCTGTTGAATCCTCAGAGCAATGTGCTCCATCTACTGCCCTCTGATAATACCAGGTCAACCATGATATTGTAAGAGGGCAGTAGGTAGCAGCATGTTGCTGTTGAATCTCCAAAGGGATTTGTGACTAGAGAAAGAGGACTGTGAAGGAAGAATTGAAAAGAATAGGAGGAGGTGGTGGTGAGATTTGTGCAGGTAAGGAACCTTAGCAAGAGTGGGAAGCACAGGGGAGGAGATAGGCCAAAGCTCAGAGGTAAAACCCATGGGATTGTGTAACACCTAACATATATGCTGTCTCACAATCAGTTCCATCCTAATCTATTTTAGGACTTAGGTAGCTGAAGTACATTTCTAAGATATAGGACCTGCTTGTATTAGCTTTGAACCTGCAGCCAGAAATGCTTTTCCTGGTCACAATTCTTTAGCCCCCACTACATCTGGATGATATAAGCAGGCATTATTGACTCAAAATAGGATGGGGCTGTGTGTGTGTGCACCAATACACCAGTCCTATTTTGAGTCAATAATGCTTGCTCATATTATCCAGATGTAGTGTTGTATATATATGATGGAAATAGAAAAATCCAGCTTTCATGGTATAGGCCATTTAGAATAAGTTGTTGAGCTTTAAACAGCACACAAGAGACAGTGTTTGCCTCTGACCAAGAAGTGCTGAATTGCTAAAGAAGGTAATGGCTCCTCAGTCATTCTTCCCTTGTGTATAGTCTTGGAAATTCCTATAAACACTACCATTTTAGCGCTTGCAGAACACTTTCTCAACACTTAGAAAATGTGTAGCTGTGAGGTTACAGCTATACACATATTGCCAGCTGTGCAAATCATTTCTGCGGTGAGATGTGGGAAATAATGCAAAGGTATGTGAATTGTATTAAAAGTGAAAGAGCCAAAGGAGACAAGAAGGTATTAATGGACACTGGTGTTGATTCCCCCTCCTGCAGTTTCATATCATGTCGGAAGCCCTATGTTGCAGAGGTTTACATGGTGGGCGTCTTGGCTATAGGTCATGAACTGGCAACACAAATTACCCACATCATGACTTTTCCTAAGGGGACACACAGCAAGATGCTTCCACTGTAATAACAGAGAAGTGGATCATATGTTCAATGGTCTTACGCACCATGTTTTCCACTGTATGCACTAAGTCAGCATGACTGGTAATCTCTATGTGCAGATAAGTGCAAAATTCCAAGTAAGTATGAAGAACCTAAGGTTGAAGCCCATTTGTTTTCTCATCTTCTTGATGTCACCAGAGTTGCAAGGCAGCCCTGAACTTTCATGATATGAAACTGCAGCTTTCATCTTCACCATCAACAAACTGAATTCTTTTAAGTGACATTACAAACACTTCAGGGGTATCCCCAACGTTAGGTATAGTGTGGCAACTGCCTTAGCAGCAGATCTTTGGTGTCATAAAAAAGCAGAAAATCTGTTATTAGCATGTGAGTATTATATCTCACCCTCACCACCCCCTGGCTTGAAAAAGAACATTCTTGTGGGATATTCCTCCTTGGCTGGTAAAATAACTTAGCCTTGGGCTAACTTTTGGAGGAAGGGTGTCATCTGATGCTCCACCTGAAGCAACAAAAATATATCGGATAAACCCTATGTCAGTTGATAAATGGCACTACACATATGGTTCCAGAGTACATCAACAGATTGTACTGAACTATAATCCTCTCCAAAATCTATTTCATCTGGTAATCCTCCATCAAAATATTCCGTAGCAGGAAGTGTATAGTGCTTGCATAAGGCTTCATATAGGGCTCTGGAGTAATACTGCTTTAAATGATGAAGACCACATTGAAAATCATCCCCATTGCATAAGCAGGCAAATTCAGTATCTTCTCCAGCTCATGCTGACATCCAGCTTCTAGGCATTATTTGCTTCCCAGCCATCAAAAGCAGCTGTAATAAAGGAAGAACGGAAATGGATCTATTTTCTAGAGACTCCCCCATGGAAATAGTAGGTGCAAGGGTGCAATATGAGCAGGTACCCAGTGGAGTCTAAGGGCTGAAGTTCCTCTACTCCAGCATTACGGTTCTGAATTCCAAAAGTCCCACTGTGTGTGCATTTGATGCCTGGATTGTGTCACTTCTGCTTTGGCAGCTTCCTTTATTGCCAGGGCTCTGTTAACTGCTCCCTTTAACACTGCCCATTACTTTACAGTCCTCATGCTCTACTTAGCTGTGTGCCTCGTTTGCCTCATGTTGTTTCTATAAATGAGGATTGTTGCTATCGGCTTTCATAGAAAGTCCAGACTCTAGCAAGCTGTGGGAACTCTCAAACCTTTCCTAGAGTTAGAAGGGTTCTACTTTTGACTCCAAGTCCTAGAATCCTGGGGGGAGGGGAATGAAACCTTTCGAGCCCCTGGAAGTTCTGAATCGCAGTATGCTGATGAATGCAACATTTCCCCCAGTATTTAGTGGCTTAAGAAAATATCTTAAAAGCACTTTCCATCTTGACAAATATGTATGATTAAATTAAGAGACAATAGGATGGAATATTAAAATAAGACCAATGTTTGGAGGGGGGGAATCCCTTCCCATCATTCTAGAGCCAATCTCCAAAATCCCATTCTTGGGCAGGGTATGTGGTGGCTTCCCAGTTCTATAGATTCTGGGATGAAATGGTTTGATCTAAACCATTTCAATCCGTCTTCAAGGCTTGGTAAGGGAAAGAAACAGCTTGGGTCACCTTGATGGATGACCTGTTCTGGGAAATGGACAAAAGGTGTGTGTTCCTGTTAGTTCTGCTGACTTTGCAGTTTCAATACCTTTGGCCATGGTATCTGTCAGAGTACTGAGAATTTTATAGGCCTGAACAGGTCCAGACTGTAATATTAATGAACTGCCATGATGATCACCTGTGCAAGTGCTGAGTCACTGTGACTTTGAAGAAGAAGACGCTACATCTGTGTATGATCCAACACCCGTGTAAAGGAGATGATGCAACACATGACGTGATTGGACGGAAGCTTCAGCTCAAGTGTATATAAGTGAACAATGTGAATGTAAATGTATCCTCTTCTCTTTCCTCTCTACTGCTATCCTCTATGCACTTTGCCTCTATTTTGCTGCCATGCTGAAGGACTGCTGCTTTATATATTTGTATATATATTTTTAAATACACGTGTCTTTATAGAAGAAGAGTGTGTGTGTGTTTTTCTTCAATCAGAACTCTGCACATTACCAGCAAGAAGCTGACAGTATCCTTCTGGGGCATCTCTCTAGGCTGAAGCCATTGTTTCACAGTGGCTCTCGTTCTTTCTGGAGAGTGAGCTCAGAAAGTGGTGTTGGGAGACTTCTGTTTAATGCCCTCACTATTGATCTGTGGGGTCTGTTTTATCCCCAAGCTGTTTAACATGTACATGAAACTGCTGGGGGATGGTTAGTGATTTGGAGTTCAGTCGCACCAATATGCTAATGATCCCCAATTTTATTTCTTCTTCCCATCTAAATCAGAGGAAGATGTTTTTGACTGTAAACCACTGTCTGATGTTAGTAGTGGACTGGATGAAAGTGAATAAATTGAACCCTAATCTAGACAAAGTTCTCATGGTCTGTTAAAGGGATATATTAGGGAACAAAGATCCAACCGGGGTTTAAATAGATTGCACTCTGCCACATGAGTGTAGTCTTTTCTCAGTCTCATCACCATGAGAGGCATATCTGATGAAGACCCACGAGAGGGCATACTCTGTGGCTGCTCCCAGATGTTGGAACTTTCTTCCAAGGATGTCCTTCCAAGAACTTTATTCAGCCAGGCTTTCAACAACTGATGGCAGGGTAGAAAAGCGTTAGACATCCTTAAAGGGACAACAGTTCATCTCCTAACAATAGTATCAAGGAAGTCTGCGACTCTTTCTACAACGTCATTCATCTTGGCTGTCAGCATATAGCGAACTTTATCGAGATCTGATCTCCATTCCAGCTTTCATAAAATTGCGACTATTAACCTATTAATCGAGTGAAGTGGCCAGTGCAAAAATATATGAACAAGGGTTTCCAGCACCTCCTGTTCACATGCGCAGTGCCTTTCAGAATATGGAATTGCATTAAATCTGCCATATAATATAGCAGTAGGCATGACATTGCATCTGGCCAAAGAGAAGGCCCTATATTTTGGGGGGCATTTGAGCAAGGAAAGATAGGCAGCAGGTTTGCCCATTTTAGGAGGAATATGGTCAACAGAATTTATTGGCAGCACTACAAACGTCCTGGAATTCAATATCCAATTTTTTCTATTAATAATTTGGAAAGCTAGCTCTTGACTTAGAGCTCCAGGGTAGTTGCTATCTATATCACTTGATTTCAATTTTTTCAAGAGAACTGTTGACCCAAAAGGTGGGACAGAGTCCTGCAGAAGTTGGTATAATAAACTGTCCATGTTTGAATTGTAATGCAGTGGACCCTCGACTTACAGACGGCTCGACTTACAGACTTTTCAAGTTACAGACTTCTCTGGCCGCAAAATTTAGATTTGACTTGCAGCTGGAGAATCGACTTACAGACCAGAAAAAAACCAAAATGGAACAAAAATAGAATAAAAACTGCCAATTATGGGATTAATCGGTTTTCAGTGCATTGTAGGAGATTCGACCTACAGACTTTTCGACTTGCAGCCACCGTTCCAATACGGATTAATTCCATAGGTAGAGGGTCCACTGTAGATACTTAACCAAAATTTGAATGATCTCAACCAAGCTACAGTCTGTATTAAAGATACTCCAGACTCCAGATACATCTAGGTAGTCTTAACGCTTTGCTCAAGAAGGAGGGTTGTAGCTGTTCAATCGCTCAATTCACAGCACTTGGCCAAATTGGGAAGCCATAGAGGGCTTGTGGAATAATTTTGGACTTGAAAACTTCTAATGCTGCTGGGACAAACTGATTTCCTGGATTATAGTAAAAACACAAAATAGATTGAATAGTGATCCTAGCTGCATTTATAGCCATTTTTCAATGGGGACCCGAGTGTTTATAATGAAAAAGAACACCTAAGTATTTATACTGTTTAACCTGTTCTATGTGATTTCCATTTAGGTTCCATTGAAATTGTTTCCATGTTTTGGTAAAAACCATTATTTTTGATTTATTATAATTTAATTTCATTTTATTTTTGCTCAGATACTCTGCACATCCATTAATCAAGCGTTTTAGGCCTGGACGAGTGCGGGAAATGATGACTGCATCATCCGCATAGAGTAGTATTGGGATGGGACAAGTTCCCAGTTTGGGAGGGTGGCCATCGAAGTTTGTCAAAAAGGGAGCGAGATCATTCATTAAAAAGTTAAATAGTAAGGGAGACAGGATACAGCCTTGTTCCACTCCGTTGTTAGTTGGGACCTGGTTCATTACTTCCCATCTTCAAGATAGTCGAATTTGGCATGTTGTAGCAGAATATAAACTTTTTAGGAGGAGGATCAGTGTTTTATCAATGTCCAAATTTTCCAATTTGTCCTATAATAGTTGTCTATCTATTGAATCAAAAGCTCCCTTTAAATCAAGGAAAGCCACATACAGTTTGGCATTAGCATATTTTAATGTTTTATTAATAAGGTACGAGAGTATCAAGCAATTGTCAATTGGGGACTTGCCTTTCCTAAAACCAGCTTGCTTGGGGCCAAAAATAGATTGTCAGTCCAAGAGGTGAGTTTGTTTAATAAGTATTTTGCATATAATTTCCCAGTCACTGATAGTAAGGTAATTGGCCTATAATTTTCTGGGAGGGAGAGATCCCCTTTTTAAAAATTAATTTGGGGCCACAAAGGCATTGGTCCAGGCCTTAGAAATTGACCGAATGTCAAACAGAAAATGGGGGGCGGCAAGTATTAATAGCATTCAAGCTAGCTGCTTTTCCTGCTTTTAATTGGGTTATTAGATCTCTAACCTCATCAGTAGATGCTGGAGGCCAGGGTGTGAGTTCAATTGTAGAAAAGGTGGAGGGGGCACTGGGTGGTATATCTTTCTTAAAGGGGAGCTTGGAAAAATATTGGACCCATCTTTCGGATGATATTTCGACAGGGTCATGCCCCTCTGTCCTAGAGGAACCATCCACAATGGCCCAGAAAAGCTTGTTATTTTTCAGAGTTGCTGCCTGTAGTAGCATGTTCCATTGCTCTAAAAATAAAGTTTTACCTTTTTTATTTTATACAGTTCTTTAAATTTTTTTAGAGACAGATATTTAAATAGTGCTTGAAGGAGCCTGTCTATATGTTCTAGAGTTATGGATACATTCTTTCAGGATCCTACAATCTGAATCAAACCAGGATCTTTTATGTGTAGGATTGCTACACCTTAAGGAGGTTGGTATACACCAGGCTTGTCCAACCTGTGGCCTGCGGGCCGCATGCGGCCCAGGTCAGCTCGTAATGCGGCCCAGTCCAATTCTATATTTTAAAAGAAATTCCAAAGTTTCAAGTTACACTGCTGGCGTTTGCGGCTGGAATGTGGCCGGGGCACATCACAACGGTAGGGGGGGGGAGAGGGAAGGAAGAAAGGAGTGGGAGGGGAGGGGAGGGGAGGGGGACTGCATGGCTGCATTGCATCATCCCCGTCAATAGGTGGACCCCCTCCCAGCCCCATGAAGCTGCCGGAGTCGAAGCTGGCAGCCTCTGCTGTCTGAGATCGCAGCTGCCAGTAAGCGCGCTTGGAGCAAGGCTGCGGAGGACGGCTAGGGCTGCCCCCCCATGCGGCCGAAACCAAATTTATGTGTGGCCCAAACCAAATTTTCATCTTATAACGTGGCCCAGGGAAGGTGAAAGGTTGGACACCCCTGGTATACACCCTAACTCTGAGTATAGGAGCTGAATAAAATAATTGAAAGCTTGGATTTTTTTTCCAAGAGGTTCTGCACATTCATTAAAGAAATCAAACTGTTGTTACACTCGTTCCTTTATAGTAATTTTGTAATGTTAAGTTGCTCCAGTTAATTTTGATCTGAATTGCTGACTCATTCCATGGAGTCAGCCCTCATGTTGACTCTTAAGGCCATCTCTGCAAACAATGGGAAGTGGTCACTGATGGTGAACTCACCCACTCCAAAATGTGCCACTCGTGGTTTCAGAGAAAATATAATCAATGACACTGGAACCCTAGGTGGCTATATGAGTGTATTCCCCTGGGAATTCTGCTAAACCATTTAACCAAATTAAAATTTAATCTGATTCACAGGTTAGCTAATGACACTCCCGCTTTATTACAGACATGGTTCTTGGACTGTCTGCTGAAGGTGCAAGAGGTGGGAAGGGAAGTAGAGTGGAGCCTCGAGTTATGAATTTAATCCATTCCAGAAGATGGCCATAACTCAAAACGGTCATAAGTCGAAGCACCATTTCCCATAGGAATGCATTAAAATGCGATTAATCCGTTCTAGCCGGGGGGGGGGGTCACCAAAAAAACAAAAAACAAAAAACTCACCACTGCAAGACCCATTGGAAACACAATTAATCCATTCCAGCCGAAGGGGGAAAACCCCCCAAAGCAAACAAACCCTGCAAGACCCATTGAAAATGGGGGAAAAAACCCAAAAAACAAACAGACCCTGCAAGACCCATCGGAAATACAATCAATCAATCAATCAATCAATCAATCAATCAATCAATCAATCAATCAATCAATCAATCAATCAATCAATCAATCAATCAATCAATAATAAAAAACCCAAAAAGCAAACAAACCCAAAAAGCAAGACCCATCAGAAATGGGGGGGAGACCCCAAAAGTAAACAAACCCTGCAAGACCCATTGGAAACACACACAACCCCCCAAAAAACTTGCAAACAAAGACTGCAAGACCCATCACAGCACAGAAACATAACCCCAAATCCCAAAATCATGCTGTAAAACCCACCCAGAACAGGCAGGTTTTTAAAAGCAGAAAGCAGCACCTTACCAGGCAGTCCAAAGCCTCCTCCGAACACACACTCTCTAACTGCTGGAGCGAAAGAGCTACAAAGAAGCAGCCTATTCACCACCAATGGTTAGCAATTTGAATTCCCCGTCTTTTTCCCTGCCTTTTGTCCAATCATAACTCGAAGCTCCGGTCACAAGTCGAAGCAACATTTTGCGGCCGGAGCTGGTCATAACTTGAAATGGCCGTAAGTTGGAACATTCATAAGTCGAGGCACCACTATATAGCAGTCTACATCTAATGCTTTCAGAAATATCCGATCATCTTTTCCCACCCTGGCATTGAAATCACTTGCCAAGAACAACTCAGCCAGTGGGAACCTCCTCTCAAGATCCTCTATGCATTTGGGTAAGGAGTTACACTGTTGAAACTGGTGTAGATTATTAAGACCCGGGGGTATGAATATGTTGACTAGAATTAATACTTCATTAGGTGTACAAAGATAAAGGATATAATACTAGCTGTGTTGTTTTTCTTGTATTTTTAGTGTAGATTATAATTTATCTTTTAACCAAGGTGTTTTAAACTGTTTCAATTTTAATTGTTTTTTAAATGAGATCTCTTTAGAAGTAGAAATTATGAAACTGAGACTTCCTGCTTTGGACACATCATGAGAAGGCAAGATTCATGGAAAAGGCAATAATGCTAGGAAAAGTTGAAGACAGCAGGAAAAAAGGAAGACCAAATATGGGTTAGTCCTGGGAGAGAGGTTGCTTATACATCACTATAAGCAAAGAAATAAATGAAAACAATTAAGCAAAGAAAACAGCAAATATGATAGGACAAATAAAACGTGCCAATTAAAACATGCCAAGTCATGTTGCTTTTCTTCAGTATATAAAATAAAGGACCAGAAATAATAAATAATGCATTATTCACTGAGGTATGTTACGGTTGTTTTCTTACCTTTCACGGAAACCAAATTTTCTCTGCTAGAAATGCTTACAATTGTAATAAAAGTAGTGAACTTCCTTTATTACAAATTATTGTCAAAGGATGGTTGCCTGCAATCAAGGCAGGAAATGAAACACAAGAGAGTATAAAGAACAGGCAGGATGCAAAGATAATTAGGGCTCAGAGGGAAAGTCATTTGCTTCTGTACTGCCAGCCAGGTCAATTGTGTTTCAGCAAACGGAAGAAATGCAGATACTCCACTACAAAAAGGAACAGGCTTTGCTTCCTAGTGACCTTTTAGAAAACAAAGATGGACCACTTCACTCTCCAAGATAATTTCAGGGTTTCATTTCAGCATATCTGTTGATAACACTTGCATGATATTGTCAGCTTGCAGCCTCTGGCTAGTTGCTAGACCTTGTAATTCTTTTATTAAATGACAGGGGGAAAAGAACAGAGGGAGGGAGAAGAAGGAAGGAGGTAGAGGCATTTTCTTCTTAAAACACAACATTGGCAAACATTGTATGTTATGGTTTCCCCTTCCAAGGGACACTTGGCTCTTGAAATCTCTATGGTGCACTCGGCAATACAACTTGACCTTGAAAGAACAACCTAGTGCTTATGAAGGAAGAGGTATCTTTGCAAAAACAGTAGTCTGAGGTCAATATGCTTTTGTATATTGATTAAACACAAGCTTTCCTTTGTTATACATTTGTTTTCTTATTTT
This sequence comes from Pogona vitticeps, assembly GCF_051106095.1. Lineage (NCBI taxonomy): Eukaryota > Metazoa > Chordata > Lepidosauria > Squamata > Agamidae > Pogona > Pogona vitticeps. Next base: position 52,421,037 of record NC_135784.1, on the reverse strand, counting down.
GTTTTTAATGTTTAGTTGTTAAGTCGTGTCCGACTCTTCATGACCCATGGACCAGAGCACGCCAGGCCCTCCTATCTTCCACTGCCTCCAGGAGTTGTGTCAAATTCATGTTGGTTGCTTCGATGACACTGTCCAACCATCTCATCTATCGTCCCCTTCTCCTCTTGCCTTCACACTTTCCCAACATCAAGGTCTTTTCCAAAGTACTGGAGCCTCAGCTTCAGGATCTGTCCCTCCAGTGAGCACTCAGGGTTGATTTCCTTTAGAATGGATAGGTTTGTTTTCCTTGCAGTCCAGGGGACTCTCAAGAGCCTCCTCCAGCACCACAATTCAAAGGCATCAATTCTTTGGCGGTCAGCTTTCTTTATGGTCCAGCTATCACTTCTGCACATCACTACAGGAAAAACCATAGCTTTGACTATTTGGACTTTTGTTGGCAAGGTGATGTCTCTGCTTTTTAAGATGCTGTCAAGGTTTGTCATCGCTTTCCTCCCAAGAATCAGGCCTTCTTTTAATTTCGTGGCTGCTGTCTCCATCTACAGTGATCATGGAGCCCAAGAAAGTAAAAACTGACACTGCCTCCATATCTTTCCCTTCTATTTCCCAGGAGGTGATGGGGCCAGTGGCCATGATCTTTGTTTTTTTTTTTTATGTTTCAGACTGTATTTTGCACTCTCCTCTTTCACCTTCATTACAAGGTTCTTTAGTTCCTCCTCACTTTCTGCCATCAGAGTGGTATCATCTGCATATCAGAGGTTGTTGATATTTCTTCTGGCAATCTTAATTCCGGTTTGTGATTCCTTCAGTCCAGCCTTACGCATTATGTATTCTGCATGTAAGTTAAATAAGACGGGGGAACAATATACAGCCTTGTTGTACTCCTTTCCCAATTTTGAACCAATCAGTTGTTCTATATCCAGTTTTAACTCTTGCTTCCTGTCCCACATATAGGTTTCTTAGGAGATAGATACGGTGGTCAGGCACTCCCATTTCTTTAAGGACTTGCCATAGTTTGCTGTGGTCCACACAGTCAAAGGCTTTTCCATAGTCAATGAAGCAGAAGTAGATTTTTTTCTGGAACTCTGGCTTTCTCCATAATCCAGCGCATGTTAGCAATTTGGTCTCTAGTTCCTCTGCCCCTTCGGAATCCAGCTTGTAGTTCTGGGAGTTGTCGGTCCACATACTGCTGAAGCCTACCTTGTAGGATTTTGAGCATAACCTTGCTAGCGTGTGAAATGAGTGCAATTGTACAGTAGTTGGAGCATTCTTTGGCACTGCCCTTCTTTGGGATTGGGATGTAGACTGATCTTTTCCAGTCCTCTGGCCACTGTTGAGTTTTCCAAACCTGCTGGCATATTGAATGTAGCAGCTTAACAACATCATCTTTTAAGATTTTAAATAGTTCAACTGGAATGCCATCACCTCCACTGGCTTTGTTGTTAGCCAGGATTTCTAAGGCCCACTTGTCTTCACTCTCCAGGATGTCTGGCTTAAGGTCAGCAACTACAGTACATTGTCTGGGTTGTCCGGGATATCCATTTTTTTCCATTATCATGTCCATTTTTGCACAAAATGTTCCTCTAATATTTCCAGTTTTCCTGAACAGATCTGTGGCTTTTTCTTTTCTGTTCTTTTCCTCTATTTCTTTGCATTGTTCATTTAAGAAGGCCCTCTTGTCTCTCCTTGCTATTCTTTGGAAGTCTGCATTCAATTTTCTGTAATTTCCCCTATTTCCCCAGCATTTTGTTTCCCTTCTCCTCTCTGCTATTTCTAAGGCCTCGTTGGACAGCCACTTGGTTTTCTTGCATTTCCTGTTCTTTGGGATGGTTTTTGTTGCTGCCTCCTGTATAATGTTATGAGCCTCTATCCAAAGTTCTTCAGGCACTCTGTCCACCAAATATAGTTCCTTAAATCTGTTCTTCACTTTTCTGTTTCTGATCATGGGGTGTTCTTGACAAAGATACTGGAGTGGCATTGCCATTTCCTACTCCAGGTGGATTGCGTTTAGTCGGAACTCTCCACCATGACCTGTCCATCTTGGGTGTCCCTGCATGGCATAGCCCATAGCTTCTCTGAGTTACTCAAGCCCCTTCGCCATGACAAGGCAGCAATCCATGAAGGGGAGGAAATTCTAGTTCCACCTAACTAAGCTGCAAATGCAGGGTACTTAGGCCATCTCACGAGAAGAGAAGACTCCTTGGAAAAGACCTTGATGTTGGGAAAGTGTGAGAGCAAGAGGAGAAGGGGACGACAGAGGTTGAGATGGTTGGACAATGTCATCAAGGCAAGCAACATGAATTTGACACAACTCCGGGAGGCAGTGGAAGACAGGAGTGCCTGGCACACTCTGGTCCATGGGGTCACGAAGAGTCGGACATGACTAAACGGCTAGATGATGACGATGGCTGAGCCCTGCATCCTGGGAACAAAGACAAGATGTTGGCTTTCCAAAATAAGATCAGGGAAGAATGTGAGAAGAATGGGAAGTGACAGTCTAAGAAACTCAAGGAGTCCCCCATCCTTTCATGCAAACCTGTGTGCTTTTCATGCAAGTTGCAGACTATCTCCCTTTAAGAGATTATAAATGCTACCTGAAGGTTCAAATCAGCAATATTCAAATACTGACTCCGCTTTCAGGGTTGTTGGATTACAACTAGATCATGTTAGTAAAGTGCTCTGAATTCCTGAATGTGCTTTGAATACCTGTAAATGTCCGCCACCTCTTCTTGCTGCTGCTGAGCAGTTTATCGCTTCTGGACCAGATGACGGTTAAACACAATAGAAGCAAGAGCAAAGATGGTTTCTGGCACAGAGCTGGAAAGCAAAGTTCTATGTGTCTTTTTGGGTCATGGCTCTCATAAGTGTCAATAATGGCTGTTAGAGGCTGATTTGGATTATTTAATGTGCCCTCTTTGAAGTAAAAAAATGATTGCTTGATAAAAGCAAAGCTATACATTCACTTCCTAAAGTACTGGTGTAGTGAATCAATGGTGTAGTGAATCAATGATGTAGTGAACCAAGGTCTTGTGCAGTCAAAGTCTTTCTGAGTAGCAGGGACTATGACATTATCTCACACCTTCTTCATGTTAAGGAATTTATTTTTCAATCATGATGATGCCTAGCCGTGCTTAATATAAGCAGTACCATTATGCATTCGCTCAGTGTGCTAGATATCAAGAAACATAGAGTATATCACAGAAGTGAGTACATCACCTCACATTTCATAAATATCTTAGTATATCTTTTCATGTGACAACACTGAAGAAATGACACTTGCCTACAATGTAAAACAGTGAGTATACAGCTTGTATAACAGTGTAAAATGTGCTGTCCCCTCAAAATAATGCAAAACACAGCCATTAATGTCTAAACCACTGGCAACAAAAGTGAGTACACCCCTAAGTGACCATGTCCAAATTGGGTGCCAAGTGTCAATATTTTGTGTGGCCACCATTATTTTCCAGCACCGCCTTAACCCTCTTGGGCATAGAATTCACCAAAGGTTCACAGGTTGCCACTGGAGTCCTCTTCCACTACTCCATGATGACATCACAGAGATGGTGGATGTTAGAGATCTTGCGCAACTCCAGCTTCTTTCAGGAGCCCCACAGATACTCAATAGGGTTTAGGTCTGGAGACATGCTTGGCCAGTCCATCACCTTTACCCTCAGCTTCTTTAGCAAGGCAGTGGTCATTTTGGAGTTGTGCTTGGGGTTGTTATCATGTTGGAATACTGCCCTGGGGCCCAGTCTCCGAAGGGAGGGGATCATGCTCTGCTTCACTATGTCACAGTACATGTTGGCATTCATGGTTCCCTCAATGAACTGTAGTCTCCAGTGCTGGCAGCACTTATACAGCCCCAGACTGTAACACTCCCATTATCATGCTTGACTGTGGCATGACACACTTGTCTTTGTACTGCTCACCTGGTTGCTTCCACACACGCTTGACACCCTCTGAACCAAGTAAGTTCATCTTGGTCTCATCAGACCACAGAACATGGTTCCAGAAGTCCATGTTCTTAGTCTGCTTGTCTGCAGAAAACCGTATGCGGGCTTTCTTGTGCATCATCTTTAGAAGAGGCTTCCTTCTGGGATGACAGCCTTGGAGACCAATTTGATGCAATATGTGGCTGACCCCCCCCATCCTTTCAACCTATGCAGTAATGCTGGCAGCACCCATACGTCTTTTTCTCAAAACCAATATCTGGTTATGACATTGAGCTCGGGCACTCAACTTCTTTGGTCGCCCATGGCGAGGCCTGTTCTAAGAGAAACCTTTCCTATTAAACCACTGTATGGTCTTGACCATCGTGCTGCAGCTCAGTTTCAGGGTTTTGGCAATCTTCTTATAGCCTAGGTCAATGTTCCCCAACCGTGGTCCTCGAGATGTTCTTGGAGTTCAACTCCCAGAAATCCTTGCCAGCAGAGGCGGTGGTGAAGGCTTCTGGGAGTTGAAGTCCAAGAACATCTGGAGGCTCAAGGTTGGGGACCACTGGCCTAGGCCATCTTTATGTAGAGGAACAACTCATTTTTTTTCAGATCCTCAGATAGTTCATTACCATGAGGTGCCATGTAGAATTTCCAGTGATTAGTCTGAGAGAGTGAGAGTGATAACACCTGCTACCCTTTCACACCTGAGGCTTGTGACACTAACGGGTTTCATGACACCAGGGAGGGACAATGGCTACTTCGGCTCAATTTGGACATTGCCACTTAGGGGTGTACTCACTTTTGTTGCCAGCTGTGTGTTGTGTTATATTGAGGGGACAGTAGATTTACACTGTTATATAAGCTGTTTATTCACTGCTTTACATTGTAGTTAAGTGTCATTTCTTCAGTGTTGTCACATGAAAAGATATACGAAAATATTTATGAAATGTGATGGGGTGTACTCACTTCTGTGATATACTATATAAGCCCCAACCTTCACTCATATAAGGAAAGGAATGTGTTGAATGTATTGTTAAAAGCATTTAGGAAAACAAGAATGAGATGACACAGGAAAGGTTACAATTAAGACAGCAAAGAGAGACATTGAAGCACAAGATAGAGGGTAGAGGTCAGTTATACCAGGCAGATGAGGAATGCAGATAAGGTCAGTGATATGTGACTAGTAGTATAAATAAATGCTAACACACATCTGTAAATTCCAAGTCATATTGTATTAAGGCATGTGTACTCCTTATTCTGCAAAAGAAATAATTAAATAATAAATCCTTTCATAATGGGTGTTCTCTTTTTCTCCCACCTTATAGGTAATTGGAATTGGCCTACCAAGGTGTTCGAACTGTTAATTTTTGCAACACTTTTTGCTCTGAGTTTAGCTGCAATCCTCAAAGTAGCTAGAAGCCACACTGATTTCCACAGGAACAGTGTATCATTGCAGGCTATCCCTGCTGTCATGCAAGATATCTGAGAATTATGTTGAATGAGCAATTAAAAGCCATTAACTTTACAAAAGAGTTTTCATTTGCTGAGATGGGCCCACCCAGCTGCCTGGATCTTTTGACTCCCTTGATGGAGGTGCTGGCTATGGCAACTATCCTAACCTTCCAAATCTACTACTACCCCTATATTTAAAATGGAAAGTTTTGCAGGTCTTTCCAGCTGAGTTTCCAATACTTATTGAGGCTATAGCTAAAAATCAAATGTGTTTCTGTTGTTGTTGATAGGCAACAAGTCTAGGCTTGCATATCTATAGGCTAGTCATAATATTCTTCGAAAGAAGTAAGTTCTTTGACCTGCCAGGAGCATCTTCTGCTGTGTTAAAGCATCACATAACCTCTCTGTGCACCAATATGGACTTTGAGCCTTTGGTGAATGGTAAGGTTTGTCTTTAAAATAGTTGCATCTAAAGACACCAGAATATAGGAGAAACTAAAGCACAGCGTAACCACTCCTTTTCTTGGAGTGAAAAGCATCCAAATCATTCAAAGCTAACTGAGCTAGAATTCCTTTAATAAATTGTATTTAAATTCCTTTGATGGCACTGCTGTCAAAGAGTTGTGACTACTGTATGCCATCCGCAATGTGATTTGCTGTGTTTTGTTTCATTAAACATATGGTTTTTCTCAGTTCCAAACTGAGATGTGAAGAAATGGGTCTGAGAGGCTATTACCATTTCATCATCATAATTTGGAACTTCTCTGAACTCAGTTTTCACCAGAGAACACTAGGTAGCCTCCCAGAAGTGAAGATCTTAAATCCAGTCAATGTGAAATGTGGTTTCTCTTCATTGTATGGTCGACATCTTTCAGCTGACACTAGGGCCACTAAGAAAAAAATGGAAGGATCAGGTACTACAGGGTGAGAAAATCATAGCTCCTCAGATTTTTTTTTTTTTTGGAGAATCATGGGAGCTGAAGGCTCACAATATCTACAAGGCCACAGGATCTCCATCCGTCAGGTAGAAGGTGATAGGAAAGGTCCACCTGAAACCTCAAGAGAACTGCTACTGTCGAAGTAAACGTGATACAGAGCTGGACATGCAGAAAATCTGAAAAGGTATCCTGTGAGGCTTTGCACCATTAACAGCTGCACAACATGCTGTTGTTAAATGCATAGAGCCTCAGGGAGGGAGGAAGGGAAGGAGGGAAGATTTAGACAGAATCATTTTGCATAATGTGACGTGAAGGTGGATAAAAACAGCTTAATGTTTTTCAACTAGAGATGGGGGTATTTGTATTCATGTACGAATACCCCCACACAGGTGGACATCCATTCACCTTCGGCTGTTGCCACAGGATCCATGCTCCCTTCCTATCGATCCAGAGCTCGCGGACTGCAAGCCACTCCTGGCAGGAGGTGGGAGGACGATCCTCACTGCAAGGTCGAAGAGTGGCTCGCAGACCACAAGCTCCATATACAAATACAAATACCCCCATCTCTATTTCAACAGTTGCTATTTTGGCCAGCTTTTGGAATGTCAGCACCCTGAAGTTTTTTCCACCAGGAGTGATCTATTGCCCCCCCTTTTTTAAAACCATTGAAGGCTCCCTGCCCCTCATTATTCTGAGGCTCTAAAAGGCTTCCTCAAAAGAGAGTCCCAGCAAGCCTTGCAAGCTAAAAGAGAGGATTAGAAAGTAGAGATGGGCATGAACCTCGGTTCCGAGGTCTGGCCAAATCTGTCTCCACACTTGCACAGGTGTTGTGTGGGCACAGCACCCTCCCGCCTCCCCTGCACACTCTCCCATTCCTTGGGTAACTCTCACTTCCCTCCCTGCCTCTTCAGCTCACCTTTTGCAGCATCTCTTCCCTCTTCTGCCTTCTCCATCAGCCGCCCAGTCAGATGAGGAGGTGGGGCAGGGATTCATTGAAGTCTTGCCTTTGAATGGGCAGCTAATGGAGAAGGCAAAAGAGGAAAGATAATCTGCAAAGGGTGAGTGGATAGGTGGGGAGAGAAACACACATCGCACAAGGAATGGGTACATGTGCAGGGGAGGCAGGAGGGCACTGTGCCCAAACAATACCCGTGTGAGTGCACCAATGAATTGGGCTGGGCCTCCAAGCCAAGGCTCATCACCATCTCTATAAAGAAGCTTTCAACAAAGGGTTAGAAAACTTTCATTTAAATTAAATATTTCTGGCACTGGATGATGACAGCATCTGGTTTTCGTGGTGTAACTTCATGCAAGATGATTTTGCCCAATATATAAATATTGCTAACAACATGAAAAAGCAAGGAGGTCATGGCTCACTGCATTACTTTGCAAGTGTTGTTATGCCTTCATTGCCTCAAAGGTACTGTACACCACAGGTACTGTCATTACTCACAATTCATTACTTTCAAGGTTTCTCTTTCTCTCTCTGTGTTTTACTGTACATTGTTTTGTTGTTAAGTGCCGTCAGGTTGGAAGTGACTTATAGCAACCCCTGATACTTTTCAATGTAAGTTAGATATTTAAGAAATGGTTTCACCAGTTCAACATCCCCAGTAGGTTTCGATGGCAGAGGTGGAGTTTGAACCCAGGTCTCCTGAGTCCTAATTAGAGATGGGCACAAACCGGAAAACTGGTGGTTTGTGATGGTTTGCAGTTTATTATTCTGGTTTGTGACGGGGGGGGTTGCTACCTGCTCCTGCCATTGCTGCCATCACCTCCTCTTCTACTTCCTCTTCCTCTGCTGCCATGATCAGAGGCAGTGTCAGGCTCCTGGCAGGGAAGGTGAGCCCGCTGCCTCTGAGGATGCCACCCACCATGATGGCAGAGGAGGCAGTTGGTGGTGGCAGGAGAAGAAGGTATGTGGAGGCAAAGCAAACAAAACACCAAAGGAGAGGGAAAAATGTGTTTTGTTTTGCTTCAGCAAAACGAGATCCCCAAACTGGGTCATGAAATGACACACAAACCTGTCTGGTTCATCAGGGTTTTTTGTTTGTTTTTTTGTTTTGTTTTGTGGTTTCTTTCTTGACTCTCCCTAGTCCTAATCCACCACTCTGGGCACTACACCACACTGCGTATTTGTTTTGACATCAGATTTACATTTTTTAAACATGCCTACCTTAAGGTCAGGATGGAACATGGGTTATATCAGCATCTTTAACAGAACATCAGCACAGATGCTTGTTGGAACTGTAGTCATCCTGACAAGATCAGCCACGGTGAATGTAATAACCATTCTAGGGTGGATTGTTCAATATGTGTTTTCTGGAAGACAAACGGCTGGACAGCAATAAGAATAGTTGTAGGTTGAGAAACCATACTGATGTTGTTTGTTCTTAATAAGACACAGCTCTCTTTTTTTGGGATATTCTTTTTGGGGATGTGAGAATATTGGGCCTTTTCCTCTTAGACTCAGATTAAACATCTGTCCTTTATAACCTACAACTACTGCAGCCTCTTTAAAGACTGCTTACAGGCTGTAGGTGACGTCTGCTTGTTTCTTCTGAGGTATTTTTGTTCAGGCATGGCACTTCTTGTCAGAAGTGGCAGCTATCTGGATATATGAAACCAGCACCCCTAAAGTTGCAGATTAATAATGCGACATGTTACTTTCTGTGAGCATAATTGCTTTTTCTTGTGCCTTGCAGAAAATACCATAGTACAGTACTTGCTTTCAATACAATTTTAAAAATTGCCATGCCCTTAACGCTGTAATTGAAGTCAGCTGGAAAGTGTACATGTGTAAGAGAGACTCGTGTTCAGGAGTCTGTCCAAAGTGCTTTTGAAAAATTTAATGCACTGTCATAGTTGCTCCCTTGTTAAGTTGTACTGGCTGACTCCCTGGCGCTGTCATCAGAACATTTTCTCTAGTTCCCAAGGTTTCTGGATCTGCTTTCTGCTATTGCTCTTGGCTAGGGAAAGAAATGTTGTGATGAACTGGGACTGTACTGAAACCGTGTCTTTTAAAATCAGTCCAGCTGCTAGTTAACTTCACCAGAATCAATGGAGAGTAAGAGCTGGCTAATGGAGACTGTCAGAAGGCTTTGGCATCAGCTCTGAAACCCAGATGCCTTTTACACCAGTGTTGCTTTTCATTAAGGCCAAGTTTACACAATCATTTTTGACAGGGGAACGCCACCATCTAGTGAATATTTGCTGTCATTCTCCCAAGGCTCAGCTCCCTTGTAAATGCTTCTATTCACTCAATTTTTTTTTATGAGAACAAAATGAAACTGCTCTTAAAAACAGTTATATGAAAGTATTAGAGTGAAATATGGATAGGGAAAAATGACTTCTATCCTGAGGCCCATGGGAGCTATGATCTGCCTTTCTCTCTTCCAAAAACTCCAGGGCTTGGAAACAGTAGATTTTTGTGCTACAACTACCCAAAATGACACCCGCCAGCATAGCCATGGCTGTGCTTCCCAGGGAATTCTGGGAGTTGTAGTCCAAAAATATAACATACCTAAGCTCTGGACAATTCCCTGTACTTTATGTTTTATTAATAGATACAGGAGGAAGCCCTTTGATAATGCAATCCCTTAGTCGGCTGCCAGATTGTCTTAACTTGTAAGAAAACATAGGTCCTCACAGCTTTATCTGGCTGTGCCATTCCTTATCTTGGCAAATGTATGTTGAAAATAAACCTGAGACAATGGGTCCATGGGAGCCCACGGGAGCTCTCAGAGGCCTGGTTAATACTTTCTATGTCTGCTGGTCCTGAACCCAGTACGTTACCCAGCCACATACTTTTTCTCTTGTCCTTTTTGACTCTAGTTTTGCATCCATCTGTCTGACTCTAGTTTTGCAGCCTTTTATGTCAGCCATGGGGAACCTATGTTCCTCCAGGTGTTGCTCGTTTGCAGTTTTTGTTATTTCTGATCATTGGTGGTGCTGGATGTGATTGATGACATCTGGTCTAATAACACTGGGGGAGGCATAGTAGGATATCTTCAGAATTAGTGAACAGAGGAAAGGTAAGATCTTTTCTCATTCTTCAAGCCTTGAAGTCTTCTCTCCACGTGTCCCTTCAAGCCCAGTGAAGCAGTTTCCTCAGAAAGCTAATGTTAGAGGTCATGACAGGTGTGTGTTCTCCCCACCATTCTGCTGGGGGTGGGGGTGGAGAATAAACTCTCCTCTAGCCCCATATCCAGGCACTCTGTGTCAGCAACAATGAGGTTCATTAGAACTGAGGAAGGGGAAACAACCGGTCCTGGAATTTGCTCCACACCCAAGGCCCTTGCCAAGGGTGATGTTAACAAAACTTGCCCCCGTGTGGCTTCCGTCCTACTCAGCCCCGTAGTTAACCTCCACTGGGGCTAGGGCGCCCATGGGGGTCCAAAGGTGGGGACTTGGAGGAGGGAGAGCTTAAAAGCCTGCTGCCCAGACATAGTTTGATGCTCACGGTCACAGGCAGCAGTGAAGGTGGTGGTTGCCACTTCCACTCTTTTACCATTTCTGCCCCGAGCACCACCTCTGGCTTGGTGTGGGGTTGGCCTGGACTGGAACAGGCTGGTAGCAGTGTTCTTGGCAGCAGGGTGGTTAACAGAGAGCTGAGCGTTCTCCTTCCAGTTTCATGGCCTGGCTCAGAGGGACCCAGAACTGGAATAGGAACCCTGTCCAAGGAGTCCCTTCCTATTCCTCTCATGCATCTTCCCAGGCCTCCCCCTCCTCTGGCTCTCTCCCCCAGGGCTCAGGTGTCCCTTGTCCTCCTATAAGCTCCCCCTTGCTTCCTCTAAGGCCTAGTTTATGGCTCTGGGCTGCAAGGCATCTTTCTCCCCTTTCTCCTTCACCACAGAGCCATTGACTACCCTGGTCTCCTCCTTTGCCCCAGTCCAAAGGGATCTGACGTTGAGCCATCAAAAACTACATTGCCCTTCATTTCCTCATGAAAGGACCTGATGATGTTAAGGAGTCGAGGTGGGCATCAAATCTTGGGAAGTATTTTAAAAAGGCCATCCCTACTAACCAAATCTAAGGCCTTTGTAAGATCTATGAAGGCCACAAAGAGTGACTGTTGTTGTTCCCTACATTTCCCCTACAACTGTCTGAGGGAAAATACTATGTCAATGGTGGATCTATAAGCTCGATGTTATTTAATGCCTCTTTTGTTACTGCATTCTCTCTAGTATATAGCTAAGAGTAGTGCTGCACCCAATGTTCCATCTGCTGTGCTCAGTCCTGGATGATCACACCTGCAGCAGTATTCAAAGGAGCAGATTTCTTCTGTATTTGACCTAAAGCCTGCATGACACTGTCATACATTTCCTTGATGTTATCTGTGTCTGTTGCTATCTGTATCTGAGAGAAGTGCTGAAGCCAATAATCATTAGAACATTTCCTGCCAGTCTGTTGAACTTTGCTACGAGCAACTTGAAGAACCTGCAAGTTGTACTCACTAGGATAGGCTTTGTGTGCTGCTAGAGCTGTCCTCTTTTCCTCGATGGCTGGCATCAGCTACTCTGAATAGAATTTGAACCAGTCTGCCATCTTTTTGGTCTTCTTGTAAAATGTCGACAAGGTGGCGTTATATACAGCATTTTTTAAACGTTCCCATCGTTCAGGTGCATTTGAATCAACTGGTTAAGTATGATTTGAATTGTTTTCATTGTTTTATGAAGATTGTGAGTAGCCTTGAGCACTTCTTTGAAGTGGGAGGATGGGGTATAAATCAGATAAATATGTAAATAATAAATAAATAAAATATTATATAATAATTGTATAATAATGAATTATATTAAAATTATATAATTATAATTGCAGTTGTTCATATAATTATTTTATTTTTTACTGCTTTTGGAAGTGAAAAGCACCTGTGGAAGTTGCTGCCTCATATGTCAAAATAAATAGTTTGGTAGAGCGAGAGTGAGCACCATCTACTGTTCTGCCTCTGGCAGCAAAATATCCTGGGTCACCCTTAATCGATATTAGAAGCATTCCCATGTAAAATTCCATTCTGTAGTATAATCAGTGACAAAAGGAGTGAGTTGGAATACATTTGTATTTTTTTTCAGTCCATTGTGAGCCGAGATGTTTATTCTATGTAAAATTACAACCATCAATATAAATACTACACCCTAGTTTGAATCATGGCATGGATCCCTGGCATGCTGACCTTTAAAGTAATAACACTTTAATGTTATCTGCAGAGAAGGGGACCATATTTTTATGTTGGTCATACAAAGGTCACCGCAGTGGTAATGAACGCTGTGTATGCATTCATATCCTCAGTTCTGTGAGCAGTATTTACGTAGAAATAATGGTTGACAGCAGCCGTCATATAGAATCCATTCAATAAAATACAGCTGGCAGTTGAAAAGATTTGAGCTGTGAAAAGGTCTGGAATGGAATAAAAGCTGGTGAGTAACATAAGTCACTTTTCTAAATGCCAAAGGTTTCAATACACTTTTTTCTTTAGATAGCTTTGAGACATTCTGACCACCAAATCAATGAAAACAGTATATAGCTAGAGTGTGATGCTAGCATATATATTGGAGACAGGGGGTCACTTGTTCACTGAGAAACCTAACTGTTGTAAGCTGCCTTGGGCCCTTTTGAGGTGAAAGGGGGAGTAAAAACATTTCAATTAATTAATTAATTAACTCCCCCCCGCCCCCAAATATTTCAGCCATGTTGACAAAAATATATAACAACTGGGCTGTGACCCTGGATTCTTCCGTTAAGTTCATTGATATAGCTATTGGAAAAATTAAGACAGACAAGCTACAATCCTACCATTCACCACTTTCTTACACACAATGTGATGGTGCTGGAAGTTCATCAAAGAGGACAACTGAGAACCCTGGCCTCTCCCTTTGATTAAGAGGCAGGCAAGACTACAGCTGAGGAGGAGCACTTATGGCTTTGCCTCAGCACACTAAAATCTACAGCAGACTAAAATCTAAAGGAGAGTCTACTGCTGATGAAAATAAATACCTCACGACCCTATTTCCTTTACTTTTTTGGGGAAGAATATTACATACTCATTCTTTTCCACGCTGATGCCTCCTGTCAAACTTGGCAGAGGAAAGTGCTGCTTGCCCTGGCTGCCAAAATGGCTAGTTAAGGCCCTGAAGGCAGGAATTGTCTAGCGTGGTATAGCTTGAGCTTAAGATGGGGCACAGCCCCATATATCCTACTGGACCAGCCTCCCTTGCTTCTAAGGTCAAAGACGTAGCTCCAGCCTCAGAGGCTGATATCTAATCCCAAATCCTCCTGGCCACAGTAGATCTTTCCACATCCTTCACCTGTTTAAAATAAAATATGGAACAGACCAGAGGTAGATGGACAGATATATTCAGCTTCCTGAATATTCCAACTAGTGTGATTAGTAATTTTTCTGGTCTCTATCCATCACGCAATGTGGAATTCTGGCCATATACTATCTGAAGCCCTCCTGGCCTTCCTCCATGGAACATGGTTTAGCCCTGAATCAAGGCTGGTCTAAATTATTTCCTGTTCATTGCTGTATGAAAAACAGACCGAATGGGTTTTATTGGCTGTACAGCTGAATGACATTTTCCCTTCATTTTGAATGGTTAACAGGCTTAGAAAATGGATTTTCCTTCCAAGATTTATCTCCCGACTTAATTGGTAACAGCTTATTCAATCTGCAGCCTCTAGCAATTATTGCTTGCACTCATAGCAACAAGGTTATGAGGGACTGCAAAGGTGTCCCAAAATATTTGAAAAGGATTATGAATAGAGATCCCTTGCGAGCCATTTTCTTTCTGTCAGAGGAAGAGTTGAGGCTTTAATGAAATCTCTCTCTCTCTCTCTCTCTCTCCCTGCCCCTTTGGAGGTGGGCTGATACCAGGATTTCTTGCAGGACTTTAGACATTGAACATATTTGCACTGCCAAACAATGTGTGAGTGGTAGTTTTCACTGCTTTGAAGAAAAACAGAAGAAGCTCACGAATAGGTTTTTGAGGCACATGGGCAAGAATTTAAAGGAAAAATATAAAAAGGTGTGGAAAATTTATCAAAAATATTGTTAGAGTTTCATTTCATGGTGAGGATAATTAGGATTGTTCATGTTATCTTCAGGAAAACTAAAATAAGACCCAAATATTATTTGAAATTTCCACTCCCCAGAACCCACTGACCAAGAAAACTTTTAGGATTTGACAAACATGGGACAATTGCCATGTATTGTCTGTCAATGGTTCATGCAGATTCTGTAGATCCTAAACCAGATGTTCTGCTGATGGCTTTCAAAGTATAGAAGCTACCAACAACATGGTTTCCTTGAAATGTTTGAGAATTCCTCTGTGCATATTTCTGTGGCATGTAGTTTGGTGGGTGTGACATGGAGCACCAGGCACTGACTTGCATTGAGGTAGCAGTGGTTATTCACTCTCATGAAAATTCTCTACGGTTTAGGATTAGCAGCAGGATTAGCAACCTGGTTAGAATTCCAGTCAGTATATGGATTTCAATTCTTGGATTTCCAGAACCCATTGAGAATTTCAGCGTCCTGCCCTTACTTATAGGGTCAGCCCATGGACAAAAAATGCCATTTCTGTGCTTCCTGCTTTGATAAAAAATAGAATGTGACTTTTTTTTGTCCTAGTATGTTACCTTAATTGAGATTTTTAAAAATGTGTTGTTTTTAACGCTAAACAGTGTATACTGCAAGTGGCAGGAATTTGGCAACACATGTTGTAGAATGGCTACATGCATACAGAATCATGCATGGAACATGAATTCAGCACACTGAAGTGTCGCATCTTGGGTATGTGAACATTAATAGAAATGTGATCCATCCATAAAGACAAAATAATGGTGTCTGATAATGCCACATAGGCTTTCCTTCCTGGCCTGTTTGATTTTCTTGTTACTGAAAATTTAGCTCCCATCGTTGGAATGTCTAACCAGATCTCTGGGAGAGCAGCCACTGAGCTGCTGAAACATGTTACTTTTGCTGGGAAATTAGGGCCACAATTCTGTGCATGCTTTGCAGAAAGGAAGCCCTTCGGAACATAGTAGGGGCGATTTCTGAGTATGCACAGAGAGAGCTATTCTATAATACAATTTTAGCAAAAAGGTTCACATAGAATGGGTAGTAACAAGGCCTAGGATGTGTAGTAAATACAGAAACTGAAGCCCATCAAAGAATTAAAGGTTAAAAATTAAATTGCTGAATACAAATGAATGCTTTTCTTACTGCAGCTGTGTGCCTGAGACAGGAATAGATTGTATCGCAATACAGCTGGCACTTTGTTAACATCCATGTGAGGCAGAGGTAATAATAAATGCAAAGGAGGACAAAATTGTGTTTAAGGACACACAAGTGGTGCCAATTGTATGGTTTTCAAAATCCCTTTTTAATATCTTTTAATAGGTGTTATACACAAAAGTATGATCATACTACTCGTTATTGTGTGCCATTGAAGTGCATCCAATTTATGGCAATCCTATGAATGAATGGCTTCCAAAATGTTTTGCCTTTAAAGCTGTGGCTTCCTTGATGGAGTCAGCCATATATAGTCTTCCTCTTTTCCTGCTGCCTTCAACTTTTCCCAGTATTATTGTGTTTTCTACAGCAAGTCTTGCCTTCTGAGATTATTTATTTGTTACTTTAATTTCTGTTCCACCTCATGAATGCCAAAGCACTATTCTGGATGGTTTACAAGCAGCTGAAAACCAGTGGGAGCATACAAACAACAATAAATTAAAACACAAATATTAGCACCAAATGGCACCATAGCAGATTTCCCAATCATAGTGGCACAAGAGGCTGGACATTCAACTGGGGTTGGTGTGAAAGGCCTCCTAAACAGTAAAGTTTTCAATTGCCTCCTAAATGCAAGCAGAGAAGAAGCCAGGTGTAGCTCCTCAGGGAGCTGTTGCCATAAACATGGTACTACCACAGAGAAGGCCCTGCCCCTTGTAGAAGACTTCTGGGCCTCCCTCAGGGTGGCTACACAGAATAGCTTTGTCTGAGATAATTTGGTGGGTTGGACAGATAACATTGGAGAAATAAATTATCCAGCTGAAAACAGTTTATGTGGCATAGCACACACAAACATGAACTTACCTTCAAATCACAGGTGGGGAAACTCTGGTCTCCAATTAGTTTCATCCAGACCCCAAGCATCTTCTTTGCTATCATCCAATACTAGGGAAGTGGCAACACAAAGAGTGGTTGATTGGCCATGGCTAGTAAAGATGCTTGCAAGATTTTCTGGCAGTGGCCTCCATCTCTCCTCTGCCCACTTTTGCTGCTCTGACAAAATGTTCTCCAGTGGTAAGAGCACATAATTTACAGGCCAAGTTATAGCAGTGTCCTTATTAGTCTGTGGGCCCCAATTGGAGTAGCCAGGTCTTCAGATCTGTCTTCCTAGATATTATCTTCCTAGGTATTAAAATACAATAACCTATGGTACAATTGATTATTATAGCCGCACAAGAGCACAGCAACAAATACTGTGCAGCAGAGCAAATCAGCATTCCGTAAGGCAATTAAAACATTCTGTACTTGCTCTGTGCCAAACTTGGGGACATTTGGGCAAATAGTTTTTGAGTTATGATTTTTTAAAACTGTCCCCTCCCCATGCAGACACTGGTGACTTCTTCAGTCTACTGATTTAAAACAGATCAATTATATTGAAAAGACCAAATTTGCTTATCTAGAAACAGAATGAGTACCCATCACCGTTTTTATTTTGAAGGAATTCAGGGAGCTGGGGACTGAAGCTGAGAAAAGTAATTTCAAAGGAGGAAAAACTCTGACATTCTGGCTTTCTTATCAGCACAAACATTCTACCTAAACATAAACATTGTTGCAAGCTTGAGAGGGAGGAAAGAGAGAACCTGAAGTTTTGACTCTGCCAGTCAGGACCAAATTATATCACTCTCAGGATGAGAACTTTTTAACTCCTTCTTGGCCAAACAGACATTAAAAAGGATTTCTATTTCTGGTGTAAAAATATTTTAAAAGATAGTTTAATAATTAGAAAATAAATATTCAGAAGTTAACTCATTTAAGCTGTGAAGTTACTGTTTGTTGTTGTTTGCTTTTTGTTGTTTTTTTGCTTTGTGGCTGGGGATGGTCTCACAGAGTTTTGGTGTCTTTTCCATACTCTACCATTGTTTGGTAATTAAGAAAATAAAATATGCTATGTGCCATCAAGTCACTTCTGATGTGTGGGAACTAATGACCTATCATTAACTGCTCTGCTCAGATCTTGCAAACCAAGAATATCTCATATCAGCTTTGTTATTCACCATGTGCCAGTTATTGCTCTGCTGACTCGGTAAGGAAGCAGAGGCAGGAAGAAAAATGTAGGATACAGCAAAAGGTGTCTTAGTACAAGCCCTCTTGAACACACACATAGCTTCTACGTGGTGACCATAAAGAGTATTACATGTACATCTGTTTTGAGGATCAAAAGCTACATCTGTGGCTGATTTACTGTTTAGTATTCAACTACTATTTTCAACACCCACATTTCAAAGTTCCTTTGTTCTACAGAGAGGAAGATAATTTAGGTTTTTAATTGGCTTTCCAATAAATGAACCAAATTACATTGGGTTTAACCTCATTTGTTGCATCAAATTGCATTCTACAAGAAAAGCTGGAGCACTACTGAGGGAGGTAGCTTTCAATTTGCTGGGTGTTGGGGAAAAAAGGCAGCAAGGTGGATGACGAAGAAGGCTAAAATTAAAATTCCACATGCTGAGATGATTGCATTTGATTCTGAATCATACTGACATAATCATCAATGGTCACAGTTTCCAAGGGAGAGCCATTGCAAAATAAGGAAGTTGTTGGAGGATTAGGAAGGGAAACAATCTAAAACAAAATATAAATAAGTCATTAACTAAAATCTTTCAGTGCCTTGTGCTGTCTTGCTGTGCTGCAGATTAACACTGGGAGAGGAGGGAAGTACTGTATGTGGTGAGAGTTGGTATATGGAAGAGTGAGGGCCAGGACATATAAAGTGGTCAATAGACAACAACTATCAAATACAGTATAGAAGTGTAAAAGGTGTAAAACTGGGGACAATGGCACGAGAAATCAAATACACAACTCTCATTATAAGGGGCAGAGAGTTAATACTGAGTAGGAATTCACAATGACATCATACAAGCCCTAGCAAGACTTCATTTCTTTTTTTTTTCATAACACTAGAACTTGGGATCATCAAATGAGGCTGAAAAGTAGGAGATTATGGGGTTTAAAACACACCTTTCCCATACAGCACACTGTTGAAGTACAGACTTTACTACTACAAAGACATAACAATTGCCACTCATGGGTGGCTTTTGCAAGGGATCAGACAAATTCAAAATAAAGGCTCTCATGAGTACTGGACTAAACAGAGTTTTGGTCTTATGCCACATGAACTGGTATTGGTTTTTTAATCTTCAGACACAGTGACCACAACTCTCCTTTTCTTTCTGCAGAACACAATAGTGTCACTAATCTTTAGCTCTCTTAAAGGATCCTCTATCATGTCCCCTCTCTCCTTCCTGCAATCATAATTTGCACGTATCTTTCTTCTGGATAGGTTTGTACACACAGGAGCTGGTTGACACAAACTTGTGCAGAACAGTAATAAGGCAATTAACTCTTGTCATCAAAATAAGTACTAGCCGTCACTGAGGAACTGTAGGAAATATTTTCAAAATTATTCACCAATTTCCAGACAAGGGCTAATTGCTTTTATTAAGTTACTAGGTTCCAATTTCTTGGTTTTGAAGTGTTCTTACCAAAAAATGCAAAACTGTGCCCCTCCGTAGGGTGGATGGGCCTATTAGGATGGTGCATTCCTGAAAAACTGATGGATCCAATTGGTTTCCAGAATATCCTTGGGGTTTTTCCAGCTGATCTGGTTGGTATTCCTATTGAAGCCCAGGTCTCCCACTGGTACTCATAGGTGATCCCAGCTATAAACACAATTGATCCTAAAAACCTTCATTACAGAGTATGACCCTCACCATGGTCTGTGGAATAGCTGAAGGCAATGAAGCAGTTATGAAGATAGCTGGAGAGCAGATGGAGGAAAGCTCCCACAAAATGCAATCTGGCTGCAGTCAGGCAGATGTCTGCCACATATTGTAATTCACTTAAGGCTGCAAAAAGAGCCTACACCAAATTGATTAATGTGGCCTCCAACCAACAGGTAGAACCATTTCAAGTTGTCCATAGCATTACAAATGCCTGACAGATGCAAGCATGCATGACAGATGCAAAAGAATTGCAACGGACTGGCAGCCGATTTCAGATTCAAGACTGAATGTCATTGTCAAGACCTTGACTTTTTATTCATTCTAGTAGTTCAGTCTGAGATGTACAATGCACTGTCTAATCAGGTTTTATTGAACCAATTTCAGTTAGCAAGGTCTGATGTAGACAAAGCACTTGCATGCTGTAGAAGTGCTTACCTCTCTTTAGATCCTTGCCCATTTTGTCTATTAAAACTTTCGAAAGACACAATGGTAGAATGGGCTGCATGTTATTAATGCTTCTCTTCAGGAAGGTTACAGTATGTGCCCTCCTTTTTAAAAAGAAACTATAATAAGGCCTGTTCTTAAGAAAATTAATTTGCCAATGGATTATTTGAACTACAGACCCATCTCAAATATTTCTTTTTTGGGCAGGTTGATCAAGAGTTTGGTAGCTGACAAGTTTAAAGCGTTCTTGGGAGAAATTGAGCACCTGGGTTCATTTCAGTTAGGGTTTCGGCCACAACATGCTACAGATGATATCCTAAGAGAGGCGGAGAGAGCATAGCCTTGTTGTTCCTCCAGGATCTTTCTGCAGTCTTTGATACAGTTGACCACCATATCTTTCTGGGAAGGCTGCTGACTTCAGGGATTGGAGTGTGTGTGTCTCTGTTCTCTGCTGGCTCAGGTCCTTCCTTGATCACCAATCCCAGCTTTTGGATGGAGTCTCTAACCCTTGGTACCTCTGCTATGGGGGTCCCACAAAGGTCCACCATTTCTGCACTGCTTTTTAACATCAACATGAAACTATTGGGAGAAGTCATACTGAGATATGGAGTTCAATGTCATGAGTACACTGATGACATACAGCCCTGTCTCTCCTTTTCATCTACAGGTGATGCTGTACAGGTCCTTGAGTGCTTGGATAAGGGACTTGGGTGCTATTGATAAGGGACTGGACGAGAGTCAATAAACTGAAACTGATTCCAGATAAGACACAGACGCTAGTGTTAGGAAGATAATTGGACTGCTTAGAGGGAAACTTACCTGGCTCTGATGGGGTTACTCTCATCCTGAAGGATTGGGTCTGCAACTTGGATGTACTCCTGGACTCCACACTCTTATCTGCCATGACTAAGAGTGGCTTTAGCTGACTGCCCAGTTGTAATCTCAAAAATAGACTACAGTAATATTCTCTACATAGGTCTATCCTTGAAAATATTACAGAAACTTCATCACATCCATCAGGCCAGACTGATTACCGGAACTAGTAAATATAACCATATACCCCCCCCCCCCAATCTTGGTGCCTTCATTAGCTCCCTGGAAGTGTCTGTATTCAACTTAAGGTGCTGGCTATGACCTATAAAACCCTGAACAGTTTAGGACCTTGATAACTGTTGAAATGATTTCCAGAAATCAGCCTTCACTTCCACCTACTCCTCTCAATTCATGTTGCTAAAACTGGCCACATCAACGGAGGCCAAAAAGGCAATGACAATTAATCAGGCCTTTTCATCTACTGAGAGAAGAACAATTTTTGAATAAAATTAGAAAGAAATTAAAATTCTTCTTCAAAATAAATAAACCCCAGGATACTGAGATGGCAGTGATATGGGACGCTGCAAAAGCATTTTTTCGTGGCTGGGCAATAGAATATAATATACAAAGAAAAAAGGAGAGGAACAAACAATATCACACTTTGACAATGTCCTTAAAAAGGGAGGAAACGGAACTAAAAAAAGTCCCCAACTAACAAGAGTTTATTGAATAAGATAAATATTTTACAGCATAAAATTAATTTGTTAGAACAAGAAGAGATGGAGAAAAAAATAAAATTTGCGAGACAGAACTTTTTTGAGAATGCAAATAAGCCAGGAAGATGGTTAGCATATAGAATAAAAAAAGAGAGAGAGAGAACGAGAATTACAGAAATATTGGATAAGCAAGAGAAGGAAATCTATACGCAAAAGGAGACTGAAAAAGAAATAGTAAAATTTTATGCTGGCCTCTATAAGAAAAGAGAAGTAGAGCAAGAGAAGCAATTGGAATACTTGAATAAATCTCCAAAATGGAAGCTTGACCACCAACAACTTGAGAAATTAAACAAATCAATCACAATGGAGGAGATTCAAGAGGCTTGGAAAAAACAGGAAAATGGCAAATCTCCAGGACCAGATGAATTACCAGCTGAATATTCTAAGGAGTTTGAAGAAATCTTAAGTCCTCAATTTAAGAAGCTAACCGAAGTCATTGAGTCCAAGGGGGCAATACCAAATACATGGAAAGAGGCACACATTTCATTAATACATAAAAAGGGGACCGAAAAGAATAAAATCAAGAATTACAGACCAATCTCTCTACTAAATGTTGATTATAAGATCTTCACAACCATCTGGGCTTCAAGATTAAAGGAAATATTAGGAGAAATAATACGTAAAGACTAAACAGGTTTCCTCTCTAAAAGGAAATTGTCATCAAACATAAGGACAATAATAGACATTTTAGAATATTATGAACTTCATCAAGGAAAGCAGATGATGTTAATCTTTCTAGACGCAGAGAAAGCCTTCGATAATGTCAGCTGGGAGTTTATGATGCTACAACTAAAGGAAATGGGAGTGGAAGGAAAATTTCTACAAATAATCAAAGCAATATACTCTAAGCAAGAAGCCAAGATTAAGGTCAATGGGAGAGTATATCGATTGAACAAGGCACAAGACAGGGTTGTCCGTTATCCCCTCTTTTATTTATATTAATGCTGGAAATCCTAAATAGACAGATAAGAGCTAATGAAAGAGTTAAAGGTCTAAAAATTAGAGGGGAAGAATTTAAGGTACAAGCTTATGCAGATGATCTGGTAATAATACTTGAGAATCCTCAGGGAGACCTAGAGGAAGTATTGAGAATCATAGAAGAGTATGGACAAGTGGCAGGTCTCCAAATTAATCATCAAAAAACAAAAGTTATAATTAAAAACATAAAGAAAGAACAAGCTGGAAAACTGCTGAGAGAAATTAATTTTGAAGTAGTACAAAATTTAAATATTTAGGAGTCATCATCACCAAAAAACCCAGTAACCTAATGAAAGAGAATTACCTCAGAATACAGAAGGAAATTCAGAAAACCTGGAAGATTGGAGTAAGCTTCAACTATCATTGATGGAAAGAATTGCAACGATAAAGATGATGATTTTGCCTAAACTACTATTTCTTTTCCAAAATCTACCAATATTATTGAACTTTAAATATTTTAGAGGAACTACGGGTGGCAACAGACTGGTTCATTGAATAAATTAGAATCAAGATATAGAAAAGATAGAAATTTGGGCTTTTTTGAAGGTGAAGTACAAGTAGATAAACTCTGGATCTATACTGACGAGAAAATAACAAAGAAAATGTATACATACTTACTGGAATATGAATTGGAGGATGAAAGGGTAAAGGAGACAGTGATAAAACGGGCAAGGGATTTCGGCTATAATATTGACATTGATCGCTGGACGATGACGTGGAAAGACTGTTATAAAATGATCAAGCCAGTAAATCTAAGAGAAAATATCATCAAAATATTTTATAGATGGCATTATACGCCTATAAAACTGGCAAAAATGTCAGAAGATAGCAGTAATATCTGTTGGAAATGTAAAAAAAAAGTAGGAACTTTTTATCATATGTGGTGGTCATGTGAAAAAGCCAGGGTTTATTGGTTACAGTTGTGGGAAATGATAAAAGGAATTATTCAAAAGAAATTAAACTTTAAACCCGAAATAGCATTATTAAATATTATGCCAGAAATTACTGATAAGAAAATCAAATATTGTTTGATGCATATATTGATAGCAGCTAGGTTACTCTGGGCCCAAAAATGGAAAAGTGAAGACATGCCTACAATGGAGGAGCTCCTGAAGAAGCTGTTGGACATTATAGAACTAGATACATTATCAGAAGCGCTACGAGATCAACCAAGAGACTATGCAAAACAAAGTTGGAACTTAATACATGCTTGGGCCCAGGGTCAGATTTGAAGATAGGGCAAAATGATTGATGAGCTTTGTTTTTTCTTCTTCTTCTTTCACTTTCAATGCTCTCTGGAGTTTGGGAAAGTTGGAATGTAATGAGGTCTGAATCTCTGTCCTCAAAGGGGGGGGGGGTTGGGGGTGTCTGTATTCTATTTTAGATATGTGTTTGTAGTTGAAATAAAATTTAAAAATTTTCAAAAAAACAAAACAAAACAATTAATCAGGCCTTTTGATGGTGTTCCCAGTCTCTGGAACAAATTACCAACTGAGATACACCAGACAAAGGACATCCTTTTGATGAGTATTGAAATATTTCAACTTAACAAGAAAGAATTCCAGTTGCCATAACTCAGTTTCCAGATACTTATGCATAGGTACTTTCATATGCATAGTAATACATACATATGTACTTTCATATGCATAGTAATCATTAAATGTGTTTTAACTCACAACCATTGTTAAGCCGGTTTTACAGCCAAAGCTTAAATTTCACAAAGTGGGTTTGATTTACTGCAGTGGCTCTCAAATTTCTTGGCATCATACTTCCTTCTGATTTCTACCACTCCTCATGCCCTTTTAACAAAAAAGTTTAATTCAAATTCACATTAAAAATAAAAGAGCAGTTTTTCTTGAGGAATCCTAAATTCTACTAACATCTATCACTCAAATTTGTTTTATACTGATAAAATATTAGTTGCTTTATGAAAACCTCATAATCTTACACATACACACACCCCTGGAAATTCTGCACATTCTGCAGATTGAAAACCAAGGTGTTATCACAAGTTAAGCGATTTCAGGAGAAAAATGCACTTTCATTGCTGAATTGGCATTACAATCTGCTCCATTATAAACCAATAGGTCCTTACTAAACACCTTTCCTCCCTTAGATATACTGTACTAGTGAAACTCTGCAAAGGGCCCAGTTTTCATGATGTTATGCCCCTGCATCACATGACTGTAGTGGGAGTACAGGAATAATTCATCTTTCAATTCTATATGCTAAAAATCCCAAAATCTCCTATCAGTTCAATAATGTATGCTTTCTTACCGACCTCCGGAACAACTTCCTCTGGGAAGGTAGTTCACAAGGTTCTAACTACGTTTTTTCTTCAATATACATACTTATATGCATAAATTAATTTCCTTTTAAAAAATACAATTTGCGCAACCAGTGTATAGGAGTAGAAATAATTACTATTTATTCTGGTCCATATATAAATATATAAGTGTTGCATCTGCTGTGCAGCAAAGTTCTAAACTGATTTATTCAGAATTAAGTCCTTTGAGTTTACTCCTTAGCATGTGTATTTAGGATCTGCTAACTTGGCATTCCCCCCTTATCTGACTGACAGCTGGCATTTGTTCCATAAGTAGTGTAATTCACATGTTACAGAAAAGCAAAGCTTGTAGCTATAAATTGAAAATATCAGATGTTTGTGCATTTGAATGCTTTATCCTTATTTCTTCTACACACCCATTTCTAATGAACCCACATAAATGGGTTACTTATTTTTTACATCTGGTGTGAATATAACTCACATTTTATCAGAGAGAAAGATTTATATGGAGAAAATGAAATCTAATTTGACACAGAGACCCAAGATTTTATATAAGACTGTATATATTTTATGTCAAAACATAATCACCCATTAAAGCTGGTGATGCAACTAATAAGATACATTATTGCAACTCTTCTAAAAAAAAACCAAACAGAACCAAAACTATAATTTATTATACTTCTGTCCTCATTCTATGCCAGGTGTTGGTGGATTATGGGGTGGGGGAGAGATCTAAGTTTCCTTTAAAAGTTTCTACTAAATATAATAAAAGAACAATTGACATTTAGCTTGTTACATTGAAAAAGGGTACCTACTTTAATTGCTTTGTTAGCTTTCCCTAAGTTTCTTCAACTATTATAAAATAAACAAAAAATCAATTGTTCATAGTCGAAAACATTCAAATCAGTTGATACAACATTACAGTGCAGCCAACTAACATTGTTCAAAACCTTGTCATCTTATCTCAAGTTAAAGAGTCCTTTGACCAGATTGTGACAAAGCTGGTTTAATGCATTCTCAAGTTGGTAAAGTTAGATTGATTGATGGTTTCAGAAGAAAGGGGTCATGCGACTTGTAAACCAAAGGGCAATCCCAGCCTTTCGTTATTACTTTTTCGTAATTAGAACAGCACTGTTAAATTAAGCACAACTTAAAAAAAAAAAAAAGAACAAGAAGAACTGGAAGCTAGGTGAAGCTGCCATTTGTGTGTGTCAAACCAATTGCGATACGCTATACTAAAAAAACCTTGAAATATCCACCTGTCCTCAACCACTCTGCCACAAAACTAGCAAAGTCAAAAAATACAAAAGTCTTCAACTTGTCACTTTTGCAGAATAAAGCAAAAAAGTCTTTTGTGCTCCTTACTACCAGAAGCGAAATATCATCTGAGTTACCACATATAATAGCTTCTGGATGTGTCCACTTGAGTTGGCTTGGTTTCTGCAGAGCCCTCTTTGTCTTTTTCACTGTCACCTTCCCAGAGATTAATAAGTGGAGGGTACAGTTCATTCAGGGGAATAGAGGAAGTTTTTTGCATATACTTTTTCAAGGAATGGTGGTAGTTTTTTCTCTTAAACCTCTTGGCAACATAGACAGAAACAGAGGCAAGACTAATAACCGCAAACATGGATCCCATGACAGCAGCCAGGGCTGTGCTCGTCTCTTGGTCAGTAATATCAAGGGCAAAGGCTGCATTTTTTGTGGTAACATTAACACAGGACTTCTGAGTTTGCTGATGGATATTAGAGACGGTGAGACAGACTTCATAATCTGTGGAGGGTTGCAAGTGTGTGAGGTTGTATTCATGCACATCAACAGGAACCCTAGCAGTATAGGTAATGTGAGGGTTGTCAATCTTCATGGTTGCTGATGACCACTTCAAATTGGAAGTCATAACATTAGAATTGACCTTCCAAGAAACCAGGATTGAATGAGATTCTGCTTGTTTGACATATATTTTCAGCACCTGAGTACCATCCAGAAGTGTTCCATTCACTCTTATCGTAGCTACTCTTGTATCAGCACCTTCTATGTTTTGGGCTACACACGTGTACCTTCCTGAATCTTCAGTCTGAATGTTTGATATTTCCAGAGTCCCTTCATTACTAAGTTTGTATTTGTCCGAAAGCGTTTCAGTCGTTATTTTATTCCCAAGGGGAGTTACCCAATAGATCTCAGGTTCTGGCTCTGCCATAGCTCGACAATCCAAGAAAACCGTCATGCCAATGTCCAGATTCAAATGATTTGGAAATGTGTCATGAGAAATCATTGGAAGACATTGCTCATTAGAATCTTGTATTAATACCTCCTTTACTTGCTGTCCTCTATATTCTGGTGGCATAGCACAGAACATTGAGAGGGGCTCCATGAAACGGATATTGGTCTTGTTAGAGTTTATCCAGTGGATGACACAATCACACCTGAGGGGGTTACTGTGAATGCTAATTTCACGCAAATTTGGAAGGGATTCCACTGTTTTTTGGTAGACTGCATTCAAGGCATTGTTGTTAAGCATCAGGCTTTCCAGAGCAGGAACATTCCGAAATGCTAAACGATGAATGTAAGACAACTTTGGGTTGTTTGTTGCTTCAAGCTTGGTAAGTTCAGGAAGATTGTCAAGAGCATACCTGTCAACAGAGACAAGTTCTCCCATATTGTTGATTCCCAGCTCTTTCAGCCGAAGCATGTTCTTGAAGTCTCCTTCTTGAATTTTATGGATTGGGTTTTTGTTAAGATCCAAGAATTTCAAATTTTGAACTTTCTCAAGTGCCAGCTGAGGAACTTTAACCAACCTGTTATCATAAAATGAGAGACTTTCAAGACTATCCAAGCCTACCAGAGCATTTCCAGGAATGTCAGTCAGATACATCCCAGCCAGCACCAGACTTCTTAAATTTAAGAGTGGCTTAAAGTTCATATCTAATATTCCAATCACAGGATTTTCCCCAATCATCAAAATTTCCAAGTTGGGCGTAGAATCAAACCAACGACTATCAATAACTTTTAGTTTGTTGGAATTGAGATGGAGTCTTAAAAGATTCTTCAGGCCTGAGAATGCATTTGCAGAAATAGTACTGATTTGGTTATGGTTTATGTAAAGTTCCTGAAGATTGCACAAATCCTGTAGACAGTAATCTGTCATCTCTGTGATCTGATTCTCCTCTAGGTGTAAAGTAGTGAGTTGAGTAAGATTTGACAGCCCCACATCTTTTATACTTGTAAAATTATTCTGTGAAAAATCCAGCTCTGTTAAATTGAAAAGCTGTTGGAGTTCGTCAGTTGTCCTGGCAATGTTGTTGCTTTGTAAGAGAAGAACTTGAGTATCACTGGAAAGATTACTTGGGATTTTTGTTAAACGCAGATCATTACAGTCAACTGTTGTAGCTTCTCTATAGGTTGACTGAGGTGTAAACCATGGCCTTATCTCACAGACACATAACTGTGGGCATTCGTTACTCTGTAGGGAAGATGCACTTAATGGATTTATGAGCAATCCTAGCATCAAATGGCCAACCCAGAAAGCCAACCGCACCCAGGCCATATTGGTTTGTTTGTTGTAGACTGTGCTGGTGAATCACTTGCAAATAATTGCAGATCCCAATATCTATTTATTGAGCAGGAAATAAAACTCAGAGATTTGGCTTTAAATGCCCAGTGATGCAGAGGATGGAAGATACTCCCACAATTTTTCTTTTGTGAATAGTAATTGACGTAGTATCTCCTTGCCAATTCTTTTATTCCATGTGATTTTTTTCATCAATATATCTGAAAAGGAAGAAATATTCAAGTTATGCCATTTTACTTTGAAAATTAAACCTTCTTTCTTTCAGACACATCTATATTATACTATATACAGCATACACAACACATTCATTTGACTCCAATATATATGTAATGTAATATGTCTGAACATTTTAAGTGACCATTATAATATGTCCAATATGAAGTACTTCTGTTAATATTTAATAGACATTAGACATAATTAGCAATTTAGATCAGAATCTAATGCAGTGACTATTCTGTGACAATAACATTTCACTGAATTCCCCCCTTTGTGTCCCCCTTGATTTGACACCCCCAGCATGGTTCTTAAAAGAAGATTTTCCAGCTGCACAAATTCCACCAACCCCTCCATCCCCAGGAAGCCAAACAGCAATCTTCAGGTTGAGTGGTTGCTTTAAGGTCTTTTACATTGCATGTCAATAGGGCTTGCAGACCTTCAATACTGATGATGACAATAAAGAAGACAAGGAGATTATGTCTGAACAGCAGAAGTTGTTTAAATATGTTTGCGTAGTTTGATTTAAGTATGGAAACCAACAACTTCCTAATACCTATGTAAGTGGTGTTACATAACACTGCCTGTCATTTATTGTTCATAAGGAACAAATATGCATAATTTCTTTAGTTACGCTATACTGTAAAACACCTCTCTCTCTCTCTCACTCACAAATATTACCCAGTATTTTAGTGCAATTGATTCCATGACTTAACAGTCTGCTTATGAAAATATACAAGCACAACAGAACTTCCATTCAGCAAGAAAATTGATTATTCTCAATTATATGCTTAAAACTACTTTGGCTACATTTGTTTATTAGCTTACTTATCTTACAAGGAGCTTACAGAAAATTGTACAAACACAGCAAGATTCTGAAAAAGCTGCAAGTTCAAATCAATTCCGTTAATATTTATATTCCATCAACAGTATATTTTTTTCATGTACAACTGCGCATTTTAAGTTTCAGCAAACTGAATTCCCATTGCTAAGCATATTATGTACAATGCTTTAACATGTTAAAAACGAAACTTTTATTGCTCATTCTAAGTTGAAGTCTAACTGCAAAAAGTTTTTTTTAAATGTTATCATTTTTGTGGTACTGCTCATTTCTAGCCTTCAGCTAAAACAGCCTGATTATATATATCTGTATATTTATCTATAAAACAGATCTACTGCAATTATTGTCTTCACATGGCCTCTTCAACTTTAATTATTGAGCTGTGTTGAGCCATAGTGCAAAAATGGTTGAAAATCAGGAGAGTAGACCAGAAATTAAGACTGGAAAGAAGAAGAAAAAGGAAAATTGGAGTTTGTTTTACTTTCATAAATGTACTTTTACATAATGAATTTACTGTTTTTCTGGAGTCTCAAATGAAAATCCAGATGCCAGGTTATCTTGTTACACTGTGCTTTCCAAGAGAAGAGGCAACCTGTGTAGCCTTGGGCAAGACGGCCAATCCCAGGATGTCCACAGAAGGTGTTAACTCAGATCCTATCCTGAACACCCCTATGTGTCAGAAACAGAGGGCTCCAAAAAGGGGAACAAGCCAAAAGAAAGGGCAAGAAGATGGCTCAGATACAGGCCTGGCTCCCATATAGGACAGGAAATGTTAACTGCCTGGAAAATGGGATGTTGGGAACATTTGAACTCAAGTCTTTTGCTGCTGCTGTTTCTGGCAACTCTTCCAAGGTACGGTGGTGCCTCGCATTGCAACGTTAATTCGTTCCGCAAAAATCGCTGCAGAACTAAAACGTCACAATGCGAAATAAAAAAGCCCATAGAAACACATTAAAATGTGATTAATGTGTTCCTATGGGCTTAAAACTCACCGTTCAGCGAAGATCTTCCATAGTGTGGCCATTTCTGGTGCCTCTTAAGCGAGGAATCCGTCCCAGAAAACAGCAGGCACCCATGTTTTTTTTCCCGGTGGCCATTTTGAAACCACCGATCAGCTGGCCGAAAATGGTCGCTTTGCGATGATCAGTTATCGCAAAGCGAAATTCCCCCATAGGGATCATTGCAAAGCAATCGCAATAAATGTGTTGCAAAGCGATTTTGTCGCTAAACGGAGCGATCGCTATGCGAGGCACCACTGTACCTGGATACATAAGGACCTTGGAAGAATTGTTTACAATACCAGATCTGCAATTTGCAGGTCCTTGATGTTGCAATCTTAAGTGGCTGTTATCATTTGTTTTTTAATTTACCGTGCAAGGGCCAATGAGGAAGAGAGAAATAGATTGTTTGGGTGTAGGTTTGAAATAGCAAGGTGCTAGTATTTACTGCAGTGAAAGAAACCTTACTGTGTCAAAATGCTCAAACACATTTTTTAGAAGAAGGCAAAGGAGACTGGGAAGGAGACTGAACTAGAGGAAGGGGACTTTCTCCTTGCCGTTATCCCATATTGGTCTAAACTAACACAGATTTGTGAAAGCACAGGGGATAATCCCTGGAAGACTCACCCCTTATCATTCCGTCTCCAGGAAGGTTGCATAAGTAAACTTCTAGAGCACTTCTGCACTTAGAAAAAATTAAAATCTAGGTGCAAGGGGGGGGGAGCCATGCTAGGAGAATGACCAAGCAGTAATCTTGGCACATGCATATGGCTGTTGAAGCTGAGTTTTGATCAAGTGTTTGGGGAACTGAAGAAAGTCCAAAGGCAGTAGGAAGAAAATAAAGCAGAAGGTTTAGAACTGCAGAACACATACACATTACTGTTGCTGCTGTTTAAAAGAGTAACAATACAATGAATACAGGGATAGTTGAAAGGGATGTAGCCAACTAATTAATATAAAGAAAGGTTTCACTCCCACTTTGTGCAATGAGTCAAATTAGGTCACAATATTCAACATGCAGCTTCATTACTTGGGACCAAAGGCAAAATTAACCAGTTTGGATGTTATAATTTTTCTCTCACTATTGGACAAGAAGACAAGTGGTGGAAACAAAAATTGCTAAGAGAATCCTGCTGATATTCCTTGACATCTGAGATGAACATGGTAGTTGGAACCTACTACCAGCCTCCCCATCAAGAAGCAGATGAAACTTTTGAAAAACAAATGGCAAGAATTTCGAAGAGACATGGTGTAGTAGTGACGGGAAATTGTAATTAGCCAGATATATTCTGGGAGGCAAATTCTGCTAAGTATTGTCCTTTCAAGAAACTCCTGGCTTGTGTGGCTGATAATTTTCTCCTACAAAAAGTGGAAAAAGAAACTAGAGGGCTAGCTCTCCTTGACCTGATTCTAACCAATAGAGATGACTTGGTGGAGGAAGTGGCAGTAAGGGGAACTTTGAGTGAGAACGACCCATGTTCTACTGGAATTCTTGGTTTCATAGGAAACCAAACCAGAGTGTAGCCACATACATATGCTGGATTTTTAAAAAGGCCGTTTTAATACTCTCAGAAACAGTACCTCCTCCCATGGCAGGAGATCCTAAGAAGAAAAGGAGCCCAAGAATGGTGGGAGTTTCTAAAAAAAGAAAGAAATTCTAAAACCACAACTACAAACAAATCGAACAAGAAAAAAAAGGTGGGGGGCAGCAAAAAAGGCCACTGTGGCTTAACAAAAAGCTCAGGGAGGACTTGAAAACAAACAAAACAAAAAAGACATCTATAGGAGGTGGAAAGGCCAGGTCACCAAGGAAGAGTAGAGACAAGTAGCAAGGAAATGAAGGGATGGCATTTGGAGAGCAAAAGCTGAGGATGAGCTGAGATTAGCTAGAGGCACTAAAAGCAATCAAAAAAGCATTATTCAGGTATGTGCAAAGCAAAAGACAAAGAAAAGAAACAGTGGCTCAGTGACTCAAAGGAGATAGAAAAATGATGATAGATGACAAAGAAAAGGCAGAGGTGCTCAATTCCTATTTTAGGTCAGTCTTTTGTAATAGGACAGATTATAAACCTCCAGACAAATATGAAGTGCAAGTGGAGGGTGTCATGGATTGATTTAGGTGGATTAAATCTTGTACTGAGGATGGGATATGTAGTTGTGAACAATGTAAAAAGGATTCCATATTGGTTCTCTGTATAAATGATTTCTGCATGCTGACAGTGTATTTTCCAGAGGGTTGTGGGAATGTTTTCTTGTAGGCCTGAAGAGGACATTCCTAGATAAGAAGACCAGGCATTTGTTATGGCGGAGCTGCAGATGTGCTAAGGAAAACAACACCTGTTTCCCATGAGAAGAGAATGAAGAAGAGAAGAAAGAAGGAGGGACTGTTTACCTGACCTCGTGCATTGATTGGATGACAGTGTGAAAGACGGAGAAGAAGGGGGGGGTTCCAGCGAAGCTTGAAGAAGGAACTCTTATTATGGACAATATAGTTTCATTCATTCCATCTTTCCTTGACCTTTTTGGACTACTTTTCCATTATTGTTTTTCTAGGTCTTTTTGCTTACTGCCCAGTACAGGTAAAAGGACTGATAGAGATGTAGGGAGACTAGGGAGTAAAGGGGGGGGGGTTAAGCCTCTTGCCCACTCTGGTAGAGCTTTTTGTGATTTTTAGTGTTTCTGTATTTAAAGAGAATTGTTGCTTCATTTATATTTTGTAACAAACCTTGAAAATGGTAATATGCTTGCTTATGCATTAAACTGACTTTATTTTGTAAATCTTTATATCTTTTTAAATAAAATAATAATTATAAAAATCATTTGGCCTCTTGAACAGTATAGCTGTCTTAGCCTTACCCTGAGGGGGAAATTAGGTCACATTTATGCTACTGAGTCCTACCCTGTTGAGCACAGTGAGTCTAAAGACTACATAGCTCATGTGTTTTTCTTTTTTGGAATTTTCTACAGTTGCAGAAGTATCTTTTTAGGGCAGACTTGTAAGCAGAGGTTTTGGGGCAGCCCTTGGCTGAGGTCACCAGGACTCAACCCAGCTATATAAGGGGGCACAAGCTTCTAATTACTCTCTGTCTGACCGGTCAAGCATCTCTAAGGAGAGCTGATCGCTTACAGAGGGAACAAGATTGCAGCAGGAGACTGATAAACAAATACTCAAGGAATTCATTACCACCTTGAATGAGTTCAGGTCTCTAGGGCTGGATGAACTGTGTCAGAGAGTACTGAAGGAACTGGCTGAATGACTGTCAGAACAATTCTCCCCTATTTTCTTGAAATCATGGGAAATGGGTGAAGTGCCAGATGACTGGAGAAGGGCTAATGTTGTTTCTATCTTCAAAAAAGGAAAAAAAAAACCCTGGGAACTACAGGCCAGTCAGCGTGATATCAATCACAGTGAAAATTCTGGAACAAATGATAGAACAGTCACTATGCAAGCACCTGGAAAACAATGCACTGATGCATCATTTCAGGATGCAGGACACACAACAATGGGCTCAAGGTACAGGAAGCCATATTTTTGCTTTAATATCAGGAAAAACTCCCTAGTACAGTTTGACAGTGAACCAACTACCTTGAGAGGTGGTGAGTGCTCTAATAGTGGAGGCATTAAAGAGAAACATAAATAACCACCTGGCAGATATCCTTTGATTTCTATTCCTGCATTGAGCAGGGGGTTGGACATGATGGCCTTATAGGCCCCTTCCAACTTTATGATTCTATCAGGCTGTTTTTTGAGGCTGTTTGTATAGGCATTCCTAACAGTGCACATTGGAGGGAAGCCCAGTTTACAGAAATACAATATAAACATCATAAATACTAGGAATATCTTTATGGGAAAAGCCAAGCTAAGAGAATGACCAGCAGTAACCTCTAAAAACAAGGAATATAGCCTTTATATGTACTATATTAATGGTGATATGGTGGATGGGAAATTCACATTTTTTGCCAGTTTTCACTATTAATACATTACACTGAATACCCCTGATCTCACCTGATTTTGGAAGCTAAGCAGGGTCAAGGCCTGGCTAGTAATTGGCTAGGAAACCACCAAGAAATAGCAGGGATCTCTGGAGAGGATTAGGAAAGAAGTCCAAGAAAGTCAATTAAAAGTGATCAAAATTCCATCAATTCATTGGATCTACTGTACAGTAACTGGGACTAGTAATTAGGACTGCCCCACCAGCAGCATCCCATCCTATGATATTTCAAAGACCAAAATCTGAGACCAAAAGGTGTATCACTGTGATGATACAAAGAGAACGGAGGCAATGTTTTAGAGGGGGCTGATATGGCTTCTGGACTACCGGATTGTGGAAATTAGCAGAAGGGTAATCCAGGTAAACAGGCCTGAAATCCAGATAAAACCTAGTTAATAAAGTGCTAATTTCGAAATGTGTGCACAAGCGTGTGTGTGCATTTGAGTGATTTTTTTTGTCGGCTGGCAAGATAGGTGGGGCAAAATATACCCATCAGCTGCAATGGTAGGTTAAAATCCCATTTGAACCTAAATTCACAAGACATGCAGGGAGTTTCACTTGACCCTATACTGGTCCTAAGTAAAATAATACACATACAAACCTTTGTCCTGAGCTAGTGGGCCCTACCTAGGAATGGATAGAGATGGGTGCCCAGACTTTAATGCTAACTCATCTTTCAGTGCTCCCAACAGACCCAGCATAGCAATGCCTTGAGATTCCAGCTAGTACCCCCAGACTTGATGACCTTGCCAGCCATTACATTTTGGGCAGAATAAAGGTGTGGAGCTGCATCAGTGTTTTACCTTTGAAATGTTAAAATAAGGCCTCACTTTCCCTGCTTTTTCTACAATTAATGGAGATCTCAATAAAGGGATGATTATCAATGAGGAGCTGGCAAATGATTTATAAAACAGGAGAGGAATGAGAAATGCATTGCTGTTTCCATATCTGAATATTATTATATATGGTTTTATGACTGAACACAGAGTTCTTGATAAAAACAATTATACAAACAAAAACATGCTTTGCATTGGCTGCATCTGTAACCAGGTCTCAGTTTGCAGAGGCTAATGGAGTTGTCTTCAGGGGGACCATCTGTGAAATTGTTAGACAATTTATTTGAATAACAGTGTATTATGCTAAAGAGCAGGCATTCTGGTGTTTGAATCCTCTGGCATGCATGATAGTTAATGTAATTATTGTGCTATTTTCTTGTTTCTTTGTTGCTGCTATTTCAATGCCTCTAGCTAAAGCAATTAATATAATTTCATATAGTGCCATTTGCATCAAACTAGTTTGTACAAATAACTCCACCTTTAACATGCTAAATTATTGTTGTTAAACTGTCTTACAAGAAGAACACAAGGCATAAACACAGTTTGCATCCACTGAGTCCAGGTCAAACATCTCTGGTATAAAGAAATTCCAAGATTTTCCATCAAGTGATGATGATAGCTCTGAATGGGCTGGTACATTAAAGAAATCAGTGAGTTTCTAGGTGAATAATTGGGAATACATAAAATACATACATAAATACTTTTTGCAGGGGTAAAGTCACTGCCACTACCTTGGTAGCAGATCTCATTCATCTGAATTGAATAGCAGTGACGTGCATGAAAAGCAGTTGTAAAAAGTATGGGTTGTAGAACCATGCATTTTACAACTAGGGTTCCGAAGCAGAGAAATGCCTGCTTTCCACACAATTTCTGGAAATGCTTTATTTTAGGGATTAAGCAGAGAAAAATCTTCATCGGACAGATACTAAACAGATGGAATGAATTCACTACCAAGAAAAACATGCCTGATTTCTAATAAAGAAGAGGGACCACCCCCTCAAGAAACCGTGTTAACTACTTAGCTATCTTCTCCTTTTTCTGAGAGAGTGGCAGTGATGGACATCCAGATACAATGTGCATTGTATCTCCTCACTAAGTTAAGAGACAATTGATTGGGAAGCTTGAACATTCTCTTGCAACTATGCAACTGCTTCAGCTTTGCTTCACACCCACAACACTATGACAACATTTCAATCCAAACAAGTTAGCTTTCAGTATGCCATGACAGCAAGAATGCAATTACGTGAAAAAAACACACACGCTTCACTAATCTGAAACTGTTTTCATTTCTCTAACTCTAGCTTCTCAAGCAAGCAGCCTGAATAAGAATCTTGTAAGCATCTTTGTAATGCTGCAAAATGGCACTTAGCAGCTACATACAAATACTCCCCAATTACTTTTGGTAAGATGAATACAAAAATGTGAGTTTGGAACAAGACCACTTAGAGGCGAGAACATTTCCTACAAGGAAAAATTGCAACAATTAAAGGTTTTCAATTTGGGCAAGGAGAAACCAGGTTAAGGGACACGTGACAGAGAATCATACACAAAAAGAACAGAGGAGGAAAAGCTTCCTTCTCCTTTCATGGAAACTGAGGATTAGTCTCAAGAAAGCAGCTGGAGATACACAACAAAGAGAAGCTCTTGTTTACACATCTTGCAATTTGTTGATTTTACTATCTCAAGATGTGGTGAAGACAACTGGAGATGTTTGGAATGGCTGTGGTGATACATGCCTAAATTACATCCCACATGGGTTAATGTGATCTGCAAGGAACTACTTTTAGAAACCATGTGGAAAATTCAGTGGGTCCAAAATACTGTTGACTTTCTTAAGACAGCATCACTAGCTAGCAGTCTGTTTTTGGTCACAGTTCAAAGGGCTTATTTTTACTTATAGGGCCTTAAATGACACTGGTCCTGTCTATCTGAGTGATATCATCTCCCCATATGAGCTTCCCTGGGTTTTAAGAATCTTGGAGGAAGTCCCATCTCCCAGTACTCTCTGCCTAGCATGACTGGTCAGGACATGACCTTTCATTGGCTGTTCCTAGGCTGTGCAACTCCGACACCAGGGCAGTGGTAGAGTAGCCAAAAAGGAAGAGGAGGTGGCAACTTCATCGCCATCCCTGAATGCATCCAGAGGCTTTTACTTCAGTAACGTCTGGCACGGAGGTCTTCAAAGCCAAGGCCTGATGTCTTTCATTGTGCCTCAGTTCAGAGGATCTTCAAGTCATATTTTTGAAATAGATGGCTCTTTGCAAAGCTAGCACTGTCATTGCTGCTGCAACTTTGGTCTGCCTTGATAGTGAGTGGAAATGCCAGCTAAAGCTCCTCCTTTGTCTTCACAGAAAGATCTACACTGCTAGTTCTCATAGGACAGTGGTGTCAGTGACAGGGAGCAGCACATGTGCCACTACTGGTGCTCTGTCACCTCAAACAACTACTGTCACAGAGCCTAATAACAGAGCTAGCCCTGGGACAAGAGGGGAGAGACAACAGGACCTGTTGGAAAGTAGGATAGTGGGATAGACTTTGGTTTGACCCATCAGAGCTCTTCTTGCGTTGAAGCTTGACTATATACAATTAGTGCATTGTCACCATTCATTCTTTGTTTTGCGGCATGTACAGAAACAGCAACTTTGACACTGTCAGTCTACAGAAATCAGAGATTTGCAATATTGCTTCCTTCCTAGCCATTTTCTAGCCAAATGATTTTAGCAAAATAAGCATTACTAACTCATATTATAAATACAAGAAATTGTTCCTGCAACTAGTGGGTGGTCAGATTTTCTACATGGTTAAATTGCTTCTTGTTTAGCTTTCCATGGAAATAAAGTGCCCTAATAAGACTTTAAGAATAACAACACCAATAACCCTCCAAGGCAAATAGAATGGGATAAAAATCCACCTTGGCAATAAAAAAAAACTCATTTCAGCAATTGCATTTGCCAACCCCTCCCTCTGGGCTACATTCAATGTTGCATCCATGCAATTCAAGAATTTCATTAACTCTTCCATGAGGCAAGAACCTATTGATTGGGTGGCAATTTGAAAGGGCTGTAACAGCGTTTCTTCTGTTTACAATATTTCCTATTCAATAAGGAGTATACCCATGCTAAGAGTAACCTTGAGAGGGCTATACACAAAACAAAGCCTAGTCAGTATTCTGTAAGTTTATTGCCCAGCTAGCTTCTATAAAAAACTGGCCTGGAGGGAGGAGCTTATGGTTATGTTGTCCAGAATTAGTACCTTCCACCACTTCTCCTTTTCTTGCCCATCCAAGGTGAAGGAAATCCCTGCTTACCCAATAGATGACAGGATTTCTGTTGTGGGGTCTGTCCCTTCCTGAGTCCAGGAAGCCCCCCCCCCCAAATGATAGAATTCAAACCTAAAGGGTGTGCTTTTCCCTTCCTTAACTGGGGTACCCTCTGAATCAACCTGATAGCTGGCAGGCATGCTAAATTTTATCTAAGAAGGGACTAGATGCTAGTACATTTTAAGGCAAGGAGTTGCAACACATTCAAAATTTAAAAACTAATGCAAGTTAGAAAAATCAGGCACAAGGCTTAAAAATACAGAAGCAGGGAAGTATACAGAATTTTTAAAATAATCTCCACAGTCAAAAACAATCATAATCCTTGCCACAAACTAGCTCGTTACAGTCCTGATTTTACTCACAGCTATCTAGTTGTTTCTCGTTCCCCACTGTCATCTGAACAGCTCTCTCACATGGCCAGCCCAAGAAAGGAAGAAAACAAGCGCTGAAAGTTATCTCGGGTTCATAATTTAAAGTTTCCTCCATGAACATGATTTGCAGCTACCTGTGGATCACCAGGACTATCACCGCGGATACCATAGATTACCTCCTCAAGGTGTAAACTCCTTCCAAACTTTCCAGGCATGTATGCTGCAAACTTGTACTATGACCAGTAGGATTTTTTAAATTTATATCGCTGCACAATGACATGGAGAAGTCAGCTGTCATGACATACCCACAGAAAAATGGTTTTTAGGAAATATGACCTAATATTGACTGCTACAATCCACTCATTTCAACCTCTTAAATGCCAGAAAGGCCTGTGTAATCAGGCTTTGTACCTGTTTCTCAGGCCACTAGTTTCACGCGCTAGCATAGTTCATAATCAGGGACCATCAGGGATCCATTCCTTCCCATTACATATTACCAGTACAATGCCTACTTTCATTTTTCTGCCTCTCCACTTGAGCCACCCAGTATTATCCAATGTGCACCATATGGATGATCACTGAGAACATACGCCTTACAAGGCGCAATGACAAAGTGGAAACCTATTGCTGTTGTAGTCCATTCTGCAAACAATTGGTCTATGAACAATTACTTGAAGGGAAAACAGTCTAAAACACCCAGTGTTACTTTGCGCTGGACTAGGAGGTGCTCTTATACAGGAATATCAGAAGAAAGGCAGCATCTCAGAAGAAAGATAGCATCTCAGGAGAATGGCACAGCGAAGTGTGAGGTGAGTGACATGCAGTCCAAACTTAAATATGTTAAATTGTGAGACCAAGTTCCAGATCAATGCTTTGCTTCCAAAGAGCTCTTATGGAGTTCTGCGATTATAAACAACTATTTTACAGAAAATAATTGTTTTGGCTCTAATCCAGAATATGGAACATAAATTCCCAGTTGGCTGGATGCATGTAAAAGTGAATAATATAAATATTTGCATTACGAAAGGTAGAAATACGATCTAGTGAGAGGAGTTGGACGGCTGCCAATTTGGACAGTTTTAAAGGGGGATTAGATAAATTCTTTGACATTAGGACCATCGCCCCTTTCCTGAAGAGGAAGCAGAGGCAGGAGGGAGCTGTGCTTGGGGGCCATTTTAGTTGGTGAGTTCTTCCTGGTAGGCTGACCCTTTGACCACATGGTCTGAGGGGGCGGGGCTTTGGCTTTAAATTAGTGCCTGCAGAAGCTCTAAGCCCCTTTCCTGAAGAGGAAGCAGAGGCAGGAGGGAGCTGTGCTTGGGGGCCATTTTAGTTGGTGAGTTCTTCCTGGTAGGCTGACCCTTTGACCA
This sequence comes from Pogona vitticeps, assembly GCF_051106095.1. Lineage (NCBI taxonomy): Eukaryota > Metazoa > Chordata > Lepidosauria > Squamata > Agamidae > Pogona > Pogona vitticeps. The sequence continues at coordinate 52,380,901 of NC_135784.1, read as the reverse complement.
CATGGTCTGAGGGGGCGGGGCTTTGGCTTTAAATTAGTGCCTGCAGAAGCTCTAAGCCCCTTTCCTGAAGAGGAAGCAGAGGCAGGAGGGAGCTGTGCTTGGGGGCCATTTTAGTTGGTGAGTTCTTCCTGGTAGGCTGACCCTTTGACCACATGGTCTGAGGGGGTGGGGCTTTGGCTTTAAATTAGTGCCTGCAGAAGCTCTAAGCCCCTTTCCTGAAGAGGAAGCAGAGGCAGGAGGGAGCTGTGCTTGGGGGCCATTTTAGTTGGTGAGTTCTTCCTGGTAGGCTGACCCTTTGACCACATGGTCTGAGGGGGCGGGGCTTTGGCTTTAAATTAGTGCCTGCAGAAGCTCTAAGCCCCTTTCCTGAAGAGGAAGCAGAGGCAGGAGGGAGCTGTGCTTGGGGGCCATTTTAGTTGGTGAGTTCTTCCTGGTAGGCTGACCCTTTGACCACATGGTCTGAGGGGGCGGGGCTTTGGCTTTAAATTAGTGCCTGCAGAAGCTCTAAGCCCCTTTCCTGAAGAGGAAGCAGAGGCAGGAGGGAGCTGTGCTTGGGGGCCATTTTAGTTGGTGAGTTCTTCCTGGTAGGCTGACCCTTTGACCACATGGTCTGAGGGGGCGGGGCTTTGGCTTTAAATTAGTGCCTGCAGAAGCTCTAAGCCCCTTTCCTGAAGAGGAAGCAGAGGCAGGAGGGAGCTGTGCTTGGGGGCCATTTTAGTTGGTGAGTTCTTCCTGGTAGGCTGACCCTTTGACCACATGGTCTGAGGGGGCGGGGCTTTGGCTTTAAATTAGTGCCTGCAGAAGCTCTAAGCCCCTTTCCTGAAGAGGAAGCAGAGGCAGGAGGGAGCTGTGCTTGGGGGCCATTTTAGTTGGTGAGTTCTTCCTGGTAGGCTGACCCTTTGACCACATGGTCTGAGGGGGCGGGGCTTTGGCTTTAAATTAGTGCCTGCAGAAGCTCTAAGCCCCTTTCCTGAAGAGGAAGCAGAGGCAGGAGGGAGCTGTGCTTGGGGGCCATTTTAGTTGGTGAGTTCTTCCTGGTAGGCTGACCCTTTGACCACATGGTCTGAGGGGGCGGGGCTTTGGCTTTAAATTAGTGCCTGCAGAAGCTCTAAGCCCCTTTCCTGAAGAGGAAGCAGAGGCAGGAGGGAGCTGTGCTTGGGGGCCATTTTAGTTGGTGAGTTCTTCCTGGTAGGCTGACCCTTTGACCACATGGTCTGAGGGGGCGGGGCTTTGGCTTTAAATTAGTGCCTGCAGAAGCTCTAAGCCCCTTTCCTGAAGAGGAAGCAGAGGCAGGAGGGAGCTGTGCTTGGGGGCCATTTTAGTTGGTGAGTTCTTCCTGGTAGGCTGACCCTTTGACCACATGGTCTGAGGGGGCGGGGCTTTGGCTTTAAATTAGTGCCTGCAGAAGCTCTAAGCCCCTTTCCTGAAGAGGAAGCAGAGGCAGGAGGGAGCTGTGCTTGGGGGCCATTTTAGTTGGTGAGTTCTTCCTGGTAGGCTGACCCTTTGACCACATGGTCTGAGGGGGCGGGGCTTTGGCTTTAAATTAGTGCCTGCAGAAGCTCTAAGCCCCTTTCCTGAAGAGGAAGCAGAGGCAGGAGGGAGCTGTGCTTGGGGGCCATTTTAGTTGGTGAGTTCTTCCTGGTAGGCTGACCCTTTGACCACATGGTCTGAGGGGGCGGGGCTTTGGCTTTAAATTAGTGCCTGCAGAAGCTCTAAGCCCCTTTCCTGAAGAGGAAGCAGAGGCAGGAGGGAGCTGTGCTTGGGGGCCATTTTAGTTGGTGAGTTCTTCCTGGTAGGCTGACCCTTTGACCACATGGTCTGAGGGGGCGGGGCTTTGGCTTTAAATTAGTGCCTGCAGAAGCTCTAAGCCCCTTTCCTGAAGAGGAAGCAGAGGCAGGAGGGAGCTGTGCTTGGGGGCCATTTTAGTTGGTGAGTTCTTCCTGGTAGGCTGACCCTTTGACCACATGGTCTGAGGGGGCGGGGCTTTGGCTTTAAATTAGTGCCTGCAGAAGCTCTAAGCCCCTTTCCTGAAGAGGAAGCAGAGGCAGGAGGGAGCTGTGCTTGGGGGCCATTTTAGTTGGTGAGTTCTTCCTGGTAGGCTGACCCTTTGACCACATGGTCTGAGGGGGCGGGGCTTTGGCTTTAAATTAGTGCCTGCAGAAGCTCTAAGCCCCTTTCCTGAAGAGGAAGCAGAGGCAGGAGGGAGCTGTGCTTGGGGGCCATTTTAGTTGGTGAGTTCTTCCTGGTAGGCTGACCCTTTGACCACATGGTCTGAGGGGGCGGGGCTTTGGCTTTAAATTAGTGCCTGCAGAAGCTCTAAGCCCCTTTCCTGAAGAGGAAGCAGAGGCAGGAGGGAGCTGTGCTTGGGGGCCATTTTAGTTGGTGAGTTCTTCCTGGTAGGCTGACCCTTTGACCACATGGTCTGAGGGGGCGGGGCTTTGGCTTTAAATTAGTGCCTGCAGAAGCTCTAAGCCCCTTTCCTGAAGAGGAAGCAGAGGCAGGAGGGAGCTGTGCTTGGGGGCCATTTTAGTTGGTGAGTTCTTCCTGGTAGGCTGACCCTTTGACCACATGGTCTGAGGGGGCGGGGCTTTGGCTTTAAATTAGTGCCTGCAGAAGCTCTAAGCCCCTTTCCTGAAGAGGAAGCAGAGGCAGGAGGGAGCTGTGCTTGGGGGCCATTTTAGTTGGTGAGTTCTTCCTGGTAGGCTGACCCTTTGACCACATGGTCTGAGGGGGCGGGGCTTTGGCTTTAAATTAGTGCCTGCAGAAGCTCTAAGCCCCTTTCCTGAAGAGGAAGCAGAGGCAGGAGGGAGCTGTGCTTGGGGGCCATTTTAGTTGGTGAGTTCTTCCTGGTAGGCTGACCCTTTGACCACATGGTCTGAGGGGGCGGGGCTTTGGCTTTAAATTAGTGCCTGCAGAAGCTCTAAGCCCCTTTCCTGAAGAGGAAGCAGAGGCAGGAGGGAGCTGTGCTTGGGGGCCATTTTAGTTGGTGAGTTCTTCCTGGTAGGCTGACCCTTTGACCACATGGTCTGAGGGGGCGGGGCTTTGGCTTTAAATTAGTGCCTGCAGAAGCTCTAAGCCCCTTTCCTGAAGAGGAAGCAGAGGCAGGAGGGAGCTGTGCTTGGGGGCCATTTTAGTTGGTGAGTTCTTCCTGGTAGGCTGACCCTTTGACCACATGGTCTGAGGGGGCGGGGCTTTGGCTTTAAATTAGTGCCTGCAGAAGCTCTAAGCCCCTTTCCTGAAGAGGAAGCAGAGGCAGGAGGGAGCTGTGCTTGGGGGCCATTTTAGTTGGTGAGTTCTTCCTGGTAGGCTGACCCTTTGACCACATGGTCTGAGGGGGCGGGGCTTTGGCTTTAAATTAGTGCCTGCAGAAGCTCTAAGCCCCTTTCCTGAAGAGGAAGCAGAGGCAGGAGGGAGCTGTGCTTGGGGGCCATTTTAGTTGGTGAGTTCTTCCTGGTAGGCTGACCCTTTGACCACATGGTCTGAGGGGGCGGGGCTTTGGCTTTAAATTAGTGCCTGCAGAAGCTCTAAGCCCCTTTCCTGAAGAGGAAGCAGAGGCAGGAGGGAGCTGTGCTTGGGGGCCATTTTAGTTGGTGAGTTCTTCCTGGTAGGCTGACCCTTTGACCACATGGTCTGAGGGGGCGGGGCTTTGGCTTTAAATTAGTGCCTGCAGAAGCTCTAAGCCCCTTTCCTGAAGAGGAAGCAGAGGCAGGAGGGAGCTGTGCTTGGGGGCCATTTTAGTTGGTGAGTTCTTCCTGGTAGGCTGACCCTTTGACCACATGGTCTGAGGGGGCGGGGCTTTGGCTTTAAATTAGTGCCTGCAGAAGCTCTAAGCCCCTTTCCTGAAGAGGAAGCAGAGGCAGGAGGGAGCTGTGCTTGGGGGCCATTTTAGTTGGTGAGTTCTTCCTGGTAGGCTGACCCTTTGACCACATGGTCTGAGGGGGCGGGGCTTTGGCTTTAAATTAGTGCCTGCAGAAGCTCTAAGCCCCTTTCCTGAAGAGGAAGCAGAGGCAGGAGGGAGCTGTGCTTGGGGGCCATTTTAGTTGGTGAGTTCTTCCTGGTAGGCTGACCCTTTGACCACATGGTCTGAGGGGGCGGGGCTTTGGCTTTAAATTAGTGCCTGCAGAAGCTCTAAGCCCCTTTCCTGAAGAGGAAGCAGAGGCAGGAGGGAGCTGTGCTTGGGGGCCATTTTAGTTGGTGAGTTCTTCCTGGTAGGCTGACCCTTTGACCACATGGTCTGAGGGGGCGGGGCTTTGGCTTTAAATTAGTGCCTGCAGAAGCTCTAAGCCCCTTTCCTGAAGAGGAAGCAGAGGCAGGAGGGAGCTGTGCTTGGGGGCCATTTTAGTTGGTGAGTTCTTCCTGGTAGGCTGACCCTTTGACCACATGGTCTGAGGGGGCGGGGCTTTGGCTTTAAATTAGTGCCTGCAGAAGCTCTAAGCCCCTTTCCTGAAGAGGAAGCAGAGGCAGGAGGGAGCTGTGCTTGGGGGCCATTTTAGTTGGTGAGTTCTTCCTGGTAGGCTGACCCTTTGACCACATGGTCTGAGGGGGCGGGGCTTTGGCTTTAAATTAGTGCCTGCAGAAGCTCTAAGCCCCTTTCCTGAAGAGGAAGCAGAGGCAGGAGGGAGCTGTGCTTGGGGGCCATTTTAGTTGGTGAGTTCTTCCTGGTAGGCTGACCCTTTGACCACATGGTCTGAGGGGGCGGGGCTTTGGCTTTAAATTAGTGCCTGCAGAAGCTCTAAGCCCCTTTCCTGAAGAGGAAGCAGAGGCAGGAGGGAGCTGTGCTTGGGGGCCATTTTAGTTGGTGAGTTCTTCCTGGTAGGCTGACCCTTTGACCACATGGTCTGAGGGGGCGGGGCTTTGGCTTTAAATTAGTGCCTGCAGAAGCTCTAAGCCCCTTTCCTGAAGAGGAAGCAGAGGCAGGAGGGAGCTGTGCTTGGGGGCCATTTTAGTTGGTGAGTTCTTCCTGGTAGGCTGACCCTTTGACCACATGGTCTGAGGGGGCGGGGCTTTGGCTTTAAATTAGTGCCTGCAGAAGCTCTAAGCCCCTTTCCTGAAGAGGAAGCAGAGGCAGGAGGGAGCTGTGCTTGGGGGCCATTTTAGTTGGTGAGTTCTTCCTGGTAGGCTGACCCTTTGACCACATGGTCTGAGGGGGCGGGGCTTTGGCTTTAAATTAGTGCCTGCAGAAGCTCTAAGCCCCTTTCCTGAAGAGGAAGCAGAGGCAGGAGGGAGCTGTGCTTGGGGGCCATTTTAGTTGGTGAGTTCTTCCTGGTAGGCTGACCCTTTGACCACATGGTCTGAGGGGGCGGGGCTTTGGCTTTAAATTAGTGCCTGCAGAAGCTCTAAGCCCCTTTCCTGAAGAGGAAGCAGAGGCAGGAGGGAGCTGTGCTTGGGGGCCATTTTAGTTGGTGAGTTCTTCCTGGTAGGCTGACCCTTTGACCACATGGTCTGAGGGGGCGGGGCTTTGGCTTTAAATTAGTGCCTGCAGAAGCTCTAAGCCCCTTTCCTGAAGAGGAAGCAGAGGCAGGAGGGAGCTGTGCTTGGGGGCCATTTTAGTTGGTGAGTTCTTCCTGGTAGGCTGACCCTTTGACCACATGGTCTGAGGGGGCGGGGCTTTGGCTTTAAATTAGTGCCTGCAGAAGCTCTAAGCCCCTTTCCTGAAGAGGAAGCAGAGGCAGGAGGGAGCTGTGCTTGGGGGCCATTTTAGTTGGTGAGTTCTTCCTGGTAGGCTGACCCTTTGACCACATGGTCTGAGGGGGCGGGGCTTTGGCTTTAAATTAGTGCCTGCAGAAGCTCTAAGCCCCTTTCCTGAAGAGGAAGCAGAGGCAGGAGGGAGCTGTGCTTGGGGGCCATTTTAGTTGGTGAGTTCTTCCTGGTAGGCTGACCCTTTGACCACATGGTCTGAGGGGGCGGGGCTTTGGCTTTAAATTAGTGCCTGCAGAAGCTCTAAGCCCCTTTCCTGAAGAGGAAGCAGAGGCAGGAGGGAGCTGTGCTTGGGGGCCATTTTAGTTGGTGAGTTCTTCCTGGTAGGCTGACCCTTTGACCACATGGTCTGAGGGGGCGGGGCTTTGGCTTTAAATTAGTGCCTGCAGAAGCTCTAAGCCCCTTTCCTGAAGAGGAAGCAGAGGCAGGAGGGAGCTGTGCTTGGGGGCCATTTTAGTTGGTGAGTTCTTCCTGGTAGGCTGACCCTTTGACCACATGGTCTGAGGGGGCGGGGCTTTGGCTTTAAATTAGTGCCTGCAGAAGCTCTAAGCCCCTTTCCTGAAGAGGAAGCAGAGGCAGGAGGGAGCTGTGCTTGGGGGCCATTTTAGTTGGTGAGTTCTTCCTGGTAGGCTGACCCTTTGACCACATGGTCTGAGGGGGCGGGGCTTTGGCTTTAAATTAGTGCCTGCAGAAGCTCTAAGCCCCTTTCCTGAAGAGGAAGCAGAGGCAGGAGGGAGCTGTGCTTGGGGGCCATTTTAGTTGGTGAGTTCTTCCTGGTAGGCTGACCCTTTGACCACATGGTCTGAGGGGGCGGGGCTTTGGCTTTAAATTAGTGCCTGCAGAAGCTCTAAGCCCCTTTCCTGAAGAGGAAGCAGAGGCAGGAGGGAGCTGTGCTTGGGGGCCATTTTAGTTGGTGAGTTCTTCCTGGTAGGCTGACCCTTTGACCACATGGTCTGAGGGGGCGGGGCTTTGGCTTTAAATTAGTGCCTGCAGAAGCTCTAAGCCCCTTTCCTGAAGAGGAAGCAGAGGCAGGAGGGAGCTGTGCTTGGGGGCCATTTTAGTTGGTGAGTTCTTCCTGGTAGGCTGACCCTTTGACCACATGGTCTGAGGGGGCGGGGCTTTGGCTTTAAATTAGTGCCTGCAGAAGCTCTAAGCCCCTTTCCTGAAGAGGAAGCAGAGGCAGGAGGGAGCTGTGCTTGGGGGCCATTTTAGTTGGTGAGTTCTTCCTGGTAGGCTGACCCTTTGACCACATGGTCTGAGGGGGCGGGGCTTTGGCTTTAAATTAGTGCCTGCAGAAGCTCTAAGCCCCTTTCCTGAAGAGGAAGCAGAGGCAGGAGGGAGCTGTGCTTGGGGGCCATTTTAGTTGGTGAGTTCTTCCTGGTAGGCTGACCCTTTGACCACATGGTCTGAGGGGGCGGGGCTTTGGCTTTAAATTAGTGCTGCAGAAGCTCTAAGCCCCTTTCCTGAAGAGGAAGCAGAGGCAGGAGGGAGCTGTGCTTGGGGGCCATTTTTAGTTGGTGAGTTCTTCCTGGTAGGCTGACCCTTTGACCACATGGTCTGAGGGGGCGGGGCTTTGGCTTTAAATTAGTGCCTGCAGAAGCTCTAAGCCCCTTTCCTGAAGAGGAAGCAGAGGCAGGAGGGAGCTGTGCTTGGGGGCCATTTTAGTTGGTGAGTTCTTCCTGGTAGGCTGACCCTTTGACCACATGGTCTGAGGGGGCGGGGCTTTGGCTTTAAATTAGTGCCTGCAGAAGCTCTAAGCCCCTTTCCTGAAGAGGAAGCAGAGGCAGGAGGGAGCTGTGCTTGGGGGCCATTTTAGTTGGTGAGTTCTTCCTGGTAGGCTGACCCTTTGACCACATGGTCTGAGGGGGCGGGGCTTTGGCTTTAAATTAGTGCCTGCAGAAGCTCTAAGCCCCTTTCCTGAAGAGGAAGCAGAGGCAGGAGGGAGCTGTGCTTGGGGGCCATTTTAGTTGGTGAGTTCTTCCTGGTAGGCTGACCCTTTGACCACATGGTCTGAGGGGGCGGGCTTTGGCTTTAAATTAGTGCCTGCAGAAGCTCTAAGCCCCTTTCCTGAAGAGGAAGCAGAGGCAGGAGGGAGCTGTGCTTGGGGGCCATTTTAGTTGGTGAGTTCTTCCTGGTAGGCTGACCCTTTGACCACATGGTCTGAGGGGGCGGGGCTTTGGCTTTAAATTAGTGCCTGCAGAAGCTCTAAGCCCCTTTCCTGAAGAGGAAGCAGAGGCAGGAGGGAGCTGTGCTTGGGGGCCATTTTAGTTGGTGAGTTCTTCCTGGTAGGCTGACCCTTTGACCACATGGTCTGAGGGGGCGGGGCTTTGGCTTTAAATTAGTGCCTGCAGAAGCTCTAAGCCCCTTTCCTGAAGAGGAAGCAGAGGCAGGAGGGAGCTGTGCTTGGGGGCCATTTTAGTTGGTGAGTTCTTCCTGGTAGGCTGACCCTTTGACCACATGGTCTGAGGGGGCGGGGCTTTGGCTTTAAATTAGTGCCTGCAGAAGCTCTAAGCCCCTTTCCTGAAGAGGAAGCAGAGGCAGGAGGGAGCTGTGCTTGGGGGCCATTTTAGTTGGTGAGTTCTTCCTGGTAGGCTGACCCTTTGACCACATGGTCTGAGGGGGCGGGGCTTTGGCTTTAAATTAGTGCCTGCAGAAGCTCTAAGCCCCTTTCCTGAAGAGGAAGCAGAGGCAGGAGGGAGCTGTGCTTGGGGGCCATTTTAGTTGGTGAGTTCTTCCTGGTAGGCTGACCCTTTGACCACATGGTCTGAGGGGGCGGGGCTTTGGCTTTAAATTAGTGCCTGCAGAAGCTCTAAGCCCCTTTCCTGAAGAGGAAGCAGAGGCAGGAGGGAGCTGTGCTTGGGGGCCATTTTAGTTGGTGAGTTCTTCCTGGTAGGCTGACCCTTTGACCACATGGTCTGAGGGGGCGGGGCTTTGGCTTTAAATTAGTGCCTGCAGAAGCTCTAAGCCCCTTTCCTGAAGAGGAAGCAGAGGCAGGAGGGAGCTGTGCTTGGGGGCCATTTTAGTTGGTGAGTTCTTCCTGGTAGGCTGACCCTTTGACCACATGGTCTGAGGGGGCGGGGCTTTGGCTTTAAATTAGTGCCTGCAGAAGCTCTAAGCCCCTTTCCTGAAGAGGAAGCAGAGGCAGGAGGGAGCTGTGCTTGGGGGCCATTTTAGTTGGTGAGTTCTTCCTGGTAGGCTGACCCTTTGACCACATGGTCTGAGGGGGCGGGGCTTTGGCTTTAAATTAGTGCCTGCAGAAGCTCTAAGCCCCTTTCCTGAAGAGGAAGCAGAGGCAGGAGGGAGCTGTGCTTGGGGGCCATTTTAGTTGGTGAGTTCTTCCTGGTAGGCTGACCCTTTGACCACATGGTCTGAGGGGGCGGGGCTTTGGCTTTAAATTAGTGCCTGCAGAAGCTCTAAGCCCCTTTCCTGAAGAGGAAGCAGAGGCAGGAGGGAGCTGTGCTTGGGGGCCATTTTAGTTGGTGAGTTCTTCCTGGTAGGCTGACCCTTTGACCACATGGTCTGAGGGGGCGGGGCTTTGGCTTTAAATTAGTGCCTGCAGAAGCTCTAAGCCCCTTTCCTGAAGAGGAAGCAGAGGCAGGAGGGAGCTGTGCTTGGGGGCCATTTTAGTTGGTGAGTTCTTCCTGGTAGGCTGACCCTTTGACCACATGGTCTGAGGGGGCGGGGCTTTGGCTTTAAATTAGTGCCTGCAGAAGCTCTAAGCCCCTTTCCTGAAGAGGAAGCAGAGGCAGGAGGGAGCTGTGCTTGGGGGCCATTTTAGTTGGTGAGTTCTTCCTGGTAGGCTGACCCTTTGACCACATGGTCTGAGGGGGCGGGGCTTTGGCTTTAAATTAGTGCCTGCAGAAGCTCTAAGCCCCTTTCCTGAAGAGGAAGCAGAGGCAGGAGGGAGCTGTGCTTGGGGGCCATTTTAGTTGGTGAGTTCTTCCTGGTAGGCTGACCCTTTGACCACATGGTCTGAGGGGGCGGGGCTTTGGCTTTAAATTAGTGCCTGCAGAAGCTCTAAGCCCCTTTCCTGAAGAGGAAGCAGAGGCAGGAGGGAGCTGTGCTTGGGGGCCATTTTAGTTGGTGAGTTCTTCCTGGTAGGCTGACCCTTTGACCACATGGTCTGAGGGGGCGGGGCTTTGGCTTTAAATTAGTGCCTGCAGAAGCTCTAAGCCCCTTTCCTGAAGAGGAAGCAGAGGCAGGAGGGAGCTGTGCTTGGGGCCATTTTAGTTGGTGAGTTCTTCCTGGTAGGCTGACCCTTTGACCACATGGTCTGAGGGGGCGGGGCTTTGGCTTTAAATTAGTGCCTGCAGAAGCTCTAAGCCCCTTTCCTGAAGAGGAAGCAGAGGCAGGAGGGAGCTGTGCTTGGGGGCCATTTTAGTTGGTGAGTTCTTCCTGGTAGGCTGACCCTTTGACCACATGGTCTGAGGGGGCGGGGCTTTGGCTTTAAATTAGTGCCTGCAGAAGCTCTAAGCCCCTTTCCTGAAGAGGAAGCAGAGGCAGGAGGGAGCTGTGCTTGGGGGCCATTTTAGTTGGTGAGTTCTTCCTGGTAGGCTGACCCTTTGACCACATGGTCTGAGGGGGCGGGGCTTTGGCTTTAAATTAGTGCCTGCAGAAGCTCTAAGCCCCTTTCTGAAGAGGAAGCAGAGGCAGGAGGGAGCTGTGCTTGGGGGCCATTTTAGTTGGTGAGTTCTTCCTGGTAGGCTGACCCTTTGACCACATGGTCTGAGGGGGCGGGGCTTTGGCTTTAAATTAGTGCCTGCAGAAGCTCTAAGCCCCTTTCCTGAAGAGGAAGCAGAGGCAGGAGGGAGCTGTGCTTGGGGGCCATTTTAGTTGGTGAGTTCTTCCTGGTAGGCTGACCCTTTGACCACATGGTCTGAGGGGGCGGGGCTTTGGCTTTAAATTAGTGCCTGCAGAAGCTCTAAGCCCCTTTCCTGAAGAGGAAGCAGAGGCAGGAGGGAGCTGTGCTTGGGGGCCATTTTAGTTGGTGAGTTCTTCCTGGTAGGCTGACCCTTTGACCACATGGTCTGAGGGGGCGGGGCTTTGGCTTTAAATTAGTGCCTGCAGAAGCTCTAAGCCCCTTTCCTGAAGAGAAGCAGAGGCAGGAGGGAGCTGTGCTTGGGGGCCATTTTTAGTTGGTGAGTTCTTCCTGGTAGGCTGACCCTTTGACCACATGGTCTGAGGGGGCGGGGCTTTGGCTTTAAATTAGTGCCTGCAGAAGCTCTAAGCCCCTTTCCTGAAGAGGAAGCAGAGGCAGGAGGGAGCTGTGCTTGGGGGCCATTTTAGTTGGTGAGTTCTTCCTGGTAGGCTGACCCTTTGACCACATGGTCTGAGGGGGCGGGGCTTTGGCTTTAAATTAGTGCCTGCAGAAGCTCTAAGCCCCTTTCCTGAAGAGGAAGCAGAGGCAGGAGGGAGCTGTGCTTGGGGGCCATTTTAGTTGGTGAGTTCTTCCTGGTAGGCTGACCCTTTGACCACATGGTCTGAGGGGGCGGGGCTTTGGCTTTAAATTAGTGCCTGCAGAAGCTCTAAGCCCCTTTCCTGAAGAGGAAGCAGAGGCAGGAGGGAGCTGTGCTTGGGGGCCATTTTAGTTGGTGAGTTCTTCCTGGTAGGCTGACCCTTTGACCACATGGTCTGAGGGGGCGGGGCTTTGGCTTTAAATTAGTGCCTGCAGAAGCTCTAAGCCCCTTTCCTGAAGAGGAAGCAGAGGCAGGAGGGAGCTGTGCTGGGGGCCATTTTAGTTGGTGAGTTCTTCCTGGTAGGCTGACCCTTTGACCACATGGTCTGAGGGGGCGGGGCTTTGGCTTTAAATTAGTGCCTGCAGAAGCTCTAAGCCCCTTTCCTGAAGAGGAAGCAGAGGCAGGAGGGAGCTGTGCTTGGGGGCCATTTTAGTTGGTGAGTTCTTCCTGTAGGCTGACCCTTTGACCACATGGTCTGAGGGGGCGGGGCTTTGGCTTTAAATTAGTGCCTGCAGAAGCTCTAAGCCCCTTTCCTGAAGAGGAAGCAGAGGCAGGAGGGAGCTGTGCTTGGGGGCCATTTAGTTGGTGAGTTCTTCCTGGTAGGCTGACCCTTTGACCACATGGTCTGAGGGGGCGGGGCTTTGGCTTTAAATTAGTGCCTGCAGAAGCTCTAAGACCCCTTTCCTGAAGAGGAAGCAGAGGCAGGAGGGAGCTGTGCTTGGGGGCCATTTTAGTTGGTGAGTTCTTCCTGGTAGGCTGACCCTTTGACCACATGGTCTGAGGGGGCGGGGCTTTGGCTTTAAATTAGTGCCTGCAGAAGCTCTAAGCCCCTTTCCTGAAGAGGAAGCAGAGGCAGGAGGGAGCTGTGCTTGGGGGCCATTTTAGTTGGTGAGTCTCCTTTCCTGGTAGGCTGACCCTTTGACCACATGGTCTGAGGGGGCGGGGCTTTGGCTTTAAATTAGTGCCTGCAGAAGCTCTAAGCCCTTTCCTGAAGAGGAAGCAGAGGCAGAGGGAGCTGTGCTTGGGGGCCATTTTAGTTGGTGAGTTCTTCCTGGTAGGCTGACCCTTTGACCACATGGTCT